>NC_138882.1:190003045-190603045 GCF_965194825.1 Balaenoptera physalus
AAGTCCTCTCCTCCTGAAACCACTGCTCATCTAATTTCCGTCACCATCATTTTAGTTCAGCTATGGTTTTTAAAATAAATAAATTAATTAGTTAATTAATTTATGGCTGTGTTGGGTCTTCCGTGCTGTGCGTGGGCTTTCTCTAGTTGTGGGGACTACACGAGCGGGGGCTACTCTTCGTAGCGGTGTGCGGGCTTCTCACTGCAGTGGCTTCTCTTGTTGCAGAGCACGGGCTCTAGGGCACGCGGGCTTCAGTAGTTGTGGCGCACGGGCTTAGTTGCTCCGCGGCATGTAGGATCTTCCCGGACCAGGGCCCGAACCCGTGTCCCCTGCATTGGCAGGCGGATTCTTCACCACTGCACCACCAGGGAAGTTCCTTCAGCTGTGTTTTTAATGTTACCGTGATGGCTCTTTTGGATGTTCACCCTGACTCATCGATACTGACTCTCTGGAAAGCAGCATTAGTTCAGTAGGGTAGTTCAGTTCTTTTCTTAGCACCTGTCCTTAGGTGAGGTTCCACTATTTGTATATATCTCTTTGTAAACATATTATTATATTGGAAATGTGTGTGGTTCTCCCTTCTTTATCAAGCAGGTCTTATTTCCTGAAACATTGTTTTGTTTCATCATTTCTTTTATTCACACGTGCCCATTTCTTTCTCCCTCTGAGGACGGTACTGGCACTGGTTTAATTTGACACTGTTTGCTTCTCCTTAAGTAGAGATTGAGCAGTCCATTGTGAAATCTTCTGTGGTGAAATGATCCTGAAATGTGTGCTAGGCCAGCTTCAGTGACTCATGATTTTCCTGTTATTTCAGCACTGCCAAAAGAAAGGCTTAGTAAGCTACTGCATCTGTCCCCAAGGCCTGCCTGCACAGGCACCTCTTTAAGTGTGCCTTGATTGTGACTTCTTCGTCCCTGTCTTACAGGCCAAACTTCCCGATTTGCAACCATTCCCTTCTCCCGATGGTGACACTGTGACCCAACATGAGGAACTGGTCTGGATGCCAGGAGTTAATGACTGTGACCTCCTTATGTACTTGAGGGCAGCAAGGTAAAAGGAATCCACACCATTCTGCTTTGTGAATTGATTAGTGGGCAACAAACTTTCTCCTTTCCCCTGAAATTCTATTTATATCTTGGGCATTCTGACTTTATGTTTTGTTATACTCTCTGTATTCAGAGCCCTGATCCTTGTTACCAGAGAAACATAGCTTACCATGGTAAAATCACTTTTTTCTCCTTGGTGTTTGCCCCACATTAGATTTTAGAAGTCTTCAGAAGGAAAACATCTTAAGCCATGCATGCAATTATCAACACCTCTTAATACAGCTGAGTAATTGGCTCATTCAGCTTACCTTAAAATCCCTTTACAGGTTTCTTTACTCTGTGGCTGTTCAGTGGTACCTAACCTAAACTTTATGTTTTGGGGGCTTACCTGTATGAGTACTTGCTAACCTGAAAATGCCGAGACTGCAAAATTAGAAGTTTTAAGTCTGTCCCAGACACATCATAGTGCAGGCAGAGCCTTCCTTTGTCTGCAGGGGCTTCTGGGACTCACTCACTGTAGTATCAACAACATGCAACAGAAACGCTGAAACAGGTGGTGATGCAATATTAGCTCTGGCTGTTCTGTGGTCAGCAGTGCAGCTTGGAGGCTGCAGCAGGGATGGAGGCTTCAGGGGAGGGGTGACTACTAAGAGTTCTTTTCACCTCTTTTCCTCTTTCAATTTGCTTAGAGATAGTTGATGTATAGTATGAAAGGAATGAAGTAAAGTTTCAGCGGATTTAATTTTAGATATTTTCTGGAGACTTTTCTTTCAAAACATTGTAACCCAGCCGACTGCTGTGGCAGATAGCTTTAGATCACTCATGCCCCCAAGACTAAAATCTGAGCACTGATAAGGCATGGGAAGAAATGACAAACGGAGCTGAATAAAAATAACGTTCCTTTTTCTCAGTGAGTGAAGGGTGAACTGCAGAGGAACTTAAATTTTTTATTTTTAAACAAGAAGAGCAGCAAGGCTGAGGACTCATGCGTGTAGTGGTGGAATTTGGTCTGGGCTGAAGATGCGCTCTGGAAGCGGAGGGTTGAAATGTCTGTGCTGCCGTCTTCCCTTCCCGTCTCCGCAGGAGCATGGCGGCCTTTGCGGGGATGTGTGACGGAGGCTCCACGGAAGACGGCTGCGTCGCGGCCTCGCGGGATGACACCACCCTCAACGCGCTGAACACAGTGAGTCCTTTGAAGTTGCGCCGGGTGGGAAGAAAGTTCGTTTTTCCCCTGTGCTGGCGTAGGGAATATGCGATGATCATGGAGCATGAAGGGGCCTGGCATCTGAGGAGTAAGTACTGTGGTCTGCCGCTGGGATTGAAAGATTTGACTCGTGGTCCTGGTGGTAGGGCTCCATGACCTTGGCCAGCGACGCGGCACCTGCAGATTCACCTCCTGATCTGCGTGTGTGCTTCAGGATCGTGGCGAGCCTCTGCTGAGAGCCTCATGCTGGTGGTTAATCTTCACTGAGATCTCACCAAGCCGAGGACTAGGCACAGGGATCTTACTGAATCCTCCCGACACCGCTCTGAAGGAGGCTCCGTTATTACCACCATGTGGACACAGGAAATAAGTTGAGAGCAGTTAAGTCACGATCCAAGGTCATACACTCAAGATGTGAATCCAGAGGCCACGCTTTTCCCCTTAATGTATTCGGAAGGGCACGGAGGGAATAGAGAAAAAGCTTGACTTCTTTGAACAAATTTGGTTTTTATAGATTTGGCTTTGGAACCATGTAAACATTTCACATGATTATAAAACAAAATTAAGTTTAAAAAAAAATAACAATCCTTAAAAAAATCTAAAGTAAAACATAGCACACGAGCATAATGGTGCTGAGTTGGTTGCGTGACGTCCTGCACGGACACTCATCTGCTTTAATCCTTTGACTCCATAGCAGCTCAGAATAACAAAACTCGAGCGGCTACAAACAGTAGGATTCCTGAAACCTGTTCACTTTTTTTTTTGGACACTCCTTTTTGACCTTGGAGTATATCCTACAGGGCTGTACAGGAAAATTAATGTATCTTAAAGTTCCTTGAAATAATTCTTCTTCTGGGTGTTCACTAATGTGAAATCATCAGATCTGAAGTAATAATGAATTTTTATGGATTTCTGATCTGTTACTAGTCTGCAGGGTTATGTGTACTTACACAGGACATTGAGCATGAGGCTGAGCAGCTCTTCTGATGATTCACTGAGTGTAATGTGAGCGCCCTTTTTGTTTGTCTTTTTCTTGAGAGGTCACTGTAGTTGGAAGGGACTTTCAAAATCATCTGTTCCCATCTCTAAATAGATAAGAATTGGAGGCGTAGAAAGACCACATGACTTGTTTGAATGCCAGCAATGCAAAAAGTTGATAACAGATCCCAATTTAGGGATCTTGCTTGCTTTCGGGGAAGCATGTAGATATCTGAACGACATAGTTGATTTTTATTCCTGGTCTAGTTGTGTTTCTTGAGTATCACATAATGTTATAATAGCCTCATATGTTGGAGGTTGATTCATCTTGCTGCCATGTTCTAAATAAGTGAATGATTTTTCATATTCCCATTTACTTTCTCAGCTATTTTATACTTTGAATTTTTGTTGTTATAAGGAATCCTTATTCTGAACATATAGTGATAGAGCCAGAAGGGGCCTTTGAGATTATTTTTACAGATGAGAAAACTGAGACACAGAGATTGATGATACTGCAAACAGTGGCTATGGCAGATGTATGTCTGTGAATTCAAAATACCCTAAAAAATGTGTGTATATTTAAAGTAACTCTTCGATGTGAGTTTGTTTTCTGTTGGGTTTTTGTGTAAAAGCTTTATGAAAAAAATTCTCCTTTCATGACTCTGCTGATCAGTTGAATTTTGAATAACAAAGATGTTGCCATATTTAATTAAATGTCTGTTTTTGGCACTTTCCTGAATTTGTCTAATTTATTCTCTGTCTTATTCCAACCCCTCTAAGGATTCTGTAGAACATACTTCTGTACAGAAATAATTCGGGTTATTTTTGCCTGTGATCCTTTGTAGCAAGTTCCTTCTGAAGTTTTCTTAAGCATTGCCAGAGGGTTTTGGTTTTATGAGTTTTTGTTTCTGAGAAGGTACTTTCTCATCATTTGAAAATCTTCCTGCCTAGGTGAGCCCAAGATGGCTCAGGTGTTGGGTTATGCAGTATAAGTGCATTTAGCCATCAAAAGGCTGAGTTGTATGCTCATTTTGTGATGAAAAGAAACTTTTAGTGGCTGTTTTAATTTTTAAACTTCATTGTTGTACTGGCTCACAGAAACTGTAGGCACTTTCTTTAATGAGAAGTGGAGTGATTGGAAAAATCTTGAGAGAAGTTAATGTTTATTTTGACTTCCTTGGAGTAAGGGAGGTTTTGAGCTATGTTAAGTAATGAAAAGATAAATGCATTGTCATGTGAGAAGTATTTGTTGTTTCTTAGAGTGTAGCAAAGAGTCAAAACAAGGTTAGGCATTTATCAGCTTAGGAAATAGACACAGGTTTATTCTATTTCCCAGTACAATGTAGAAATTTAAAGTATACGGAATCTGCGGTACGGCTACATTAGAGTATGTTTAATATCCCAGTAGGACTATTTGAATTAAAATGCATGTAAATAAATAGTTTGTTTAAAACTGTAGTCACTAATAAAACATTTTTAAACTGTTAATTCTTTTTGACAACTATATGTACCTGTTTTAAAATATAAGGTCTTCAGGATTACTTGTTTTGACTTTTTTCTTCATTATTCGCAAATGAGAGTTTTAGTGTGTATTTAAAAAAACTTAACTGGGGTGTAATTTCTGTATAATAAATTGCTCTGGTTTAAAGTATACAATTTGATGAGTTTTTGTAGATGTGTGTGCCAGTGAAACTACTACAGTGTTCAAGATAGAAATCATTTCCAGCATCTCCAAAAGTTGCCTCATGCCCTTTTATAATCCTTTGCTGCTTCCAGTCTCAGATAACCACTGATATGTTTTCTCTCATTATAGACTAGTTGCATTTTCTAAAATGTTGCATGAATAGAATAACATTGTATGTAATACTTGGGGTCTGGATTCTTTCAGCATAGTAATATTACAATAGATTTATGTTGTTGCATTATCAATAGCGCAGTCCTTTTTATTGCTGAGTAGTATTCCAGTGTATGGATATTCATAATATTTTATCCATTCACCTGGTGATGGACATTTTTTTGTTTTCCAAGCTTTTGGCCATTATGAACCTTGTTATGCAAGCCTTTCTGTAGAACATATATTTTCATTTCTCTTGAGTAAATACCTAGCAGTGAAGTTGCAGGAATGTATATGTGCAGGTAGCTTTTTAAGAAACTGTCAAACAGGTTTCCACAGTGGCTGTGCCATTTTACGTTCCCATCAGTAGTGTGTTAGAATTTCAGTTCTTCAACATCCCCCACGAGACTTGATGTTTTCAGTCTTTAAAATTTTTAGTCATTCTAATGGATGTGGAGTGATATGTCATTGAGGTTTTCATTTAAATTTCCTGACTGTTGGTGATGTTGAGCGTCTTTTCATGTCTTAAAGCCCATTTGTATATCTTCTTTTGTGAAGTATCTTTTGCCTAATTTAAAAAATTGAATTATTTGGCCTTTAGTATGATTTATTTGTAAGAATTTATATTGCAAATGCAAGTGCTTTGATACATGTATTGTAAATATTTTCTCCCATACTATGAGTTTTTTTTTTTTATAATGGTGTGTTTCTAAGAGTAAAATACTTAATTTTGCTGGAGTCTGATGTATCTTTTTCCTTTTATGAAAGTTTCTTTGATCATCCCATGATTACAAAGATTGTTTCTGTGCTTTCTTCTTGAAGTTTTAGTTCTTACATTTAGACCTGTTGTTCATTTCAAATTAATTTTGCATGTGATGCAAGGTAGAGGTGAAAGTTCATTCTTTCCTACACAGATGCCAGTTGTTGGAGCCACATTTGTTGAAAATAGTCTTTTCTCATTGAATTGCCTTGATGCCTTTATTGAGCAAGCACTGATTGTATATGTTTGGGTTTTTTTTTTTAATATTCTGTTATGTTTAACTGATCTAATATTATATCTATTTTTTTTAACCGGTACTTCAGTATTTTGAATACTATAGCTTTATAGGAACTCAGGTGGTGTAAGTCTTTCTATTTTGTACTTGTTTTCAAGGTTGCTTTGGCTCTTTTAGGTCATTTGCATTTCCATATAAATTTCAGAATCAGCTTGTCAGTTTCTATTTTAAAAAAGGCTTTGATGGAATTTTGATTGAGATTGCGTTGAATCTGTGGATCTATTTAGGAAGACTTGACATCTTAACAATTTGAATCTTCAAATCCATGAACATGATATAGTATCTCTCCCTTTTTAAAAAAGGTTTCTTTAATTTTTTTGAGTAAGACTTTGCAGTTTTCACTGTACAAGTTTTGTACATATTTTGTAAAATTTATCCCTTAAGTAATTATTGTTTGAAGATTCTATTGTTAATAAAATAGTATTTTTAAATTTCATTGTCTACATGTTCATTGATAGGATAGACATACAATCAGTTTTTATGAGTTTACCTTGTATTATTTTATACAAAGAATACACGGTCAACACTAGTAGCTTTCTGGTTGGTTCCTTAGGATTTTCTGTGTGCACGGTCATGTCATCTGCAAATAAAGATAGCTTTACCTCTTTCTGATTTATGTGTTTTATTTCTTTTCTGTGCTTTCTTGCACTTGCTTGAACCTCCAGTACAGTACTGAATAGAAATGATGAGAATGGACATCTTTGCTTTCTTTCTCATCTTAAGGAAAAAACATTCAGTCCTTCAGTGTTAAGTACAATGTAGGATTTTTGTTGTTGTTTAATCAAGCTGAGAATGTTCCCTTTTATTTCTAAGTTTGTTGAGGTTTTTACCATGAATGGCCATTGAATTTCGTCAGATGCTGTTTTTTTTTCCTTTTGTATCTAATGAAATGATCATATGGTTGTTATATACTTTGTTAGTATGGTGAATTATATTGATTCATTTCAAATGTTAAACCAACTGTGCATTCCTAGATTAAATTCTGCTTGGGCATTCTGTACTATTGGATTCAATTTGCTATTATTTTGTTAAAAACTTTTACATTTGTGTTCATGAGGGATAGTGAGCTGTAGTCTTCTTTCTTTGTAGTACCTTTGTCTGGTTTTGATATCAGAGTAATACTGATTTCAGAAATTAGTTGGGAAACATTTCCTCCTACTCTGTTTTTCTCTTAAAGAGTTTGTAAAGGATTGATTTTTTTTCTTTGTTAAATGTTTGATAGAATTGACAGTGAAGCCGTCTGGGACTAAATTTTTTTAATGGAAACTTAACGAGTGTTACTGAAACCAGGTTCGTACTGCTCACCACACAACAGGCCAATAAATCGAGAGAGGAATAGTGACTTTATTCCGGAAGCTGGCAGACCAAGAAGATGTGGACTCGTGTCCCAAAGAACCACCTCACCTGAGTTAGAATTCAGGCTTCTTTTATACCAAAAGGGAGGGGGGTGGGTGGTTGTTGCAGACTTCCTGGTGCCAGAATCCTTTGGTCTTGCAGCTGTCCACATAGATCTGGTCACAATGTTCTCATAAGCCTCCAAAAATACAGTTGTCATTTTCTGTTCTGCAACTTTTTACCTCTATATGAATGGGAAAATGTTATACCTTTAAAGGTCAGAGCCTTGAGAATGGGCTATCATATATATTTCAAGCTGTAGGCAACATTCTTTTACAAAGGTGAAGAGCCAGCGTGACTCAGCACAGGTAACAGAGCCCGAGTGTTAGAGCTAAAGGTATAGGTCTGATATGGAGTCAGGTTTGTTCTTCTCGATTACAAAAGTACAGATAGACATAGGCCTATTCAGATTTTATATTTTGTTATGTGTCAATAGTAATCTATTGATCTCTAAATGTTTTGTTTATTTCATCTGGGATATCAAATTTGTTGGTAAAAATTACGAATTATTTCTGTAGTATCTTTTTATGTCTATAGGGATCTGTAATTTTGACTTTTCATTCTTAATATTGCTAATTTGTTTCATCTTAATCATTCTAAATAGAAGGTTATCAATATTATTGATCTTTTCAGATAGGTAGCATTTGGTTTCATTGATTTTTCTCTGTCTGCTTTCTAGTTCATTGATCTCCCAATCTTATTTTTATTAGTTCTTTTCTACTTATTTTGGGTTAGTTTGATTACTTTTCCCCCTAGCTTCCTAAAATGGGATCTTAGATAACTGATTTTATCACAAATTCTAATTTGTAATTAGAATGGAACATTCTGTTACCATTTTGTTAAAAAATTTAAAAAAAAATTTTATGTGTGATTTCTTCTTTTACCCATGCATTGTTTGGAATTAAATTGTTTAATCACCAGGGACTTGGGATTTGTCTCTCCCTGCCCCCCTCTCTCTCCCTGCCACCCCTCTCTCTCTGCCCTCCCTCTCTCCCCACCCCCTCTCTCCCCACCCCACCTCCTTCCCTCCCTCCCCCCTCCTTTTGGAATGTTATTGATTTCTAATTTAGTTCTGCTGTGGTCAAAGAGTACCCAGTAAGATTTCAGTCTTTTGAAATCTGAGACTTGTTTCTTGGCTCAGCATGTGATTTACCTTGGTGAATGTTCCATGTACACTTGTAATGAACTTATGTTCTGCAGTTGTTAGGTGTACTGTTTTATAATTGTCAGTTTCTTTGAGGTGGTTTATATTATCATTCAGATGTTCTCTGTCTTACTATCTAGTTGTATTGTCAGTTACTCAGAGAGATGTATTAAAGTCTTGTGAATTTGTTTATTTCTCCTTTTAGTTCTGTTAGTTTTTGCTTCATATGTATGGAAGTTGTATCATTAGGTGCATGAAGGTTTATAATATTTATCTTTCTCCTTTAACCTTTTTGGTGTAACCCTTTTTGTGTCTAGTAGTACTCTTTTGTCATGAACTCAGTTTTGTCTAAAATTAATACAGCTACTCTGACTTTCTTATGCCTGTTGTCTGCATGTGGTATATCTTCTTCCAGCTTCTTACTTTGTTTTTTTTTTTTAATTATTATTAATTAATTTATTTATTTTTGGCTGTGTTGGGTCTTCGTTTCTGTGCGAGGGCTTCCTCTAGTTGCAGCAAGTGGGGGCCACTCTTCATCGCGGTGCGTGGGCCTCTCACTATCGTGGCCTCTCTTGTTGCGGAGCACAGGCTCCAGACGCGCAGGCTCAGTAATTGTGGCTCACGGGCCCAGTTGCTCCGCGGCATGTGGAATCTTCCCAGACCAGGGCTCGAACCCATGTCCCCTGCATTAGCAGGCAGATTCTCAACCACTGCGCCACCAGGGAAGCCCACAGCTTCTTACTTTGAATCCTGATTTTTTCTTTTATTTAAAGTACCTCTCTTGTGTACTTTAAGCTTTTCAGTTGTTTCTTGCTTTTTTATCCAGTCTGGCAAGCTCTACCTTTTGTTTGGAGTGTTTAGTCCATTTTAATATAGTGCACATGTTTCTCAGGTTGTATAAAACTTGAGCCACATACAGTTTTAATAGCAGAGCTGTCATTGGAGAATCACAGAAGTAGTTAATATATAAATATCTTACTTTCATGGCCACATGATGATACTTTTGATTCAACAGTGAACTTGCAGACTAGTTAGGTAAACAGTTCTTTGTGTGCTCATTCATGTTAAAATGTATTTCTTATCTTTTTACTTCTTACATAAAAAACAGTTTTATACTGATAGAGAGGAAGAAGATATAATAAATGTGTTGGCCTCTCTTATTGCAAGAGGAGGGTATTCTTAGTAACCACAGGCATACTCCTTAATGTGCGTCAGCAAAGATAGGTTTTATTATATTTTACTATTTTAAATTGTGAATACCTGTGAATGCAAAATTGTTTTATTCATAACTTTATGTTATATATATATTAAATAACATATTAAAATATGACAAAGCAATGGTGCTGTCTGTGGAATATCTTAACATAGAAATGTTTCTGTGTGTGCTGTACCAGGTATATGTTTCTCCAAATGAAATTTTAATTAGGCTTATTGTACACTTTTAGCATATATGTAAATTTTAAGCATAATTGCTATATAACATATAAATGGCCCATATTATTCTAATGGAGTTAATTCAGCCATCTTTAAAGGCGTACATTTATTTGGCCTTTTATAAAATAGACCTTTATATTTATGCTTGGAAACTGCCCCAGAGCCCTTTAGTTTGAGACTAGGGTTTTCTGGAAAATATCATGCTGACTTATTTTTCCTAAATTGATACTGGATTTTATTATTTGAGCTCAAGTATCTTTCCCATTTTCTAAATAAAGTTCAAATTCTTTGACTTTTCTTTCTCAGAAACTTATTTGCATGCTTATGTTTACCTTCTCTTGCTAACACTAAACATACATATTTTCACTATGTATAAGTAAAATTTATAATCACGCAGCAAAGATTTCACCTTTGCCTGGACAGTTTTATTCCCTGAAATATGGATGGCTGTTAGACGTTTGGATTAAGCTTTTTACATATTCAAGAGAGTGTGTATGTGTTTGCTTACGTATTTATGCACACCCACATCTCCTTCAACAAAGGATGAAAGGCCTCCAATAGCTTAATCGTTAGTTTTTATCTCTGATCTATAAATATCACTATTTGTTAACCATTGAGTATTAATCATCTTTGTTTTCTGTGCTTTAGCCCGATGCCTGGTACAGGGTAGAGAGGCACTAAATATTTGTTGAATGATGGAATAAGTAAATCAGGTCCAAGTCCAAATCACACTTGATCACCCAGAACTTGTTGTTGTAAAGTTGGCATAGCAGAGTATGCAGATAAGCCTACTCTAAGAATCATTTTCATCTTCCTCTCTTTTATTCTAAAAAATTAAGTCTGTAGAATTTCTGTCAGAGATCTTCTATTTGTTCCTTGTAAATGGACTTCACTAAAGCATCTGGCCCTGGATTAGCTTTGCAGTGCTTCGGACTTTAATGAATGTTGAGTCTGTTCCAGCTCCCAAATAAGGCATTGCCAGGAGGCCCTTTTATGATGCTTTGCCTACGGTATATGGTCAGGGTTCTTCTGAAATTCATTCCACACTCACACCCTTTGCTTAAATTCTTCTCTTTTTACTCTTTCTCCATTAGATTAGTCCCCATTAATTGGTTGTAGGGTGGTGGTTTTTTTGTCTCAGGATTTTGGTTGAAAAGAGTAATAGTTGATAATGCTATATGATTTCTTTTTATGGAAATCCAGTAATTACAAGAACACCTTATTTAAATCAGTCTTGACAAGCACCTTTGCTAGGGTTTTATTTATGTTGTAACAGGATATTGGACTCTACCTCATATTATATTGTTAATGATAGTAGAAGTGAAATTGCTGAAAGAGACCATGTAGTGAAGTTTTCTGGTGTAACCATGACCTTTTCAACTGAGTATCAGCATAATAATATACAAATTTGAGTTTTTATTTATTGTGTTTTGACCAATTAGAAATATTTTGAACTTCTGTTCTGAAAATTTTTTGTTTTAGACATTTATCAGTGTGGTTCCCTTTGGTTCTCAGGGGTGGGTGAGGAGATAAAAGGCCACTTACATTATCAGCCTCTGGGAATGGCGTCTTCATTACTTAACTGTAGTAGTGATTTTATTTTTGATAATTTTTTTAACACAGAAGTCTGGCTGTAAGTTCTTCTGGTCTGTGGTGTTGCTGAATCAGCTCACAGTTGTGGCCCCACTTTGCTTTTCAGTATGAACCACTCACAGGTTTCTTTAGCCATTTCTTTCTTTTATCTCTTTTTAATATAATAGTTTTATTGAAGTATAATTCATGTACTATATATTTCACATATTTAAAGTGTACAATTTAATGGCTTTCAATATATTCAGATTTGTGTTAACTACCACCACGATCAATTTTAGAACATTTTCACCCCCCAAGGAAACCTGTGCTCATTAGTCACTCCCCACCTCCCATCTCTCCTCACCCCACCCCGGCAGCCATTATTATATTATTATTATATTCTGCCTTCCATGTCTATGGATTCCCGTGTTGTGAACATTTCGTTTAAGTGGAATTGTGCAATATGTGGTCTTTTGTAACTGGTTTGTTTCACTGAGGGTAATGTTTCTAATTTTCATCCATGGTGTAGTTTTTATATGTGTGTGTGTGTGTGTAACCATTTTTATGTATAACCATTTTATTTCTCCTTCTGGTCAGCTTTGTCTGTATGTATGTCTTAAAATGCGACACCTGCACTAAAGCAACGCTTGTCAGATTTGATCAGCATATGGTGTCAAGGAGTTAACTTCAGTTGTCCCAAAAGCTCACCTCAGTGCAGTCCAAGCCTTCATGAATGTGCACATCACATTCATTTTTTTCTTGTGTTTTGTCTTTGTCCTGTTTTGTTTCATTTTTCTTCACGTTTTTGCCTTTCCTAAGCCATTTATCTCCCGCTCTCAGCTCTTTGACTGAATTTTCAGCCAGGCAGGGGACTTTAAATTTATCACTGTTATTTTCATTTTATTAGGTATCAACTATTGGTCAGTTGCCTGATGTCATTAATAACAACAACAATATTAATAATCGTAACAAAATTAAAATGTATTTGTTGGTTGAGTGCTTATATGTTAGGCAAAAGTTTAAGTGCTTTTTATGAATGAATTCATTTCATCTTTATAACAATTCTGTGAGAAAAGTACGGTTATCACCTGCAGATTAATAGCCGCACTCTGTCATATTTATATACACATAATAATTTAAACTTGAGGGTAGTCTAGAATTGAGGCCACTGCCTTACAACAGTCCTCTTGAAATATCCATTGAATCTGCAGTTTGGGGGATTTGCCATTCAGCAAGTTAAAAACCCTTCATGCTGCAGCCTGGCTGTGTATCTCCATCCTTCCTCCTAGGCTCTCAGCAGGGACGGATGAGTGTGATTCAGCTTTTACTTTTGTTTGGCAAAAGTTAGAAAGTTCCTTTGCTAATTTAAGAAATTTCTTTCTCATAGGATTTTTTTCCAAGCTAAATACTGGTAAAATATTTTGAGGTTTACATGGTGTTTTGAAAACTGTCTACTTAACATCAATCAGTTGGAATTTTAACATCTGTGAATCTATATTAAACATTAATATTAACATAATAAGTATTTAGCAAGTCAGGATAAAAGCCCTTAGCCTTTTTACATCGAAGAAGAGGCTTTAATAAAATCATTCATTCATTTATTTGTTCAGTAATAAACGTGATGGAGTCCTTGCTCTTTGCAAAACCCTAATGGGAGAGCATTTGCTGAAAGTGTTGAAATCTAAGTAAGTGTTTAAATCTTAGAACAAAGTAGGCCCATGAGTTTTGAAAAGGCTCACATATGAACATAACTTCTAAAATGTACTGTAGAATATTAAAATTTATACTTGTCCTAGTCTGTGTGTTTCTTATACTAGTTTGAAGTATACTTCGGAATACTTTTTTTTTTATAGCCCTCCTAGATAAATTTTTTTACCCCCAAAGTTTGAAGGTCGGTGTATTAGTTTCCAGTGGCTACTATAACAAATTGCCACAAACTTGGCGACTTAAAACAGCAGATTTTATTCTCTCCTAGTTCTGGAGGCCAGAAGTTAGAAATCAGCGTGTCAGTGGGGCCATGCTCCCTCCATCTCCACAGGGGGAGAATCATTCTTTGCCTCTTCCAGCACTTAGTAGCTCCTAGCTCTCCTCCTTTATGGCCACATCTTCCTCTGCTTGTCTTCCCATTGACATCTCTTCTCTGTGTGTCTGTGTCTTCTCTGTTCCGTGTTTCCCACTGCCTCTCTTGCATAAGGACGCTGGTCACTGGGTATAGGGCCCGCCTGGGTAATCTAGAATTGTCTCCTCATCTTAAAATCCTTACCTTAATCACCATCACGTCTGTAAAGACCCTTTTTTCAAATAAGGTCACAATCACATGTTCCAGGGATTTGATGCGGATATCTTCTGTTGGTCATTTTTTAGCCTGCCACAGTTGGATTTTACTGTTACACAAAATGTTACTAAAATAAATTATAGTACTTATTTTTAATTTTTTGTAATAGTTTATTTTTACTTCCTTTCCTTTTCTATCAGTTACAATTTATTTAGATTGTGGACTTTATAATATTGAGAGTATAAAAATATTCTAGTAGTGACTGTGATATTTCTGTAACATCTGAGGACATTTGATTTATAAAATACTGTCATATTTGTATTGGCATAAAGTATAGTGTATTTGGCTTTCTTGGTACAAAGAACATTTATTTAAATAACAGAATTGTCATGTATAACCACCATATTGACTCATTTATTCTGACCTGTCAGGTTGCTGAGTATTTCTTCCTTGGCTCCACCCTAGATGGACCCAGCCTGCCCCAGTCGAGTCGGAGGGCACCTGCCCCTCAGGGCCGCTCGGGGGCAAGGTCTCGTGCTGCTTGTAGGCCCGATTGCTGAGGTGGCCTGGGGTCATCCCTGGCTACCTTTGAAGCTATTGCTCTTTTAAGTCTCTGCCATCTGTTCCATTTCCTGTCCTGCAGCGCTGCCCCGACCAGCTCTCTTCTCCAGGAGACGGATTATTCCCCCATAGCCGGTCACTTTCTGGGCTTCTTAAATCACTACACTGACTGCCCGCCCTTGCCCTTCTTGCTGCCCTGTCTGTTGGTTGGCCCGCCTTCTCCCTGCCCATAGTATTGGTTGGGTCGTGTATTCCACATTACTCAAGTACTTTGGAGTACTACTTATTCAGGGATTTTTGGGAAGGTTGGCTCTTAATTTTCCTCCATTCTGCACCCCCCCCCCCCCCGCCCATGTCACGAATGAGGTGTAAGTTTTCATGTGTCTCAAATCAAGTCTACCTTTACTTGATGCCTCTGAGTCATCATTATTGGTGGCCATCACACAAAATCGTGTGCAACTGTGGAGAGCTTCAGGTCTTTGGTTTGCATAATGTTGGGTTGGCCAAAAGGTTCGTTTGGTTTTTTCCATAAGATGACTCTAGTAGCACTTAGTTGTCTTTAACTTCATTCAAAACCATTTTGTTAGATCGTATGTGATAGCTGTCATATTAGTGTGCATTTAAAGAAAGACATCAAAATTGGTGAATTTTCGTGTAGCCATTTTAATATTGAAGATGGAAGAAAAAAAAAGCAACATTTTTGGCATATTATTCTTTATTATTTCAAGAAAAGTAAAAACGCAACCCAAACGCAAAAAATGATTTGTGCAGTGTATGGAGAAGGTGCCGTGACTGATCGAACATGTCAGAAGTGCTTTGCAAAGTTTCGTGCTGGAGATTTCTTGCTGGACGATACCCCGTGGTCAGGTAGACCAGTTGAAGTTGATAGCGATCAAATTGAGACGTTAATTGAGAATAATCAATGTTATACAACGCGGGAGATAGCCGACATACTCAAAATCAAACGTTGAACTTCATTTGCACCAGCTTGATTATGTTAATCACTTTGATGTTTGGGTTCCACGTACGTTAAGGGAGAAAAACCTTCCTGACCATATTTCTGCATGCCATTCTCTACCTAAATGTAATGAAAACGTTCTGTTTTTAAAACAAATTGTGATGGGCAATGAAAAGTGGATACTGTGCAATAATGTGGAACGGAAGAGATTGTGGGACAAGCGAAATGAACCACCACCACCAACCACACCAAAGGCTGGTCTTCAAACAGAGAAGGTGATGTGTATATGGTGGGATTGGAAGGAAGTCCTCTATTATGAGCTCCTTCCGGAAAACCAAACGATTAATTCCAACAAGTCTTGCTCCCAATTAGACCAACTGAAAGCAGCACTTGATGAAAGCTTCCAGAATTAGTCAACAGAAAACACATAATCTTCCATCAGGATAACACAAGACCTTGTCTTTCTTTGATGACCAGGCAAAAACTGTTACACCTTGGCTGGGAAGTTCTGATTCATCTGCCATATTCACCGGACATTGCACCTTCAGATTTCCACTTATTCCGGTCTTTACAAAAAATTTCAGTTCCCTGGAAGACTGTAAAAGGCACCTGGAACAGTTCTTTGCTCAAAAAGATAAAACGTCTTGGGAAGATGGAGTTATGAAGTTGCCTGAAAAATGGCAGAAGGTAGTGGAACAGAAGGGTGAATACGTTGTTCAATAAAGTTCTTGGTGAAAATGAAAAATGTGTCTTTTATGTGTACTTAGAAACCAAAGGCACTTTTTGGCCAACCCAATAGTTTGTCAAGTTTTGGAGTCTTCTACAGTGAGGCTCTCTTGTGCCACTACTCTGTTAAAATCACACAGTCTCTCTCATTTGTTCTTTCAGACCTGGTGTTTGACTGGGAAATCCAGAACTGTGAGGAAGCCAGACAGCTGAGGTTCAGGGTGAGGGCTTCGAGGTTCTCCAGGGCCATTGCTGGAGGGCACTACTGTGATTGCCCAGAGCCTTTTTGCTTATTTTTTAGTCACTAGCTTTGTTCTTGGCTGAGGTTTCTGGATAAAAGAGCAGTCACTCAGACATGTTCCCAACTCAGTAATCTCACATGCTTTGGTGTATGCCTCTTTGATTTTCTTTGTTCCATTACTTTATCATTGCAACCAAAAAAGCATAGGTGTACTATAGATTACACAGCCTTAAAATTACTCGTCAAAAATCACCAAGGTTAAGGTTGTTGAGCCCCGTGGATTGGAAGCAGTCATTTCTGCACCTAAATTCTACTGAGTAGGTATTAAAGCACTTTCTGTGAATGTTTTTCCCTTAATACTGATGCAACTGATCTTGAGGTTGTTTTTGTTTATTTATTTTTTTTTTAAAATGAACTGTTTGAAGGAATCTGGTTAAAATTGCCCCATAGCTGACCTTTCACATGTGCTTTCTAGTTCAGTTTAGCATTTATGAATGGGTTCGCTAATACCTACGTGAGAGGGATAGAACAGTGTTTTTTCTGTCACCCTCTAGGTTAGAGCCTTACTTATTGTTTTTCTGTTTTCAAGGCTGTGAAGATTCTAGGAGTAAGTGAAAAAAAGAGTTTTAATTTCCACTGTGGCCCTGAACAGTTTCTACTTGTGAGCTGAAACAGGTCTTTCTAAACTCACAAATAATTATGATTCCTGAATCTGCCAGTAGTTTTCTCATTGTGGCCAGAGTTACACTCATTCTGTATCATTAAGCTGAATCTTGTCATTAGTGGATTTGTCTGCTGAGTCCTAAGGAGTCAACCTCCCTTTAGATACACTGGGCTGGCAGCTTAGACCCACGGCAGCCTAGCGTTCTTTATGTCCGGTGCCTGGACTCACACACAAAAAGCAGGAGGAAAGATTTTGTTTCTGAGAAGCGAGGTTATATACATGTTAACTGGGTAGATGATTAACTATGCATAATCTCATTTAAAGACCTGTGGCATAAACTATTGCAGCTTTCACAGAGGCCTGAAAATTAACACCAACCTTAATCCCTAAGGTGTAAGTGAAGCCTCTGCAGCAGCTAGTCAGTGTTTGGCCCAGGCAGTTTGGCTATATTGTTCAGTGGCTATATTGTTTGTTTATTTTTCTAAAGGAGTGTATAATATTCTTTCCATTTATTCGTTTTTTAAGACTGTTCTTTAGAATTTCACCTTTAAGAAACGTCTATAAAGAGAAAAAATGTTAAACACTGGGAAGTTC
Source organism: Balaenoptera physalus (assembly GCF_965194825.1). Taxonomy (NCBI): domain Eukaryota; kingdom Metazoa; phylum Chordata; class Mammalia; order Artiodactyla; family Balaenopteridae; genus Balaenoptera; species Balaenoptera physalus. The sequence continues at coordinate 190,020,730 of NC_138882.1, forward strand.
CAAAAAAGACCTTCTTCAGCCCCTCTGTTCCAGATGAAGAATCCGGGGGCCTCCAGGCTCCTTTGCCCAGGCAGCTGCTCCTCCAGTGCAGCCTGGTAACTTGCTCCTGAGATTCCCAGCAAGTCACCAGGTTCTCTGTTGTTTCCCTTCTGAATCCTGTCTGTCATCCTGTCTTGTAAGTACTGTAGAATAAAGTTCATTCCTGGGGCGCTCTAAAGCTGATTCACTTTCCTTACCACCAGTGCTGTTTCCCGTGACGGTCATCCCGTCCCATCCCTTTTTAGTCAGCTCTCCTTAATGGAACATTTCCTTCTCCAGGAGTCATGCTCAGTGATTACCACGTACCTTATTTCATCCTAAACAGTCCTTCAAAATAGGTTCTGTATTCTTCCTTTCTGCAGCCAAGAAAACTGAGGTTTAGAAAAATATTTAACTTGGTCTCTATCACACAGCTGGTGGCAGAACAAGTGTTTGAATCAAAGCCAGGAACCCTGTCCTGTTGAGATTTCACCTCTGCAAAACTCCCAAACCTGTGTCTTTGGCCCAGGAACTCCTCAGCTTCTCCTTTCCAGGTGTTTGTGTTTGTAAAGACAGTAGGCAGATGGTCAGAAATGCCAAGACATTCAGAGTTTGGTTTGTTCTGTATTTTAAAAACACACTGCCCTCAGCTGAAGTGCCAGCATTTGGTGTTTACCTTCTCATCGCCTTGTGGTTGAGGCTCCTGTTCTGTGTGTTTAAAATACCTTCAAAACCACTGTAGCCGGGAGATGGTGACCTGTTCATTTCTGGATACGATATTGTGTGGGAATTAACTGTGAATGAGAAATGATACAATGCTGTATCAGCCATGGGAAACTCGCTTAAAAGTGCAGTGTTATCTAGACATAATACTGCCTACTTTTACTTGCTCCTAGAGTAGTGTTTTTAATTTGGTTGTTGCTCTTCATTAAGTGTAGGCAAGGTTAATCATATTACTCTGTTGATTTTTCACATCTGCTCTGTGGAGTCATCTTGGTTTTTCAGCAGAGCAAATATCACCCCAGTCACTGACACTTTTGTGTTTTTATCATACATTTATTTCATTATTTTGTTTATGTGTGTGTGTTTCCTCTTCTCTGAGCTGCTCGTTTCCTCCTCCTGCCTACCCACCCCGCCCCAGGTTAAGAAAAGCCCTTGAGCTTGCTGTCTCCCTGTGGCTGGAGGAGCCCCCGAGCCCATTGCTCCCACCAGATGGCTGGTTCTAAGCTGCTCCGGTGTAGGTGTTTGGGGCAGGGGCTGAGTCTCAGACTTCCTAGGAATGGGGCTTATGTTAGCGTCCTCGCTGTGCTGCTTTCTAGAGAAGTGGCCCCGAGCAAGACACTGAACCTCTCAGTTTGGTTTCCTCGTTTTTAGTACTCTTGCCACAAGAGTGGTGTGAGGGATGATGAAATCATGATGACCTAGTAAGTTCCTAGCACATGCAATACTCAAGAAATGTTGGTTCCCCCCTCCCTTCTCCTTTGTGACCCCAGGGGCTGGCATAATTCCTGGAACATTGTACTTATTCAGAGAGCGTTGGAGGGGGAGGGTTGGTCCAGCGACAATGTATTTCCTTCTGAAAATTAACTGAATCTTTCCCTCAGCCCTCACTCTCAGCAGTTAAATTCTGTCTTTGCCGTGATCTCTAAAATATGTGCCCATAGGAGTATTTAGAGAAATTTATCCTCTCCAGTGCTTAAATAGCATTATTTGGAGTGACAGTAGCTGAACAAAAATAAACATTGTGCTTTTAGTCTTAACTCTAGTTTTTAAATGTATACGTGTATCATATTTTGAGCTTGGTACTAGGTCATTGGTGATGGAGGAGTGATGGAAAATATATAGGCATTTGTGAATTACAGATTATGAGAAAATTTTTAAGTTGTGTCTTAGATTTCAGTAAGATTTCTCTCATGTTAGTGAGAAATAATTGAAATAATTAAAACTACATGAAGGATTTTAAGAACTTTTCCTAATTCCACTTTTTTTCCCCGAAGTTATTTTGGCAGTTTATTGTAAATAGTGTATTTTGCAGAGCAAAAGACTTTGAAATCTAATATTATCCTTAATAGACTGCAATTATTTAATATTTAGCGTGAATGCAATCTAACTCAGGTAGGCTTTTTCTACAGTTACTATAACGGCTGTAATTGCAAAAGGATACTTTAGTGTAGTAGAAGCTGCCAGATGCAATGCCATTTGATCTAAAAAGGTCACAGTAAAAGGGACATTTAAATTAAGTTATAAATTACAATTGAAGAACAATATTTTGATGTGTGAGACCAGGGATGACAGAGCAGGAGATGTAATTCATGGGTTCATTATAGAACAGAGGTGCCTGACAGCTGAGCCGTGCCAAGAGGAAAATTTATTTGCAACATCACGCAGACAGAAAATGGCAGCTCAGATGAAAAGCCTGAGTAGAAACTTGAAACCTTGTGGTAATACGTGGAGTTTATGCTAATAAGACTGCCCCAGATCCAGCGATGTTTAATGATTGCTGTAATATAAATGAGGTGTTCGGACATGTGCACATTTTCAATCTTATTTAAATTAAGACCTCGTCCTTGCTCTGTAAAATAACACACTTTATAACCAGGCATTAAGGTTGATTCTCTCACCTCCCTGTCCAATGTACAGATTTGCTGAAATTTCAGAATTGTTTAGGCAGGAGAGTTAAAGCTTGAAACAAGAATTCCATCCATGGCAGCTTTGAGGAAGGATATAATTTAATGTTTATAGCAGTGCATGAGAAGTTCAATCATGAGTTAATTAAACTGTAGGCAGTCATTAAGTATTATTTATTCTTTCAAGAAGCTTGCCAATAAAGCACTTATATATATTAAATTACAGAAAGTAATAAGCAGGGGATGATTTGTCAGGCTGAGTGAGAGTAGCAGGTTTAACTTGGGCAATTTTGCAGAAATGTGTTTTTCTTCTTGTGGCCTGACCCTTTCTTCCTGCTAATCACAGAGAGGTCAGGGGCTGTCACAGGACACTTGAGGCTACACAGTCCCCAGCACGGTGGGCACCTTGAACGTCCGGGTGTTTGAAGAGTCTCGGGTAGGAGCCGTGTCCCGAAAACATTACTCCCCGTGATGATACCGCTGGACAGTTGATGGTTGTTTGGCATTTCGGGGTATCTTGTCACAGTGTCTCATTTCTGGCTTTTCATGGTCCTTTGACACAGCTGAGGGCTGGTGTCGTCAGGCCCATTTGACAGACGGAAACCTCAACTCAGCTGGTTTGTGACGAAGCTGCTTAATAGGAATCTGTCCCCTGGCGCAGGCTCTGAGCTGTGTTCTCGAGGCTACAGAAGGCCTTGACTGTGGAGCGGTTCGTGCAGAGGGGGCTGCTGAGCACCTGGAATCTTGGAGTCATTGAGATTTTTATGCAACAGCCAGCTGTGTCCAGTTACAGAGGGCGCGGCGTCTTTGGCTCTGTGTGATTCAGTGCTGCAGTTCCTTTGTTGAGCAGAACCAAACTAGGAGTTTTCTTACACAGAAGCTGCTGTTGTTTTCAGAACCATCCCCCTCGGCCCCCCCAACCAGGTCCACTCTGCTGGTATACTTGGGCCAACTTAGGCGGAACCGTGTGTAGCATTCGGAGTTGCTCAGGAACTCTTTGTGGAATGAATGGAAGGAAGGCAGAGTATGTGGTGGGAGCTGCCTGCCTCCCGGGCTGGGACGTCCCACTGGCTCTCAGGGCACCAGAAGGCGTGGCCGAGGAGGGTGGACACCTAATGGGGAAGAGCCACCCTGGACTCCTTCACAATGAACAAACCAAAATCGAAGGGAAGAGCGCAACCTGAGGATTCTGTGGAGTAAGTGTGGGGAACCAGGTGACGGGCTGCTGGAAGACAGCAAAGCAGGGGTAGTTCCACGGTGGAGTCACTTAAAGGGCTAGTGGATTGGTGAAAAATCGCCATTTTGTTATCAGATCCCCCACATACTGACCTGTGGTTTAGGGGAAGATGGCTTTTACTTGTGCATAAGTGCAGACTTGCAGTTCGGTGATGTGGAAGCGGCAGATTTACAAGTGCATGCTTCCCTGATCATCAGATTAAACACACACACATGCACGCACACACATGCACACACAGGCCCTGTGATGATGAATTTGAAAACGGTGGTTTCTGCGGAATGACTTCCTGCTTTAGTGGCTGGCAGGTAGTGGTGATAGTGTAAGATCTAAGTTCTCCTCTTACCAGTAGCTTGTGAAGATTGGAAGCTGATTGAGTAAAGATGCTATATCTTGGTCCCTGCTTTTTGCAGTGATCTTTACCCAGTAGCTCCAAAATGGTACATTTCTCTATACATTAAAATTGCATTTAATCCCAGATTTTTCCAGCCGGGCTTGGCTGCAAAATGGACAGAAAGGTTTACTTATCTTGCTTTAATTGCTCTTCTAAGACCACAAAGTGAAGCTGTAAGACATTTGAGGGTCTTCATTGCAATTTCTTTGAAAAATCTTCTCTAGGGTAATGGTAGAAAATCTTATTCACAATGAAGAACCTTTTACCTTAGCAATATTGGGAAGTCTGCACTGAATTTCCTATATTGATGTATCTGTGTGATTGTGATCAGGTGTTTAAAATTTGAAACGCACATGTTTTTCACTGGTTGAGATTATCCCAATTCTTCAGAGCTTGACATGGTATTAGAGGGGAATATTTTCAATGACAATTTTTGGAGATTTGAGATAGCCAGTATTTTGGTAAACTTACCAACTCTAATTGACATGAGGAATACAGTTGAAACAATCAGTTAAGCTCTAGCTCAAACATTATTTTGGCCCCAGTCTGAAGAAAGAAAATCTACCTAATCATTTAGAAAACAAACCCTTTTTAAGAAGTGCTTTCTTGTGCGTGATATGATACGTTAAGGAAGGAGGTGGAACCCAGCAACTCAACCCGTTAGGACCCTAGAGTTTGGATGCGCCATTTAGAGAGCTGTGTCACACTAGAACAGTACTTTAAAGTGATTCTCAGGCCAGCGTTTCTGAGGTACGTTACCTGTGTTACTCCCAGCTCTATTCATCCCTAGCACCCCGAATAGTGTCTGGCACAGTCGAGCTCTCAATAAATATTTGTGGAAAGAATGAAGGATATCCTGAACTCACAGTAGTTTTCCCAAAGTGCTCGAAAGATAATCAACAAAAGAAGCAATATGGGCTGTAACAACTATTAATATGTTAGAAATATATCTTTAGTAAATATGATTGAAGTATTTCTTTAAAGATGTAAAACTCTCAGAATTTCTCAGACAAGATTCCTGGAAAGTGGGAGTAAGTGTTTGTACCATTAAGAAGGCAACTGTTTAGAAAGGTTCCTTTGGGTTTCCTGGGAAGGGGGTGTGCCAGAGCAGAACTTTGTACTGGCCTTTATGAATTATCGATAACAGCACAGTAACACCCTAACTTCGTTTGTTCAGTCAGTATTTGTCACTGTTGGCAAATAATCCCACACCTTTTACTTTTCAAATGTGTTTTTGTATAGGGGTGAGAGAGGTAGACGCTCTGGATATTTATGGAGTTCATAGCACGGAAAGGTCAGGAAGAGGAATATTTTAAGAGGACAGGCTGACAGTGGATCAAATGAGAGGAGGGAATTACCCATTCTTTAGGTTGCCCCATACATCGCAGCAGCTTTCTCAGGGGAAAGTATGATCTGAAATAAAGGTTTGTAAAGGAAGCGTGAATGCTGGGATATGTTTTGGGGAAACATCTTTCTCTACTAAGCACCTCACTAGAAATTTGACTGGGGGCATCGTGCAAGCAGGAGCTAGCCTCTCCAGTAAACCAAACGACCACAAGTTCAGCAAGTCACTCAGAACATTTCTTCCGGTTCATTTAAAGCTCTCCTTGGTTCACCAAAAGGCAGGAATGTCATAGGGATTAATGACTTAACTTCATTCACTTGTTCACTTTTGGAATGAGCCTTATGTTCTTGTGAGTAATTTCCTGTTATCAGCCATATAAGATTTAAATTTTTTTTTCTGTGTCCTGTACCAGAGTTTTAATCAAATTTCATTAATTATTAACGTGAGTAATTATGTGAAACGTAAGTGGTTTTGTTTATAGTTTCACAATTTATTTTTCTGTCTCTGAAAAGGCTCCTCTCTAGAAAATTAATGAAAATTGAGTAGAGACTGCTTCCTTCATTTTTCTTCTCTTTTAAAAATAAATAGCTAACAGTCATTTAGCATACTATGTGCCAGGTACCGTTCTAAGCAATTTTACATGTATTTTTTTTTAATTAATTAATTAATTTATTTATTTTTGGCTGCATTGGGTCTTCGCTGCTGTGCACGGGTTTTCTCTAGTTGCGGCGAGCGGGGGCTACTCTTCCTTGTGGTGCGTGGGCTTCTCATTGCAGTGGCTTCTCTTGTTGCGGAGCACAGGGTCTAGGTGTACAGGCTTTAGTAGTTGTGGCTCGCGGGCTCTGGAGCGCAGGCTCAGTAGTTGTGGCGCACGGGCTTCGTTGCTCCGTGGCATGTGGGATCTTCCCGGACCAGGACTCGAACCCATGTTCACTGCACTGGCAGGCGGATTCTTAACCACTGCACCATCAGGGAAGTCCCTACATGTATTTTCTAATGTTGTCCTCACAATAGCCCTAAGAGGTGGATGTTATTACTATACTCATTTTAAAAGATGACAAAATTGAGGACCAAAGAGGATAAGTAATTTGCCCAAGGTCGCACACCTAGTAAGTAGTAGAGCTAGAATTCAAATCCAGATAATCTGGCTCCAAAGTCCATAGTTTTTCATCACTCTCCTTATAATTACCCCATTTACTATAATGACCTCTTATAAAATGTTGTTAATTTGCCATGAGCTTTTTATTAAGAATTTATGATTTGATCAACTTGAATTGATTTCAAAGTGTCACTAACGTGTGCTTTTTAAAAAAATTAAATAGCCGTATAATTTTTCCTTTTATTCAGTTCTGATCCGTGCTGTTAAGCTCTCATTACAGATCCTCATTATATTATAGAACTTGGCAAATACCTGCTTGTTCTGGGTATCAGGCGAAGTATGAAATGCTAACTTTATTTTTATTTTATATACTTCTGAAAGGAGGCCAGATTGGACGGTTTTCAAACATTTGCACATTCTAGTATTTTAGTGTAGTATTTTGTTTATTTAGTATAATATTTATATGTACTATTTTATTTTTAAAGTAGTCTAATGATGAATGTCATAAAAATATGTAAGTTAGTATCTAGCATTCATGTGCATTACATATACCCCACACAAATAACACTCACCCACACCCACACTCTACCACCACCAAAAGCAGGATTCAGCATTGATCATTGTTATAGGTGTTTCATTTTGTTTTAAGGTAGTTGACTTAATAATTAACTTGTAGCTTGTACTTCCTTGGATAGTCTGGACTTAAACTGGGGTCCTGTAAAGTGGGAGACTAACTCGGGAAATTTTAATTTTTAATAACTTTTTGTTTTGCTGAACGAGCAATGAAAATGGGTATTTGTGATAATCCCTTCCAATAGCAGTTAAACGGTTAGAAGAGAGACTTGATGTGTATGTCTCAGACTTTTATTTATTTGTTTATTCATCCATCCATCCATACAAACAAACAGATATTTATCACAGCCTTACTATATGCCCAGCGCTGGGGCTACAGCAGTTGCCAGGAAGGCAGTCGGTAGGTTCTCCTTGAAAGTCTTCTGTTACGGAGGGGAACACAGGGCTCTCTCCTTCGGCTGAGTCTGCGGCTCCTGGCCTACGCCTAGGTGGCAGTAGTTGCTATGACCTGCTCGAACTTTTTATCTTGTATGTGTTGTATCCCCACAGCACATCTCCACTAGTGTGTGAGTTTCTGGAAATAAAAACTGTGACTTACCAGTTCATAAGGTTTGTACTGTATTTGTACTGGGGATTCAGCAAAAGCTGGTGAATTGTTCAAATAAGGGATTGAAGCACTGGTGAAAAGATCAGAATGTCCATTGCATGAGGGCATTTTTGTTCGCTGCTGTATCCCCAGGGTCTGCTGTGTGGCCTGGAACATAATAGGTACTCAGCCACCATCAGGCTTAATGAATTTGAAGGCACTGAGATTTAGATTTGGGTTGAGTCTACCTAAGGACAATAGTTGAAGGCCTTTATTAACTTAAGAAGTATTTCTGTGTATCACCTTATGCTACAGACTGTGTTAGGTACTGGAGATACAGGTCTTAGCCAAAACAGATGCTTGTGTCAGAGAAAGAGATTTGTAAAGGAATGGCAGATTTCCAGTGAGAAATTTGGAGGGACAGCCATAGTTTGGAGAGGTCGACTGAGCAAGTGGAATTTTCTACCTGCTACTTCTCTTCATTGTCTGCAAGTTGAGACTTAGGAACCAGAAGTGGAGAGGGTCACAGGAGCCAAGGCAGGCATATCTTTGCAAGATAGAGAGGGTTCAGGGGTGCCAGGCACTGCCCAGCGCTGAAAAGGATATAGAGTGGAAAAAAAGTTCAGTAGCTTTGACCAGAGAGAAGTCTGATCCTAAAAGGACCACGTAGATAAACCAGCATCTTCATGTGTATGTACTGAAAAGTTAGTATGATGTTACATAATTAGATTTAAAGCTTTTATATTTAGGTACTTGAAATTTTTCTTAGCGAAATTACTACAGTTGAAAGACAAGAAATGCGAATGGGATAGAACATGATCTAGCATGTCTTTAGGTCACTTTGGGGAAAATGGGACAAGAGTAGAGGTCACGTTGGCTGGGTTTGAGTCTAGCTCCACCACCTACTGGCTTAGTATGGTGAGCACCTTTACTTGACCTTTCCATGCCTCAGTCTCCTCATAAGCAAAATGGGTGACGATAGTTCCTACCCCATAAGATTAAGTGAGAGAAGACCTTCCTCATAGGATTAAGAATGGTAATGAGTTCATGGAATGTACTTAGCAATAGCCCAGGCCAGATGTTCAATAAATGTCACTGTTACTCTTAATCCTGTTTCTATTACTGCCAGAATGTTCTCTGCCTTACCTGTTTCCCTTTCGCAGAACAGCTGAATTTGGCGGGGGGTGGGGGTGGTTGGATAAGAATGAATTATCATGCTGGCTAAAATGGCTCTGAGTCTTGTATGCTCGTCTCATGACTCTTCTGTTAGAGTAAATGCAGGGTCCCCCCCCCCCCCCTTTACTGATTTGCTCTCAGTTCTGTTATTTGGTGCAGTTAGCAAACTAAAATTGTTGTTATTGTTTTAGCTCCATGAAAGTGGTTATGATGCTGGCAAAGCCCTGCAGCGCCTGGTAAAGAAGCCTGTGCCCAAGCTGATTGAGAAGAGCTGGACCGAGGACGAAGTGGTGAGCTTGCGGGGGTGGTGGGTGAGGGATGCTTTGCCTCAGGTCTTGGCGGGGCCGTGCGGGGGTGGGGGGCAGGGGGCGGGGTCTGTCTCGGGTCTGGGGCGTCGGGGGCTTGCCTGTCGCTGTTCTCCCAAGGTCCAGTCGTGGATGCAGGCTGTCCATGGCATCTGTCAGTCAAGGGAGGGAGCCTTGAAGCCTCATAACTGTATGGAAAGACTTGATTTTAGTAAGCATTGGTTCTGTAGATAATGGGAAAGATTTTCCCGGGTGTCATGGAAAGAGGGAAAAAAATTAATAGTTGCTCTTTAAAAAAATTAGTTTGGGTTGGTTGGTTTGTTTTGGGTGCAAGCTAGCTTTTGATACCTCCCGGTATTAAGACACAATCATTTTAAAACCAGTTGGTACCCAACCTAGAGTAGGGCTGCTATCCGTTTTTATTGTGTAGGCTGGCAGGGTCCCTAACCTGCTGAAGGGCAGTAGTCAAGGGCAGGAAGCGTGGATCTTTCATATTCATCCTGTCCGTATGGCCCATTAAAGAAGGTGGGGAGATAGAAATGTATCCACAGATACAGAGTTTTCAAACCCATGGATTTTATCCCAGCAGAAAGAGTTCTCATGAAGCTACATCCCCCATCTCGTGACTTTGGAAAGGAATTGCTATAAAAGACTGAGAGATTTCCTGTGCTTTTGCAAATAGAGTCTTCAATAGGAATGTCACCGCTTGACATTTGCCATTTAGGTTGAACGAGATTAAGATGAGGGCTGGCACTGATACACATAGCGATTGATTGTAAATTCCTTGCCTGTATGTAAAACTACGCTAAGGAAGACTGTTTAGAAACTGTATGGCTTTCCTGATCCTGCTCTTTCATTTTTCCAGCAGTATCTATCAAAGGCTTATTATGTGCCAGGTGCTGTGTTAGGAGCCATCAAGGGGAACACAAGGCCCCACCTCACGAGGGGAAACCATCTGTAAATCAGTGTATGTCAAGGGGTGAGACGTGGCCTGAGGAAAACAGTAGGGCAGCGAGGATGGGGATGAACTGGGTAGGGGGCTGTCTTTTGTAAGGAGGCTTGGGAAACGCCTGGTGAGTACCATCTGAGCAGAGACCTTAGAGAAGCGAGGAGGCGAGCCTTTTGGCTATCGGGGGCCCTAAGGTGAAAGCACGCCTGGCATGTTCGAGAAATAGGCAGGAGTGTATCTGAGGGGAGGACGGTAGGAGAGGTGGGGGGCATGTCAGGGTGGCCTGTGGACCCGCGTTCAGGGCCTTGCTGTTTGCTCTGCACGAGCAGCTTCTGGGCAGAGGAACTCGATCTGCCGATGGGCCTCCGGCTGCTGATTCAAGCGTGGGCTTTGGGGGCTGTCGTGAGAGTCCAGGCCCGAGACTGCTGATGGAGTGGCACAGCAGCAGTGGTGGTGAGAAGTGCTGAGATCCTGGATGTCTGCTGAGTGGAGGGCCAAGGGAGTGTGTTCATGGAATGGCTACGGATGAGGGTGGCTGGGGGCTGAGAGGAATGGAATGGGGAGAGAACTGGGAGGCAGCAGGGAGGGACTGAAGTGGCCCTTGAAGGCTCAGTAATAGAGCGCCTTTTCAGCAGTCCCTTTGGACTCCTCACGGCATGAGACTGATGATGAAGCTGATGTTGCTGTTTTGAAATTTAAAATGTTAAAACTTTACATGATTAGTAGAGAGATGGAAGCATCTTAAATATTTGTTATTCAGATAGTGGCCGAAGTGAAAATGTTAAACTCAGTTGTTGTGAAAAGTCATATATTAAAAAACTAAAAATAGAGTTGCCATATGATCCAGCAGTCCCACTCCTGGACATGTATCTAGAGAAAACTCTTAATTTGAAAAGATACGTGCACCCCAGTGTTCGTAGCAGCACTGTTTACGATAGCCAAGACATGGAAGCACCCTAAATGTCCGTTGACAGATGAATGGGTAAAGAAGATGTGGTGTGTGTGTGTGTATAACATGAAATATTACTCAGCTATAAAAAAAAGAATGAAATAATGCCATTTGCAGGACCGTGGATGGGCCTAGTGATTATCATTCTAAGTGAAGTAAGTCAGAAAGAGAAAGACAAATACCATACGATATTGCTTATATGTGGAATCTAAAATATGACACAAATGAACTTATTTACAGAACAGAAACAGACATAGAAAACAAACTTATGCTTACCAAAGGGGAAAGGGGGTGGGGGAGGGATTAATTAGGATTTGGGGATTAATAGATATAAACTACTATATATAAAATAGATAAACAACAAGGCCCTGCTGTGTAGCACAGGGAACTATGTTCAGTATCCTGTAATAAATCATAATGGAAAAGAATATGAAAAAAATATTTGTATATGTATAACCGAATCACTTTGCTGTATAGCAGAAATTAACACAACATTGTAAATCAGCTGTACTTCAACTTTTAAAAAAAGTCGTATGGATGTTGTTTTCCACTGTAGACCTATTTATGTGGGAAGGAGATAAGAGAGTTGATGGATAAAAATGTTTAATTCTACCACAAGCCTTTGTGGAAGACAGACACAAGGGGATGGGACGAACGTGGCCCGTGTGGCCCGTCCTAGGTCCTGGTCAGGACTGACGAGCCGTGATGGCTGCTTCTCGGACCCACGCTCCTCCACGTGGCCTGCGGCTCCTTCTGATCGCTCCTCTTCTTCCGCCCCCGTCGTCCCTCCCCTTTCACTGTTGCCTCTCCAGCTCCTCGCTAGCCATGACTCTCTCCCCCTCCGTTCATTCCTCCCTTGACCTTTCATTCCCTCTGGAATTTTCAGATTCCAGCTTAAAAGAAAGCTCTTCCTGCTTGAAAGAAATCTGGCTTCCTTCTCTGGCAGCACTTGTTTATATCAGGAACAGTGTGGGCCATGTCCCCACTGCTGCCTCTTTGGGACTTTTCGCAGACAGTAGGATGAAGGGGGGCGGGATCTGACACGTGGGGAAAAGCCCAGCTTAATTCTGAAAAATGAACCACGACTCCAGAGCGCTGCCCACTCCGAGTCCCGGATAACGGTCTTTAACTGCATAAGTCCTTGTCAGTCTGGGCTCATTTTCATCGTGTTTGCTTCTTGTTTTAGTGTAAGTTTTGAGAAATGTTTTGGCAGTCATCCAGCCCTTGCAGAGCCTAAGGATCAAACGGTTCCCTTATTCATAGGAAGTTAAGCTTCACTTTCTAAAACCTCAAAAGTGAATGAGAGAGAGTGACTGAATAATTGATAGGCTGAGGGAAGCTCCAGATGAATGTGTCCAGATCACTTCTTTGAATCATTGTATGTGGCGGCAGGGCACATAAACCAACACGACTCTTAACCTGAGCCTGGTTTTGGCTGTGAGTAAACACCTGCTCTGTGCGTGTGGCCCCTTCTGCTGAGTTCCCCACATTTTCTCACCCCAGGAATCACAAGAATAAGCAAAATAAATGGGCCCCAACTCAAATAAATACATAAGCCTGCCTCTTTTTTTTCCCTCTCAATGTTCTATATACTTGGACATTCTAGTTATTTTTAAACTTCATCGCCTCCAGTATATGAATCTGACCCAACTACCCAACATCTGACCTGACGCCAGTGTCGATGAACTTGCCTTCCTTTGCACTGACGTGAATCAAGCTCTCCGTGTGAGAGGGTTGGTGCAACGAGCAGCTACCGGTGGGAGCCCCCGGCTGTGCTGGCAGCGGACAGCCTGGGCACCTCCTGGGTCCTCTGCTCTGGGAGCAGGCCCCTCCCTTGCCCACCCAGACCCGGACCCTAGCTGCCTGCGAGGCCTGGCGTGTTCCCCGGCCCGTCCCCTGGTGAGCGCTCCCTCTGCTGAGCTGCGTCTCCCGTCTGCATCCTTTACTGCTGCTCATCCTTTGCCGCCTCCTGTAGCCTTTGTGCCGCCATCCCCAGTTTTGTTCCTCACGGTCTTTATTTCTGAGTTGATTGTCCTTCTAGTTTGTAGACATATTAAGAGTGAGGCCTTTCTAACAGTGAGAATGATGTCTCTGCCTTCGAGGCGCTTTTGAGGAGTACTGACAACTCTTTATTCAAGATGACTGTTCTTAAAGATTCTTCGCTATAAGTGACATTGTCCTCAAGCCGGCATTTTAAAACTTGTAATTGTTAATAATTATGCATCAGCATCAAGGAGAAAAACTTTTATATGTATCCATTGCTAACCTTAAAAGCTTTACTTTCGGGAAAAGTTCCCAAATTATGATTAATAATATCACCCGACCTCTTCTTCCCAGGTCTTTCAGATAATCATTAATCCTTGACATCTTAGGCCTCAGAATTATACAATAGGAGGCCTTTCATTTCACACTTTTCTCTCAGTAATTCCTTGGACACTTTGTGTGTTTACAGATATGGTATTTCTTATTGAAGTTGCCTTGGGGCTGAGATACTTTAAATTCTGTTGGACTGAAGCCAGATTTGTGCCAATTTCTGTCAAATTCTAGGCCAGATAGTGACAAATGAACTCTGTTTTAGAGGAGAGACTGTGAGAAACACCTTGGTAGCTAGCTCATGACGGCGTTTCAGGCTAAATAAACCAGGTCAGATCAGAGGAGCATTTTTGCTTTAATTCATGAAGCTTATTGAACACCATGGTATGGGCGAAGATGGAGCCAAAGCAAATGGCTTGCTGCTTGCTGCACTGGAGAGTGACCCTGATGCGTAACCAGTTTCACTTACATTATGCTAAAAATATTGTTCCTTTTCAGGAGGCCATCCAGATCAGTAGAACTTGAGAAGAGAAAGAGAAGGAAGGTACAGATCAGAACTTTAAAAAAAAAACAAACAGACCCCAAACCCTAGATTATTAGGTTTTTAATTAAACATGATGAGCACATTTAAATATAACACAAAGGCCCCAGGCTGGACTGCGCCTAATCGAAACACATTAAGTCACCCTTCCATGCTTGGATAGTTATTAATTCTGTTTATTTATGCATGCAAGCTGAAGGTAGCATTTGCGCTGTTGTGTTGTTGCTTATTGCACTGGGATTCCATTGCTGCTTGATGCTGGGCTCTTAATTAGCATTCAGCTGTTGATTATGGAAATACTGGGGATGCTAATTGAATTCTTTTTAAAATTCAGGGCCTGCATTTTCCTTGTGGAGTTTGGCCTGACTTGCAAGGTTGTAAGATTGGGTGCTTCACTGAGCTGTGCATTTCACCCTTTGCTTCCCATCCACTTGGCCGGGTTTTGGAAATTATCTTCGTGTTGAATTAGCTTTCCGCAAAATTCCAGGTGTTACATAAGGGAGAGGTTTTGTTGCTTAGGATATCCCTACAGTGTGTTTCCATTTCATCTTGGGTAACTAACTTTTATCTTGAAATATGCTTCCCTTTAACTATTTCATACCAATCTTGACATAATACATTGAGGTGAACAGCCTAGATACAAACAGGCTCTGAAATTTTTATCCAAAGATAGTTAATCTGTGGTGGCGATAAACCTTAATTGGCCATGTACATGGATTTGCAACTTCGTAAATTTTAAAACATCTGAACCATCCTTCAAATTAAAGCTCAGTTTATCATAAATATAAATGAAAATCCTTCTTTCAAAATTGACATGGCACGGCAAACGAATTTTCTGAATATCTGTAATCCAATGAACCCGTGTGGCTGGTCAAGGAATTACACAGAGTACACACAGCTCTTTGCATGGTGTCTTTCCCCAGCAGCATCTTCAGATGCCCTTGTTGTGCCCTTTTTGGAATGTCTGCTCGAGAAAACATTGTTTTCATTGTTCACTCTTTTCAAGCCAGACATCTGGATGTGCCAGAAGACAGAGCTGCTTAGTGGGGCAAATATACAATGAATTTTATTTACTGTTTGTGTAGCAGCTATAGAAAATGGAATTCACAAGAGACCCAGAGTGAAGGTCCTATAGCAGCAGGAGGTAGTGGAGGTGAAAGCAGAGGGAGGGGGACGGTGACAAGGGGGAGAGAACTTCCCACAGCCCACAGTTACCGACATGCACGTGAGCTTTAAGATGTCCGTAATCTTGGTGTTTAGTTTTAAATGTTATATATTCCATATAGAGGAAGGCTTAATTGTATTATATTTATTTTGGGAATGGTCCACTTTCCAGAGGTGTTGAACATTTTATAAAGTCGTTCAAAAAATGTTGATGACAGGAGGTCATCTAGTATGAATCCATTCATTTTCTTCTTCTTTTGTAAATTTTACGTGAATGTTCCTTCTGGTTAGAACATTATGATAAAAACATTAAAGGGGAGTTGAAACCTCACCACCATCTCACAGTCTCCTGGTTTCATACTCTCTTCAGAGCACTTTGTTTCACGTACATACGTCATTTTATGTAATTGTAAACTTACATAAATTGAATCATAACATTAAAGTTTTCACTTTCTAAAGTCATCTTAATCTGAAAATTTTTACAGTTTGCTTAGAACCTAAAATATAGACATGTTGTATTTAGTGCAGTGCGTAATAGGTACTTAGTAATTTTTAAATTGGATCAAAGTAGCTTTTTCTCTCTACTCATTACCCTTCCTCTAATTTTAAACTAAATTGGTTACTGTTTCTTATGAACAGCTTAATTCTTAGATGTGAGAGTAGAAAAAATAAGAAAAATTATAAATGTTGACATATTTCTTACACGTAATGTATCTATTTTACTCACTCATGTTATGTATTCTTATTATGGTCCATGGTAAAAATCAGTCCCTTAATACTAAAAAAGAAAAATGTAGATTCAGGTACAGTTTGCCTAATGTTTCAGGTATTAATGAAACTGAACTATTTTTTCTGTAATTGACCCCATCAGCCTTTGAATCAAACTCTTGTTTAAAGAAGTCAGTAGTGTGGATAGAGTGGGGTTTATTGTCAAGTCCTTTTAGAAATGAGACATCAAATTAAAAATCAAGGGGCTTCCCTGGTGGCGCAGCGGTTAAGAATCCGCCTGCCGATGCAGGGGACACGGGTTCGAGCCCTGGTCTGGGAAGATCCCACGTGCCGCGGAGCAGCTAAGCCTGTGCGCCACAACTGCTGAGCCTGTGCTCAAGAGCCCGCGAGCCACAACTACTGAGCCCACGTGCCACAACTACTGAAGCCTGCGTGCCTAGAGCCCGTGCTCCGCAACAAGAGAAGCCACCACAATGAGAAGCCCACGCACCGCAATGAAGAGTAGCCCCTGCTCGCTGCAATTAGAGAAAGCCCGCGCGCAGCAACAAAGACCCAACACAGCCAAAAATAAAAACAAATAAATAAATAAATTTATAAAAAAGGAATCTGCCTCCTAATGCAGGGGACACGGGTTCGAGCCCTGGTCCAGGAAGATCCCACATGCCGCAGAGCAACTAAGCCCGTGTGCCACAACTGCTGAGCTTGCGCGCCTGGAGCCCGCAAGCCACAGCGAAGAGTAGTCCCCTCTCACCACAACTAGAGAAAGCCCGCAGGCAGCAACAAAGACCCAGTGCAGCCAAAAATAAATAAAATAAATAAATTTATTTTAAAAAATCAATTATATGTGCAGAAAAGTTGGTGTAAGGCAGTCAATTTTGTCAGTTAGTTTGCAAAAAGATTCTACTGTGTAACAAGCTGTAAAGAGAAATGTACTTTAGAATCCTTTAGTAAATGAAATAGGCCAAGCATTAGAAGGGGAGAGATATTTCAAAAATTTATTTCAGCATTTCTTATCAGTAGAAGTTGCCTCTGGGTTCAATCTACGAATTCAGCTGTGACCTTGCCTTTCACATATTTGGCTTTATTGCTTTCTAGGCTTCCTCTTTATACTATGCTCAAAGTTAGTATGTCTGTTTTTCTTTTTAGACAAGGTCATTGTTTTTTCATTTTCTTTAACCAATACGTTTTTAAGTTCCTTATCCCAAGCCCTAATTTTAGTTTTTTGCTTCTGTTTTTAAAGAAAGCTAACAATAAATTGTGCCATGCTTTTGGGTTCTGTGTGTGTGTATGTGTCTGTTTGTATGTTCGTGCAAGTGTATGTGTTCAGGCCTTGGGGTGATGCAGATGGAACAGAGACCTGGGAAGTAACCCCCCGTTGAATATAAGCGTAGCCTAAATTATTTCTTACCGCTCAGGATAATCTTTTAAAGTCAAAGAGTAATTTTTATGGGACATTTTTTTCATTTTTGCTTGAAGTGGGGGAGTGTTGGGAGAAGCTTCAGCTTGGAAGCTTAGTAAATCCTAGAGCAGCGGGTTATTGAAGCCATGATTTCCATCTCCTTTTCAGGGACGTGTAAAAAAAAATGGAGGTGGCATACACTTTCAGCCGCTCTCCATCATCTTTCTCTGTTCATTTTTAAAATGAGAACAGGGCACAAGGGGACTTGAGAGATTGCATTTGTTCTCCCATAGACAAAGTGGGTATTTTATAAATGAAGGGGATGGAAAACCCTTTCCTTCTGCGGTTCCTTAGCAACAGAACTAGAGTCAATTTTAATGTGTATGCATGGAACGCTCTGTGGATAGTGATATTGGAGCCTTATATTTTCACAGGTGAAACATACCATATTAGCCTGGTAACTAGAATTCAGGGTTGGGAGAAGGAAACAGGAGATTAAAAAAAAAAAAAGGGAACCCTACATTGAGAGGAAGTAACTCATTTAGCGCTCTCTCCTCTCTCCTGGCACACTTATGTCTTAAATCTAAAGTCTCTCTTAGGTAGAAGTAGTAATGGCCTTGGTAGCCCCCTAATTGCTTTGTTCACTAGAGTGCCAGCCTGTTTTTTTATATTTCCTAGTAGCGTTTCATTCTTCTTCTCCTAATACCCTGCATGCTGCTAAGTGATACTATGTTTCAGCACTTGCTTTAGGACATTTTTCCAAAGTATATTTATATGGGTAAATTCCAGTGCATTTTCCACACCTATACAGCATAGTACTGAGGTGCTAGGAAGCAGAATATGTTTGGTGGTCACAAAGGAGAAAGACAGTCTCTGCAGTTTGCTCACCACTTAGTGTTCAGGCCCAGGTCTGTGTCTCCAGCTTTGCATTTGTTGAATTTGGTGTTGGGGCTTGGCAGATGGCAAGTGAGCGTGAAGATGGGATGACCCCTTCGTGCTGTTTACCAGGATACTTAGTTCTGATTTTAGATTACTGGTTGAAAGTCATTTATTTCATAAACGTCTGTAGAGCACCAGCACTCTGCCAGGCACCATTTTATGTGCTGGTGATTCAGCAGTGAACAGAACAAACAGAAATCCTTATCCTCATGGAGCTGACATTCTAGTGGGGAAGACAGATTAAAACAAGAACACTAAGTGACATACCTAGTGTGTTAGCTAAGTGCTAGAGTCTTGTATCCCCAGAACATAGCCCAGGGCTTGGGGCAAGGTTGATCATCAGAAAATACTGTTTGACTGGGTTGAATAGAAGGGAAACCTAGTAGAGGCTGTTCTCCCCGCCCCACCTCTACTCTCAGCCCCCCAGATCCTCAGATCACTTCAGAGGAGTTGGCCCGTGTGGCTGAGCCCCGGCACTGATACAATCAAGGAGAGCTTCTCCTTCAGCCTGCACGGGGCCAGTGCACACTCTGACTCCAGCAGAATTAACCGGACATTTCCCTGTTCTTTTCTTCTTGGCAGCTTCCCTTGGAAGGAGCAACCAACCCCTTCCAGCTGTCTGTGGTTTTCTTTTCTAGACTCCAATTTTAAAAAGCCCATTCCTTGCCAGTATCACTTGATACTTACTGATGCGTATGGTTGCAGTGTTCCGCCGTGAGAGCGAGAAGGAAGAAGCCTCAGCAGATGGCCCAGTGTGAGACTGCCTACTCTCACTAACCCACCTTCCCTCGAAACCCATCACCCTTTCAAAAGAGAATGACCTGTTTGCTCATCTCTTTCTTATGGTTGGCCGGTTGTCTTGGGCAGTCTTTTTTGTGATGTGAGATGTGCGTAATACACTTTTCCTGTCAGGTTTCCTCTAAACCTCTAGTGTGCTCCCACTATTTGGTCACTTTTGGAATGTTTTCTTCCCTTGCAAAGGGCTAGATTCCATGTCGTTAATCCGAGCAGTACGAAACAGAAGAACTATCAAATAAACAAACCAAAGAACTTAAAAGAAGGAGGCAGGGAAAGCTGCAAGTAAAAAAGAATCACAAAGTAAGAGAATTGAGCAGACTGACTGAAATTACATCACATGGCCTGAGGGCTAAAGAGTCCAATGTGTCTAGAGCCTGTTTTATTAATTTTTTTAAGTGTATACTATGTCATTTCGGATCATTTTATTAAATGATCAGAAATCACGACCCCTGACAGCACCAGGAAGGCCTCTATTCTGGAAGTAGGAGAATGCCCGGGACACGGTGGAGTCACTGTTGCTTCGTTGCCGTTGCCCCGCGTTCTCCTAGGGCACGACTGAAGTGCAGGCCCTGGACTCTGGGGGAGGGCAAGGTCAGGGTGTTACGCTCCCCTCTGCTCTCTGGAAACTGGGTCCCCTCCTTGGGTCTTAGTTTTCTTGTCTGAGGAATAAGAAAAGGAGGAGGAGGGGGAAAGGACGAACTTTGCGATGCCTGACAGGTGTGTGTCGAACCTGGACCTGATGAATCTCAGCCTGCTGCCCCCAACCCTTTTACTTCCCAGGTAAAACGTTGGCAGATGTTTTGTCTAAAGCTAGTGGAATCATCTCTGGTTAAGAAATTTGAAAACATGGACACCTGCACACTCACGAGTCCTTTTAGTACTAAGGGCTGTTGGTTTTCTCTTGCAGGCAGTTTGCAAGTTTTGATTATAAGTTTATTTTTTGCCTGATCTTTCCCATCAGCAGTAATAAAACAGAACCTTCTGGACTACAGAGATGCACATTAACGAGTATTATGTACTGTGGCAGAGTGGGAGGAGAGGATGGCCCATCGTCAGGGGCTCTGCTTTATGTTACTTCAGTCTCTTTCCTCCTCTTAACAGCCCTGAATCTTCTCTGGGAGCCTCTGTTGTTGAAGTCTGTGGAGGTGTCACATTTGCTAATAAGCTGCTTTTCCAAACAGGCACTGTCAGCCTAAATTAGTCATTTTCTTTTCTATCTAGGCTTTTTTTAGGGTAACAGTACGAAACAGGCTTGGTTATCCATTTTTGAAAGGAAAGTGTTAGAAAAGGAATTTAACAGGGTCTTAGTAAGGGAGCTAGTTGACCTGGACCCAAAACCCAGGTAACATTAATCTAAATCTAAAATAGCTTTGCTTGTGGAAAACACTGGGCTCCGGGTGTCTGTGGTTCCCATTCCTGTGTCCCCAGCAGAACACCACTTGGGACTCTTGACTCCATCAGACAAAGCTGTTCCAAGCCCCTGAAGCAGCTTAAAGAGTGGGATGGACCCTGAACACTTGGAATCTTCCCTCCAGTCAAGTCCACAGAAATGACATTCTCCAATCCTTTAGCAATAACTAAAGTTAGAAAATTATTTTCAGATTGTCCTTTGGGATAGCGCAACTTCTTTGTCAGCTTCCCAAGTTTTTCACCCCAGAACAGTCTGACCTTGTAGTTTGTTTTCCTCATTAGAACTCTCTGACTTTATAATCAGCTCACATGTTTCCTCCCTCCCTCCTCCTGTCCCCTCCCCACCCCCTTCTTTAAAACCCGTGTCAAACATGCCAAGGATCCGTTTAGATTATTTTGCTTTTAGGCAAACTTTCAGAGGGATCATTCAGTTGCCCACACATTTAGAGTCAGTAAGCATCACACCATATTGTCCTCTGCTGCTTTGAAATAACTTTAGGGCGTGGAGAATTCCACTGTTAGGAGGATATGCATGTATAGGAGAGGCCCTCTCCTTCAGATGAATATCTGTACAAAAGGGATTCTTAGAGCGCAAAACCAAATGTCATTGTCAGTTTCTGGGTAACCAACTTTAGATGTGCCTTAGATAATATTATACAGGGAATAAGAGAGAGGAGGGGCTTCTTTTTCCCCTTACATCAAATTGAATTCCACTGAATTTTCATACCCACTCTGTGTGAGGCTCTGCTGGGTGTTGTGAGACCCCTCTATGCACTGTTCACTGTCGTCATTCTTCCTCTGGTTGAATCTTCCATTCCCATTGTTGTTTGTTCTTCTGTTATTCAAGAGATATGTTTTGTATTTAGCTTAGATTTTTAGAAACAATTTAAAGACAATATTGTATTCGAAAGGAACTTCTTGGTGACTTTAGACAATAAACGTCATCTGTTCTTTAACTGCTAAGATCTCTGCAGGAGCCACCGTAACCTTGATAACTGCCTGGCAGTGTGGCAGCCTTGACTGATTTTGCCTGTGGGTGTGAATGAGCGCTTGAGCTGGACGCTGTTGCCACAGGCCGCCTGGAGAGCAGATAGCAGCTGCACAACCGCACACCCGCTTTGAGTGCCCCTTCTCCTCCTGACAGCGTGCTGGGGTCCACGGGAGACGCAGGGGTGAACTTGCTGCTTTGTGTTCTCCAACAGGGAGACGGGGAAGGGGCGCCGAGGAGGAGGTGTTATTTGAGAGGAACCTTGAAGGATGGGTAGGATCTTAACCGGCAGAGTTGATAGAGGTTAATGGAAGAAGAAAGGCATAAAAGAATGTGAGTAGCTGGTTAGTAGCCGATTACCCAGTTTGAAGGAAGCTATGGGTGGAAGAGTGTTTAAGACGGCTTATTTAAAGCCAACTACTCTTTATGGGAAGAGACTTTATCTTTAATAGGAAATAAGGACTAATTACATGTGTTTGAATGTGGGGAATGCTAGGACTGGGACCGTCATCGAAGATTAGTCTGGCAGTGACGGGATGATGGATGGAAGTGGGTAGAGAAGGGGGTCACGGTTCTGAAACTCGGCTACACGTTAGAATCACCTGGAGAACTTTAAAACGTCCTAGTGCCCAGACTGCGCTCTGAATCAGAATCTCTGAGGTGGGACTCGGGCGTCCATGTTCCAGGCTCTGAGAACCGCAGGATGGGATGAGGACTCTGGTCCTAGTGAGAGATGTGGCGAGCCCCGAGTTTATAGCAGTGGTTCTCAACCTTGGTTGTACACTGGAACCACACGAGAAACTTTAACTAACACACACACAATGGAGGCTTGGGTCCCACCCCAGAGACTCTGAGTTAATTCACCTGGCATATAGCCAGGGTGCTGGGGTTCTACGTACAGGCAAGGTTGAGAAGAACTGAGGTAGAGGCCGTGAGAATCAAGAGGAGGGATTAAAATCAAGAGGCCTGTGGAGTTACAATAAGACCCTTGTTATGTGCCACGGTGCTGTGCTGAGCACTTGACGTGAGTTGGCTCATTTATTGACTTTCTACAGAAGAAGAAGCTGGGTCACAGACGGGAGGGAGAACTTTCCCGAGGTCACAGAGCGATTGGTGGAGCCTGCTTTCCAGCCTGGCCTCGTGGTTCCGAGCCCAGCTCTTAACGTACTACACTGCATGGCCTCTCTGGAGAAGCCTGGCTGATTGGGGTGGGAAACAGGGAAACGGTGGAGAGATGCCGTTTAGATTTTGTGTTTTGGTACAAGGGAGGAGGCTGTTGGTACTATTAATAAAACGGTGAATCAGGAGTACTTGCTTTAGGGGAGGGGAGGAGAGTTTATGTTGAATCACCTCAAGGTGATTGTAGAAGATACAGGTGGGTGTAGCAGTTAGACGTGAAGGTCTGAAGATAGGAGAGCTTTCTCGTTTGCAGAGAGGGTTCACAGTTGAGGAAACTGGACTTGAAGAGGTTAATTAGCTCACTGAGGACCACAGAACTAGTCAGTGGCAGGGCAAGGATCGGATGAGGTTGCCAGGGGTAACAGTGCCGCGGGAGGAGAGACTCGTAGGGAACCTTTATGTTGAGGGGCAGAAGGATGGACAAAGTGATGAAGCCACTTGGCACGAAGTCAGAAAAGGACTAGCTCAAAAGGCAGGAGAAGGATTTGTTTAATTTGTTAAACATTATGTTTAACTTAATAGGAAATGAGGAATAGGTACATGTCTTTTAATGTGGGCAATGATAGGACTGGGGCTGTCCTTTACATAACTTAATTGAAAGATTGGTCCAAGGCCAGGATGCTGAGGCATGTCTACCGGTGTTGATTGCATTGCCGAAATAACGGGTAGTCCAGGACGCATCTGGAACCTGGGGAAACAGGATGGAGATGGCAGAGGACTTGAGGGGCTAGAGATCACAGTCAAGAAGAAGAGATTGTGTGGGATTCATAGTGACTGTGCAGCAGTAAATAAAAGAAAGTTTCTAGTTTTATATCTTAGATGTTTTCACAGAGTTGCAGCCATAAGTGGATGGCTAGGTTGGGATAAAGGGAGGGCACCAGGAATTGTGGCTGCAAACACAATATCAGAGGGGCTCTGGGCAAGATTTTTCACGCTCCTGAGAGTGCTATCAGAAAGTAGGGTAGAGAAAGGGCCTTTTAGTGCGGTGTCGGATCGCTGACGCAGGGGGGGAGGCTGGCTTGGCTGGTTGATGTTACGACGAGGAAAGTGGCTAGAGGTGGTAGGTGATGTGGTCAGACAGGAAGGAATGCGCCCAGAAGGAGGCTGCTGGCCCCGTCATTGGAGGGCTTGAGAGGAGAGGGATGTCGTGTGGGTCTTCTGTGAGGATGCTGACGGAGGGGGCCCTTGGGTATGAGGGCATTTGGAGAAAAGGGGGCGGGGAGAAGACAGTAGGTCTCTAGGGTATAAGGATCCAGTTGGGGTTGCTAGGGTGAGATGTCCCGAGTCAGGAGTAGGGATTGGGAGGAGAGTAATGGGGTAGGGGTGCGCAGGAAGTTTGTGCTGTGGCTGATCCTTCTAGGAAGGCTGAGAATTGGCCCCTGGGTGCTGCTCTGCTGGATGATGTGCTTCTTGAGGGCCAGTGCATGTCTCAGAGCGCCTTCCTTCCCAGTGGGGCTCGGTCAGTGGTAAACTGAGTTGAGTTGATATGTAGAGGTGGAAGATGGAGGCAAGTGGTGACGAGGGAGGATTTTGTGAAAAGAACAATATTTAGAATTTGAGATCGCAGGTTGGAGTGTTGGCTCCAGAATATATTGTGCTATTTGTTTCCTCAGTCACTCAACAAGTATTAGGCATTTAACTGTGTAACTAGGCACCGTCTAAGCTCTAGAGATAGAAATAACGGTGGACACACAGTTCTAATGGTGCCTGCATTCCGTTGGGGAACAAAGACAAATAAATGAACACAAATAAGGTAATTGGGGTCGATTCCATGAAGAGGATAAATGAGCTGCACCCGGGCTCTGAGTGGGGCGGGGCTGCCTTCTTAGGGGAACAGCGCTTCTCATTCCAAAGAACCTTCTGCTGAGCAAGTCTTGGCAGCCCATACCTCTGACAGTTCAAGTCAGTTTAGGAGGAGCAATAGATGTCTTTCTAATAATTCAACTTACTTGACCCCCATCTGGTGATCTTTGGGGTCATGTCTTAATTGCCTGTAAACTGTTCCTTGTCAGACCAGATAAATGCCTTCAGGACCCAGGAGCTTTTGGTGAGCTTAGAACAGACTGAATTTGGCTGAAAGGTGAAGTGGGAACTTTGTTATGGAAGTAAAATCATGTTGCTGTCTTTCACGTGAAATCCACGCATTTGTCATGCATAGACGTGCGTTTTCCAGTATGGGGGACGCAAAACATAATATTTTTAAATGCCGAAAAGATTCTGTAAGCCGTTTTCCTGACTTTTTGGATTGGGGGAAAGACCAGAAGATGAGGGTCTGGTTCTTGTTAAAACTTTTGCTGATAATCTTCTGGTCGCTTTGGATGAATGTTCTCTATGGCCAGGAGGGAGAATGGGGAGAAGTTGTGAAGTTGTGGCTAAACCCCAAAGGCGGCTCTGTCTAGCCCTGGAGTTCCCTTTAGATGTCACTATGGTTTCATTTCCTTTGATGGCTCCTCAGTGTGATGTGTTTTATCAAACAGGCCTTAAAAGAAAAAAAAAAAAAAAAGGCATGAAGGAGCTTGATAAGTAAAAAATTCATTTCCTCATTATGGAGAACATTTCTTTCATCCTTTATTAGGCCACAAGAATTTTTTCCCACTGTTCACCATCCTAGACGGTGTTGAGAAGGTCCCACCAATCCTGCCTGCCTGCCTGTGGTCAGAGCAGCCGGGTCTTCTGGAGCCTGGGAGAGGTCTCAGAGCTCTCCTCAAATTAACTGGGGGAAAGAAACCTACTGCTGGTGGGCGAGATTTCCTCTGCGTGTTTTCGCTGCCATTGTGTCACGTTCTTCTTTCGGTTCACGATTTGATCAAAATCAAGAAATTCTAGTTTCTCCTCCTTATTTTTTTTCTACCCCCTCCCTTCACTTTTACTATTCTCAGATAACTCCCCATCTGTCTGTAGAAAACCACCCACTTGTAACGTCATTAAAGGTTGGTGGTAAAAAACAGAAGTGTGGGTAAACCTGTTTCTGGTTGAGACCAGTTTTCATAGTTTGGCCATTCATTGATCTTCTTTTAAAAAATCGACTATTAACTAAATAATTAGGCTCCTTCTGGCCCTGAAAGGCCCAGGTTCTGATAATAGGATTTGTCATTGAAGAAACATTCCTTAAACGCATGTCTTGTATGTGCAAAGGAGTCTGCCAGATGGCCCCAGACAGGACCTCCCTCACTCACCGAGAGAAATGGCAATGATGGACTTGGGTGCCCAGAGCCTGGTACCAGGCAGATTGTGGGAAGTTCCATGGTGGGGTCGCAGAACAATGCAGGGACAGAGGAGGGTGACAGAACATGGACACAAGATAGTGAACATACTTGTTCAGGGTCACACCAGTGGTAAGTGAGGACATCCAGGAATCCAAGCAAGATAGTCCAGCCCAAGAGCGGCTCCGTGGTGACGTTGCACAGGATCCCCAGACAGAACGTCATGGCAGCGGACTTCCCCGGTGGTCCAGTGGTGAAGAATCTGCCTTCCAATGCAGGGAACGTGGGTTCGATCCCTGGTCAGGGAAATAAGATCCCACATGCCGCGGGGCAACTAAGCCCCGCGCACCTCAACTAGAGAGAAGACCAAGCACTGCAACGAAGAGACCGCGTGCCTCAACGAAGATCCCTTGTGTGCCACAACTAAGACCCGAGAAAGGCAAAAAAATAAAGAAAATAATTAATTAATTAAGTAGAATAAAATTTTTTTAAAAACCCAAAAACATCAGGGCAGGAGATGCAGAGGTGGGAGAGTGTGGGGCATGTTCAGGCCACAGCAGGGGCCTGGCTTCAGTTGAATCTAGGGCAGCCGGGGCAGACATGCAGCCCAGGTGCTACCCCCTTCCTTCTTCTTGCATTTCTCATAGACATTGTTTAACATGGCACTGTCTCCGCTGAGCTGAGATGAAGCCTCAATTCATTTTAACACGACTTCTAATCCAGATGCTTGTGTCTGGTGGGAGCTGAGGCTGGAGTGATAGAACGGAGATCACTGAGCACTTTAATTGCACGCTGCGGAGTCTGAACTCTTCATTCTTCTTGAACAGAGAAGTGCCATAATGAGTTTTGGAATTCAAAGAATGGCTTTTACCTCAGTGGAACAACAGTTAACACAGTGTAGGGTCTTCAGTGGTGCCATCTGTCTGGGTTCTAGGAAGTGTTTTTAATAACCCTAGTTTGGTTCTGTTAGGTGAAACCAGAGTCTAATAACCCTAGCCGAGATGTCGAGCATGCCCGGCACCCCCAGGAGCTCCTGTCTTCCGTTTCGGTACAAAGTTAAAAACGTTCCTCACGGAGCCCCTAAAAAAGCTTTGCTTAGAAAGCCGTATACTCCCTCCCAAGTTTAAATTGGCGTACACTTTTTTCATCATAAGGATGTAATTTCTAATGTATCATAAATATTGACATTTGAAAATAAAACTGTCCCATTGCTTTTTTAAATACATCCACTGCATTTTGGCTGCCATTGTCATTTATACCCATTATCGTCCATTTTAAAAATACATGAATGGGCTCCTTTTTAGCAGTAATATTGTACAATTTATCTTCCCCCCCCCAACATGTAACTAGTAATTTTCCAGTCTACTTCCCTGTAGACTTTATTCCTGATGTTAAAGCATTTGTGCTTGAGAGTCTATTGTCAGATCACGCTTTCATACTCCCTACGACAGAAGTGTGCGTTTCAAATATGTGTGCGTGTTGTCATTTCCTTTAGCAATAAAGGTCTAAGTGTTAAAAGAAAATCTTCTCTGATTATGTTATCAGAATAATTTTTTTTTAATACTTTTTTTTTTTTTTGGCTGCGTTGGGTCTTCGCTGCTGCGCAGGCTTTCTCTAGTTGTGGCGAGCGGGGGATACTCTTCGTTGCGGTGCGCACGCTTCTCATTGTGGTGGCTTCTCTTGTTGCGGAGCATGGGCTTTAGGTGCGCAGGCTTCAGTAGTTGTGGCATGTGGGCTCAGTAGTTGTGGCTCGCGGGCTCTAGAGCGCAGGCTCAGTAGTTGCGGCGCATGGGCTTAGTTGCTCCATGGCATGTGGGATCTTCCCAGACCAGGGCTCGAGCCCGTGTCCCCTGCATTGGCAGGCGGATTCTTAACCACTGCACCACCAGGGAAGCCCCTGTTATCATAATAATTATTAGTGCACAGTTGATCAAAACAACAAGATATTATAAAAGTTGATAAAATTTTACTTTTTGTTTAATATTTATTGGAAATTAGATGATTCCGTTTTTTAAACACATTAGTTCTTGGATGAATATTACTTATTGTTAGAGTGAGGCCATATTCTGCATCAATTTTATTCTTACTCTTCACTTATTTGTAGATGTAAGTGCTCAGAAATCTTGTTTACATAAATAGATAGGAATGATAGCTTTGTCACTCAGTTATTGAATTCCTTCCATAATCAAGAAATATAATTTATTATCAGACTTGATTTTCAGTAATCTATCAGATGACACCTCCACAAGATCCTCCTTCAATTTTGTTGAAAGTAAAGAACTGGAAAGTGCCCGAGACTTGCATGAGGCTTCCGATTGTGACCTTGGAGTTGGTCCCTGCATCAACAGGAACATCGGTGTCTTGAACTGACCCTTTGTTTGGTGGCTGGAGTTTCTGCATAGGGCAGTGCTAGTAGCATTCCAGATGGGAGAGAGGGATGCCTTTGTGTGTGAAGTGAGGGGAGGAAGATGGTGAAAGGGGAGGTGGAAGAGGAGGACTGCACCTGCCTCACGAGAGTGTGTTCTCAGGCAGATGAATTTTAGGAAAGAAAATATATGAAAGTTGAAGGTTTGGAAATGAATTCCCTTAAAATTACTTGAGTCCGTGTACGCTTAAGAAAGTCTTTGGTGTCTGCACACCCTGCTTTGCAGACTATGGACCTGCCTACAAACCTTGCTTGTCAGGCCCACTTCCGGGCGCTGGGAAAGCGCAGGGAAAGGCCCCCCCCGAAGGATCTGAACCGGCCTTGTGGAGAGGGCTAGCCTGGGAGCCTTCAGTTGGTCAGCCTTGGGCAGGGAACGAGGCCACACATTGTTTGGTGATTTAGTGATGAATAAATTACTGTCCTTGCCCTCCAGGAGTTTATAATCTGAGTTCATATTATAAAACAAAACAAAACAGAACAACACCCCGCCCCCCAGGAGTCTGACAAAAATCAAAATCTTCTATGAGAGCTTGTTTAATATGTTATTAAATAAGGTACGTTTATTTGCATTTTTAAATGTTTTGATGACTAGATTTCAATATAACTGGTTTCCTTTGTAATCTCACTTTATTTTTGGCATTTAAAAACCATTTTTAGAAGAGGTTAGGCTTTACCAGACTGCCAGAAAGTTCCATGGCACAAAAAAGATGAAGAACTGTGTTCTGAGTGCTGGCCTCTTCCAAGTACCACAGTTAGTCAGTTTCCAGAGAGTCCTAGATGACAATTTCAATAAAGCGGTTTCATGGAAGGACACCTCATAGAGCTTTTGGTAGGACTGTGGTGTGTTGTTACTGGCTTGGGCATGCCCCATAGATGTTTCCCATGTTACATTAGACTGTCAGTCTTGGACCTGGTACAGTCAGCTTTCCACATCTTCAGGTTCTGCAACAGTGGATTCAACCAACTGTAGATAAAAAATATTGAGGGGAAGAATTCCAAAAAGTTCCAAAAAGCAAAATTTGAATTTGCTGCACATCGGCAACTATTTACATAGCAGTTATTGATACATTGTATTAGGTATTATAAGTAAACTGGAGATGATTTAAAATACAGGGGAGGATATGCGTAGGTTATGTGCAAATACTGCACCAGGCCCCATTCCGCTGTAAGAAATCCATGTGAGGGAGAAAACTTTCATTATCTCCAGATTGTGTTTCACAACAATTGAGAATGTTCTTGGTTTTATTATTAAGTAATGTGAACCTGTGACTTCTTAGTTATTGTTTGCCTTGTTTCTTTAACATCTCAACATGCATTATTTTTTTCCCTGTGCTTTCTTCGGCAGCTTATTTGCTCCACGCACCAGGTCCCCTGACTTGAAGCTACAGAGCTGCATTTAGATCAGGTTTCTTGCATGCTGCTGACTTTATCTCATTTACAGTATCACATTTCTGTTGCCATACACTGTGTGATCTGGGCCTCCCCACAGCTTTTTAACAATTAGTAATTGAGCAGGAAGTGTGTTTTTATTACAGTGGCCTTTTGATTTTGATTTTACAATCGTGTAGTGTTTAGCAGAGAGCAGAGGTGGGGAAGTGGCCCTCTGAAACACATTTTTGACAGAGAGAAGTCTGTTGTTTCAGCCACTTGGCTATCTGTCAGCAGTTCTCAGACTTCCCCCTTGTGTTGGTTGCCTGGCAACGTGGGGCTGGAGCAATCAAACCGTGGCCAGTGCTTTTCCAAGCCCAGATTGGGAGATGATTTATTGGTGGAACTGTAAGCATGGTAAACCCAAGCCTCAGAAATGGACCTTTTTTTTTTCTTTCTTTCTTTCTTTCCTTTCCTTTCTTTCTTTCTTTCTTTCACTAGGAGTTTATACAAACCATATCAAGAAAAAATAAAAGAAAGGGTATCAGTTGGAGGGTTTTGTTGTAAAATTTTTAAAGAATAAAATTAAGGCCTAGAGTGAGCTTGTTATTCTGTGTCTATCAACATGTGTATAGAATATTTTTATTTAGTTGTATTATTACCCTTCTTTTTCTTTTATTTTATTGCAACACCCAACGTTTTAAAAGTTAGTGCTTTTTTGGGTAAATTAGGATACTTGGGATGTCATCTTACCGTGAGAAACTCAGCCCAGGGAATGTTCATGGCTTGCCAGGGGTCATCTGTGAAGCCTTGATAGAATCAGGCGTAGAACCAGAGCCCAGCTTGCCTGATGCCTGTGTCTATATTCTGGATTTAATGCAGTAAGCATAAAATGCTGATTGCTCTTCTCCTTGTTTTTCAAAATCAGCTGAAAACTCCAAAGACCCTGCATTACTGTCTGCTGTGTTAACAGATGCTTAAGTAGGTCTTCCTCTTCATATGTGTGTGGAATTGGTGTGGGCAAGGGAAAGCTGTCATTGTAGGACAAGTCAATTCTGAACTTACCGATTCTTCCCACTTCCTGCTTCTGCCTTCTTCTTTTTTAAGATATTTATTTAATTAATTTATTTATTTGGTTGTGCTGGGTCTTAGTTGCAGCAGGTGTGCTCCTTAGTTGCGGCTTGCAGGCTCCTTAGCTGTGACATGCGAGGCATGCATGTGGGATCTAGTTCCCTGACCAGGGATGGAACCTGGGCCCCCTGCATTGGGAGTGCGGAGCCTTAACCACTGTGCCACCAGGGAAGTCCCTATGCTTCTGCCTTCTTTGCCCCCGCCCCCTCATTTATAATTATAACTTTTTAACTGTGAAAATTATCTCATTGATTAATTTTTGCTATAGAAGTGAGTTTTAAAGCTCTTTTTGAGGGTTCTCCTTCAGAGTCTCAAATACTTTCTCCAGTGTTGCAAATGAGGACTATTCAGGGGCAGGGGCAGGGGGAGGCAGTATGGTGTGGTGAGGGCAGTCTGCATGGGGGGAGGGCACAGAAGAGCCTCAGCCTGACTCAGCAGGTTAAGTATTCCCTAAGCATTTCTTTTTGTAAGATTTTAAGGAAATACTTTGGAACTCAAACTCCACTCTGCATGCAGCCCAATGTATCCAACTGGGTATGTAAATGCACTATTAGTATGTTTGTATTCCTTATAAATATACAGATCGAATCGGTTTGTGTGTGTAATTTACACACAGCTGTGTTCACGCTCCCTTAATACCAGTATTTTCAGCAAGAGTGAGGTATCATGGGAGCACCGTTGTTCCAAACAAAAGCCAGCAGAGCAGCCTCGAGGTGGGGCCCATTACCAGCCCCTGATGTGGGACCCTCCCTTGACAGACTCTCTTGTGATAGACATCCTGCTTGGAGGTAGTATGCGACCAGAAGGGTGCCTGTTATAGAAAGAAAATAGTGACCGCCAGTTAGACCAGGATCTGCCTTGTGACCCAGTTTTGCCTTTTGTAGTTGAAATACACTTCTCTTCCCCCTCCAGCCCCCTGCATTTCCTAAAGGGATACTTGATTTTCCTCTCATTTTGGAGAGCATTTAAAGTGACCAAAGTTAAATAAGGAGCCCTAGCCCTTGTCATGTTGTCATGAAAGGGAAACAGCCCAGGAGCTGCTTCTATGGCCCTGGAGCTGGACAGGGCCTCAGTTTCCCCTGTTTAGGAAGTGGGGCAGGAGTGGATCATAACAACTTCTAGACTGAGTTCTTCTGGAAGACACGTTTCACTTAATTTGAAATAACAGGCCTATATGATTTTATTTCATTTAGGACTGTATGATATCATTGTCCAATATTCTAACAATGTATTTATCTTACTTCCCTACTAGAAAACTTCTAGTGCTTTAGATGTTTTAATGTTTTATCAAAAAGGAGCAGGGATCATCCTAAACCTGTGCTCTCCGCTGTGGTAACCACTGGCCACCGTGGCCACTGAGCACCTGAAATGTGCTAGCCCGAGCTGAGGTGTGCTGTTAGTGTAAAACGGACACTGAGTTTCACAGACTGAGTAGGAAAAGGGAATGTAAAATAGTTCATTAATCATTTCTATATTGATTACACATCGAAATGATAATATTTTGGATATATTAATGTGTTACTAATGTTCGTTTTACCTCTTTTTAAAATATGGCTACTAGAAAATGAAAGTTCCCTACTTGGCTCACATTTGTGGCTCACATTCAGTTTTTATTGGGCAGCCATTGATCTAAACACCTTTCATTATAATTTTTGCAAAAGGCCTCCCACTAAAGAGTTCTACTTCTTTGTTCTCTTGTAACTTATAGGCAAGCCACATTTCTTTTTCAGCTTATTCCCTTTTCCTTCTGTGCCAAGATCTACTTTGTTAAAGAAGATGAACTTTTTAGTGACT
Organism: Balaenoptera physalus; assembly: GCF_965194825.1. Classification (NCBI taxonomy): domain Eukaryota; kingdom Metazoa; phylum Chordata; class Mammalia; order Artiodactyla; family Balaenopteridae; genus Balaenoptera; species Balaenoptera physalus. The sequence goes on from NC_138882.1 coordinate 190,053,366, forward strand.
TAATTATGAGCCACTTGACCAAGGACATTTACGTGGGGACTACGGCGCTATCGCAGGGAGAGAAGGCGCCCCTCATGTCCATTTGGGTTCGTTACTAGTGTTGGGTTATTTTTAACTTGGGTGTAGCTGGGCAGCCATAATTGGCAAGAGGTATTTAGCTGGCGGTATTTCTACGTCTGTTAATGCTGCTGCTTAACTAGCCAGTTGTCATTTGACTTGAAAGTGCATTGAAGCGTGCTGCTCCGATATTCACCCCGCGGCAGTGCTGTGTTAGGCCTGCAGTAATGAAAGGACTTCAGCTACTCAGCATAATCATCTAGACTCAGAGGGTCACATAGACAGGAGATGTATAGCATGGCTCAGTGGCCTTTGCTAGTGGGCACAGTTGCTGTGTAAACCATCCAACATAAGGTCATTTTCCTGTTGGGCATGTGGTCTTTGAAAAATGGAGTGACTTTTTTTTTATATCTGCGACCACCTGGGAAGGGTTTTATGCACAGGTGTGTTGAAAAAGGAAATTGTGGGCTTCACTCTGGGTGGTGAGCCGGCATCAGGGAGTGGACTAGCGTGGTGTCTAGTGAGACTTGTATGTTTGAACGGAGAGGAAAGGTGGTGTTGAATCATTCTGTAGGTAGTAATTAGAGAGTCAGAAACTTAGCACTGAGCACTGAGCATAGGTCAGGAGACCTTGAGTCAAGCTGGAGGGCCAATGGCTGGGAAATAAACAGCATTGTAAGAAGGCCAAGCCAGTTCACCTCCCAGATACATTCATTTTTTCATTCAGCCAGTGATAGTGGTCACCTGCTCTGTGTGTCAAGGGCTGTTCTAGGTGCTGGGGATTCCCTCATGTACTCAGTACCATACGTAGCATGTCAATGTCATGTCAGGGCAACAAGGGCTCAGTGTTAACATAGAGCAGAGGAAGGTTATAGAGAGTGATAGGGCTTGTGGATTGTCTGAGGAAGTCTAATTGTAAGATGGTTTACTGGTTGATTTAATTAATAGTTGACTAACATTGAGGTTAAAGGTTTTAGTGTTTTTTGTAATGAATCTTGTATTGGTTTCCTACTGCCACATAACAAATTACTCCCAACAATAAAAATCACCTCAACTTAAAACAAGAATGATCATTTATTATCCTGTTTCTGCAGGACAAGAATTTAGGAATGGCTCAGCTGTGCATTCTGACTTGGGGCGCTTTCATGAGGCTGCAGTCGGATGGTAGATGGGGTTGGAGTCGTCTTGAAGGCTCCTTCACTTGCGAGTCCAGGCTAGGAAAACTCAAATTGCGGGGGGCTGCACAGCTGGAGCTCCTGAGGCATCTCTCTCTCTCTCTCTCCCTCTCTCCACCTCCCTACGTGGTCTCCCCAGCATGGTGACTTCTGGATAACCGTACTTCTTAATGTGGTGGCTCAGGGCTCCAAAGACACATGTCCAGAGAGGGAGAGCCAAGCAGAGCTGCGTTACCTTTTATGCATGCCCCAGCCTCAAGCCACCAGCGCCACTTGTGCCCTGTTGGTCAGGATAGTTACAGAGGTCCACCCAGGCTCCAGGGCAGGGAACAGAGACCCACATCTCAGTGGAGTGTCTTCGTCACACTGTAGGAGCAGCATGTAGGATGGGACGGAAATAAGAGTCTGTCACAAATACAAAGCTTTTGTGGGTATGTGTGTTTCAGTTTGTTTTGTTTTAAATAATGTATGATCCTTGCCTGCAAAGTGAGAGCTTTGACCAGCTTAGATGTTCTAAAGCTTCCTTCTGACTCTAATATTCTCGGATTCTACTATTATTACAGACATGGCAGGGAGTGAGTGTTGAGCTGACGACTGCCTAGCTTTTGTAGACATTTCTGGAGCACGTCAGCAGAGCCAGCTGTGGGGGTAGGACGACTGCTGGACTCTTCTTGCTGGCCTCAAACACCTTAGGACCTGGCACTTGAGTCACCCTTTGTGTTTCTGTAGCTAATCTTCGGGGGCGGGGGCGTGGGCAGAGGCAGGGGGGATAAAACGGTGATGAGACCAGGAGCTGTCTGTTGTCACAATGCTCATGAATTGAGGAAGGTAGAAGAATCAGGGCAGGATCATATTAGACCTACCTCCCCCAATTCTCATTCTCATACTCTTTGGCCTTTGGAAGATTGGAAAGGAAAGGAACCAGGAAAAAGAACTCTTTGGTATTATTCCTCCATGACAGCTGAATATTTGAAATCTGCTGTATTTGACCCTAGAGAGGACTTCTCTTAGAAATGGACAGGTTTGTATTTGGGCTTCTGTTCTGAGGACCATCAAATCTTTTGGGATGAGGTGGGGAAACGGGTCTTTTTTGCAAAACCTAGGATTTATTTAATGTTAAAGGTATCTTAGACTGATCTTCTGCATTTCCAGGTAAGACAGTTGATAAAACATATCATGCATTAACAGGGTCTCTTTCTGGAAAGAGTTTAGCCATCCTCCTGTCTCTGTGTAGGAGAGAGGCCACCTGCCTGACTGCAGGTCCCAGTGATGGAGAACTAGGCATCCACTGTTGAGGCTTTACGGATAGATGAGAGAAAGCCTGCCACTCCTCTTACACATGCGCACACGGAAGCCCGGAGGAGGCCTAGTGACCTATACAAGGGTGTCGTTATTTAGTGGCAGAGCCATGCACTCCAAGCCAAGCTTTTTTGTGGGAAAAATTTTAACATGGACATAAAGCATACACTCTCTGGCACTTTTGCTTCAAAGAGCAAGTGTGTATATGTTTATACATAAAATTTCCTTTAGAGGTTTTCTGTTTTGTTTTTTTTAAGACAGATAATACCCTTTAATTCCTCCGATATATATAGATACAAGAGAACGTTTTCTGCACCTAGATTCCAAGCAATTAATCCTATTTCGATATCTCATCTCTCTACTTCTCCACCCTTCCTGATTAGCTATGGACTAGGGCAGGATATTTAATCTACCTAAGCTTCCAGATTCTCCACCTGTAGCATGGACCCAGTGACACCGATGTTGGAGAGTGTATTGAGGAGCCTTGAGGAGGATGAGGTCTGGGACCCACCAGTATCCATGTTGAGATTGTGATGTCCTGAGACAATGGAAGATGTTACTCTGGATAGAAAGCGTAGGACAGGTCTGAGCTAGGGAAAATGTCAGGTCTCAGAGAGACTTGAGAACCATCAGTAAAAATGTGGTTATTATTTTAAATTGTGATCCTATTTGCTATTTTTAAACTATAACTAGTTGAATGGAACTTAACTATTAACTAGTTATTCTGGAATACTGCTAGTAAATTCAACGTGTACTTACAAAGTAGAGTCAACAAGAAATTAGGAGCAACATACCAGAAATCTTGGAGATGCCCACCATGGCTTGCTGGCCTGTCTCCTCTCAGACACACTGCTTCTGCTGCTGTTTATTGAAAACATCATGCTTTACTTGGGTCACCCTTTCATTGATATGTTAAATATTTAAAATCAAAACCCAAATGATACTTTTCAAAGCAGTATCAATAGTGTACCTCCAGCCGGAAGCGTGTTTTAGATATGGGGTGATGGGAATCTGTAACAGACAGGATTATATGGATGAAATGCAATAGGTTCTCATCTGGTGGTTGCTCAGTGAGAGCCACTGTTGAATGAACAGGTAGGCGTCCTGGAATACAGATGTTTGGAAAGGCTTTTATTTCTTCTGCTTGGCATCAGTCTTCTCTTTTTTTCTCCCTACCCCTCATTAACATGGGCCCACATTTAGGCAACGGCTTCAGTTTGCTGCTGCTGCTGCTTCTCTACACCTTCAGAAGACCCGTGGACCACTCCTCTTACTCTCTGCCTGGCTGTGGGCTTACGCTTTTGTCTCTCCACTGGGGGCAACTGTGGCTTGCTTACTTGCAGATCTGCCTGCTCTTCAGTCCCCTGAGAAGCAGCAAGTCATTAACATAAAATTTTGTGCGGAAAACAGGGTAGAGCAGCAGGAGCCATTTTCACAGCGGGACTCATTTTAGTACCTACAGTGTTTCCCAAACAGTTACGTAAGAGGACTGAGCAAGAGTCGCCTTTCAGAAGTCCTGGTGAGTTTCTGACTGTGATACACTAGTTAAAATTCACCAGAGGGAGTTAATTTTGAAAGCTCTCAGCCGGGGGTTAATGCAGAGTTATCTTTTAGCCATTTTTGCAGCATTGCCCCTCTCCCCTGGCTCCTCTCCTCTGCTGTAGACACAGGTCAGATCCAGCACTTGAGATGAGCCGCGCTGGGAGTTTCACATGCGCACGAGGGAGATAAGCGCACCTTATTCTTTGGCCTCATCTACCCAGTACTCCTCTGTGTGCAATCCAATTTGATATTAAGAGTAATCTTTTTTGAGATAGGTAGGCCTGGTATTTTATGGCCAGTTTAAAAGATGAACAAACCGAGACAAGAATAAAGTAAGTTTCGAGAATATAGCCTGTATTTGTCCATTCGTAGACCTTTGGGAAACACTTAAAATCTTGAAGTGCAAACGCAGGCAGCAGGTGCCCATCACAGCCCCGATCCACACACTCTCCTCAACTCCAATCTGAGCCTTCACCCCATCCCTGAAGTTCCCCGACTGTTTACGGTTGTCAGTCTTGACCCTCCCACCCTGTTCAAGGATTTGGTGACACGTGGTTAGTTTTCCCATCTGTAAAATGGAGACATTAGTAGCCCCTGCCTCGTAAGGTTATTGCGGTGTTTCAGTGAGTCAGTTCGCGTAGAGCCCTTAAGAGAGTGCCTGCCATCGGAGCACTACTCAGTGCTGGCTGCTTTTGTTGTTGAATAGGTGGTGTCTCCCTACCTTTCTCTCATCCTGACACGTAACAGTGAAGCTGCTTGCCCCAGGCCAGCCCGGGTCCACCCCTTCCCCCCACCCCCGTGGGAGACAGTCAGTGTCTGGGCAGTTGTGAGGCCGTCATCGCCCATGGGCACAGGGCTTGGGAGGCTCTGAGCTGGGGCAGGCTCAGCAACAATGAGCGGAACTTTTGAACTTGTTATTTTATCATAAGAGAGAACAGTATTGCATTTTGACCCAATTATGTTTATCCCTGTTACGTATCTCCCATTTCAAAAGTGGCTGTGTCTAAACGGCCATGTCAGAATTACTCTGTGGAACAGAGGAGCAGACCAGATCCTAGGACTTCTGCATTTGAATCTCATATTCTTTCCATTCTACCGAAAATGAGAAATAGAGCTCTCCAGATTCTACTCAGACCCAAATTTAACAGCAAGTACTGTGTTCAGGTAACTCACTTTTTTTAAAGCCAAGAATTAAATGTTCTCTACCAGGAACTTATAGGTAGGTAACTTCTGATGGTGATATGAAGTTTCGGCTCAATAACAGAAAACTATAGCAATGTGTCTAAAAACTGGGGAGTAATTACGTAACATGATTATCACTACAATGGCAATCATGTTACGGTGTATAAACGTATCAGATTAACATGTTGTGTACCTTGTAACACAGTGTTGTATGTCAAAATATATATCAATAGATAAAATCAAAATTGGAGCGCAATCACAGACTAAGTTGTAAAACAAAGCAAGGCACAGTCTCCTTGCCATTAATAAATCTGTGTGTATATTTGGGTCTCATCTGGCTATGAGGATTGAGAAATAGAAGAGGACTTGTCTTGTGCTCCCAAGAAGCACACAGGTTGATTGAAAACAAAGAGCACCAGAGAAACCAGTGCCAACACCCGGAGAACCTCAGCTCGTGGATCTGAGAGTGGCCGGACGGCAAGCCTGTGGAGTGTAAGAAGCAGGGCTGCCTGGCACTTGGAGCAGTGACCCAGCCACAGCTCCCGCCTCGGAAATGAGCAGTCTTCTTTCTCCTGCACCCTTGGCATCTTAGCAGTCTAATGTCTATACACCGTCAGGGACAGAACAGCTAATGGACAGAGACATAATTCATGAGGCCTTGAATCTCAGCACTGGAAATGCTGAATTTCAGCTCAACTGCTAGAATGCTATTAAGAAACAGACCGCGTCTGTGAGCTTTCGTTTAGAAGCTTCCAGTACCTGTCTGTTTGTGAGTCGATAGTGTTAATTATGAAATTAAAGTCTTAAAAAAACTTCAGGGTCTTCATTTGCAGAGAGATGAATGAATAGAGGGAACGGAGACTACAGCCTCAGTAACCTATTTAACATACTGACCTATTCTAATCATTGACCACTCTGAGTGGGTTGGCTTTGTTTCGATTTTAAAGGCTACTCTACATTTCTGGTAAACCACAAGGTAAAGGCTGGTCTCTGAGAAGCAGATGTTTTGCCAGTTTGAGGCCTTGTGGCTTTCCATAGAGAAATAACAGTACAGGCCACATGAAGCTTTTACTTCCTTTTTTTAAAAAAGTGGGGCCAGTGGTGCTTTGCACTTGATAGCATAGTCATTGATATACACTGACAGCAGTGGTCTGTGTTCACCATCAGATGTCAAATCCATATTTCTGGAAGTAGTTAGTTTGAAATGTCTATGAGACAAGTGTTCCCAATGGGCTTGGACCATAGATTTAGCCTTAGAAATAGTAGTGAGAATCTTGGATGGTATTTAGAGCCATGGGAGCAGTGGAAATCATATTGGGAGGGAGTTTGGAGAGCAGAAAACCTAGAACAAAGCCTTGGGGAGACTCAGAGGTTGAGGAGAGAATTAAGCCACCAGGTGATACAAGAAAAATCAGCAGAGTTTGGTGTCATGGAGCCAATAAGATCAACTTTGTTATCAAAGTTCAAAATGGACCCTTTGGCATTTAACAGTCTATTTCCACTGTGACCACCCTAGCCCAGGCTCTTGTCATCTCATGGTTTGTTTCATCTGTGTATCACAGACTTGGGAGCTCCAGCTGCCTAATGCTATAGGGAGGCAAGGTGGTATAAGATACAATTCCTGTCTTTTCAGAGCTCATAGACACTATGCGTACATGAGGCCTTTTACAAATAAATAAATGCGAAGTGAATGGGGATGGGAACGGTCAGGGAGGTCTCACTTTGGAGTGGGAGGGATTTGAGTTTGAGTTTGAGGTGAACTGGACGTAGGCTCTGGAGAGAAGTATTGAAGGTGCCCCAGAGTCGGACGTTCAGACAGAGGTGGGAGCACGGGCCAGTTGGCATTACTGGACACCTGTTTGGAAAGGTAGGCCAGGACAGTATCCTTGTGCCCCTTGAATGCAGGGCTAAGGGTTAAACACCACCCTGAAGAGGTCAAAGAGCTACTCTTAGGTAGGGCCTGGGGGCAAGATGGTGTAGGACTCCTGATGAAATCCGTGGTTTTGAAAAATTCCTCAGCAGAGGCTTGTAAATGGCTGGATGGGAGAGGTGGGTTAGTAGGCTAGCTAGTAGGAAAGAAGGGTAAGGGTTTGGCCTGGGACTACTGCTGGAATGAGCGGGAAAGGAAGGCACTGAAGACCTTTCTTAGGAAGAATACTGAAGAGTTGATTTGATTTGATGGGGCAGATGGAAAGGGCAGAGTTGCAGATCATGGGACCATGACTGAAATTGCTTACCTCTGTAGACGCGTAGCCCACTTCACCGAGACTGTGGCAGTAGTGCTGCAGGGCATGGATTTTGGAGCCCGGGTTTGAATTCTGCCTTTACTGCTGAGGAGTTGGGTGACCTTGGTCTGGTTACTTAACCCACGGTGCCTCAGCTTCCTTGTCGGTAAAATGGAGATAATAGCAGTACTTCCTTCTAGGTTGTGAGGACTTTGAGGCTCCTGGCATATAGTAGGTACTTATAACTACTTGTTGAATAGGTGCTGTTCAGAGGATTATAACAAGTGGAAGAATCAGGGTCTGAACTCAGTTTGCGGAACTCTCCCACATTATCCTGCTTCCTCCAGATTCAGCCTTTCTCAGATGCTCCTTCACTGGGCCGGCCTCTCCCAGTGAACCTGCTGCGTGTCCTCACACACGCATGGCCCTGCCATTCCACCATCTGACTCACGCCAGAGCCCACCTCAGCTTTGTGTACACTCTCCCTGTCTGATTACCACTTCCTATTCCCTGCCTCTGTCTTTGCTGGAGGGCCTTCCCACCCCTCCACACCCGCAAATGCTGTCTGCTCTTCGCCATCTGCCTCCGTGAAGGCTTTCTGAACAACAGTCCATCCCGCTTCTCGGCTCCCTTGCAGCACTGGTGAGCTGGGTTTACTGCTTCCTGCTTGGCCGACCTAAGTCTCAGATTGTTCTGTAATCACCTCACACACATTTATCTTACCTGCTACAAATGAATCCGTTTTAATAAAGGTCCATGGCTACCTTTTTTGTTGTTATTTTAAAAATTCCTTCCAGTGTTAGGTGCTCACTAAATACTTACCTTCTTAAAGAGTAGATTAAGAAGCATTAATTCTGAAGGCTGAGGTTGAGCTCCGGTCATCCTCATCTCACACCTGGGCTCCCTCTCCAGCCTCTTTAACTGCATTGCAGCCTGTCTGTCCCTAATGCACGCCGAGGGCCACACTGCCACCAGAGCAGTCTCTGTGCCGTCTTTTCATGGAACGCTCTTGCTCACACTTCTCCGCTGGCCTTCAGCTAGGAGCAGAACTCTTCAGCCTGGCCTGGAAGGCTCTTTGCAACCTGACCCTCTCCCCCCTCCTCAGTCTGACCTGCTGGGACTCCACTCCGCACACCCTGTCCTCCTCGCAGTTCCCAGGATGATCTGTGTGCCCTTCCTGGCTGAGCCCTCTGCCTGGAGCCCTGCTGGAGCCCACCTGGCAGCTCACGCTCCTCCTTGTCTCTCCCCTAAGACGGCCGCAGAGTTAAGGTGCTTCCTCCTCCTGACCCCACCTCCCGCCCTTTGTTCCTCTGCTGCTTTTCGTTGGGGCCCAGAGATTGATCTGTTTACCTGTTTGCCAGGCCTGGCCTGCTCCTTGAGGGCAGGGCAGTCTCGTTCCTCTCCACATCCCGGTGGAGATGTGGAGATGCTCTGCACGCAGCCCGGGGTGCGTGCTGAGCATATAAATGATACTTTTTTCAGGTAACGAGGGTCACTCTGCTTCAGACTAGAGCAGAGCTTGCTTCTTTCTTGTGCCTTGCCAGATTTTTCCTTTTGAACTATACGAATTATGTTGAAAACTGACAGTGATGAGTCATATCTTAGAAAGGGGTGAAATCTGAAAATGCAGAGCCTCCAGGAATGGAGTAGGAGGTTGCAGATCGGTCTTCCCGGCCAAGTCTGGCTCTTCACTGAATTCGCCCGGCTGGTCTCAACCGCGGGGAGTGGGAGGGACTCCCCTCCCGGTGGGCAGGTGATTTATTGGCTGGGAAGCTTCCGCGGTGATTTAGTTGTGAAACGGCGCCCGGCGAGGTGCCGGCTGAGGCCTGGGCCGGGCGGGAGCGGCCGCCCACAATCCCGGGCCGGAGGGACCTCGGGGGTCGTCGGGGCCAGCCCCCCCGCTTCGCAGCCCGGGGGCGGCGGGCGTGCGCTGCTGACTCTGCCCGCCCGGGGGGAGGCCCGGAGACGGAACGGCCCGGGGAGGGCCCCAGCCCGGAGCCAGATCCGCGGGCGCCCTCTGCTCGCGCCCGCCGCGGCGGGGAGGAAGTTTCCGTGCTCCGCCGCCCGGGTCGACTCCCGCTGTTCGGAAGCAGGAAATCGAGGTACCGGCGCCGGGGTCCCGCTCGGAGCCTCGGGGCGGGGGCCGGAGCCGGACCGGCGGGCGGCGCGGCGATCCAGGCCGCCTTTTGCAGCCGCCCGCGGCCGCGCTGGGCTCGGCGCGCCGCTCCGGCCTCCTCCCCTGGCGGCGGCGGCCGCCCCAGCCCCGCGCCCCGCGCCCCGCGCCCTGCGCCGCGCGGCCCCGCGGCGGTCACACGCCGAGCCGCCCGGTCGCCTCCGCCCTGCGCTTTGTGGAGCCGGAGCCCGAGCCCGAGCGCGAGCCGAGTGACAGGCGCGGCCTCCCGCCGCCCGGACCCTGAGTGCGGCCCGCGGCGGCCCCGCGTACCTGTGGCTGCCGGCGGTCGGCCGCGCGGGACCCGGCTTCGCGGGCCGAGGTGGGGGCCGGGGGGCCGGCAGTGGCCCTGCTGCGGCGGGGAGGGGCTGCCCGGGAGGAGTGGGACAAAGTGAAAGTCCCCGGGCTGCCGAGGGAACGGGGGCGGGGAGGGGCCGGGAAGGAGGAGGGGTGCTGGTGTTTGGGTGCCTGGTGCCCCCGGGCGGCTCTTGCGGCCGGCGTGGCGGGGCAGGCAGGACGGCCGGGGTTCGGACCCGGTGGGCTGCCGCGGTGCTGCTGCCGTCCTGGTGAATTCCCCGGACTAACGAAAGGCCTTTGAAGCCTCCAGGGTGCCCTTCTGGAGAAAAGTCTCCAGCTTTGGTCCCGTTCCCCCCTTCTGCTCGGCACTTTGGGGAGCTTCGTTCTCAGGTGGGGACCAGTTGTGCTGTTTTATTGATGGAAGCACGGAGCGTATGTGTTGTTTATACCTCCGTGGACCGATGCAGAGATCGGAGGCAGCGAAGGCACAGACAGCTGCTTGCCTCAGACACGGGACGTCTTCCTCAGCCTGTCCGAGTGCGGGACTGGGGATCTGACGGAGGCTGTCTGGGCGGGGGTCCCGGCTGTGCTGCTGAAATATTCCCCCAACCGTGTCGACGTTCCCTAGCTCGGACTTCTTTGGGGTTGTTATTCTGCTGATTGCAGAGATCTTTGCTGACATCCTGTGTTGTTTTTGGCTTTTACATCCCATTTGTTGTTTTCTTTTTATCACAGAAACGCTTCGTTAAGGGGCTCAGGCAGTACGGCAAGAACTTCTTCAGAATTCGAAAGGAGCTGCTTCCCAATAAGGAAACAGTGAGTACAATTGGACTTTATGTAACTTGATTTTTTCCTCTTCGCTCCTGCTGCTTCTCCGCACTTGATCTTGTGAAATGGTTTCCTTTAACTCTGTGTTGTGCTGGCCTCTAGGAGTCTTCATTTTTACTTCCTTCACTTTTAGTTTTAGCTCAGGATTCTAGATGGTAAAGTGACTGGTTATGCTTATCACCAAGAAAGTGGATTTCAGAACAGAAGAGTCTTTGGCAACAGAGGTTTGGCGGGGGTGGGGAGGGGCGGGGAGTCTGGGGTGTTGGGGAGTTAACACCTAATTTTAAATACAGTGGCTGAAATAGAAAATGTCATTTATTGTTAGTTTGGATTTGGTTATTGACAAAAGTCATCAACAAACAATAGAGCTAAGAGGTTTGTAGCTCAATGTACTTTAAATTCTCTGGGGACTTTAATTTTTTAATGTTGCTATGTTTTGAAGAGTAGTTGTACCTAATTTTCCAGCCCTAAAAGTTTGCACTTTTTATTGGACAGATACACAAGGATCCCTGTAAGTTGCTTGAAATGAGGCTTTTAAAAATTCCTTTGATATTTCACAAAGCTGAGAATCAGGTCTGATGAGCGCTCTTTCTAAACTTGGGGTAGGCGGGTTTGCTAAGGAGGCTTGGGAGTGAAGTTATGTAAAGAGAATGCTAGCAGGAGATTCATTCAGTGTTACCTGAATGTGCCTGTGGTTTCCTACAGGTGGTATTGGAGGAGGGTGGGGAGAGTCCTCCTTGCGGCTAGGCCAAGGAATAGGGGAGACGGGGGGATGGAGTGGGCCAGCCACTTCCCAGTGCCTGTGGCCCAAGTACTACAGAAGTGCACTTCAGGACTTGAGGATGGGAGGCGAATATTTCGACATTGAGTGCTGCTTCCTCCACCCCAGCTTTTGGGAGTGGATGGAGGAGAATATCCATGAAGAATACCCATGACAAAAGCTGGTGGGTTGGTTTGGGTTTTGGTTTTCTAATTGGGTATTGGGTATTGTTTATTGATTTCCTCTTATTCAATTTTGGTTCTTTTATTCAGGTTTTTTTTTTTTTTTTTTTTTTTTTTAAGCCAACTGTTTCTGGACACGTTTTCTGTACAGCACCTTATAAACAGACCTCATAATAGGGGAGAAGCGTTCTGAGATTTCAAGTATAGCCTCGTATAAATTGGTGGTTTGCATTAATCAATCATAATTTGATTAAATTTTCAGTATTTATTATACATCTAAATATGCTGAGATGGGTCATTTTGAGGATAGTTGAAAAAAAAAGCTTGTTTATGGGCATTAAACTAAAATATATTATCAGTCTATATAATCAAGTTACTTTTTGCTCTTTCCAGAACAGAGTGGTAAGAGGTATTTAATGTGGAGCAATGAAAGAAATACTTCTTACGTTTTCTGAGGATTTCAGTTATTTGAAGTAAAAACTAAAAAGGCTTTACCCTGTAAAGTATAGGAATTTTGGTTTGGCCCAATTGGAGTGAAAATGAGAGAGATCATTGAGTAGATTTGAGCTGATGTGAGGGGCCAGATTATAACCTCTCAACTCAATTTTCTCTCTCCCTGTGCTCTGCTAAAAGTTGCAAACCATGAAGAATTTGATACAAGATATCCCTCTACGATTATTTTATCTTTCTCTTTTAAAAAGTAAACTTAATAGCAAGATTAAGCATTGAATCTAAAATCTGGTGTCTAACATTTGGAAGTGCCAGACACTTTGCATTTTATCTCCCCTGTGAAAAGGGATCTGAATAACCTTTAGCCTAGGGAATGGTCTTCTCATCTGTTTTTCCCCTTGCTCTTGGTTGTTGCTTATTCTTATTGATGATGTCTGACTCAGTAGTAGCCTCTTTTTTTGCCACACAGAAGTTCTCAGTGCAGCAGCCTTTTGAGCAGGTTCTCAGGTCTTTTCCAGGCGCCTCTTTCCTGAGATGCTTCCCCATCACTTCTCTGCAGTCCCTGTTTCCCAGCCATGTGGCTCCGATCCTCCCATCTCCTCCGGCACCCCGCAGTCTTCCTGTTTCCAGCCTCTTCCTCAGGGCACAGTCATCGGAGCTGAGGGGAGAGTTGTTTGCAGCACCGGAGAATTTATTAGGGCTGAACATTGGCTGACTGTTGCTAGCGTCCTGCTGTCTTTTGCGTGGAATTGGAGGAGGTTGGTAGTAGGATAAATCTTAAGTATTCTAGTCAGCTGGGAGCGGCACTCATGTTTTCCTTAGTTATCAACATGGCCAGGCTAATCATTCGCAAGTCATGCAGAGGGGAGGGCAAAGGTTATTTTTCGTTTTTGTTGCAGAAGATGAGAAAATTTGAAGGTACCAGTGTTCTTGGTTCAAAACTTCCTAGGTAGAAATCTTCATATGGTCATGCCTTTTAAAAATACATATATATATATATGTGTGTGTGTGTGTATGTATATATATATATATATACACATATATATATACACATATACACACACATATATATATATATATATATATAGCAAATCCCGCTAACCTAGATACTTTCCATATTGTCTTCTGTTTACCGGAATTATTAACTCATTTCTTTGCTATTCTCAACCAACTTGAAACTTCAGAAGGGTGTCAGCATCCAAAAGAACACGCCTGATTGGGCATGGGCGCGGGGTCAGCAGACCTGTGTTCTATTCTTGGCCTTACCAGTAACTATAGTACTTGATGATCTCTTTTAACTGGGCAGTCTTCTTTGAGCTGTTCATTGGGAAGTTCAGGTCAGATCCTGACAAGGTCTAGGAAGTTATTTTCTCTAGAATGGTGTGTCTTTGCATGAGAATTTTATAGATGTTAGAATCTTTATAAAATGTCTGTACATCTTTGGCTGTCGCTGTGCCTGAGACCAAAGTGATGGTTCTTCTCTCCTCTGCCACTTTACCTGCCATAGGGCCTTAAGCGGATTATTCAGCCTCCTGTCCTTTAATGTCTGACTCTGTACAATGGGGTGATCCTTCTACCCCTTAGAATTTTTTTTTAATTTTTAAATTTAATTTAATTTTTTTTATTGGAGTATAATTCTTTACAATGTTGTGTTAGTTTCTGTTGTAGAACAGAGTGAATCAGCTACATGTATACACATATCCCCTCCCACTTGGGTCTCCCCCTCCCCCCCCCCCCCCCCCCCGCCCAGAATTGTTTTGAGAATTTAAATGAGATACCCTCTATATAAAGAGTGCATAAAAACACTTGAAAATGATTGTTCTTCGTATCTACCCCAAATACTATGTAAAGTAGCTAAATGCTAGGAAAAGTACAGAATTATATTCTGCTTGTAAACATATTGAACCTATATAAAAAGAAATTACCTGTTTTTCATTCATCTGTCTTGCAGAAAACCCATTTAATTGAAAAACAGAGTGGGTGGAGGGCACTGCCTAGTCTAAAAGATGGAATTCCTCTGTCTTGAAGCTTTGTTGAGGAGACTTCCACGCTTACCAGGCCACTCGGGGCCGATGCACATGCAGAGCTTCCTGGTAGGCACGGACGTGGACAGCTCTCCCAGCTCTTTTGGTTTCTGCTGTTTATCACTCAGGAGCTAAATCTGGCTTTTCTCTGAACACTGCTGCCCACTGAAGTGGGAATAGTGGCTGTGATTGTGGAAAACCAACTGTTTATAGAGGTTTAGTTTGAGTGGGTATTACATGTTAACCTCATGTTACCCAAGAGAATAACTGCAAGTCAGATAGTTTAGTATCACAGTCATGCAAATATCCTATAGTTGATTATCTTTCTCCCTGTTCTCCCTTCCTCTAGAACTATTTGCCTCCCGCAATATGCTTATAAGGTGTATAATTAGTAGTAAAATACGGTAAAGAATTTTTGCGAAGCATCTCAGGTTCCCCTTGGCTGTATGCTTCTTCTCTCTCGAGACACTCTTTGGCCTAAACCACATCAGAATCTTGGGTATTAGTACATTTGTATAAATCACAGTGAGTGCCTGGTAGCTGAGCTTCTGAGAAAATGATGGGGAACGAGGCTTCTTGGGTTCTGCTTTAAGCACTGCCGCGTAATCTTTGGCTTGATGAATCACATGACCTTTGATGCTAAGGTAATGCCTGAAAACACAGGAGACCTAATAGTGTTGAATCTTAATTACCAGGAGGGGAATCCATGTTACAAATAATACAAAATCATAGGTGTTCCGAAAATAATTTTTCATTTGATTTTTACACATTGTAGTTTTCTTCAAAAACATGAGATGATTACTCAGGTGACAGTGACATATAGTATCTTCTTTCATGCTGAGAACATCCCTTTGTTGTTTGAACCAAAGACTTTCCCGTGTCTGACACTGGGGTGGTTGTCCCTTGAATCCTGGCTGGCCTTTGTGTAAAGCTCTATCTGCTGGTGCTTGGACAAATTCAGCCAGCATTGCATCGTAGACAGGGAGCACTTACTTAGTGACCTGTCTCAGCGGCAACTAACCTTAGTGAGAAGACAATTTGATCCACCCCGACTTGATAGGGAGAAGAGGTACCCCTAGAGGATTATTAGCCCCTGGATGGAGCAGGGGAACAGGCCCACATTCTTGACCATCTTTCTCATCTCTTAGTTTTATTTTTGAATACCTAGCCCAACAGAGATGAAGCTCGTGTTATTTGTAAACCCAGTTACTGGTGCATTAATATTTACTATGCTAGAAATCCATTTTCAGAGCTAGTTAAACATGCCATATGGTACAATTTTAGAAAATTTGTATACCACTGAGCGCTGTAATGGTGGGATGTCTATAAAGAGAAGCAAGGTGCCGCCCGTGCCCCGCAGGGAGCTGGCATTGCAGCAGGGAAGATGAGACATTTGCAGGCCTGCCATGTTTGGCAGTTTGTGCTTAGGGCCCTGGTAGAAGTCCGGGTCCCACAGAGTGAGCACAGAGCCTGGGGGTTTCTGGAAGGCTAATTGGAGGATGTGGTGTTTGAACTGAGCTTCGAAGGAAGGAAGGATACAGGCCATGGTTGGGAGGGTGGAAGAAAAGCGACTTTCCAGCTGTAGGAAATATCACGAGCAAAGGCATGGAGACAGGAAATTGCAAAACGTGCCCGGCAAGTCCATGAGTGCGGTCGGAGAGGAGGCTGCACGAGCTGATGCAGTGAGATTTAGGCCAAGCTTACGGCTTGGAGGTAGACTTGGGGGGACCTTGCACTCTCTCCAAAGAGTGCGTTTGGGGACCCATTGAAGTCTTTTGAGAAGAGAGGTGAGAGCATGGGAGGTGAGCATTCTTGAGCAGCGCCAGCGAGAGGGAGACCAGAGAGGAGGTTCTTAATAACTCAGTCTATAGCAGGACAGAAAGTGGGGATCGCAAGTGATTTGTGGGAATGGAAGTCTTTTTTCTTGACTTTCTCTATTGAAAACGTGTCACTATTTTTTTTGTTTGTTTGTTTTTGTTTTTTTGAATGGGACCAAGGGGCAGCTGTTTTTGATGTTTTGAGCTTTTTTAACCTTGGGTGATAGGATGAAAAGTATTGGAGATTTAAAATTTTGAGAAATAACATGAAAATCAGCCACCTTTCTCAGCCACATTTCTGGGAACGAATTCTGTTAAGTATATGCATAACTACTGAATGTTAGTTGTTCGTTTCTTCAGGCAAAATATCTTTTGCAGAGAGCATGTTCCCCCATCAAAGAATAACCACTATTGAGAAAGGGCTTTAAGATCGAGTAATCAGGGACTTCCCTGGTGGCACGGTGGTTAAGAATCCGATTGCCTGCCAATGCAGGGGACACAGGTTCGAGCTCTGGGCCAGGAAGATCCCACATGCCGCAGAGCAACTAAGCCCGTGTGCCACAACTACTGAGCCTGCACTCTAGAGCCCATGAGCCACAACTGCTGAGCCCACGTGCCACAACTACTGAAGCCTGTGCGCCTAGAGCCCGTGCTCTGCAACAAGAGAAACCACCACAACGAGAAGCCCGCGCACCGCAACGAAGAGTAGCCCCCGCTCGCCGCAACCAGAGAAAGCCCGTGCGCGACAACGAAGACGCAATGAATAATAAAATAAATATTCCCATTTTCAGAGCTAGTTAAACATGCCACATGGTTCAATTTTAGAAAACTTTGTATACCACTGAGCGCTGTAATGGTGGGATGTCTATAAGGAGAAGCAAGGTGCCACCTGTGCCCCACAGGGAGCTGGCATGGCAGCAGAGAAGATGAGCCATTTGCAGGCCTGCCATGTTTGCCAGTCAAAAATAAAACTAAATAAATTTTTAAAAATACTTAAAAAATAAGAGACTGAGTAATTGGGATTCTGTTAATATTAAGAGGTTTAAAAATGACTCTAGCATTTAATACTAGCGTTCAGCATTGAAGCTTTATTTAACTTCAGGTTGTAACCTTAGATAAGCAAACTTTCTAGCCTCATTAATGCTTAATCTCATGTTACATAACAAAGTGTGGACTTCCTGAATCGGTTGATACTATTGAGGACACAAATGTGCTACAGCCACCTAACATACTTGATTGTAAGCCAGAGACCTCGACTGCAAATGCTGTGTATCCTCGCCGCTCTCAGTGTGGTCCTCAGACCAGCACTATCGTCATCACCTGGAGCCTGTTAAAATTGCAGCCTCAGCCTCCTGTCCATTCCTATTGAAGCAGAATCTGCATTTTAATAAGCTCCCCAGGTGATTGGAATGCAGAGTAAAGTGTAGGAAGCCCTGCTGTTTACAACAATGAAGACTTGCAGATTCTTAATCCTATATGTCACATTCATTCTTAAAATAATGTGGTTTTCATTCTTTTAAAGCTGTAAATTGTTTCACTATTAAATATGGCTTGATTTGCTTTTCAAAGGGTTACAGAGTATTTCAAACATATAGAAAAGTATCTGGGCTTATTTTCATGATCAATAATAGAATTTCCCAATATGGCTTCCCTCTTGCCGTCTTCCATTTTGTCCTAGAAACACAATTGTAACTCATGTCATATTTCCTCTTATTTTTTTTGGCCGCACCATGCAGCTTGTGGGATCTTAGTTCCCCGACCAGGGATCGAACCCGGGCCAACGGCAGTGAAAGCGTGGAAGCCTAACCACTGGACTGCCAGGGAATTCCCGATGTCTCACTTAATATAAAAACTGTTTTCCTCTTTATCTTTTGACATGCAGCCATAATATGTGAGTTAGGCTAGCCTAGACCCTACTGAAGTTTCTAATAGAAACCTTTTTATTTGAAGGATGAACTTCGCTTATTAATATGAAGTTTGCATATTTACTGCTGCAGTGTTTTTAAGTGTTTCTTTCACTGGAACCCCTATACATGAAGAAATGTAAATATTTTGAGAGGTTGGCAAGAAGTGGGTACAAGGACTGACATGTGCCATACCTCTTCCCTTAATAACTTGTCCTGGGGTAGGTGCAGGTAGAGTTGGGATTTTCCACTCAAGGCAGAAGTGATTACCCACAGAAACAGGCCCTGCATTTTGGCAGCAAGTACTGTGATCCTATAGTTCTTCCCATTAAAATGGAGCAGAGCCTTGAATCTATTCATTCTGAGAGTCTGAACTATGGATATTTGACTGGGCAGTGGTCCAGTTTTGACTAGGGTAATCTGAGAGAGAGGGTGGCTGATTTCCCTTGTGTAAGTAAAACAGTTAAGAAATTTGCATGTAAGAAACTTTTTTGCTGCTGATGTTGGGGGAAAAGGGAGGTCTTTAAAAATTAGATGACTTTTAAACTTTTATTTATCTATTTTTAAAGAGTAATTATTTTTAACTTTTTTGGAATCAATTTTATGTGGCATCAGGTTAAACAAATTATATTGAAACTTCCAGAGAGTTAGATGACTTTTTAAACCAAGGGCCTTGGATATTTGCTGTTCTCAGTGTAAACATCTTAGGCCTGTCCTTGGTCTTATCCTACGTATTAGGACTGGTAGGAATGGCATGAGTGTGCTTTGATTACATGCGATGTATTACTTGTAGAACCTGCACTCAAATGAAAAACACCTTGGACTTCAGTGTTATTGAACACAGTGCTGCTTGTAAGGATCAGTTATTTATTTGCTGTTGGCATTTGCTAACCTATATTTCTTATGATTTGGCTGGATCTTCGTTACCTGGTGACTTTTAAGATGGAGACATTTATGACTTTTAAGCCTAAATAGACTCATTTTATTAGCTAGTAGAAGCAAATGGAAGGTTTGAAATGGTCTTTAAGAAGACTTACAAGTTGTGATTATAGTCAGTGTGTTTATTTACTTGGAGCTCATATTTTATATCGTAAGTAGATTTTTTTTTTAGCCTTAATGAGATCTGTGAACTCATCCTAACTTTGAAAATCCAGTTTGCTGATGTTTAAAAAAAATAAATCTAGTCTGTTAAAAACTGACATGAAAAATAAGTTTCAAAATGTATCTGAAGTCATAATTCTTGAATAATTGGTTCATTTTAATCTTACTTGAACTTATGCCCTTGAGTAATAGTTAGGAAAAATTAAGAATAAAAATTAATTGTATTGTTTTGAAACATGAAGCAAAGCATTCACCTTGGTCTCATTCACAGCTGCTCACCCGTGGTGGGAAGGACACCCCGCCCCATGAAAAATGTTTTCTGTTGTGTGTAATTTGAAAGCCATTCATTGTATTATGGAAATAGGAAAGGCAAGCCAGAGAAACCTGTCTTGGGACACCAGAATTCCATTAAGCTCAGTTTTCTTTTTGAGATGTTTAATTTTTAAATTAAGTTTCAATGTTAACGGCCTTTGTTATTTTTTCCACTTTGGAGATATTATTCTTCTGTTCAGATCCTTCTTCTGAATCCTCTAAATTGTGGCATCATAATTCCCAGGAATTGGCCTTTGAGGTGACCAAACCATCCTCGCAGTGGGCAAAATTGGGAGCGTTTGGGGAGAACTGTTTTGGGGAACCTTTGGTACCCAAGGTCTGTGCTCTGTGGGGTATCTGGGGTGCGTGAAAGGGTGCTTACCCTCCTGCAGCTCACAGTCTAGCGAAGGGGCGGGCGGCTTTGTGTTCTTCCCTGGAAGGTGCCTGAGTTGCAGTCACTGAGGCTATCCTGAGCTCAGGTGTAGGCGTCCTGCTTGGGGTGCGCGTCTGTGAAAGCCACGCGAGCCTCTTTCTCTGTGGACTGGTGGCCATTATACAAAGAGCCCAACTTCTCACAGCGGAATTGTGTTTTGTTCTGCCCTTTAAAAATGAATATTTTGTTTCAGTCTTGGACTGCAGACTCTGCTTCCCTTTTTCTTTGATGCATTTCTGTTCTGCACATTTACATGCATCTGTGTATGTACATGGAATACATATATGAGGTTCTGGGCAGGAACCTTATTTTAATACCTCTTTATATCACCTTTAGTGCCCTATAATAGGGCCTGACTTAATATTTGTTAAAAATGAAGTGTGGGGCTTCCCTGGTGGCGCAGTGGTTGAGAATCTGCCTGCCAATGCAGGGGACACGGGTTCGAGCCCTGGTCTGGGAAGATCCCACATGCCGCGGAGCAACTGGGCCCGTGAGCCACAACTACTGAGCCTGAGCGTCTGGAGCCTCTGCTCCGCAACAAGAGAGGCCGCGATAGTGAGAGGCCCGCGCACCGCGATGAAGAGTGGCCCCCACTCGCCACAACTGGAGAAAGCCCTCACACAGAAACGAAGACCCAACACAACCAAGAATAAAAATAATAAATAAATAATAAATAAAAAATTAAAAAAAAATGAAGTGTGTGTATTCACACATGTGTGATGGGATAGAAATACATTGTGTGTGTATATATGTCTTAAAAGATTAAAACTCAACGTTTTAAAGGACCAGTTGAAACCTGGCCATCCCAGGCCTTACACCATGTAGTGGGCAGGAATCCTTGTTAACTCATGTCCCCAGATAGTAAGACTGCGACTCGGGGTTCACTGTGCACATTGGACTTTCCGGTTCTGTTCATCATGGGCAGTAAATCAGCTCTACTGTTTGCACAGCAATTCTGTTTTCTAGATTATTTATAAGATTGAAACCCATTGTTTATTTTTCTTAGCAGGTTTATTGAGCGGAGTCAAGAATAAAATATTGTCTTAAGCAGTAGAGTAAGCCATTAGCCAATTGCAGCCTCAAAATGGTCACTAGAGTGTGTGCGTGTGTGTGTGTGTGTGCGCGTGTGTGTGTGTGTGTCTGCTGGAGGTGAGAGCCAAGTGAGGTGGGGGAGGTTCAGTGTTGCCAGATCTTTGCAGCTTTGCAAGGTTCCTGTGACTCTTTATGGATTTTTTTTCCTTTTAGTCAGTTAGTGAGTCACCATCATATGCTATTTTATTATCTTGAAAACAGTCTGGAATTTTTATTCTGTGTCTTTGCTGTATGAGCGAAACACCACTGGGGATGTTCTGAACAATATTAAGCTAAAGTTTTTCCTATAATGTTTGATTATGTGTTTTCAGCTGAGCCGTTGTCTTTTTGTTCCCATGTGCAGGAGTTGGATTTTTCTTGAGTTTGGCAAGAAATGGTGACTTTCATGTGTTTGATTATTTTAGAGGGCTGGAAACAGCATAGAAACACCAAATGTTTCATTGGAAACATTGGAAACACCAAATGCCTCTGGGATTTGGTGATTATTGATTTAGGCACACGCCTCCTAAGATCAGAACCTGGTTCATTTTCCCACAAATGCTCTGCTTGGGAAATGTGTTAATGAGGTACATTGAATGAGTCAGAGGTTTGCGGCTTTAAGTTTGGGAGGGAGAATCTGGATTTGTGGAATAACTGAATTCAGAAGGAAATCGGCCCGGTGAATCTGTATACATGGCCAGCAGCAGAGTAAAGCAAGCAGCAAGTGAACTGGGTAAACTCTGTACACATTCTGCAGAGAGTGGGATAAAAAGCAAGACAAAGCTTTTTTGGGGGGTTGTGGGTGGCGCACAGCGTGGCTTGTGGGATCTTAGTTCCCTATCAGGTGACTCAGGAGAAAAGTCCATGTATTTCTCTGTACCATATTACGTCTACCACATGTTTAGGCAGAATAATACAGTAAAAGAACACAATGCTTCTTATATAGTCATTTTGTATTCATATTAAAATGTGCAAGTTTAAAATTAGGAATATGCACCCATTTGTCCAGTATATTTGTCTTAGACTCAGACTAAAACATACTGTTTTCTTTTCTACTGTATTCTGTTCTAATCACTAATTTCCCAAATGCTAAAGTGTCTATGAATGCTCAACATTGTTATACAATTGTTTTGGAAATCAGTGACTTCTGATATCTAGGCGGCGAGAACGTAAACAGTTTGTGGTTTATTCCTCATATACCAGCTGATCAGCCAGCACTGGGAGTTCACTGCGTATCCGGAGAAGGTGAGGGTTGGGCCTCCGCTCCCTCGGTGTTGCTCCCGCTGTTTCGTTACCGCGGTGTGAGTTGGCGTGAACCCAAGTGCTAACCTGTGCGGTGTGGACCGTGAGTGGGGCCTCCTGGAAGATGTGCGATCAGGGCTGGAAGCTGTTTGAAAGATAGGTTTTTTAAATGTTAAAACTTGTTTGAAATGTCTTGCCAAAGAAAGTTCTTGAAGTATCCTTGTCTATTGAGGAATTTTCGAAATATCTGAGTCCCTCTGCAGCATCCGTACAGAATGTGCTCTGCTGCTTCTGAGAACCTGGTAACAGTGAACCCATTAAATGTGACCTGGTGGTTTTGGACAGTGGCATTGTTTGAAATGCCCTCCTTTTACTGAGCCGGCATTGGAATCACTTCACCTTCTGTAGGTCGTCCTGGTAGAGAGAATTGTTGCTGCGACCCTCCCTCTCAGAGGGCTCTCAGATAGGTCAGGGTAGGTGGCACGTTCCCTGCCTGGGCTTCTGGCTCCAGGCTGTGCAAGCACACGTCCGCCCCGCACCTTGGGTGGGTCGGCTTGGGGAGCAGAGGGGCTGCCCCCTCCTCCCCCAGCCCCTCCCCCTCTTCACCCGGCCCCTCCCCCTCCTCCCCCGGGCCACTCCCTCTCCTCCCTGGGCCCCTCCTTCTCACCCCGCAGGCAGGTACAGGAGCTCATTGCGTGGCGTGCTTCCTAGAGTAACAAAGTCACACTGCAGGCTTTGTTTGTTCTGTCGAGTTTAGCACGTCTTGAGGTTAGCATCTTTACCCCAGGTCTCATTTCCCACAATGAGAAGGTGTTAACGTTAGGATTTAGTAAAGGACGTTACCCGGTACAGCAGTGCATATTCAGACTAACCATCAGTGAGGCCATTTGAACACCCAGAGTGGACTTAAGCACTTAAATCTTACTGAGCAGAGATTTCCAGTAACAAACCACAGCATGAAAAACAAACACACAGTAGGCTTCTCTCTTGTGAGAAAGACCATTAGCTTTAGTCACAGCCCCAGACCCTCCCCAGGAACCTGTTGGCGCTGATCATCCTGGCACCAAACCTGCGCCTCAAGCCCATTCCTACACGTTTTGGTAAACTACGGCTGGAGATCAGATAGCAGTCCTTTAGCAGACAAATAAATGCCTTTATCTGTCTGCTGCTTTTGTTCCAGCCAGTGGTTGAATGTAAAGCTGGAGTTCTCCTCCCCTCCCTTCAGGGAAAAAAGCCTGGAAAGGTGCTGTTCACGCCTTAAACTGCCGGTCCTGGATTTTAAGGTGAACCGTTGCTCTGATGCATGCGGTCCGTTCTCCAGGTTGGACTTGCTGCCTTTCACTGAGCTTTTCTCGTCCCCAGACCCCTTCCTCCTCCTTCCAGGTTGGCAGGGAGAGCACCCCAGCAGTGTGGTTCCCGGTGAGCGCAGCCTGACCAAAGGGTGGCAGCCTCACCTGTTGTAATACACTGATCGGTCTGAGTAGGAAGTCTAGCGTTTCCTTCTGTTTACCGGTGCTGCATAACAAGAGGGCAGGGTCACAAGGTCTGTCACTCAGCTTCACAACCGCTGTCTTAGATAAACACAGATCCTTAGGTATCAGGTTGACCATTTCCTGTTCTCAGATGCTATACTCCCTCTGCTGGTTTGGTGATGCTTCTTTAAGAAATTTATGTGGCTCCTTGCTGAGGATGACATGGTCTCTTTCCCCAGGCCTTCAACTGTGTATGTTGCACGAGGAAAACTAGAGAACTCCCTCTGGCTGTGGGAAAATTATTTCAGTTCTTAGGCAGGGATGGCCAGGAATAGATGTGATAGAAATTCCTCTACCTCACATCCCACCCCTAAAATATTACCAGACCGTGTAACTTGTTTAGGGTGCCCCCAGACCGAGCGTTTCTCAGTTTGACTTTCTGTTCACTTCTTGTTTTCTTTCACTGCCCCCCCTGCCCTCAGCCCAGCCCCCCGCACTCGCAGCGGGAGTCATCTTATAGCACACGTAACCTTTAAGCCAGAAAGAAAGTGCATTGCTTATAACAGAACAAATCTCTTTTCTGCTTTTATTTTGAAGTCCTCCGTGTTGTTTAATGTGGAGGATATTCTTGCTGAAAGCCTGTTCCAAGTAGGCATTCGTACATCCCAGAGGAACTTTTGATTTATTTCCTTAACTCTGCCCTCCTTTCTCTGTGGTTCAGAAACCTTTAATGATCTGTGAAGCTCTGAGACTTTAGTGCAAAACAGTAGTTGGTTTAAGAACCCCTCCCACTATATAAAAGGACTGCCGGTTTCCACATGCTGGGTTTTTGACTCCCTGAAAGGCTGACCTCTCACAAATTTTGGTTCTACAGCCTGGTATCCTGGGTTGGGGCCTTGATAATGCTTTTGTGAAATATTTTTTCCTCCTTCTCTCCCTCTTTGAAAGGTTGTAATGAAAATTCTGGGCTCTTGGCCAGCCTGTGGGATGCGATACAGTAGAAATGTTTCTGGAGCCCTTGGTTACGGCTCAGCTTTGATTAGGGTTACTTCCCGTAAGCTTAATTTTGTCCCTCCCCCCGCCCCCCCCCCCACCGCCTCCCTTTTTTTATGGCTAAGAAGGTTAACTTAGCCAAGGTTAAGCATTTTATTGCGCAAGCTGCTGCAGCCTTAGCGTCACCATGCCAGGCTTTTGTGGCAGAAAGAGACAAGGGGGAAGCAACTTTTTCCCTCCATGTTTGCGTTTCTTCCTCCCAAGACTGCCTTCTCCTTTTACGCCTGCTTTCACGTAAGCAAGCTCCGTTTCTTCTACTCAGGGTGTTCCAGGAAACCATCGTTCACCTTGTCTTGGGATTTTGTTAAGCTGAAAATCATGGTAGACCTCCCTCTTCGGGGCTTCTGGCAGGTGGAGGGAGGAGGCTCCCAGAGCAGCAGTCAGCAGCGACGCTCCTTTGATCTTCCTTGTGTTTCTCCATTTCAGAAGAAAGGCGTGGTTGCAGCTTTAGTGCTCCTGTGACTTCGGATTTATAGCTCTTGTCATCCTCACAAGCGAGAACACTTTACAGACATTATTTCATGGTTCCCCCATGCCCGCGGGGACGCCAGAGATGTTGCACAGGGAGGAAACTGAGGTGCACCAACCCCGGGGGGGGCCTTGCAGGCAGGGAGCGGGCTCGAGCCACGGGCAGAGCCTCTGTGGTGTGGGTGCTTGCCTTTGGGGCCACGTTTGCTTTTTATAGGAGGAAAGGGAGATTTTATTATCATCGAGATGCTTTATTCACGGTAGGATTCCTTGGCCAACCTGTAGTGATGAAGCGTGGGGACGTGTACTCCCTTTGTGTCTGGCCTCTCGGGTTCCCTGGCGGGGGGCACCGCGATAGAAATGCTCTTTGATCGCTGCCCCAGAATCTGCCCAGTCTCTTTCTCTTGGGGAAAAAGTGGCGCTGCTTCTTTCTGGGTTAGGTCCTGGGAGCCTGTCGTGAGTTTTGTCACGGCCAGCCCAGCTTCGTCTTTTCTAGGTTCTGCGCTGAGCGTGTACAAGTCACTGGACAGAGCTGGCTGCAGTGCGAGCCTGTGCCACGCTCACTCTGGTCTCCCCCCAGACTGCAGACAGCACTGTCCAGGCTTGAACCCTCAGGATCATGAGCTCTCCACTGACTTAACAGTTCTGACCAGTGTTGCGCTTGCCCCATTTTGATGAAGTCAGTTTTCGAGGCTTTGGTTTTTGTGTTTAAATCTCTCTGGAGATAATAGAGGGCTGTGTCGGGCATTTGTGGTTCTTTTCATTCCTCCTCCCACACACGCCTGTGAACTCATTCTTGCTGGAGCTGAAAATCTGGCCTAATGTTACAAATGTAAACAGTACCTCTTAGATTTTTAAAGAATCTATTTGGACTGAGTGGAATAGAAGTCTTAGACTGTTCTAATTATTCCCAGCTCTTCCTCTTCTCTCTCACACACACACATGCAGACACACAGACATATTTATATATGTGATACTGCAGTCTTAAAAAGTTTCGGTTATTCTGTGCACAGTTCTTTTAAAACCTGTTAGTTTGAATTGATTTCAAACTTAAAAAGAAAAGTTGCAAGGATAATATAAAAAATTCGCACATATCCTTTACCCAGATTCCCCAAATGTTAACATTTTATTACATTGCTTTCAACTCTCCCTTTTAAAACCTATGTAGGTTTTTTTTTTTCCCCCTGAACTGTTTGAGGGTAAGTTGCAGACCTGTTGCCCCTTTCTCCCTGAAAAATGCCCTATGGCACCCTCAGGATTTGGTGAAAGCTATATTATTGCCTACTTCTCTTTAAAAAATACTTACCTGGTTGGCTCAGCCAGAACCCTACTGCTGCAGTAAAAATCTTAATACGTGTAAGTTTATGCTTCGTAAGTGTGTTTTTAGTAATTTTTCCCCCTGAAAACACAGGAGAAAATTAGAATCACTGGTAATTCATCGCCAAGAGATGACTGCTAGTTAACATTTTAGTCCATATTCTTCAGACTGTTTCTAGGCATAACATATCGGTAAATATTTTAAATAGAGTAGCCTCATTCTGTTCTGTAACCTTTTTAAACTTAACTGTGATCTTTTACGTTAGATGTATATCTATATCATCATTTTGACGGTTGTATTTTTATTTTATTATTATTATTTTTTTTGGCCACACCACGCGGCTCACGGATCTTAGTTCCCCAACCAGGGGTCAAACTCGTGCCCCCTGCAGTGGAAGCGTGGAGTCCTAACCACTGGACCACCAGGGAATTCCCTGATGGTTGTATTTTTTAAAGATACCATAATTTTATTAACCAATTTCTAATTTTGAACATTTATTTCCAGTTTCTAGCTTTTTTGTTTTGCTTTATTTTTCCCCACTGTTAACAGTTTTTTTCCTTGATGCTTTATTTTGGGGTCAGGTCCATTTAATCTCCTTAAAATACATTCCTAGTGTATCTTAAGTGTAAAGGCTGTTTATTTCAAACACTATTTATATTTTTAAGGTCTTTAACACATAGTGCCAAATTGTCCTCCAGAGAGATTGAATTAGTTTATTACGCTTCTGCCAGGTTCCCACAAGCTCTTGGCCCTCGGCTGTTGTTCTTTTCAGTGTTTTATCCTACAAGTCTTCTTGTTCTGGGAAAGCTTTATGCTACTTGGAACAACCCTTCCCCGAAACAAAACAAAAATAAAAACAAAACCGAAAATCTGACATGTGCTCAGTGGCAGATTTATCCAGAAGCAGATGAATGATACAGGGACCTGGGGCGTCTCCTCTCCCCGGCACTGGCAATATTTTGGTGTCTGATTAGAGCTGATTGGCATCCTTGAGGAGAGTGAGGTGAGTGAGGGTCATGCCGTAGGGACAAGCGCTCTGAACCTGCCGTGTGGCCTCCGCTAGAGCAGCCCTTCCTCCCAGCCTCACAGCACCAGCCTGTTGCCGTCCAGCTTGCCCTGAGTAACTGAGTGAATTGTTAACCCTGGTTTTTTTGTTTTGTTTTGTTTTGGTTTGGTTTGGGTTTTTTTGGCTGCCTTGGGTCTGCATTGCTGTGCGCGGGCTTTCTCTAGTTGCAGCGAGCAGGGGCTACTCTTCGTTGCGGTGCACGGGCTTCTCATTGCGGTGGCTTCTCTTCTTACGGAGCACGGGCTCTAGGGCGTGTGGGCTTCAGTAGTGACGTGCGGGCTCAGTAGTTGTGGCGCATGGGCTTAGTTTCTCTGCGGCACGTGGGTTCTTCCCGGACCAGGGCTCGAACCCGTGTCCCCTGCATTGGCAGGCGGATTCTTAACCACTGTGCCACCAGGGAAGTCCCCCCCATCCCCCCACCCCCAGTTTGTTTTAACTGTGATGTTGGGTTATCTGTGGACTCTTCCTCCTTCCTTCTCACTCCCACTCCTGTTAATCAAGGGTTGCTTGTTTTCATGATTAATGAACTGTAGCCTAATCCACAGTTCCTGTAGAGAGAGGGAGCTCAGTACTAGTCATCTCAGGCCAGAATCTCTGGGACTCTCTGCATAATGGGTCAGGCTTTGATTTTTCTCATCTCCTTAAATCTGAGTTTAAAGGCCTCTCTTGTTCATGGAAATATGATTATGTAAAGATTAAGACTGGTAAATGGATTTAAAGGTTAAATACATGTATTTAAAGTAATTTTACTAGAATACTTACTATATCCTAGTAACAACCTAGAAAGGTTAGAAATAGAGAGGCTGAGTATTTTATTAAAGAAAGTGGATAACGAACAACAACCAGAGAAAGTGATTGTTTTTAAAGGGAAATAACAAAGGTAACAGCAGATATCAGTGAAATATGAGGAAAAATGAGATGATCTTTGAAACTAACAATAAAATAGACAAAGCAAGACTGATCATGAAAAAAAAGAGAGAAGGCACAAGTAAACAATATTAGATAAAGGAGCCAGTGCAGATAGGCAGATAGAATTTTTAAAACACAACAACAAAAAACAGGACTACTGTAAAAATTTTATGATAGGAAATTTTAGAAGGGAGGCCAAAAGAGAATTATCAAAACTGACTCAAGATAGAAACTTTGAACAGATTAATAATCATTAAAGAAATGGAATCAGTGGCTTAAGCACCCCTCTCCCAGTACCAGCCGTAGACAGTTTTACAGAAGAATTTTACCAAGTATTTAGTTAACAAATAAATCTTTTATAAACTTTTTCATAGACTAGGAAGAGAAGGAAAGCTCTCCAGCTTATTTTAAAAGGTCAGTTTACCCTTGATATCAAAACCGTATAAGGATAATCTAAAAACGGAAATTGTGGTCCCTGCCCGCCTGCCCCCGCACCCCTAGAGGTGCCCAGGAGGGCAGGCGATGGAGCCAGGCCCCTCACCTCCGCTCTTTCCTGATGACACACTGGTCCTGCTGTAGACCTGGATGCCCCCCTCGCCCTGGAGTGGCCACCGGCCTGAGTAGTTGAAGTGACGATGGACAACTGGCGCCCTGTCTGTGAGCACTGATGCCTGTTTGGCCTCTCCGCCTTCGAAGCAGTCCTTCTCCAGACTCCCTTTCCTGGAAGAGGGCACTGGCGATACTGGCATGGGCATTGCTGAAAGTGAGAGCCTGTGCCCACCCTGACGGCCCTCCCCTCCCTCCCCCTCCTGCGATGGAAGGACCCATAGGGTAGACACTTTGAGGCAGGCAGGAGGCTCTGCTTAAAATGTATTTATTTATTTGTGAGTAAACTTTGGTGTCAAAAAACAAAAAATAAATAATAAGAAAGGAAAGAGAAATTGTAGGTGAGTTTCTTACTTCACGAACAGAAACAGAAAATGTTCTAAGTGAAATATTACCAATCGGAACAGAGCAGTGTAAAAAAAGAGTACTACATGGTGACCAAGCAGGTCTTATCCCAGGAATGCAAGGATAGTTGCACATCAGTGTTCCCGTCACCTACTGCTGCGTGACGTACCACCCCGAACTTGGTGGTAGAAAACAGCCATTGTACTATGTTCGTGGAGCCCATGGTTCAGCAGTTCTGGATGGGGCACCACAAGGCTGATGTGTCTTTGCTCGGTGGTTTCTGAGCCTTCAGCTGGGAAGACACGAATGGCTGGGGGTGACACCAACAGCTGTGATCTTCTTTACTCACACATCTGGCTCCAGGCTGTGATGACAGAGTCGTGTCTAAGGCTGGGCTCGGTGGGCACCGTCAGCGGGAGTACCTGTGCCACTACATTTGGCTTGGGCTTCTCGCAGTGTGCTGGCTGGCTCTTCAGGAAAGCTAGGCAGAAGCTACATGGCCCTCTCTGACATAGCTTTAGACGTCGTGTCATCATTTCTACCACATTGTATTGGTTACAAACAAGTTACTGAGTCCAGCTCAGATTCAAAGGAAGGGAAATCAGACTATCTTTTGATGGAGGAGTGACAAAGTCACATTAAAAAAGAGTGGGTGGAAGGATCATACACCATGATCAAGTGGGGTTTATCCCAGGAATGCAAGGATTCGTCAGTATACACAAATCAATCACCCTATTAACAAATTGAAGGATAAAAACCATATGATAATCTCAATACATGCAGAAAAAGCTTTTGACAGAATTCAGCACCCATTTATGGTAAAAACTCTCCAGAAAGTAGGCATGGAGGGAACCTACCTCAACATAATAAAGGCCATATATGACAAACCCACAGCCAACATCGTTCTCAATGGTGAAAAACCGAAACCATTTCCTCTAAGATCAGGAACAAGACAAGGTTGCCCATTCTCACCACTATTATTCAACGTAGTTTTGGAAGTTTTAGCCACAGCAGTCAGGGAAGAAAAAGAGATAAAAGGAATCCACATCGGAAAAGAAAGAAGTAAAACTGTCACTGTTTGCAGATGACATGATACTATACATAGAGAATCCTAAAGATGCTACCAGAAAACTACGAGAGCTAATCAGTGAATTTGGTAGAGTAGCAGGATACAAAATTAATGCACAGAAATCTCTTGCATTCCTATACACTAATGATGAAAAATCTGAAAGAGAAATTAAGGAAACACTCCCGTTTACCACTGCAACAAAAAGAATAAAATACCTAGGAATAAACCTACCTAAGGAGACAAAAGTCCTGTATGCAGAAAGCTGTAAGACACTGATGAAAGAAACTAAAGGTGATACCAACAGATGGAGAGATATACCATGTTCTTGGATTGGAAGAATCAACATTGTGAAAATGACTATACTACCCAAAGCAATCTACAGATTCAGTGCAATCCCTATCAAACTACCAATGGCGTTTTTCACAGAACTAGAACAAAAAATTGCACAATTTGTATGGAAACACAAAAGACCCTGAATAGCCAAAACAATCTTGAGAAAGAAAAACGGAGCTGGAGGAATCAGGCTCCCGGACTTCAGACTATCCTACAAAGCTACAGTAATCAAGACAGTATGGTACTGGCAGAAAAACAGAAATATAGATCAGTGGAACAGGATAGAAAGCCCAGAGATAAACCCACGCACCTGTGGTCACCTTATCTTTGGTAAAGGAGGCAAGAGCATACAATGGAGAAAAGACAGCCTCTTTAATAAGTGGTGCTGGGAAAACTGGACAGCTACATGTAAAAGAATGATATTAGAACACTCCCTAACACCATACACAAAAATAAACTCAGAATGGATAAAAGACTTAAATGTAGGGCCAGACACTATAAAACTCTTAGAGGAAGACATAGGCAGAACACTCTGTGACATAAATCACAGCAAGGTCCTTTTTGACCCGCCTCCTAGAGGAATGGAAGTAAAAACCAAAATAAACAAATGGGACCTAATGAAACGTAAAAGCTTTTGCACAGCAAAGGAAACCATAAAAAAGACGAAAAGACAACCCTCAGAATGGGAGAAAATATTTGCAAACGAAGCAACTGACAAAGGATTAATCTCCAAAATATACAAGCAGCTCATGCAGCTCAATATCAAAAAAAACCAAACAACCCAATCCAAAAATGAGCAGAAGACCTAAATAGACATTTCTCCAAAGAAGATATACAGATTGCCAACAAACACATGAAAAGATGCTCAACATCACTAATCATTAGAGAAATGCAAATCAAAACTACAGTGAGGTATCACCTCACACCGGTCAGAATGGCCATCATCAAAAAATCTACAAACAATAAAGGCTGGAGAGGGTGTGGAGAAAAGGGAACTCTCTTACACTGTTGGTGGGAATGTAAGTTGGTGCAGCCACTATAGAGAACAGTATGGAGGGCCCTTAAAAAACTAAAAATAGAACTACCGTATGACCCAGCAATCCCACTACTGGGCATTATACCTTGAGAAAACCATAATTCAAAAAGAGTCATGTACCACAATGTTCATTGCAGCTCTGTTTACAATAGCCAGGACATGGAAGCAACCTAAGTGTCCATCGACAGATGAATGGATAAAGAAGATGTGGCACATATATACAATGGAATATTACTCAGCCATAAAAAGAAACGAAATTGAGTTATTTGTAGTGAGGTGGATGGACCTAGAGTCTGTCATACCAAGTGAAGTAACTCAGAAAGAGAAAAACAAATA
Source organism: Balaenoptera physalus (assembly GCF_965194825.1). NCBI lineage: Eukaryota > Metazoa > Chordata > Mammalia > Artiodactyla > Balaenopteridae > Balaenoptera > Balaenoptera physalus. The sequence goes on from NC_138882.1 coordinate 190,085,448, forward strand.
CCATATGCTAACACATATATATGGAATCTAAAAAAAAAAATGGTTCTGATGAACCTAGAGGCAGGACAGGAGTAAAGACACAGACATAAAGAATGGACTTGAGGACACGGGGTGTGAGGAAGAGTAAGCTGGGGCGAAGTGAGAGAGTGGCACTGACATATATACACTACCAAATGTAAAATAGATGGCTAGTGGGAAGCAGCTGCATAGCACAGGGAGATCAGTTCCATGCTTTGGGACCACCTAGAGAGGTGGGATAAGGAGGGTGGGAGGGAGACGCAAGAGGGAAGAGATATGGGGACATACGTATGCATATAGCTGATTCACTTTGTTATACAGCAGAAACTAACACAACACTGTAAAGCAATTATACTCCAATAAAGATGTTAAAAAAAAAAAGAGTATGTGGGATGGGAGGTACAACTAAATAGTTGCATGAGAAGCTAAAAAGCACATAGTAAAATGTAATGTTCCTCATAGTAACAACTCGTAGCAAACTAGGAATACAGTTGACCCTTGAACAACATGGGGGTTAGGGGCAGTAACCCTCCGCAGAGTTGAATATTTGAATATAACTTACAGTCGGCCCAGCGTGTGCATGGTTCCTCCACATCTGTGGATTGAGCCAACCTCAGGTGGTGTCATACTGTAATATTTACCATGAAAAAATCCACATATAAGTGGATCCATGCATTTCAAATCCATGTTGTTCAAGGATCCAACTGTACAAGAAATCTTAATCTGAAAAGGAGTACCTATCAGAAACCTACATTAAACATCATATTTAAAGTGAAACTTTTAGAAGTACTTAATTTAAAATAAAGATGGTTACTGTCATCACTGATATTAAGCTGTGTACTCAAATCTCTATATAATGGTAATCAGACAAAACGTACAAGAAACAAGGAATGGAATGGAAGAGACAAAGTTGTGATTTGCAGAAAAACTAGACTTAAGTATAGAACAAATGAAAATAGAGGAAAACTGCTGTAGTTGAAAGATCAAAAATCATCATTGTTCCTGTGGACCAACAATAGCCAAGTAGAAAATGTAATAGATTAAAAATACCAATATCAGTATCAAAATACCAAGCTCAATATGAAAAACAACAACAACAAAAAAAACAACCCAGTCAAAAAATGGGCAGAAGACCTCAACAGACACTTCTCCAAAGAAGACATACAGATGGCCAACAAGCACATGAAAAGATGCTTAACATTGCTAATTATTAGAGAAATGCAAATCAGAACTCTACAATGAGATATCACCTCACACTGGTCAGAATGGCCATCATCAAAAAGTCTACAAATAGTAAAAGCTGGTGAGGGTGTGGAGAAAAGGAAACTCTCGTACACTGTTGGTGGGAATGTAAATTGGTGCAGCCACTATGGAAAACAGTATGGCGGTTCCTTAAAAAACTAAAAATAGAGTTACTATATGATCCAGCAGTCCCACTCCTGGGCATATTTCCGGAAAAGTCAAAAACTGTAACTCGAAAAGATACATGCACCCCAGTTTTCATAGCAGCACTATTTATAATAGCCAAGACATGGAAGCAACCTAAATGTCCATCAACAGATGAATGGATAAAGAAGATGTGGTGTATATATATACAACGGAATATTACTCAGCCATAAAAAAGAATGAAATAATGCCATTTACAGGAACATGGATGGACCTAGAGATGATCATACTAACTGAAGTAAGTCAGACAGAGAAAAATATCATATGATATCACTTATATGTGGAATTTTTAAAAATGATACAGATGAACTTATTTACAAAACAGAAACAGCCTCACAGACAAAAGAGAACAAATTTATGGTTACCTAAGGAGAAGGTGGGGCGGATAGATTAGGAATTTAGGATTAAAAGATACACACTACCATATATAAAACAGATAACCAACAAGGACCTACTGTATAGCACAGGGAAACTATATTCAGTATCTTGTAATAACCTATAATGGAAAAAAATCTGAAAAAGAATATATATACACATATATATGTATAACTGAATCACTTTGCTGTACACCTGAAACATTGTAAATCAATTATATTTCAATTAAAATAAATAAAAATCTTTAAAAAGAGGGGAAAGAAAAAAAATACTGTTCCCAGTGGCAACAGAAATTGTGACTCTTTGCAATAAATATAACAATTGATGTGTGAGGCCTTTATTAAAAAGAAAAAAAAAAAGACATGTTAAAACACACGAATAAAAAGACCTGAATAAATGGAGAGATGAAGTGGCAGTGTTGATCAATAAAAACACTCAATATTATAAAGATATCTTTGCTCTCATTACTTTATAAATTCAATATGATTTCAATAAAAATGTCAACAGAGTTTCTTATGGAACTAGCAAACTGATTTACAAGGGAGAATAAAGGTTCAAAAATAGCAAGAAAATTCTGAATAAATGAGATAGGCTTTGCCTCATGAGACTTGTAAAGCTAGACTAAGACTGCATAGTATTGATGTAAATAAGACAATGTCGCCGATAGAACAAAGGCAGGCCTGTGTGGAATCCATGGTCAGTGGAGGTTAGGTTGTAGCTGCCCTTGGGGAGGTGTGGAGATTCATCTGCCGAATTCAATACTAACTCTTTGGCTAGGTATTCAAGGCCCATTATATTGTGGCCCAAATCGGCTTTCTCAGCCTCCTTTCTTGCTGTTTCTCTTTATGGCATCTCGAGCCCTAACCAAATACCAGGCTTCCCATCCTTGTCTTATGTTTCTTCCTGGGCTTTCCTGTGTAGAATGCCTGCCCCTCCCCTTATCCACGTAGAAAACCCCATATGTTTACCAATTTAATTTCCTTCATCAATCTTTTTCCTGATCTAAAGGGGATGTAATTCCTATGTTCTCTCCTTCCTTTGAACCCCCATAGAGTTTTGTGCCTCTCTTAGGGCATTTGTCTGGCTCTGTTTGGTCTTACAGAAGTACATCTTAAGCCTCCTTTTTTGGACTGAACTCCCGAAGGCAGGAACTGTCTGGCTTATATGTATCTGTCTCTGTCATAGTGCCTTGCACACAGTTGCCCAGAGAAATATTCGTAATACTGCCTTAAAGTTGAAGGTTGAGTCAGTCGTTTTGAAGATCAGTGTGAACTGGAGAACAAAGAGCCTGAAATCAGAAAGGACAAATTACAGAAGGTTGTGGGCGCTGGAGACGTGAGTGTTGAATGAAGCCAGTGGGTAGCGCTCCGGGAAGATGGAAATGGACCCGAAGACCCAGGAACTGACCACGTTGGGGAGAGAGGCGATAAACGTCGAAGGACCACGAATCCCCATGGCTCAGAACTGAGGAGCTAGCGTTAAACAGAAGAATGGCAAAGTTAGTTTTGCTGCCGTTTGCTTACAGAGTTTCAGATGTGTTGATTTTTTTACGTTTTCATTCTCACACATGCTTTTGCTTAGTTTGGTAGATGTGACAGGGAGCGTTTTGTTCTGTGGTAGAAAGCCTAGTCCTTAAGCTCCAGTTCATAGCCCAGCTCCGCCACTCATCCCCTGCGGGCTTTTGGTAAGTCTTTCAGACACTGGAGAATTTACATCCCCCCCTAGTAAAGTGAGGGCACAATTAGAACCTCCCTCAAGGACTGTAGTAGAAAGAAGGCAGCAGTGATTACAGGTAACATGAGTTGAGCTCTCATTCTGCGCGGGCACTGTTCTCTGCACTTACACCCATGAATCTCCGGAGCGACTCCTGAGGTGTACGTACTCTTGAAGTTGGTACTGTCGTCATGTTACTTGTGAGGAAGTCGAGGCAGATTGCCACACAGTTCACACTGAGTCAGCACTTGAACTTGGACATTGTGGCTGCAGAGTGTCAGTCTTACCACTGTGTCGTGCTGTTTCTACTGCACCGTCTGTCTGTTCAGTGAGTATCAAGCTGCTGCTATTTGCTCCCAGGGAGGACACGCCCTAGCTGTCTTATTACCAGGCATGTGTGAAGTCACAAGCCGTGTTGGAAGGCATGGTTCGAGGTACTAGTCCTCACTACCTTTTGAATTTCTCCATGCCTTTAAAATGAGAAGATGCTGTTGAAAATGAATGAACTGACACTTTGTGGAGAAAGGAATGCTGTAATCACAATGGATATCATTAGGGTTTTTCTTCTTCTGCTTCAGCTTGATTTGGACTACTTCATGAGGGATGCGGGGTCTCCTTTGGGGGTGATAAGAGTGTTTTGGAACTTGGTAGAGGTGATGCCAGCACGCATTGTGAATGTACTAAATACCTCAGAATTGTATACTTTAGTTAATTTTATGTTAAGCAAATCTCACCTTAAAATTTTTTTTAAGTGAATTTGAGTTTGATTTTACCTTTGGAAGTATGTAATTTCGAAGAGGAGTAACGGGCAGTACTCTATACTGTTAGAATTAAGGTAGATTTATTAGACTGCTGGCTGCTCTCATTGTTATCCACAGCTGATGAAAAGGACAGGAAAATCCCGCTTGTAGCTGAACAGTCTTTAGAATTCTCTTGCATTCCTTCCAGATTCCATCACTCTAGCCAAGAGTATGAGGTATTTGATAATAGGGGACTGATTCCAAGAGGGCAGACGCTCTTTAATGTGAGTTTTCATATGCCTCAAGTCACGTTCACGTCACACTCTTCAACTTGATCGGCTTTTAAATGTGGGCGTGGGCAGCAAACCTCACACTGAATTCAGGTCTAGAAGCTGGGCTTCAAGTTCGTGCCACACAGAGAGAGCATCAGGACAGAATGGACCCCAAGTGATCCCACAGCAGCCCTGTCCCCTGGGCCTCCCTACAGACACTGTGATGGGGGTTAATGTGTCCCTGAGGACAGGAATAAGAAATTACGTGCTGCCAGGAGATTTTCTTCTGCCCAGTTGTTTTGTGCCTTCTCGTGAACCATTAAGGCTCTGAGCACTGGCTTGAAGGCTTTTGATAACGTCCCTGGAAGGGAGATCTTTCTCTGGAATCCACTCTAGGTGGGTAGTTAATGGAATGGCCATCCTTGAAGCATAGAGAGAGGGATAGTTTCCCCGGAGCCGAATAGTAAGCACTAAAATGCTAGTTTGAGCCTTCCTTCTCCAATTTTGTGTTCCTGTTTTCCTTTGGCTTTCACTGTCTAATTCTATCCAAACATCTCATTCACTCAACCAGTTGAACCTCTAATCCTTCCTGCTGCACTCGCATTGCAAGCATTCATTTGAAGGTTGGGTTTGTTTTTTTTGGGTTTTTTCCCCCCTCTTTAGAAACACAGATGTCTTACATCCCCACAAAAGAATTTCGGAAATTAACCTATTTCCAGAAAGATCCAGGCAAGTTTGACATTGTTTTCTCAAAGCACCTTGTTCAAGGTCTTCAGTAAATATGTTGCTCTTCTAAATCAAGCACCCCCTCCACCTTTTCTTCCTCAGCCCCAAGTGTGTCCTCAGATGCCTGCACAGCTGGGCAGGAAATGAGGCTCCTTTTTTCCCCTAAACTAGTAATGCAAACAAGGCCGAAGAGGAAATTGCTCATTCTTTGGTATTATTAAGTTTATTTTTAGTTTCCTAGTGCTTGATTTATTTTGGAGGGAGGAGGGGGTAAAACACAGTATCTTACTAAGGGAAATACTGGACACCTTATCTAAAGGTTTATTACTAAGTTAACAGACTTCCCACGTTGAATGCTTTCTGACTGGTTCTTAAAATGTATTTTCTTTTAAATTTTATTTGCATTTATTTATTCAGTCAGCTAGTCACTCAAAAGACATTTGAGTTCCCGTCTGGAAGTCTTTTTTAGGGAGATGCTGAGGGTATAAAAATGGGTAACATATTTTCTTCTACTCTTAAAATGTTCATAGTCTGCTAAGAAAAACAAGTGTAGATCCATGTGATAACTGCTACATGGAGATATAATAAATATACTTGTTTTTATGGTTTTATGGTTTACAGGGCAGTTTCACATATTTTATCTTATTTCATCTTAATGACAATCTCCTGAAGCAGTTAGGTAACTGGCCGAGTTGGGACTCAGACCTGTGATTTGTCATCACTTTTTACTTGCTTGTTCCACCTCTCAAGTGGTAGTAAACATTTCTCTTCCTGGTGTGAGATTGCTTGACTGTTGAGTGTGTCATCTTTGCTGTAACCTCTTCTTCCTTCTTATGTACAATTTCTGGCAAATGTGTGTAGATTCTTTTTCCACTCTCTCCAATCTTGAACAAGTTACTTGATCACTTTGTGTTTTAGTTTTCTCATCTATAAAATGGAGATAATACGACCTACATCCTAGCACAGTTGTGAGGATTAATTGCATATTTGATGGTCAAAATGATCTTACCCTGTACTAGTTGTCAAACCTAAAATTTGTGAGACTGAAAAGTAAAAAATGTTACTCAAATCGTACAATTCAAAATTGTATACAGTATGTTTGGCTCACTTTTTTGGCCGGGGCTGGGGGGGCGGTGCTCACTTTTAATCAAGATTTCTGTTATACTCCTCAACTTGTAATGGGAAAAGCTCTGTATATAGCTGTGTTGTGTGCCCAGGATGAATTGTGTGAATTTGTGTTGAATCTGGGCTCTGTCCTGTCTGTGCAGTTAGAGTACTGTGCTCGAATTAGAAATTGAAATGTGGAATTTCGGAATGAGGAATCAAGGGTTTCCCTTGGGCTGTGCTGTAGAGGATCACTGCTGCGTAAGTCACAGGGGAGCACGCGGGGCATCAGTCTTCAGGTTGGAGGACTGGGCCTTGGGTTTCTGTTGACTGAAGCTTCCAATAGCCCTTCAAACTACAAACAAAAATGAAAGGAGTTAAAGAAGATAGTCTTATATCTTCATATGTTTTCTTGAGATATTTTAAACTTCAGTTTATATGGTTTCCATTTTTACCAGGACACTAGTAAATCCATAATTAATTTGATGCCATTAAACTCCTATTGATTAAATCATCTCTGGTTTATTTGGTTGCTCGGCTCTGGATGCACCAGAGTTGAGCGTTATTGTTTTATCTTACCTGTGCTGTTCAGCTGACGTTAATAACAGAAGTAAAGTCTTTGTGCTTGGGTCTCTTTGTTGGGAGGGGCCCAATATGCCAAGGATATAGAATATTTTGTATTACTGTTAAAGTATCTTGACCTGTTAGGGCCAGAAATCAGCCCCATTTCATAAGTAGAATTAAATAAGACATGAAGAAGGAGTGTTCAAGCAGAGCAATGTAGCAGGTATTGAGGCTGAGTCAGCAAGAGAAAGGAGGTCCCCTAGGCCACTGCTTGCTGTCATGCTGTGGCTCCGATTGGAAAAGCCCAAAAGATGCAGATGCTGTGACTCAGCCCCCCCCCCCCCCGCAAAGAGGACGCCACATCTTCCTTGGCATTTTTTCCCTTAATGGGGGTAGAGATAAGAACTGTTATGTTTGGATCCTTCCAGAACAGTTGGTGAATTAAGGAAAAGGCTTAAGACTAAAAAGTTCGCAGAAATGCCTGGAAAGGTAAGATGAAGTAGAGCAAAGTGTAGGAGAGTTTCTGGCAAACCAGTATCATCTTGGCGGGCTGCGTGGTCACTTCGGGGACTAATCCTGTGGCGGTCCTGTCTGAGCATCTCCCCCTTCCTTCTTATGACAGCAAGCCACCCACATGCTCCTTCTCCCACTTCGTGGTAAACGTCATTCCTTTTATTAGTGTACGTCCTCCCTGGGTAGTGGGTAGCGTCATCTTCACGGGGTGATATCAAACTGTGTTTTTGACCAAGCTCTACATAGTTTAGGATTCTTAATATTATTTTCTATGAAATAGAGGCCCTTTAAAATGATCACTGAGATGGCACGTCGCACTCTTTGCAGCCGTGTCTGTGCATGTCAATTGCATTGGTCAGACAGCTGCTTCACGAATGGCTGAAACTTTCCGGACGGAAAGTTGGGGACGGCCCAATTGATAAAAACGTTTCATCACAGCCTTACTCTTGGCATACTGGCTTAACAAGTGCTGCCCCTAACTCCTTAGGGTCTCCACATCCCTTAGAGATGGACTCCACTGCTGGTGTGAGTTATGAATACTCTGGGTCCATAATTAAAGCTACTGTGCTAAGAGGAAAGATGGGGGTGATGTGGACGGTCTTCAGAGCAGGTGTTGAGTGTTGATAGGGAAGAACCATTGTTTTATCTTTGCTGGATTTTTAGAAGGCTAGAAATGAAAAATGAGACCCAGGGGAGAGGAAAACTGGTGCTTTCTCAGCTGGTGACATATATTCAGTATCCAGGTTAGGGAAAATACCAGACTAAAAAGGATTGGTTTAGATTAGACTTTTTTGATTTTTCAAATGTTTGATATTTTGCTGAATACTATTCTTGCAGTGCACTCTGAGTTTTTTTATCTCAAAAAAAAATGAAGCATTATGCTTAACTTGTAACTTCTTGAGCATATACATTTTTTTTAGGTTATTTCCTAAAAAGATCAGTCAAGTTGGTATTAGATTCTCTTATACCCATTCATTTTGCAAATATTTATTGATGATCTACAGAATGGTGAACATTGTGTTAGGTGCTAGGAGTATAGCAGTCAACAAAACGATATGTTCCCTGATTGATGGAATTTTAAATCTGTAAGAAGACATATTAAGTGAACAATCCTTTAAGTATAGATATATAATTATAAATCCTGATGTGTACTATGAAGGAAAAGTACTAGAAGTATAATATAACAGAGGGACCTAACTTCAGTGAAAATATGTCTAAAGATGTTTCGTTTAAATTAGGACCCCAGGGATGAAGAGGGAAGTATGGAATCAGAAGAGCCCCCTCAGGCAAGGGACCAAGTTGTACAGAAGCCCTGGAATAGGATGAGCTTGGAACTCAGGTGGAGCTAAAAGAAAACAAATGTAGTGGTAGTACGGAGAACGGTGAAGGGAGCAGTAGAAGTGATGGGGAGGGGTCAGATCACGGTGACCTTGCAGGCTCTGGCAGTAATAATAGCGTGTCCTGAGGGCCTCTGATGTGCCAGGCACTCTCCTTGGTCCTTTACATGCATTGATTCATGGGCCTTATAGACAAGAGACTGTGTAACTTGCCCACGTTTATAAAGTGGTGTAGCCAAGATTTGATCTCAAGCAGTCTGGCTTCAGAATCCATGCTCTTGAACGCTTCATTACGTTTTTATACTAAGAAACATGATAAGCCATTAAAGAATTTCAAACAGGGAAGTGACTTTAGATTTCGGGTTTGTTTGGTTTTTTTCCCCCTATTTATTTATTTATTTACTTACTTATTTGCTTGCTTGCTTACTTACTTACTTACAAGATGCAGGATGGAAAATGTTGTAGCGGATCAAGAGTGTGGACGGTGAGAAACCGGGCAGCAGCCTAGCCTCTTGCGTGCTTGTCTGCCCCACTGGGCTTCACTGAAGTAGGTGTGTCCACTGAGCCAAAGAACAACAACACCACTTTAAATAAATGAATGGGATGGCGAGGAGGTTTCTCAAAGGGCTGGAGGTGAAGAGCAAGACAGTGATATGCCACACCCAGCAGACATTGTGGGTGAGGGTTTAGAACCTTGTCTCTCCATGCACATACTGAGTTTTCCAGGTTTTGCACAAACATAAGAGTAGGTTGACTTGAGTTCACAGACATATTCTTCACACCACTTGAGCCTACTTGTCCTGTAGATTAATTTTGGAAACTGTTGACATCTATAGAGTAGTCATTTGGGGCCTTATCTAGAAGCACAACAGCTCTGCTTATTTTAAGGTGATTTGGATCATTTTAAAGACTAACCTGGGGGAGAGGGGCTTCATGTCGTCCTTCCCAGCATACACGTGCTTTCTAAGGAGTGTCACTTTATAAAAGCACTGCACTTTCCATAAAATATTACAACACTCAGGGAAACAGTGATCTGACACTGGGGGGTGGATAAGAGAAGGAGAGGTCTCAGACCTGAGGCCCACCTCTGGTTTTGAAGAGCTCGCACGCAGGCGGATGCAGGAAATCAGAGTGTGAGCAGCCCCGCAGTGGATATGCTGCGGGGGCTTGGACGGCACCCCTAGTGTGGACGGACACTCGGGGATGGGAAAGTGGGAGCAGGTGGAGGCAAAGCTCTGAGCAGAAGCAGTTGAGCAGGGGCAGAGAAAGCCCTTACCCTGCATCTGATGAACAGGACGTACTTGCGTGTAGCTTCCAAACTCTCTGTAGAGTTGAGAGACCTTTCTAATACGGCGGAGTTGGAATGTTTGACAGTCTTCTGGGCAGCTTTTGTTCTGGTTAATATTGAGGAGTTAGAAAAGAATCTTTATGAAATATGTGTTTGGTATAAAAATAAGAACGTATGAATTCCCGTGTACCACCACAAAGCTGCCGGTTGCGGGAGCGTTCCCTCCCCAGTCCTGTTCCCCTCCTCTCCACTCAGAGGTGACCACTATCCCGAACAGTCTGTTTTACTCCCCTTCCTTTTCTTTATGGTTTTGCCTCAAATATTTGTATCCGTACACAATATGTTGTTTAGTTTTGCATGTTTTTGAACTGTATGTAAATGGAATCGTGGAGGAAGAATATGCTTGTGCACGTTGCTCTTTTCATTCGCCTTCATCCTGGGATTCCACTATGTCATTTGTAGTTCTACAGGATTTCACAGCATTGTATGAATATAACACATTTTACTTTTCTGCTGTTGATGGACATTTCAGTTTGTTCCAGATTTTTTTGCTCTTGCATACGGTTCTGCCGTCCGTGTCTCCTGGTATGTGTGTAAGAGGAATTCTTTAGGGATACCTAGGACTAGAATATCTGGGTTTTGGTATGCCAATCTTCTCATTTACTAAAGCCAGTTATTTCCAGCTGCATATGAGTTCCAGTAATTTCACTTCCTTGCCAACACTTTGATAGAGTCAGGCATTAAAATGTTTGCTGCTATTGTGAGTTTGAAACATCTCAGAGTAGTTTTAACTTGTATTTTCCTGATAACTACTGATATGGGGCATCTTGTCATGCATTTATTAGTCATTTGTTTCCTCTTCCATGAAGGACCTGTGTGTAAATCTTTCGCTCATTTTTCAATTGAATTTCTTTTTCTTTTTGATTTGTAAGAGTTCTAGATGATCCTTATCTAAAAAACAAAAAATCTATGTTGCAAATGCACTTCCAGTTTGTGGCTTATCTTTTCATGCTCTTTGCGGGAGAACTAGTATGTTTTTAATTTTTATGGAATTAAATGTATCAGTCTTTATGATTTGAGTTTGTAGTATTTAAGGAATCTTTTTCTTCATGGTTGTAAAGGCAGTCTCCTATATTTATTGTCTTTTAAGAGTTTCATAATTTTATGTTTATATATGTCCTTTAATCCCCTGGAATTGGTTATTGTATGAGGTAGGGGACAACATTTATTTATTTATTGGCTGCATTGGGTCTTCGTTGCTGCGCGCGGGCTTTCTCTAGTTGTGGCGAGTGGGGGCTACTCTTCGTTGCGGTGCGTGGGCTTCTCATTGCGGTGGCTTCTCTTGTTGCAGAGCACGGGCTCTAGGCGCGTGGGCTCAGTAGTTGTGGCTCGCGGGCTCTAGAGTGCAGGCTCAGTAGTTGTGGCGCACAGGCTTAGTTGATCTGTGGCACGTGGGCTCTTCTTGGACCAGGGATTGAACCTGTGTCCTCTTCATTGGCAGGTGGATTCTTAATCACTTCGCCACCAGGGAAGTCCCTTATTTTTTTTTAATGTGTATAACCAGGTGTCCCAGTACCACCTGTTGAGAAGTCCAGCCTTTCTCCACTAATTTATATCACCTACTATGTCAGAAATGAAATTTCTAGAAGTGCGTGAATCCATTTCTGGGCTCTCTTTTGCTCCATTGGTCTCTTTGCTTCTGTACCAGCACCTCACTGTCTGGCTTTAGAAGAATTGTTGGCATTTGGTGTGGCAAGTCCCTCACCTTGCTCTTCTTTTTCAAGAATATCTTGGTTATTGGCCCTTTGCTCTTTAAAGTTTTTGGAATCAGCTCGTTTCGCTTCACAGCCTAAACAGTTGGCATTTTGAATGAAATTGCGTCGAATTGGGTCTCTAGATCCGTTTGCGTTTTGGGCTTTCCTTACTCCCCTTCCTACTTTCCTGACAGTCCCTTCTGGTCACATTATGAAATATTTCTTCACACTTTCCTGCATCCGAAATTGCAGGCTGCCCTTGAGAGGATAGAGAATAGATTTCAAAACCTTTGTCCTTTACGTTACGCCTTTGAGGTAAACTTTGCTAGAAAATTTAGCCCTAAGAATTTGGGGCCACTGCTCAATTTGCTGCCTCCAGAAAGGAAACTGGCTCTTTGGAATTCTGCCTTGGCTGTGTTTCAGAGTCAAGTCTTGTGGAGGGGGGAGGACTTGCTTGTGCAGCTTTAATGTCTTTCATGGGACAGTGCTGCACGAGCTAAGGGGAGCTCAGGAACGCTCTTAGTAGTGATCCCAAATGTGGGAAGTAGATCTTGGCCTGTAATTAGAAAGGTTCCTGGGAAGTTTTCTTGGCTCCATTTTCTCCTTAAGATTTATACAGGGCACAACAGCAAATTTTTTTCTTTTTTATTGTCTTTCTAACTCAAGAATAATTTTTAAGGAGAGATTAGCTAACTATAGTATCACACGTTTTCTTAAATATGCTGGTATTTTGACCGGTTGGGACAGAAGTGCACATTAAATTCATGAAAATTCCTTTGCTTACCTGCTTAGAAGCTTGGAAACTGCTGCTACTTTGCATTTCGTTTGACTCCTCTGAACCAGGGTTTTTTGGGGGTAGAAATCTTCCCTTCTGGAGATAAAAGCTCACCAAGTAGCTGATCCGGCCTCCTCAGTCCATGGGTTTGTGTTGTCTTGTGTTCTGTTGTGTTGTTTTGCCACCAGGAGCTAGAAGTACAACATTATCTGATATTCTTAAGGGTCCTTTTGGCACCCATGGAATTCCTGTATCTCCTTTGTGAATTAGCATGAAGCAAGGTTTAACGTTTCTCAGTAACGTGTCCCACTACCATTCGATTTTTAGGAATTTGTCTAGGCCTTCCTTGTATCGCTTTTTGACTTCCCAGGGGCTGTGCTTTTCCTGGGGCTTCCTGAGGAGACCTGACCCTCTGTCTGGGCAGAGGGCAGGCAGGCAGCCAGAGACTCTGAAAGGAGGGGCCATGGGACATCATTAAAGTCATTTAATGACAAGTCAGCTCAGTTATTATACTGTGGCAGGTATTGGTATTATTCATTCAACTGTTTATGTGTGTAATTGCTTTTGATTTGATTTCAGACAATGAATGTGTTAAATCCTAAAATACAGTTAGAACATTTGAGAGCTACATTTTCCCCCTCTGCTTCTTCTGAAGTGCAGCAGAGGCCCAAGGCCACACTTGACCTAGTCTGGCTGGGAATTCTGGGGATGGAAGGTGGTGGACCCCAGATCCTGACGCCTGGCAGGAGTAGCCCTGAGGAGCTGCTGTTGGGCGGGCAGGCCCTGGAGGAGAGTGTGGGCAAGCGAGACCTGTCGGAGGCTGCTTTGGGGTCATTTTTAGAGTATTGTTGAAGCGATTGTGGTCATTTCATCAGTTGAGAAATGACATGGCATGTTGATGGCCAGTTGTTAACCTCTGTTACCTGGGAGCAATAGCCACATTCCATTATCTCTCCTGCCCAGGGGAGTGAGACATAAAGTTTAGTTGGGACTTACTAGAAATTAAGTCATAGAACTAAAAAACATACAGCTTGACCACTTTATTAGCAGCCTTTTTGGAACAGTCGAGTGGAAGTGTACAGAGCTGTGCTGCTTCCTGTCACTAGAGGGAGCGAAAGAAAATGTCTTCAAAGCATCTGGTTGTGACATCAGAGCTTTTCTGATCATACGTGACGAGAATTTTTAAGTGGTGCAAATCAGGCCCGTTTTCCTCTTATCTGGGGTTAGTATATAGCCTTGTGTCTCTGCTGTTGTCTTAAGTAACTAACACTTGCTTCTTTATTTGCTGCCATATGTGAGTCACTGTTGAAATGATTGCTTGAGTTCCCAGGAGAGGCTCCCTACTTTTAATTATTAACACTGTGTTAGGATGTAGGTGCTTTAGTACCCCCGAAGCATCTAGAACAGCACATTAATTTTCTGGACGTATCAGCACAGTCCCTTCAGTGGGAGAGCATTGTAGGATTGACCTGGTGTCCTGAGGGGAAAAGTTGGACAGGGGGAAGAGGACACACGTAACTCAGGAGTAGGCTGAACTTCACAGACACCCCAGCTCCCACGTTCCCTGAGTACACAGCACGGAGTGGCAGAGAGACAGCCGCGACGTGGGAGAGACTGTAGAGCCCGGACCCCCGAGTCAGTGGGCCCAGGGATGCTGTGGGGTGATACAGCGAGTTGTACAACATCTTTTCCATCCTCAGCTCAGCGTCAGAAACATCGATTCTTGGGGGCGGAGGGGAGGGGGAAAAAGAAAGAAACATAGATTCTTTCTAGCTTTAACTCTTGGAGAGTCTTTTCAACTTTCTTTCTGCTTAAAGAGTTTGTGATCTAAGCCAGCAGTTTTCATTCTGGGGTTTGGGACACTATTATATTCCACATTTTCATAAGAGAATATTTTTAAAGTTCACTAATAAAGTTCACTGTAATTAATGTTATTTGGCACTTTTAAGAGTGGAGTGATGGTGTCATGAAGTTAAATAATGAGGTGTTGCAAGTCCCGCAAGCTGGACCTTTCCAACTTGTCTATTAAAGCTAATTCTGCATTGAAGTGTAGGGACAACTGGTAAACCCCAGAGTAGTCTGCTGCAGATTAGCAGGTCCATTCTCTTAGTTAATTCCTGCTGAAATGTGTAGTGATACTACATGTTCTCATTCTCGTGATGATTATCTAAGAATGGAAGCTGGGGCTGGGCAGATACAAGACTTTTTCAGTTGCCTCAGTGAGGCTTTTAGGTAGGTATATGTTCTGGTGGTTCTATTTGGGAGCTTTGGGGAGAATGCTGACCTTTGACCTGTGCTGTCTTTCGTACCATGAACTTGCCCAAAACACCATTATCATTCGCTACGCCTAACATTCCCTCATTTGACTATATAAAGTGTCTAGTTTTGTGGGGCAATGTATTAGAAGAAGGAAGTCAGTTACAGAAACCATTCTTTGGAAGATTGTTTTTTTAATTCAGTTAATTAAACTAGTCCTTTAAGTTGAACTTAGTTTTAAGTTTCTACTCCTTTTCCCAAATGGAAAGAGAATAAACATCATGGCTGTCATTTATTAAGCATATGTGTCAGGCCCCTCTTAGGCATTTCAGTCCTAACCACAGCCTTGTAAAGGAGGGAGCTACCGTTGAACCATCCCTAGTTTACAGATGAGGAAATAGAGTTTCAGAGAGGTTAACTAGCCTTCCCACGGACACATAGCTAGTCATGGAGGACTAGGAAGAACTCAGTACAGCACTAGGGGTGCTGGCTCCTAAAGCCTGTGTGTTGCGTTACTGGTTTTGAGGTTAGAGTCTGGCTCATTGTACTGTTTTGGTTTGTGCTGAACATAGATAGGTTAATGGGTGCCTGCGAGAAGTGGTCATTTGTGGCAGAAGGTGGTGACCTGGGATATATGGTTCTCGTTTGGCCACACTGGTGAGGTTTCTGGCATTACCAGGGCTCGACTGTGTGCCTGTGGCTCCCAGGGATGGGCCTGGCCAGCCCACAAGTACAGCGAGTTCATCTCTTAGGCCAGTGTAAGCATTTGAACCATTCAGATCCCTGTTGCTTCTTGAATACAATTGTACTCTTTACCCAGTTCAGCTCAATTCTGCTTTTTTTTTTTTTTTTTTCTGAGTCAGAATTTTTAAAAATATTTCATGCTTTTGCTGTTTCTAGAAATGCTGAGTTTGCTTGCTCTCTCTTTCTTAGGACTTCGTGTTTCGTTTGTGACTGTGATACAGTTATTTTCCAGTCAGGCAAAAGAACAGGCATTGTAGCTGCTACCACCACTGGGACTTTTTGGTTTGTTTCAGTGTCGTGACCAACAGTTAATGTATCTTTTACAATAGGCCAAGCACTGTCCTAAGTGTTTTGTATGCATCAGCTCTTCTTAATGTCACAGTTCAATGAGTGGGGTGCTATTCTCCATTTTTAAAATGGGGACCAGGGCCTGAGGGATATCTCTTTGGCAGTCCTGCTCTCTGCCCCGACTCTGGCTGCTCTCTCGGCAGAGTAGGGCCCTGTGGCCATGGGCTCAAGCCCGAAGTCGCCTCACAGAGAAATGTCTGCCTTTCTGTTCTCCTTCACTGCAAAGGGTTTTGACTTCTTTGGGGAAGTGAAGCAGAACTGGATAAAGGCCATTTCTGAGGCTTTCTGCAACTGGAAACTCTTTAAGATTTTAAAGCTCTTGAATTAATGAAAAGTTTCTTGAGTTTTTAGGGTCGTTTCTGGGACTCAGGTTTAGGTAATAAGAATGCAGAGCTCATCTGTCAGTGTCCTCCCTTTGTGTCACTTTTTGCTAGAAACAGCCAGTGCCCAAGAGTGACCTTTTAACAACACGTGGGGCACGAGGGAAAAATTATTTCCTAAGAGTGGGCCAAGAACACCTTATGTCTCGGGCCGGTCTCAACATAAAGTCGGGAGTGGTTTGGGGGACTTCCCTGGCGGTCCAGTGGATAAGACTCCACGCTTCCAATGCAGGGGACGCAGGTCTGATCCCTGGTCGGGGAACTAAGATCCCACATGCTGCGAGGCGCACTAAAAAAAAAAAAGTGGGAGTGGTCCAGGTATCCCCCGGGAGCACCGCTCCCTCTTCCTGCCACACCCCACATCAGTCCAGGGGAGAGGGGGTAGCTAGAGTGGGGTGACTGCAGCCACCCAGGATGGCAACGTTGGTGATTTGTCTCCAGAATGAGATTGCGGGATTTTGATGCACACATAAGGCGTGCTGATTATAAGTTTGCAGTGTCACCCAAGAGGGAAGAGATCCCAGTCAGCCCTAGAGAGTCGTCCCTACCAGTTTGTTTCAGAGATCTAGCTCCATCCAGCGTTTTAAAGACGTGGGTTAGATGGCCAAGGAAGCTTCCAGCTCCCCTCTGGGCAGTCAGCCCACGGTGGCAGCGTGATCTTCCCGAGCCCCCTCGGGCTGGGGATGCTGCCAAGGGAGCCTACGGGGCCCCTGAGAGGACCGACCCACCCGTGCGCCCTCACAGGCTCTGCACCCGCAGCAGCCTCCTGCGGGGGCCAGCCCCCCCAGCCCCCGGCGGGGAGCCCTGAGGAGGCCTAGATAGGAACCTGGGCAGGCCGGGGGCGCGGGGAGCCCTCCGAGCCCACACCACGAGCTGCGGCGAGGGATCCACAGGTGGTTTTCATAAACTACAGCCCAGAGCCCTGGTGGGTCGCATTGCGCGAGTGTTCTGAGCTACAGCGAGCGCGTTTGTGTGAGCCACCTGCACGATGCTTGGAGACCCCCGGACCCCGGAGCAGCTGTGGCCACGGTGCCCAGCACACCTGCGTGTCCTGGGAGCGCAGACTGAGTGACCTTTCCTTCCTCCGATGGCAGCCTCGTGGGGAGTGCCACGTGGGGGGTGGCACAGGCTGTTTCCTGGGGGGCCTCGGGGGGGCGGGTGCTTCCCTCGTGTTCTGTCGGCAGCTGTCTGTCCATCCTGTGGTCCCCTTTCTTCCCACCACGTCCGCCCAGGTGAGCTAAGTGTCCTGCACCCCAGGCATCTGTGAGGTGTTCCAGACTTGGGCTGCTTCTCCTGGGTCGTAGTGAAGCGGTGGTGAGGAAACCCATGTGTAAATCTGCCACCCAGAGCTGCTAGGATCAGCTGGGAGACGTGGCCCCCACTGGTAGGGGCCTGCGTGGCCGGTTATCTTACCGCTTTCCCACACTGCCACTCCTCTTTGGCACTCTCTTTACCCGCCCAAGCAAACTCTGGTGTCCTCCGCCTCCCCTGCTGGCGATCTTCTCACAGCTGGAGGAGTTTGAGGTCCCCTCACCTCCTCTCCTAGGAGCTAACCATGAAGGAACAGGCACAGGAATTGGGGGGACACACCTCAGCCGGAACAGCTTGTGTGTAGAGAGCTGCTGACCCCTCGGCCTCCTCCCTGGAGTTCTTTTGTGCTAAAAGCTGCCGTGAAGCAACTGCTGGCCGCGTGTGTGAGACGGGAGCACAGAGAAGCACAGGTTTGGTTTGCAAGCTTGTCTGGATTTTTCCAAGATCTTTGCCTTAGGTTAAATCCAAAATTCAAGTGAAAGACATGACACGTTTCACATCTGGGATGCTGTACTGTAACTGTGTTTTTGTGCTTTGAAGAGCAGTCTTTGCTTCTGTTCCTTTTATTAAACAAATGTGATAGAATGACAAAATTAAATACCCCTTTCCCTCCTTTCTTTGTAATGAGGAAGTCTATCCTTTATTTCAAAATTCAACTTGCAGAAATTGATTGTACTTGGTAATTTGCTGTGCGTCCCTAAAAAGCATAAAATAGAAGAAGCAGTGTTGCTACAATAGCTGCTCTCGTTCCCTGGCAGTCATTACAGGTTCTCCAGGACAAACACGTTGTCTCCTGCCTGTCCTTTCTGAGCTCAAAAATGGCTTTCCCTCCAGCCCCGTTAATTCAGTTATCACCTCGGGAAATGCACAGATATAACTGATGATCCCTTTAAAACGTCCTGTAGCATGCCACCCTCTCCCATCCTTCATCTTTTGTCCCATTCCTGTCATTAAATGTTACATTGCCAATGTATGTTTTATAGGGTGACCCTGGCGGATGTCACTTTGATACTGTGTAGGGATAATAAGATTGCACACACAATGAAAGGCCGATAAATAGAAAAATGTTTACGAGACAGAGAATGGCGGTTTTAACAGTTTTATGGCTTTCTTTTTCCCCCTCTCTTTTCTCCCCCTTTGCTGGTAGAATTGTGGTTTTGTTACAGGAACTAGAAAACATTAAGAAGGGTGATGTGGTGATAGACCCAATGGCGGTGAAATCCCACTTGCCCTGTTGCTGAACTCCAATAAAGTGAATTCAGGAAATAATGAAGTATTCAGCTTGTGGGAAAGAAAACCGATTTCAGTGAATGAATTCTTGAGGTTTGGGAGGCCCTACAGAGAAAATGAGACTTCTGGTGTTGACGTTATTATATATTTAAAATGTTAACAGTCTGTATTTAAACAAACACCCCAGTAAAACCAAAAATAAAGGCCCCCCAGTGGGCGCGTCTGCGGGGATCCGTGTTAAGCAAAGGCCGTCGGTCACGTGCTGTGCCACAGGCTGATGTGGGCCCCGCACGTGGCTGGGAGCCCTTCAGTTCAGGCTGGGCTTTAGACCAATTCGTGATGGTCTTGATCTGTGTCTTCAAATGAGTCATTTCCAGATCTGTTACTTACGTTTTGTTACTGTTGTTGTTTTTGGTGAAGGGGCAGAACCTTCGGCGGCGCTCAGTTGGTGGTTTAATGGAGCCACTTGGGGAGGAGGCAGCAAGAGTGGAGGCTCAGGAGCTCCCCCCAGTGGCCCATGAGTCACAGTTGGAAGTCGCCGCTTTAATTAGACGCCTCTAGCTGGAAGTAGTTTGGAAGCATGCCCTGTAGCATGTGCAGAAGTCTTTTCTTGAGGGACTCTACCGGATCTAAACTCTCAAGCTTCCTCAGGGAAGGAGGAGTCACTGCTTTGGGGTGAAGAGGCGTGTGAAGGCCCCTTGCTCGGCACAGGTTTGTGACATTTGTAGCCTAGAGCGAGAAGTGGGCAGAGGGCTTCTGTAACAGGAGCCCCTGGACGGCCTGAGGTGTGGCGAGCAGGTCAGGAGGGTGCCCATGGCAGTGGGCTCCCAGAGTCCGTCCAGTGTTGTCCCTGGTGTCTGTTCTTGGTATGGGAAGTAGGACATGTTTCTCTGGGCTTGTGCATAATTCTGATTGTGCACTCGTGCCTACCAAATGTGTGTCTGACCTTGGTCCCCCCAAGAGTTGCTTCAGGCGGGTGCGGTTCTGTAATTCATGGGTGAAGTGGCAGAGGGGGGGTTTCTCCCTCAGGTGGGAAGGCCAGCTGCCCATTGTGATGAGGAATGCACGGTGTCTTCTGTGCTCTTCAGCCACCACTGTCCAGGCTCCAGTTAGCGGGTTTAAGATACTATAGAAATGAACTCTGTAGATCAAAGAGAACTCAAATTTGAGCCTCTGACTTTAAAAAAAAATTGCTGTTTCCGCTTACTTCATAGCAGAGTGGTTAAGAACATAAGACTCTGGGCAGCCCCAGGGCTGCCAACTGAAGCTATGACCTCTTCTCCCTGTGGCTTGGTTGTTTCATTTGTAAAGCAGGGGTAATGAAGATATGAGGATACTATGAAGATTAAGTATATTAAAGTATGGAAAGTGCATATTTATAGTGCTTAGCTATTGTTATTATAGATTTTATAGCCCAGTAAAATGTGGTTTGTTGGTTCGTAAATAAAGCTGCTGGTGAGGAAGTGGTGGCATTGGATTCCTAAGCCCACCCTCCCGCCAGCCCTGACGCCCACCTTTAGAGCAGCTGCTTCCAAGTGACCACGCACGCGCAAGGATTCAGTTTTCATTGGCCTGTGGGAAATGAAAAATAAGAACAATGTAGTCATTTTGCATAACACTAAATATCAAATTAAGGAACCCTTATTTGGAGATTGTCTATCTTTTTCTGCTTTTTAGAGATAAAATGTCATTTCTTTTGTGAAATAACGGTGAGATCAGGCAGTTATTTTCAGTGACCTTACTTGGCAAAATAAAAAGTTGGCAATCTTGCTTCCATTTCTCAAAAGTTTTACCCTTTTAGTGTTTGTTTCAGGTGAATTTTAGTTCTCAAGAAATACTCATTCCGTCAGATGTTTATTGAATACTTATTATATTCAAGATGTTGCCCTAGACCTCTGGGGTGGGTCCCACGGATGAGGTGGGCATAGACTTGGGGAGCTGGGCAAGCTCATTCATGGTTGCAGTCCAAGGGAGAGCCTGTGTGTACAGCACAGAGGAGTGAGACCGCGTTGCGATGGCCTCGTGGCTGGGGAGACGGGTGAAGGAGGGCTTCGAGGAGAAGACGACATCTGGGATGGCCGGAGCCCTGAGTGGTGAGGAGGACTTGGACCGGACATCAAGGAGACAGAGTAGTGAGCGGTTCATGGGGCTGCATCCTGCCAGCAGCAGGAACGCACCGAGGAACAGTGAACTGGCCGTTGTGTTTGGTGTAAGCCAGAGACCATGAGAGGTGGGGAATGCAGTCAAAAGGTCTTCTGGGGACAGAGGGAAAGGCCTGGAGGAAGCAGTGAAGCAGCTGGGCATTTGTTCTGTAGGCCTCGAGGAGCCTTCAGTGATTCAGAGAGGAAAGTTGACGAGGTCAGAGCTGCGCTTTGGGAGGACTGACCTAGTCTCTGTGGGGGAGGGGACAAGCCAGTCCAGGACTGCAGGTCTGGACATCCGCGTGAAGGTGTGGGACCAGAGGTAGGATCTGCAGGTGGCCGAGGTCAGCAGCTAAAGAAGTTAGAGCTTAGGAAATCTCAGTACAATTTTGAGTTTAAAAAACCCAGATCTATTCCCATTCCTTCACAATGTTCAAATGTAGTGGTGGTAATTGTTTAAAAAAAAAAAGAAAAGAAAAGAAAAGAATTTTTTCTTTCCTTTACCTGCACAATTGGGATTTTAAACAGGGGCAGCAGAGTGCCTGGTTCAGGAATATCTCTGAGGGTCTTCATGTGGCCTTGTCATTTTAACCAGTTACACCCAGGAGGCCTTGCCGGACTTCCAAAGTCTTGCCTTTCCTCCCTTCCCTTCGTCTCTCCAGGAAAGGAGCTGGATGTGGGTGAAGAGGGCAAGGCGGGCCAGGAGCCTGCCCCGAAGCAAGAGGCCCCCTCGCGTGGGGCTTCCTCCCGCGTGGCCTGCTGGGTCAGGGCGCTGCGGTTTCCTGCTGTGCGCCTTCAAGCATGTCGTCGTCCTCCCAAATGCACGCCGAGACCGCAGAGGTGGTATTTAACGATTAGCAGCGGAGCCAGCTGGCTGGGGGCGCCTTTAGCGATTAGGGGATTCGGTTGGTTAACAAAAGAAGGAGCCCAGGACAGCATTGCTTTAATTACCAGAGTCGTTGCTGGAAGACAACCAGTTGCCTGCTGGAGGAAGATCTGTAAAGGTGGCTGCCCCTGAAGACGGTGGATGGTGGTACCCAGTGCCCAGCGTCTCACCTCAGATGTTCTAGACAGTTGTCAGATTCAGCCCTTGAATCCTCGGGGAGTGAAGGGAAAGAATGACTTGCGTGGGAGTCTGTGCCAGGAAATTTAACTGACTTGCTTCGCTACCCTTGAATTAGTAGTTTTTGCCAAGAAACAGTGCCGCTGTAATTCCCAGGCAGAGGTGGCCATGGAAATCAGAGGGCCTGAGCTCGGCTCCGGTTAGAGCAGCGCTTCCCAGGAGACACGTCCCAGGCAGGCTTCCTAGCACCGGCTCCAGTGGCCACAGTGTCATTTCCTGGGGCCCTGGGTTGGGGAATGAAGCAGCTCGAAGCAACTCTGTGCCATGTTTCCTTCTCCCTCCTGCCCCACTGGGTTTGGGGCCTTGTTTCATAACTACTCATTGCTTCCTGGACCTTCTCCCTGGAAAAACACACTTTTTTTTTTTTTTTAAAGCTTTAGATCTCTCCATAGTGGTGGGTTTCTTCTCCCTTTTTACCTGGACCACCGAAGAAGGAGCCAGCTGGCGACTGAAGGGCACATTCTTCAAACAGGAGTTTTCGCAGAGGAGCACCACCCTGATTCTAATCGTCCCTCGGCCTGCTGGCTTAGGGCGTTGTGTGGGGACCACTGAGCGGCGCTTGCTCCACACACTCAAGTGAAAATACTCATTTAGCGTCTGAACAGTTAATAATATGTCTTAGAGAAATAAGGTAATTTCTTCTGAATGTTTACTTTCTAACCCCTGCAGTGGGGTGTGTCAGTTGCGTGTGAAGGTCAGTTGCCACTTCGTGGGGCCTGTCCACCACGTTGTCTGCTGACTGTGGTAGGTGACCTTGAAGGGCCTGTAAAATAGCTTCAGAAGAAACTGTGTTTATAATGCCATCGTCGTGAGCAGCTCCAGGCCTCCGCCACTTAGTAGGCAGTGTTTGGCTGGGAGAGGAGGGTGCCTGTTGAAACTTTGGTAAAGGAGAAGTCCCTTTCCCCTCACCAGCAGAAGGGGCACTTGTGGGCGCCCCCCGCTGGGTACCTCCTGAGGCTGGTGCCGGGCACTGAGTATGGTGCAGGGACCGGGTTCAATTACCCACCTGCCTCCCTGCGTGTTCCGGAAGCAGGAGACTGGTTTCCAGGGCCTTGCTTAATACAGCTTAACGGAAGACCAGCGGGCATCATTGTTTTCTGCCGGTTCACAGAACCGTGTTGTGAGAATGGAAGAGAAAGGAACACTGTTGTGTACCCTGAATGGAGAGCGGGGTGTGCGTGTACTGGGTTATTGACAAAAGACTGAGGCCTCCCTTGGCTTGTAAAGAGAGGACCTGATCATAGATGGCAACGCTGGACTCTGTGTGCGAGCGGGGATCCCTGGACCTCATCTTCCACCACCTTGGAGGGTTGAGACTTCTGTGGATGGTTGTAGCAGTAATAATTATGTGACAGTTGCAGCAAATTGGACTCAGTCTTGGGTGTACCCCTAGGCTTCAGTAATGGGATGAAAATAATTGACTGCCTGTTCCTGCCTCCGCACTAGCCTCCCAGAGGGCCCATGTCTGGGGAGTTCGTGCTGGGCTGCGGGGAGAGAACCCGGGGAGTGGGGAGCTTGCTCTGTGATGGTCCTGGGGACAGACGTGCTCGCTGACAACGAACCTTTGATACTTGAAGTGCCTACAGCACCTTCCTCTTCAACAGTCTCTTCTATGCTTTCATTTCCCCAAGCAAGGTCCCTTAGAGAGAAGACGTGTAGCTCATCTTACTTCAGAAAAATAAATTATCTTGTTTTTTTAATTGAAGTATAGTTGATTTACAATGTTGTGCCCATCTCTGCTGTACAGCAAAGTGACCCAGTTACACACGTGCAGACATTCTTTTTTTTAATATTCTTTTCCATTATGCTTCATCACAGGAGAGTGAATATAGCTCCTGTGCTATACAGTAGGACCTTGTTGTTTATCCATTCTTTCTTTTAATATATATATTTTATTTATTTGTTTGTTTGTTTATTTTTGGCCGCGTTGGGTCTTTGCTGCTGCGCGCCGGCTTCCTCTGAGAGATGACTTCAGCCCCTTCCTTTGCTTCTTTGCCCAGGCACTAAACCAGTTTAGTTCCTTGAGCCTGTGCAGTTCTGCCCCGAGACGCGAGGTGTGTTGACTGTGAGGCCTTGTTGCGGGATGAGGTTCGAGCACTGGGGACAAAATGATCGTTACAGGCCATTTGTGTCAACAGCGTTTATGCCTCTATGTGCGCTTGCAACGCAAGCAGGAGCTCATTTGCAAGGCTGCCTTTGTGGAGCTGCCTTTTGATCAGTGATTGCCTGTGTTAATGTTTCAGTAAGCTATTGATTTCTGCAACAGCTTTTGTTCCCTGAATTTATGTGCAGTGGGTCTCCACTGCACACGCTATGCATGTTTGATTAAAATTCAATTGACTTCATTCCTGGTGAGGCCTCAAGCTGCTTCACTCCCTATTTGTAGAACGAAAGCTTTCCCCGACATATTCTTTTGTTTGTGCTCACGACCTAGCCACCCATGCAGTCACCAATATACTGTTTCTAATCCTCCTAGATTTGCTCCATTCCAATGTTTAATCCCTTCCTAGACATTACAGTGGTTGAGAGGCAGCTGATAAAACCTGGTCTGGATTTTTTTTTTTTTTTAGTCAACTCATCGATGTATGGTGTGCATACCATATAGATCATAAAAATGCATCCACTTAAAGTGCACAAGTTCAGTGAGTTTTGACAACTGTATACATCCATGTAACACCACCGTCGATTTATAGAACCAGCCCCATCACCCCAAAAGATCTCCATTGCCTACCCCTCATGCTCCAGACTCCAGACAACCACTCATTTGCTTTTTGTGATTATAGATTTGTCTTTTCTAGAATGGAATCATACAGTCTGTATGTACCCTTTGGTGTTCGGCTGCTTTCATTCAACATGATGTCTTTGAGATTCATCCATTGGTTGTATCCATCAGTAGTTTGTTCCTTTTTACTGCCAAGTGGTATTCTTGTGAGTGGGTGTACCATAATATGTTTATCCGTTTTCCCGTTGAGGGGCTCTTTGACTTGTTCCCGGTTTTTGGCTATGAAGAGTAAAGTTTTAATGAACACTTGTATAAAAGTCTTCATGTGCACATATGTTTTTATTCCTTTGGGGTAAACACCTAAGAGTCGAATCATTTGCTAGGTCGTATGGTACATATTTGGCTTTCTAAGAACTGCCAAACAGTTTTACAAAGTGGTTTGACCATTTTACATTTCCACCAGCAGTGTATGAGATTTCTCGTCACTCCCCTATCTTCCCGAATTTTGAAATTTATATTCTTTCATTTTAATGTCAACAGTCCTTCAGACTTGGTCATTTTGATCCTTGGTACTCAGATGGTGGAATCTGTTCCGGGCTCCTTGTTTAAAAGCTGTTTCTATTTTATTTTACTTTATTTTATTTTATTTTTGGCTGCGTTGGGTCTTCGTTGCTGTGTGCAGGCTTTCTCTAGTTGTGGCGAGCGGGGGCTACTCTTCGTTGTGGTGCGCGGGCTTCTCATTGCGGTGGCTTTTCTTGTTGCGGAGTGCGGGCTTCAGTAGTTGTGGCGCACGGGCTTAGCTGCTCCGCAGCATGTGGGATCTTCCCGGACCAGGGCTCGAACCCGTGTCCCCTGCATTGACAGGCGGATTCTTAACCACTGCGCCACCAGGGAAGTCCCCATACCATCTTTTGATACCATTTGAAACTCTTTCAGAACATTCATGTGTGAGAAATAGAAAGGATCCCTCATAACCATGTGAGTCAGTAGCGCACACGGACCAGGGCTGTGCAGAAACGTCAGGGCGGCTCTTGTTCACAGCCTTCAGGTCAAACCGAGGTGTGACAGAGACACTGGTGGTCATGCCTCCCCTCCAGGTTTCTCGCCCATTTTTGTTTCCTTCCACCTCCTCTAGCTTCACATTTCCCCTTACATCCGAGGCCTCTGTCACGCTTGACCCCTAAAACAGCTTCAGCTAAAGGCAGAAGTGGGAGGAACAGGAACCACTTTGGATTTCCTCATTCTTTTTTCCAGCCCTGGGATTGGGCCATGATTTACTGCACCAGCTGCCCTTTTGAACTGAAGAAGCATGCCACTCTGACACAGTGCTTGAAGGGTGATAGTGACCTGCCTTGGCTTCTGTTCTGTGTTTTCTCATAGGAAAACCAGAACCCAGGTCACTTTTATGTCAGCACAGGTCTCTTAATCCCCTAGTGGATTTATGAGTTTGAGCCCGCCAACAGCAAAAGATCAGTATAGATAAATGACTTTCTAAGTCAGGAAGGTAGGAAGTAAAGAGGCAGAAGCCGGGAGGTTTCTTAGATCGTAACCTTAGGGGCTCAGGATACTCCACTCACCATGAGGACCATCATTTGTGGTCTAGCATGTAATAGACAAGGTAGAAATCCAAGGGCAATTCCTACATTTTCCCTTGTTGTTCAGTTACCATCTCATGGAACTGAAAAGGGGGTGGGAAGCGTCCTTGGTGGCTGGTTCCTGGCCTCCTTGGCCTGGGGTCGTGTTTCATCTCTTAAAACACTGGCAATCCCTAGCGTTTCGTTCAGTGGTGCTTGGAAAGACTAAAGCACAGCCACAGCTCCAAGAGATACAGGCTGTAGCCTTGTGGGAACTGGTCAGGAGTCCTTGAATCACAGATCCTTTAAGGGTCTGATGACAGCTGTGGTTCTGTGTCTTAGAAAATGCACAGAGATGGGACTTTCCGGGTGGTGCAGTGGTTAAGAATCTGCCTGCCAATGCAGGGGACACGGGTTCGAGTCCTGGTCCGGGCAGATCCCACGTGCCGCCGAGCAGCTAAGCCCGTGCGCCACAACTCCTGAGCCTGCGCTCTAGAGCCCGCAAGCCACAACTACTGAGCCCACATGCCACAACTACTGAAGCCCACGTGCCTAGAGCCCATGCTCTGCAACAAGAGAAGCCACCTCAATGAGAAGCCCGCGCACCACAACGAAGAGTAGCCTCCGCTCGGCGCAACTACAGAAACAAGGACCCAATGCAGCCAAAAAGAAAAAAAAAAAAAAAAAAGAAAATGCACAAAGAATCCAGCTCTCAGTAGTGAGTACTCAGCACACATGCGTCACCTGCTTTGCGGAAACCATTTCCCCACCTCAGATCTGCCCACTCCTCTCCCAGCTTACTTGCCGTTGGGTTCCCAGGCCGTTTCCTTCTAGGGGTGTGTTCACTGAAACCTCATCTGACTGGGCACTCCACCAGTCCCAGGAGTTCATCGTGTGGTACCTGTGCTTCTCTGTCTCTTTCAGTCTCCTCAACACTGGTCTTCCCAGCTAGACCTCAGGTCACTGGAGGACAGAATCTTCGCTTCTCTTTTTTGGCCCCTCCATTCACAAGGCGGAGAGCCTTCTGTGAGGCAGAGTGGGCTTTGGCCAAGTAGCTCCCACCTTCAGATGTGGGACGCACCACCACACACCCCCTGCCACCCCCCTGCCAGGGACACGTCCCAAGATACCATCTGTCAGGTTAACTGACTTTCTACAGTATTGATTTAATTAGGGAAGATCAGTGTGATCGAGGCTCTCTCACTGTTTTAACTGTTTTTTTTTAAATAAATTTATTTATTTAATTTATTTATTTTTGGCTGTGTTGGGTCTTCATTGCTGCACACAGGCTTTCTCTAGTTGTGGTGAGTGGCGGCTACTCTTCATTGCAGTGCGCAGGCTTCTCATTGCAGTGGCTTCTCTTGTTGCGGAGTATGGGCTCTAGGCGCGAGGGCTCAGTAGTTGTGGCTTGCAGGCTTTAGAGCGCAGGCTCAGTAGTTGTGGCGCACAGGCTTAGTTGGTCTGCGGCATGTGGGATCTTCCCGGACCAGGGCTCGAACCCGTGTCCTCTGCATTGGCAGGCAGATTCTTAACCACTGCACCACCAGGGAAGTCTGTTATAACTGTTTTTTAAACGTTCCAAGTAGAGGCACTTTATCTTGGGGTGTTTGTTTTAAGAAAACGGTCTTTTGTCAGCCAGGGTTAGTGGAACACACCATACGACCGTCCCCCCCCACCCCCCCGTGTGTGTACACGTACAGTGTGCCCGTTGAGCCCCTTGGGGCTGGGAGTGCCAAAAACGCTTTTTTTTTTTCAAGTTGCATTTGGACTCATGTCCACTTGCTGTGTTTTTAAGAAAGATGTCTTGCCTCCTGTTCTTTTGGGCCATGCATGAAAGGAGGAGCTCCTTTGGCCTGAAACACTGACCTGGTGACACGTGGCCTTTCATCTCCACCCAGCGCCACTGTGTGCTGTGTCCGCTCTTAACCTTTTTCGCCAGCCCCCGGTCTCGCCTTCAGCACCCAGTGCCGGCTTGTCTGGGATGGGCATTCGGCTGTAGAGCAGTTTGCCTGGGTTTGGGGTCTGTTCTTCCTGACCTTCCTCCTGGCCCCAGTTCCTGCCACCTCAGTTGTTTGCTTTGGTTTCTGGAATGGTCTAACTGGCCGGGTATTTCCGTGTCGCCCCTGTGTGGATTAACTGAAACGCTGTGAAGAGATCATCCTCTGTGTGTGCACCCATGCACACGCGCGCGCACACACACACACACACACACAGCTGGAGGGCAGGGGTCTTCCTTTCTGTCAGCGATTTATTGATGCACCTCCAGTGCTTAGAACAGTGGCGGCATCTGCACATAGTAGGCACCCAGCAGATACCTGTTGAGCAAATGAATGTTCCTGATGTCTAGAAGTTAACGCTCCAAGGGGCTGGCCCCGGTGGCCTGGCAGCTCTGCAGGTGTGTCTTGAGGGAGCCCAGGCCTCCGGACAGCTGTCGTAAAGCCAGCCTCTGCTCCCGGCGCGAGAGGCAGTGCTGGGGTGAGGGCGCTTCCCTCACAGCCGGCCCTTCTTTCGTGCAGGGAGAACTGATCACCTTCTATTACTACTGAGGGCGCTTCCCTCACAGCCGGCCCTTCTTTCGTGCAGGGAGAACTGATCACCTTCTATTACTACTGGAAGAAAACCCCGGAAGCAGCCAGCTCCCGGGCTCACCGCAGGCACCGCAGGCAGGCCGTGTTCAGGAGGATTAAGACCCGCACTGCATCCACGCCCGTCAACACGCCCTCCAGACCCCCGTCCAGTGAATTCTGTAAGTGGGGGCTTTGCACACGCAGCCACGTGTCCCAGCTGTGGGTGGGCCTGCTTTCGTGGGCGTCCCTGGCACAGCTCGTGTGTGTGTGTGTGTGTGTGTGTGTGTGTGTGTGTGTGGTACAAAGCCTGACCTAAGTGTCTCACTGACTCGGGGGATTTGGTAGGGAGAGTTTTACAAACTATTCGTACATTTAGATTTTCCTTAAACTCGACATCATCTTTTACGAAAATATAAGTCTTGGCCTTGGCCTGAGGCGTTATTGATGGCTTCAGAGGACGTGTGGTTGCAGTACGATCAGATTAACATTTTCTTCTTTTTCCTACTATTTTATTGGGATTCTTCTCTTGGTCCCCTGTGACTTGTAATCTGATATGACAGTGAAGCCCACACCTTCTTAACCTTGAAAACTAGAGTAGGGCCTTGTGGTTCTGCCCTGGCCCAGGGCACTCAGCCTGAGGGTCGTGTATGTTGCTCATGCAAACAAGAAATAATCCAGTAGGGCTGGAGGGGCTACGGCTTGATGGAGAGGGAATTCCTCAGGATGTCAGGGAGGGCGTCGCAGGTGCACTTTGCCCTGTTCACGTCCACCAGCTGTGGGCATCAGTGCCAGCCACCCCAGGATTGAGGCGTGACAGCAGCCCCCCGCCCCGGAGTGGCAGGGCAGACCCTTGGGTACCACCCCTCATACACGAGCTCTTCGTTCCGGTGGCTGGGCCTGAGAAATTCAGAGTGGTCCTTTGTGAACAGTGCCGCACCCAGCCCGCTGGGCCACTCTGACTGTTGGCTCAGAGCCTGGGGCAGGTCAGAGGGGACAGGCGGTCCCAGTCTTGGCCCAGCATGATGGTGTCCCCCCCACCCCTTGTGTGCCCACCATGCCCAGTGGACCTGAGCTCGGCCAGTGAGGATGACTTCGACAGCGAGGACAGCGAGCAGGAGCTGAAGGGCTACGCCTGCCGCCACTGCTTCAGCACCAGTAAGCGGGGCGTGGGCGCAGGGGCCCTTCGCGGGAGCAGCCAGGCTCGGCCACTGCCGGTTCTGCGTGTTTGGGGGATCGGATTGGGGGCCTGTCTGGGCAGTCGTTGACTTGACATTTGCACTGTCTTCAGGGTTACTTAGAAAGTTGAAGATCTTTGTTTTACTTGACTCTCCTGTTAGCGTTCAGGATGGAGTGCCGGCCAGTGGGTAGGACAGGCTTGTTCAAGGTCGGGGCCTGTGTTCCCTGGGAGCCTGCTGCACGCTCTTCCTGGGTCTCCTGAGATGAGGCGCGGGTGGTGGGTAGTCCTGAAGTCCTCTCCGTTCCAGGGGGAGAGCAGGGCGACACTAGTACCTCTGTGGTCTGGGTGACAGGTGTTTGTCCAAGCCCAGCGCTGCATGGTTCTCGTGACGCCGGGGTCAGCTGAGCCCATGAAAGGGCCTCCCTGCTCCGATGTCTGTCCCCAGGGGCGCTGGTTGTTGAGGTCGGCACCCCCGCCCCTCTTCCCTCTCACAGCCTCCAAAGACTGGCACCACGGGGGCCGGGAGAACATCCTGCTCTGTACAGACTGCCGCATTCACTTCAAGAAATACGGGGAGCTTCCCCCCATCGAGAAGCCCGTGGACCCCCCACCATTTATGTTCAAACCTGTGAAAGAGGAAGACGATGGGCCCAGTGGGAAACATAGCATGAGGACGCGGCGGAGTCGTGGCTCGGTGAGTCCCCGTGGCCCGGCAGCCAGACCACTTCTCCAGGTTCCTAGCAGGCTGGGGGCTTGCGCCCATCAGGAGGAGGATGGCAGGTGTGTTTCGTTTTGGGTAGAGAAACAGACCCCCGAAGGTGAAATGATTTGCCCGAGGCACTAATGAGCTTTGCCTGTGGGGCTGGGAAGAGCGCTCTGCTCTCTCCCTGCCTTGCCTCTTCCCTGGGGAGCTGGTAGACCAGTGTGAATTGCTGTACCCCCGTCTCCCCGAGCCCCCGTGGCTCTGCAGAAGCATGCCGACGGCCTGGTGGTTTTAGGGGCTGAGCTGCGTTATCTGACAGCTCGTCTCTTCCGTCCTGTCAGGTGAAATCAGCAAGTGTGTGTGTTTGGATCTGGTGGGAGGAGCGGGCAGTTAACATGGAGCAAACAGAAAGGGTGAGGTGACTTAAAACTGACTTTAGGTGTAACTGTCCTTCGGGGGCATGCGCAGAGTAGGGCCGCCCTCGTGACTTCTGCCCTCAGCCAGGCTCGCCTCATTCAGGACAGTCCCTGGAGACGAGCGCTTCGGGTGCAAACTGAGAATTGCTCTCTTTTCCACGTAAACCCACCCATTCACCCCTCCTTCCTTCACTCCATGGTGACCCCCGTGCAGCCAGGGACAGCCAGGGGTCCCCGTGGTTGGCCAGGGGCTGGGATTTGACGTGAGGCTGTTGGTGGACTTGCTCTGGAGGCTCCTGCCTGGGAGCGGGGCTCAGGTGGCCGGTGTGGGCACTGGGGCCCAGTCTCACCAGCCTCCGGTTGGGGTGGGCAGATGTCTACACTGCGCAGTGGTCGGAAGAAGCAGCCAGCCAGCCCTGATGGTCGCACCTCGCCCATCAATGAAGACATCCGCTCCAGCGGCCGGAACTCCCCCAGCGCTGCCAGCACCTCCAGCAACGACAGTAAAGCAGAGACGGTGAAGAAGTCGGCCAAGGTGAGGTGCTGGGGCAGTGGTGGCAGCTGCTGGGCCCCACCCTCCCCTTGAAACCCCGGCTGCTGGAGTCGGTGCTCAGCTTCCCCGTGTCCCTCGGTCATTCGTGGAGCCTCCTGGGCACCGGCAGTGCCTTGGCCTGGGGCCTGGAGAATGGGGGTCCACGCGGTTCCCAGCACGGACCTTTGGGGGCCACCTCTGCCTTGAGTTTCCTATCCCCAGATACCTGTTCCTTCCTGGGTCCACCGGCCCCTTCCAGAGCTTTCTTGTTTTGGGGGATGGAGCGTGGCATGCAGGGGGCCAGGTGTCAGCAAGCAGTTGTCACCCCGCCCCCCCGAGGCTGCTGGCCCATCCTCCCTCAGCCTGAGTCTCCTTGTGGGCTTTCCCACCTCAGAAGGTGAAGGAGGAAGCATCGTCCCCTCTCAAGAGCACCAAGCGCCAGCGGGAGAAGGTGGCCTCTGATACGGATGAGGCCGACAGGACCAGCTCCAAGAAGACAAAAACCCAGGTGAGGTTTGTGGCTGAGCCACGCTGACGACAGCTGGAAGCTAATGTCCCTCGAGAAGCCCCAGCCCAGATTCTCCCTGAGCGCAGGTCGTGTCCCGTCTCCCAGGGAGGGGCCTAGAGAGCGGCCCCGAGACTGGCCGGGTCAGGGCAGGAGCCGTGGTCCCCGGAGCCATGCGTGCTGCCTCATCTGCCAAACCTCACTGTGCGGCAGGTCAGAGGGCGCCCCAGCTCCCCATAGAGCGTCCGTCCTCCCCTCTCTGGCCCTAGGAGATCAGCCGGCCCAACTCGCCGTCCGAAGGCGAGGGAGAGAGCTCGGACAGCCGCAGCGTCAACGATGAGGGCAGCAGTGACCCCAAAGACATCGACCAGGACAATCGTAGCACGTCCCCCAGCATCCCCAGCCCCCAGGACAACGAGAGCGACTCCGACTCCTCGGCCCAGCAGCAGATGCTGCAGGCCCAGCCCCCGGCTTTGCAGGCTCCCGGTGGGGCCGCTCCAGCTCCCTCCTCGGCCGCGCCGGGGACCGCCCAGCCGCCCACGCCAGGGCCCACGCCCGCCGCCACCGCCCCGTCGCAGGGCTCCCCGTCGACCTCCCAGCCCCCCAGCCAGCCGCAGGCCCCCTCAGCTCCCGCTCCCCACGCCCACGTCCAGCAGGCGCCCGCCCTGCACCCACAGCGGCTGCCCTCACCGCACCCCCCACTGCAGCCGCTGACCGGGCCGGCCGGCGCCACCCCAGGCCCGCCCCACCCCCAGCCCCCCCTGCACGGTCAGGGCCTGCCCGGCCCTCACGGCCTCCAGGCCGGGCCGCTGCTGCAGCACCCAGGCCCCCCACAGCCCTTCGGCCTCCCTCCGCAGGCCTCCCAGGCGGCGGCCCACCCTCACGCCTCCCTGCAGCCGCCTGCCTCTCAGTCGGCGTTGCAGCCCCCGCAGCCCCCTCGGGAGCAGCCCCTGCCACCCGCGCCCTTGGCCATGCCCCACATCAAGCCCCCGCCCACCACACCCATCCCCCAGCTGCCGGCGCCCCAGGCCCACAAGCACCCGCCTCACCTCTCGGGGCCCTCGCCCTTCTCCATGAACGCCAACCTCCCGCCCCCTCCGGCCCTGAAGCCCCTGAGCTCCCTGTCCACGCACCACCCGCCCTCGGCCCACCCCCCTCCCCTGCAGCTCATGCCCCAGAGCCAGCCTCTGCCCTCCTCCCCCGCCCAGCCCCCCGTGCTGACCCAGAGCCAGAGCCTGGCCCCTACCTCCCACCCCCCTGCGGGCCTCCACCAGGTGCCCTCCCAGCCCCCGTTCGCCCAGCACCCCTTTGCCCCTGCGGGCCCTCCTCCCATCACCCCTCCGACTTGCCCCTCCACCTCCACTCCCCCGGCGGGGCCTGGCCCCTCGGCCCAGCCACCCTGCTCTGCCCCCGTCGCTGCGGGAGGCAGCGTAGCTGGGGGGACAGCCTGCCCGCTCCCCACCGTCCAGGTCAAGGAAGAGGCCCTGGACGAAGCTGAGGAGCCCGAGAGCCCCCCTCCCCCGCCTCGCAGCCCGTCCCCGGAGCCCACCGTGGTGGACACCCCCAGCCACGCCAGCCAGTCGGCCAGGTATGGGTCCCCGGGAACCGGGCACGTCCGGGGCAGGGACAGCTGGGCACCTGGGGCCTCGGCAGGGACCCCAGCGAGACACGGGGCTTTTTCAGGTTCTACAAACACCTGGACCGGGGTTACAACTCCTGTGCGCGGACAGACCTGTACTTCATGCCTCTGGCGGGATCCAAGCTGGCCAAGAAGAGGGAGGAGGCCGTGGAGAAGGCCAAGCGGGAGGCCGAGCAGAAAGCGCGCGAGGAGCGGGAGCGCGAGAAGGAGAAGGAGAAGGAGCGCGAGCGCGAGCGGGAGCGGGAGCGGGAGGCGGAGCGAGCGGCTGTGAGTCGGCCGGGCAGCCTGCGCGGAGGGCTCCCGAGGGCTGGTCCCCGGGCTCGCTTCGGGGGTGGGCCGCCACCACCGGGCGTCCTCGCAGCAGCCGCCCGCCTCACCTTTGTGTCCCAGACACGCGGACCCATCCGGGCCCCGGGTGCCCCGCCCCTGCAGGGCCCGGACCTCGGCTGGGCCGGGTCTGGGTCTGGGTCTGGGGCGCGGGGGGACCCAGTTGGCTGGGCCGGCGGCTGGGCGCGCCCAGCCCTCACAGCCTCTTTTCTTTTAGCAGAAGGCCTCCAGCTCGGCGCACGAAGGCCGCCTCGGCGACCCCCAGCTCGGTGGTCCCGGCCATATGCGGCCCTCCTTCGAGCCCCCGCCCACCACCATCGCGGCCGTGCCCCCGTACATCGGGCCCGACACGCCGGCCCTCCGGACTCTGAGCGAGTACGCCCGGCCCCACGTCATGTCGCCCACCAACCGTAACCACCCCTTCTACGTGCCCCTCAACCCCACCGACCCGCTGCTGGCCTACCACATGCCCGGCCTCTACAACGTCGACCCCACCATCCGCGAGCGGGAGCTCCGCGAGCGGGAGCTCCGGGAGCGTGAGATCCGGGAGCGCGAGCTGCGGGAGCGGATGAAGCCGGGCTTCGAGGTGAAGCCCCCGGAGCTCGACCCCCTGCACCCGGCCGCCAACCCCATGGAGCACTTCGCCCGGCACGGCGCCCTCACCATCCCCCCCGCCGCCGGCCCCCACCCTTTCGCGTCTTTCCACCCTGGCCTGAACCCCTTGGAGAGGGAGAGACTGGCCCTGGCGGGCCCCCAGCTGCGGCCTGAAATGAGCTACCCGGACAGACTGGCGGCCGAGCGCATCCACGCCGAGCGCATGGCCTCGCTGACCAGCGATCCCCTGGCGCGGCTGCAGATGTTCAACGTGACCCCGCACCACCACCAGCACTCGCACATCCACTCGCACCTCCACCTCCACCAGCAGGACCCCCTCCACCAAGGTGGGGGCTCCAGGGAGCCAAGGGCAGAGGACGGGCCGGGGGGCGCGGCCGAGAGGTCTGCGGAGAGCGGGGCTTAGCGAGCCCCCGTCCGGCAGCGCCTGCTCTGCTGGCCGCCTTCGGGTCCTGGGGGTGAAGGGCCCGGGAGGCAGCCCTGGGGAGGGTGCCAGTCCAGCGAGCTGGGAGGAGGGACGCTGGCTGGGGCAGGGCTGGAGCGGCCCTGGGGTTTCTGTGGACCTGAAGGCACGGGAGGGTCTGGGGCAGTCGGCCAAGCGGGCTCTGCTGATCCAGGGTCCTGGACGAAACGAGGTTGGGGAGGCTCTGCCTGTGGGCGCGCTGAGGAGGAGGAGGAGGAGGAGGAAAGCCGTGGCCAGCTCTTCACTTTGCGGCTCTCCAGAGCTCCGCTGTAGGGGCGGGGAGGCCGCGGAGGGCGACAGCTATTTTGGGTCGGGGTTGCTGGTGGCCCTGGTGACCAGAAGCCAGCCGTGGAGAGGAGCAGGTCCCTGGGAGTTGCCGCCAAGAGGGCAAACGGCGAGAGACCGCCCAGAGCCCTGCGCCACCTGCATGTGCACTTCTGCCCCTTTTCCTAGGTTCAGCAGGCCCAGTTCACCCGCTGGTTGACCCCCTGACCGCTGGCCCGCACCTGGCTCGCTTTCCCTATCCCCCTGGCACCCTCCCCAGCCCTCTGCTTGGACAGCCCCCACATGAGCACGAGATGCTTCGCCATCCAGTTTTTGGTGAGAGTGCGCCTGGGGAAGGGGTGGGGTCCAGGGCAGATATGGGGTGGTGGTCTGCGCGACGTCCCCATTCATTCGTGTATTCATGTATTCAGCACATACTTCCTGAGTGTTGGGAGGCTGCTTGGGAACAAGGCAGGCAGACCCCTGTCCCTAGGGAGCTGGGGGTCAGGGGTGTAAACGTGTATCAGGAGCCGGGACGATGGTGGGCAGGGAAGAGATAGCAGAGGTGCCGAATTCAAAGGAGGGCTGAGGGCAGGCCTCTGTGAGGACCAGTCAGCAGGCTGAGGAGGAGGGGGCCCAGGGGCGGGGTGGGGTCCGGGAGCCGCACTTCTCTCTTGCGGGCGGGTGGGGGCTGGGCGGGGGTTCTGCTCCGGTGCTCCCTGCCGGCGAGGTGGCCTCTTGCCCGTCCCTTTGGGAGGCTCCCTCCTGACCCGAGCTCCTTCCGGCCTCATCCTGGCTTTTCTGTCTCAGAGGCTGTTCTGTGTTTGGCAGGCACCCCCTACCCCCGAGACCTGCCTGGGGCCATCCCACCCCCCATGTCGGCGGCCCACCAGCTGCAGGCCATGCACGCCCAGTCGGCGGAGCTGCAGAGGCTGGCCATGGAGCAGCAGTGGCTGCACGGACACCCGCACATGCATGGTGGCCACCTCCCAAGTCAGGAAGACTATTACAGGTGAGGCGGGAGGGGCTGGGAGGGAGGCCAGGCTCCCACCTCCCCGACCCCCTCCCGCCCCTCCCGGCTGCACGCACACTCTGCCCCCCCCCCCCATGTCGACAAGCGCCGGACTCCTCCCCCTCGGCTCCACCCCCCTTCCCCCCACCCCCGGCCTCTTGGGCCTCCTGTGGAGCCGTCTTGAGGAGGGGAGACAGGGCGGGGGTCAGCAGTGTGGAGGCCGCCCAGGGCATCCGGGCCCTCCAGCTGCAGGCCTACCCAGGCCTGACGCTGATTACTTCTTCCGTTTTGTTTTTTTCCCCCCCCCCTCTTTCCAGTCGACTGAAGAAGGAAGGTGACAAGCAGTTATGAGTTATTTATTTGTTAATGCTGTCTGTGGAAACCCCAATTCTTGGGGGAGAAGCAGGACTTTTTACACACAATAGGAGCTGCAAAAGCAAAAAGAATATCTTCTAAAGATTTCTTTATATATTTAAAAACCCCACAACTAAAAACGTATCAGCATACTAGTGTTCGTTTGTAGAGAGGATTCCTTGAGACTGGTTTGGGTCTCCCTGCATGACAGTCCCCCAGAAACTTAGTGAGGCCTGGACTGGACTGAACATTCAGAAAACTCCCCTGCAATCTTGGGGTTTGGCTTTAGTTTTCTTTTCCTTCCTTGATTTCTTCAGTAGGTGCTAGAATCCAGTTCACACCCTTCACTGTGCGTGCAGACACACTCAGTCGCGTGTGTTCCAAAACCCACAAGGTTTGCAGATAGGCAGAGTATGAGTTTGGAATCCAAGAGCTGTAATTTTTAAAAAATCTTTTATTTTAATACATTGTAGGAAATCTTCATAATTTGAGGAAGTTCTGCGCATGGCTTTTTACGTCTGTAAATAAATAATTTTAGAACAGCCTTTTCTTTCTTCCACAAACTACTATTCTGATCTATTTTTTCCAGCCATGTCACTAATTGTGAATTCCTACCAGCTGTTGACAGAATACAGAGTTGATTTTTTAATAAAAAGTTATATATAATTATCCCTTTAATTAAAGGGAACAGATGGGCGTTACTAGTTACAAACGGGCAAAAGCTTGGGACTAGGTTTGGGCGCAGCAGGGAGCAGCCAGGGGTTTGCAGGGACAGTGTTACAAACCGTTTCTTTGTTGTGCTGCTTTGGTTTTCACTTCTGTCTGTTCCCAGCTTGTGCTTTGCCAGCGGTGCAGACATCTGTTAGCTTGAACCTCTCATCTTGCACCAGGAGCGCAGGAGTTAAATGTCCCCCATTCTGTCTCTGAGGGATCGAAAGCACATGTGTCTGTGTGTCAGATTGTAGATTTCCTTATAGATTTCTCTGCACACGCATTTGATTGTTCTGAATGAACTGCCTTTTTTAATACTTGGACAATTTCATAAACATTCTAGAAAATCCAAGAAAACGATTCCCTGCAAGTTACTCAGCACATACGCTTGCCAAAGGGATCTGTTAGAAATCTGCTTTTTCGTGCGTGTCGTCCTTTGGATCTTCTTGTGGTGAGGCCAGGCCATCCTTGCCACGGCCCGAGGCTGCTTTGGAGTGAGGGAGATCCCGGAGTTGGTTCGGCTGCGGGTGGCGGCCTCTGTGTTACCCCAGGAACAGGGACCCACGTCGGACAGGAAGACACTTGGCGTCCCGCTCTTCCTCCCGGAAGCAGGACGGGGGTCACAGCTGTGGACGTGGAGTGAGAGGCAGCTCCACCTGGGAGCAGGTGGCCCAGAGAGCCCGCCTCGGCTTTCTGAGTTGCCGGCGTGCTGCACTTTCTCCAGAGCAGAGGGTGGGGAAGTTGGGAGGACATTCTGCACCTGTTGATCACGCTTTCTGCCAGGACGTGACCTTTTCTGTTCCTCTTCTCTCAGCCTCTCGGGGGCTCTCTCTGCCGTGGTGCGCGGAGTTCCCGCCTGGGGGTCAGTGGACGTGGAGCGCGTCCAGGACCGGAGCCACAGAGGGGGCGGGACGAGAGGCTGGCGCTTTGACCCAGAAACCAGCAGGCGATAGCTCAGATTCAGGTTCCGGATTCACACTTGCCTCAAGGGCATTTCCAGTGTCCTCTAAAACCACGTTCGGTTTCCGTTGGGACAGATAGAGGATGGTTTTGTCTGTTGAAAATGTTTGTAGGTTTTTTCTTTCGTTTTCTCTCATTCCATTTCTGCCTTAACTTTAGCTCCTTGGGGGGAGACAAGCTCAGATGAACACTTTGTCATCGCTTGGGTGGCCACGTTGGCCAGGGGCGTTTGTGTCCCCAGGGCTAGTGACGTGCCATCAGGGCGGGCTCGCGCTCTGTGGCCTCCGCGCTGGGCCCCTTCCTTCCGGCTCCTGCACGGAAGCCCCCGCCTGCTTTTCTCCCTTTCGGTGGAACGTGACGCCTCCCGCTCAGTTACCCTCCTTTCTCTCCTCTCTCCGTCGTCCATTTCCAAAGAAGAGAGAGAGCTGAAGTACTTGGAAGTCTGTACTTGAAAACTGTCTGAAGGCGTTTTCTCCTTAGGTTTTGGTTTTCTCCCCACGTCCCCAGGTGAAGCACTGAGATTCTTCCATTTAAAAACCCACAACCTGAAACCCTCACCTGGTCAACTGCAGCGTGTGTCGGAGGCCCCAGAGGCCCCAGACCTTCACGGTGTCTTTGAAGCCCGACCCCTTGGTCTCCTTTTGGGTTTCCTCCCTTCGTTTGGAGTTGTTTTGCTTTTCCGTGTTTTATGTGTATCTTGTTCACTGTCGTCGGGTTGAGCTTCACTTCGCTGCAGCAGCAGCAGAGCGGAGTGTACATTCTGATTTGCTACGTTTATATATATCTTGAAGCTAAATGTATATATGAGTAGTTTGCCATGAGATAACACAGTGTAAACAGAGTAGACACCCAGAAATTGTGACTTCTGTGTTCTCTCCATTTGAGTATTTTGTAATTTTTTTGAAATATTTGTGGACATAAATAAAAACAAGCTACACTACAGCAGCTGCGTGTTCTCTGGTGGACTGCGTCTCATCCCTGGGGTGGGCGGGGGAGGCGTATTGGCCGTTGTTCCGACCTGGGTCCCCCCGGGTGCGGAGGGGCAGGGGGATGGTTTGGTACTCCGCGTTGCCAGCACACTGCTTACCCTCCGAAACAGCTTCCAGAGAGCCCCATCTGCACCGTCTGGGGGGAAGGGGCTCTCTGGCGGGTACACCGCCCTCGGGGGGAGGCTTCAACCTGCTGACTCGGGACAGTCAGGACGTGCAGTGGCTCCCCAGGCAGTGGGCATTCAGTGCCCATCCGTGGGCATTGATGAATGGGTGTTCATCGATGGGGGTGATGGCATTGGGACCAGAACACCCCCTCCTCACTGCTCCCCCTGCCGTTCGTCTTGCACCTCTAATTTGTGGGCACCCTCCGAGGCGCGTGGGCCTGTGGCTCCTTCTCTGCTGAGGAGAGGTCTGAGCCACCAGCCAGGACAGTGGCCTCCTGCTCCTGGCCGCTCCTCTTGCCTGTCCCCTCTCCGCCTCTCGCCGAGGCCTGCCGGTACCCCCAGCCCGCCTTCAGCAGCTGGAGGCGCCCTCCAGGGTAAGGATGCCCCCAATCCCCACGGGGGAATCTTGCCCACTGACAGTGCACCGGGTGACCTGCAGGGTGTGCGTGTGGCCACGAGGGGGCAGCAGTCACCAGGTTGGGTTCGGGGCATTTCCTGAAGCTTCAAGACTGTCGTTGGAAATTTATATGCCCGCCTTTTTATCTGGGATCTGGCCGTGATGATGGAGCATGAGCAACCCCGAGTGCTTATTGTTAGTAAACGACCCTCAAACCAGGCAGGGTCCGTCCGCCTGTGGTGAAGGCCTGGGGAACGGCACATGTCGGGCACCACCTAATTTAGGGCATGAGAAAGCTTTGCCAACTGGAAGGGCCCAGGTGGCATACCCATCAATGGCCCTAGAGACACTTCCGTGCCCTCCAACAGCAGGAGCCCTGCTGGGCAGTTTGGGTAGTTGGGGGAACTAAGTGAGGGCCCTGCAGGCGTCATGGGAGGCACATGTGACTGTTGTCATGGGTCACGGATGAGAAAGTGGGATGGGGCAGCGGGGTGAGTGGGTGGAATCCAGGTGCCACCTCTGCTGGTCTCTTTTTTTCTTTTTTTTAATTTTTATTGGAATATAGTTGCTTCACGATGTTGTGTTAGTTTCTGCCGTACAGCAAAGTGAATTTGCTGTGCATATACATATCTCCCCTCTTATTTGGATTTCCTTCCCATTTAGGTCACCACAGAGCACTGAATAGAGTTCCCTGAGCTGTACAGTAGGTCCTTATTAGTTATCTATGTTATACATGGTATCAGTAGCGTATAGGGCTGTCTCTTATGTAGACCGTGCTCTTTATGAAGCTGAAGTTTTCAGTAGGTATAGATTTACAAAGTAGAAATTTAAAGAAGGTTGAATGATGAGACATCAGTGTCTGTAAATGGAGACGTAGATTTATGCCTCAGAAAAGACCCTCATCAGAGCTGCACAGGTTGTAGTAGTTTGTCAGGTGTGGACACCTGTGGCCATTGTCCCCACCTTGCCGTGCACCCATTCTGAGGCAGAGGGCCCGCTGCAACGGATTCATGAGCCCGAGAGGAAGGGTCTGATGTCTCACAGCTGTGCCCCCCAGCCAGGGTCTCGGCTCTGTTGCTTCCCAGACAAGCTGGCCCCGAGTGCCCCTCCTGCCCCTTGGCCCCGTGGGTGGACGGACCCTCGGCCTGGGCACGGTGGCTCAGCCCCTCTGGTTCCCTGCAGCGTGGACTCAAAGTGGCACTTGGCAGGGCTGGGTTCACGGCTGCCACATGGGTCCTTGTCCGTGGTAAGTTCAGGTGAACGGGGCACATCACTTAGGCACCACCTGGGTAAGTCAAGGCCAGTTATCTGCAGGGCGAGGATACACAGCAGAGAGATCAGCAATGACCTTCTGAGGAGACATCAAATTCCAGGGCTGCGTGCACAGCTGTGCAATCGTGGACACGAAACAGCTGCTGAGGGAGGGCCAGGGCCGCGTGCTTCTGCCTGGACACGCTCGGGGACCCTGCATCCGAGCCGCGAGCCCTTTGCCAACCTCAGGCCTTACGATCCCTGCTCTGCCCACACGGCGAGACCCAGGGCGGTGGGAGGGCACCAACACAGACCCCCGATACCACCCTCAGCCTCTCGTGGCTAACCCTGTCGGTGCAGGCGTGTTCCTGAACTCAGAGCTGTGGAACCAAAACAGGACCGGTTACCCAGACACCCGGGGTCAAGCGAAGGGGCCCCAAGACCAGTGCGTGGGTCTGTCCTGCACTGGAGCCCTGAGCAGGTCCTTCCCAGGAGCCTGTGGGGGCACTGAGCGATGGGGGCCCTCGGCCTCCCTGCCCCCTCCCAGGGAGGGTCAGCCAGATGAGCCTGCGGGGTAGGCAGCCGCTGCACGTGGCCGTCCAGCTGGGCTCGTTGCGGCTACAGGCTCGAGTGGGCCGTCCCTGGAGTCCTGGCGCTCGGGGTTGGGCCTGGCGGGGCTGCAGTTACCGTTGTTGTGGACGGAGCAGCCCGGCCTTTCCCCTGGGACTCGCCCGCCCTCACTGGGTTCTCTGTCCTGCACTGTGGGCCCTCGGGGGGCTCAGTATCCGAGGGGTCCTTTCCCCGGGTCCTCGCAGGGCTCTCAGCTGCTTCAGCAAGATTCCCCACCGTGTGTTACTGTTTCTTCTTGGTCTCTCGGGGCCCCCAGGCTGAAGAAGCTGCCCCTGCATCGCCCCGACCCAGCTCTGTGCTTCCACGGGCACCCCGTTGCCCCCCTACCCGGGCACCTCGTTCCTGGACCACGTTCCAGAGTGGGGGGAGGCGCGTGCTCCTTTCATGTTTGCTGGATGAATGAACAGGCCCCGCAGAGGAAGTGGCCTTGGTGCACTGTCCAAGTGTGCTGCTGAGTTACAGGCGCGGGTGAGCAGCTAGAAGTGCCTTTAGCCCCAGCCGGGGATCTGACCCCTCTGCTGTGGCTCCTGGAGTGACCCCTCCCTCCCCGTCAATTTTCTTAGTCCCGCACCCCACCCCACCCCACCCCACCGCCCAGCTATGCCCGCTCCGGGATCTCACAGACCCTCTGGCTCCAGTCCTGGGCAGAGTTTTGGGTGAGGAGGGGACAGCCGCTTTACGACAGTGACCTCCGGTGAACCCCTCAGGTGTGGACAGCCAGTGCCGCGAATGAGATTAAAAATAGCACTTTAGGGCACGTCCCTGGTGGTGCAGTGGTTAAGAATCCGCCTGCCAATGCAGGGGACACATGCCGCGGAGCAACTAAGCCCGCGCACCACAACTACTGAGCCCGCGTGCTGCGACTACTGAAGCCCGCGCGCCTAGAGCCCGTGCTCCACAACGAAAAGTAGCCCCCGCTCGACGCAACTAGAGAAAAGCTCGCGCGCAGCAACGAAGACCCACCGCAGCCAAGAAAAAAAAAAAATCACTTTAATAAAGGCACTTCTTAGCAGCCCCTTTTGGCCCAGGGAGGATCCCTGAGGCCGGCAGACTGTCTTAGGGCCAGTTTCTTCTGTGTACCTGACCACTGCTTGTCACTCCCGGGTCCCCTCCACTCCCCTTACTCGTTGCATGGGCTCTGCTGCAGGTCCTGCCCCAGAGCAGATGTGAAACTCGGTGCTCACTGACATACCCAGTCCTGGCCACCAGGTGGCAGTGTCTCCAAAGCCCAGGCGCCATCCCTCTGTGTCCACCAGCACCCCCCCCAACACCGCAACATCTGCAGCTTAGGCTGCAGAGAACAGTCAGGGTTCCCCCAGCCCCCGACC
Organism: Balaenoptera physalus; assembly: GCF_965194825.1. NCBI lineage: Eukaryota > Metazoa > Chordata > Mammalia > Artiodactyla > Balaenopteridae > Balaenoptera > Balaenoptera physalus. Next base: position 190,128,906 of record NC_138882.1, read on the forward strand.
CCACCCCACGGCTGAGACGATCAGGGGAGAGGCGTGTGGGTACCACGAGTATTTTGCAAAAGAACTGACGTTTCCTGGAGGCGGGGTGGGGGGTGGGTTGGAGATGAAGGGGCAGGGTGTTCTGGGCAAAGGGCAACTGGAACAGGTCACGGCTGGAGCAGGGGCGAGCGATGGCCGAGAAGGGGCCTGGGGGCTGCAGGTGGGGTGGGGTGGGCACTGCCCAGGCGTGGATGTTACAGCGAGGGACAGACGCTCTTGCCCCCGTGCTAGCTAGTACACAGCAGGCCCTCGGTAAATCTTCGATGGACCCACGATGCACCCTCAGCCCGGATGATTTCCAAGCATCGTGGCCCCAGGATCCCCCAGCCCTGAAAAGTCCCCCTGAGCTACTGCTGCCCTGGGTGCCCCGAGTGTGCCCCCAGCACAGGACACCTGCTCCTCTCCTCCAAGTCTTCCAGCTGGAGGCTTCTCAGTGCCCTCGACCTCACAGCCAGGAAGAGGGCACAGCACACAAACACACCTGAGAGCAGGAAGAAGCCAGGGCGCTTCTGTCTGTTCTGGCAGATCCCAGGGAAGCCAGCTCCGTTCCCTAGAAACCTGTGGTGTGATGGGTGTGGGGCCACCCCGTCACCCAGGCCCCGTATCCCAGCCCATGGCCCGGGGCTCGTCCACAGCCTCGGAATCCGGAAATCAACCCGATGATGGCTGTGGTTTCACCCTGGGTTCTCAGTGCCATGAATGGCGTGGCTCAGGGGCCAGCGTGCTCCCTCCCGAGGAGCCTCAAGGAACAGGGCTGACCTTCAAGTTCACGGAAGGGAAGGTCAGGTGTGGATTCAAGATGCGTGGCATGGTCCTTGTCTTGTTTTCAGTGGTCTTTTAGTCTCATCCCGGGACCACAGAGCAAAGGTCTCCCTCCCTGTCCTCTGTCCACAGATGGAACCCCGTGCTGCCTCGAGGCGGACTTCCAGGGAGCAAGACCCAGGAGGCCACGGCCAGGCAGGAGGGTGGGCAGCCAAGGCCACGGGAAGGGCCCGGGGGCTCAGAGGCAGGCCGGGGGTCAGGCTTGCGGGGCGGGCGCATGACCCTGTGGGAGCTGGGCCAGCACTTAGTGCTCGTCTCAGGGCCCAGGTCCTCCTTCCCAGCAGAGGGAGGAGATGTACTTAGCCCCGCCACGGGCGAGCAGCCGTCCCTCTCATCACCGTCTTAAGTCACGGCTCGAGTTTTAAGTCAAGAGAGTGGTTCTCTGAGATGTGGAAGTCAAACGGCTGTGGCTCTTGGTGAGTCCCGGGCTTCCTGATTTGGATCCTGGGGTTGTGTCCACGGCCACCTGCTGCGGACAGACCGGAAGGTCAGGGCAGCTGTTTGGAGCCGGCCCGATGCTCTGCTCAGCCCACTGGTCCCGAACAGCGCCTGACTCAGAGTGGATTCTTAGGAAAAAGAGGCTGACGACAACTCTTCCCTCGTGAGAAAGGGTTCTTCATTTACTTAGAAAGTTCTAGGAAGAGCGCCCAGGGTTCAGCAAGCCAAGAGTGAGAAGGGGCCTCCCATTGCTCATCTTTCTTGCAGATTTGACAATTCTAGGCAAAAACAGCCCAGGCCAAGGACAGCCATTGAACACCACGTTTTCTAGAAAATCCAAAGGCCTTCTAAAGCAATATAAATGTGGGGAGGATGAGTCTGGGGTCCCAGAGAAAGCATGGGACTTAAGGAGGCCCAAAGGGGCTGTGTGACTTTAAAAAGTCACCGAACCTCTCTGTGCTTCACCTACACATAGAGCGGGGATGATGAGACCTGCCTCACTTACCTCGTGACCACGAAGGGTAAAATGACATGATATTTACCCAGTGAGTCCATGGGGAAAGGCCTCACTGATCTCAAGCAGGGCGGGCTGCTCAGAGGAGGTGGAGTTTTAGACGGATCTTAGTTGATGAGTCGGAAATCGATGGGCAGGAAAGAGGTAGAAGGACTTCACCCACGGAGAGTCTGTCTGTGGTTGAAGAGGGCTGGGTGGCTGCAGTTGCTCAGAGGGTGGTGGCCTCAGGGAGATGGGCAGGGCCCAGGTTGGGTGTGAGTAGCTTAGACCTGGTTTCTTAGGCTCTGGGGAGCTACGGAAGGTGTTAAGAGGGAGGAGAGGGGCTCAGACCTGTTTACAGCTCCCCCAGCACAGGGTGGAAGACGGACACGAGCTCGTGGACCAGGGAGGGGGCAGGGAGAAAGGGCCTGGATCCCAGGGACCCCACAGGAGCCCCCTCAACTCCAGGAGGGCAGCAGACAGTGGCTGAGGCGGGTCTGGGGGAAGCGTGGACGAGGTGAGAAAGCTGTGGCCCATGTGGGGAGGTGGACAAAGTCCCCTGCAGAGGGTTGTGGTTTTTGCACCCAACTCTCCCTAACTGGTCAGGACAAGATGGTGGGACACGTTAGCTGCCCATAAACCAGACTCTCCTCAGGGGCTGGCAAGGGGCCCGGACCCCTGTTGCTTGTTTGGGCCTTGTGGTCAGTGTGTCCTGTGTGTCCCCCAAACATCGGGACCGTGCAGTGAGGGTATGAGTGACCAGGGCCCAGTGCAGGGGGTACGACGGTGCGTGGGCACACCCCTCCCTGCTCGGCGTGCACAGTACGGGGAAAGGACCCGCCGGGGTGCACCAGGAAGGGGCCCAGCCAGCTCGCGGTGTCCACTGATGGAAGATGGCGAGAAGCCCCGTGGCGAAGGATCTCGACCCCCTCAGGAAGTCGGAGGCTCATCCAGGTCCATAAACGAGCACTGGAAGATGGTGGGCACGGGTGGGCGAGTAAAGTCCAAGGGCAGGATGGGCGTTCACCAGGGCCATCGGCTCCACCTTCTGCAGTTCCCACCTTACGGGGCATTTCACAATCTGAGCTTTTGGTCCCTTGAACACACCAACCCCATTCTCCCTAGAATAGCTCTCTCCCCACCCCATCACCCATCCTCCTACCCTGCTCGTGTTCTTCCCAGCTCTTGGCATCGTTCTCAGGCCTAGAAATCAGTGTATTGTCTGTCTCTCCTCCTGTCGCATCAGCTCCATGAGGGCAGAGCCCTGTTGCTCACAGTTGGGTCCCCAGCACCTACCACGGCCTGCCACTCCCAGGGCACTTGATGAGTATCTACAGGGTGGATGGATGGATGGATGGATGGATGGATGGGTGGATGGATGGGTAGATGGATGGGTGGATGGATGGATGGGTGGATGGATGGGTGGATGGATGGATGGATGGATGGATGGGTGGATGGAGGGAGGGGTGGATGGATGGGTGGATGGATGGGTGGATGGATGGATGGATGGATGGATGGGTGGATGGGTGGATGGATGGATGGATGGGTGGATGGAGGGGTGGATGGATGGGTGGATGGATGGATGGGTGGATGGATGGATGGATGGATGGATGGAGGGATGGATGGATGGGTGGATGGAGGGGTGGATGGATGGGTGGATGGATGGATGGGTGGATGGATGGGTGGATGGATGGGTGGATGGATGGATGGATGGATGGATGGGTGGATGGGTGGATGGATGGATGGGTGGATGGATAGATGGATGGATGGGTGGATGGATGGATGGATGGGTGGATGGATGGGTGGATGGATGGGTGGATGGATGGGTGGATGGATAGATGGATGGATGGGTGGATGGATGGATGGATGGATGGATGGGTGGATGGATAGATGGATGGATGGGTGGATGGATGGATGGATGGATGGATGGGTGGATGGATAGATGGATGGATGGGTGGATGGATGGATGGATGGATGGATGGATGGATGGGTGGATGGATGGGTGGATGGATAGATGTGTGGATGAATGGATGGATGGGAGAATGAATGAATGAATAAATGAGTGACTGAATGGGTGTGAGGTCTTCTGACCCAAAAGCATTGTCTGCTCTAACTCTATTCTGGGAAGCAACGTACAGTTAGAGAGGCTCTCTGCACGCCAGCACTGTGGACATTTGGGGCCGGATCATTCTTTGCTGTGTGTGGTCATCTTGCTCACTGTAGGGTGTTTACAGCCTCCCAGGCAGCAGCAAAGTTGTGACAACCCAAAATATCTTCAGACATTGCCAGGTGTCTTCGGGGCAGGGGGTAGGGGTGGGAGGCGGGGTGCAAAGCTGCTGCTGGTTTTATATATATATATATATGCATAAATGACACTCACAGCCCCCTCCCCAAGTCCCCATGGTGAGTGGCCCAATCCCCAGGTGACTTCTCACCCCTCGGGGGAGCCACACTGGAAACCGTAGGCTTTGCTGCTGCCGTTTATTGATTTATCACATATTTACATCCCATCAGGAAACCTGTCACGCCTCCACCCACCAGGGCCCTGTGGGTTTCCGCCGGCCGGCCTGCTCCCGACCCCGGCCCAGGCTCGAGGCCGAAGCCATGGCTCTGGACGTCAGACGTTCAGCAGGAGGGGCCGGTGCTCCTCGGCAGTGGCAGAGTCACTGGGAGGGATTTCGTAGACGACAAACAGGGAGGAGTACAAGCAGCCCAGGAAGGACACCAGGCTGGAGAAGTACATCACGCCGTTGGCGCTGCCCACAGCCGAGGTCAGAGGCCCCAGCACCAGGGACACCAGGATCTGGGCCAGGAAGTACTGGCAGCTCAGCAGCGAGATGTCCACGCCCATGCCCCGCCGGGTGCCGTCGGCGCTGGACCCTGCAAACTGACCAGAGATGTGCGTCAGCCGGACCAGGCCCCCTGCGGCCCTGGGACCCGGCACCCATGCCCAGCAGCTCACGTCCTCCAGGCCCCACGTGCACAGGGAGCCCGGCCAAGACTATAATGATATTTGTGTTCTGAGATGACGACAAGAAAAGGAACCCACGGCCAGCAGGGGCTGGCGCGGGCTCTTCCGGGTCTCCCGCCCCTAAAGGAGATGCAGGGCCTGCAGGGCCCCGGCCTCCTCCGCTCCAGCTCCGCCCTCCCCGAACCCTTGTCGCTACGACGCCTGTCGCGCTCAGAGATCCCGCCAGGGTCTACAGCGCTGCTCCTCTGGCCTGTGGCCTCCACCTTGTACGTCAGGCTCCCTCCGCCCCTACCCGGCACCACGCTGGGGGACGGAGATGACACGTGGTCTCTGCGCAGAGCTGCCAAGTGGCAGCGGGAGTGACTCTGCCCCCAGCACAGGCCACCTGCACCCCATGGCGCCACCCAGCGTCCCGCACGGCCTGGCCCCCCTCCCACATGCAGCTGTGCTCCCCTCTGGGACGCTGCTGAACAACCCCCCCCAACCGGGGCTGTGTTCCCACAGCACCGGCGAGGTGATCCGTGAATGGGTGTCACGTGAGTCCTGGGGACACCCGCCCAGCCCGTGGGGGCCACCGCGGTGGGGAGGTCGTAGGGGAGCCCTGGACCCGCAGCCCAGCAGAGACCGCGTGTCCAGAAGACTTGACGGGCCTCAGAGGCCCGAGCCTTCCAGCCGGCTCTGACCCAAGCCTGGTCGAGTGGCCCAAGGCCCTGCGTCCCCTCCCGCGGGGCAGGGCCGCCCTCCACCGAGAACCAGCACATCCGCGTACCCCGGTGAAGGGGGCTCCCGGGAAGTGACAAGGGGGACCGTGCGCGCAGGTCACGTGCACGCAGGTCACGTGCACAGCCTGAGCGCCGCCCAGGGGGAGAGTCAGCCCCCGGGGCCAGGCCTGGGGGAGGCGCCGGGGGCCCGGAGTTAAAGGGGCTGCGGGAAAGGCAGCTGTCAAGGTGGTCTTTTAGTGCCGTATTGTAACGCCTCAAAGTCACTGCCAAAAATCTACGATGGGAGCGTTATTCGGCCACAAGAAGGAAGGCGGTAGGGACCCACTCCTACACAGGGTGGATAAGCCTCGAAAACATGAGGCTGGGAGAAGCCAGACACACAAGGCCACCTATCACGTGACCCCATTGACGGGAAACGTCCAGGGGAGGGGAGGGCTGCAGGGGTGATGGCCAACGGGAAGGGGGCTTCTTTTGGGGGTGACGAAAATATTCTAGAACTGATGGTGTGAATACAATAAAAGCCACTGAATCGTACACTGGATATGAGTGAACTGCGCGGCATTGTGGTGACTTCTGCCTCGATAAAGCCGTTAAGGGAAAATCCACCCTGAACAAAATACCAAAATTTGACATAAAGACGGGATCCGTTTTCCTGAGTTTTCCTTTAGCCTCAGACGCCACCAGGACTCGGCTCAGCCCTGTCCCTTATCCTGTCTTTAAGTCCCCAACCTCTCGCTCAGTGTGGATTTGTGGCATTGATGCTCATTTTCAGAAAAACCACATTCACGTATTATTGACCTCAACCGCTGGGTTTTTGGTGCCCACATGCTCCCAGCTGACCCCAAAGCCCCGCAGAGCCCTCTCCTTGCACCTCTCCCAGCGCCGCCCAATTCCTTATGCGGGCAGCTTCCTGCCGGGCTTTATGCTCTGCCGATGCATCTGATAATCTTCCCGTTTGAACGGGGCCCCGAGCGGTGCAGCGGGTCCCGGGACCCTGCTCAGGTGGAGAGTCGCCTGGACGTGGGGCCCGAAGCAAGAAGGCCGGCACTCACCTGCTTGCTTTGGTAGTAATCGCACAGCAACGAGTAGGGCAGGGTGCACAGCGTGGAGAACAAAATCCCGTAGGTGATGCAGAGGGACAGAACCACGTAGAGGTTCCTGGAAAGGGTGGCAAGCCCAGTCCCCAGGCCGAAGGCCAGGTAGGCGATGAAGTACAGCGTGCGGACACTGAGGCGCTCCTCCAGCTTCTCCAGAAGAGCTGCGACCCAGAAAGGAAGGTGAGCAGCGCCCCGCCCGGGGCCCCAGGCTGCCCACCAGGCCGGCAGGCGGCTCGCCCCTGACCGGGAGACCCGAGCGGGGGCCCCGGGGAGCCAAGGGACCACTGATGGGGTTGTCCAGATGGGCGGCAGGACCTGGGGTGGCCCCCTTCACACCCAGGGGAGGCCACCAAGTGCTGCAGCAGGTGAAGGGGTCTTTGGGTGGCAAGATCAAAGAGGCTCGAGAGTTTAGGGTTTGCGGCTGAACCCTGAGTTGTTGCACAAATCGTAGTGCTCCTGTCGCTCTCCTAACACGAGGACACCTAGAGCCCCACCCCGGCCGGCCAGTGTCTAAGGACCCTGAGGGGCCTGGCAGCTCGGGCTCCGCATGACGCCCCTTACCGGAGTCAAATACCCCGGGGCCGCTTCCCCACGTCCTGGTGCCACCAAACACCCAGGCCCGCCGGGGTCCGCCAGCAAGAGCCTAGAAATTCTTTCTTAATATGGTCCCTCGACCTCCTACAAAAGTCACGGTCCTGACTGCGCGGCTGGAGCTCGCTAACGGGGTCCACAGTCTGCAGCCGTCAGCTTGAGTCTGGGCTGCAGCCTGTTTTTGTACCACCCGGAGCTAAGAACGGTTTTCACATTTTTAAATGTTTAAAACAAGTCCAAAGAAGACAGATATTTTGTGGCACACGAAAATCATACAAGATCCGAATCCCCGTGAACATCAGCGAAGTTTTACTGGAACTCGGCCCCACGTGGTCATCACGCCTCGAGGGCAGCGCCGGGTCGCCCCACGGGAGCCTGTGGCCGGAAAGGCCAAGAGGCCGGACCCCTGAGATGAAGTTTGGGGGCCGTGCACCGCCAGCTAGGCCACCACTGGGACGCCCCGGCACCCACAGGCACTCAGCACAGCGTCCTAGGTCCGTGGGGCACCCAGAGTCAAACCTCAGGGTCATCTCGGCCTCCCCGCACCCACCCCACGTGTTTCACAGCCTCGTTCTAGCTGCCCCCCCGGTCTCACCTGCACCCTCCCTCCCTCTGGACCAGCCACCACGAGAATCGACATGGGAAGGATGGGGTAGGGGTGGCAGGTGGATGGCACACCCACCCGGGGGTGACCTCGTGGTCTGTCCCTGGGCCCCCATGTGCCCCTCGCTTACGGGCCTGACCCCCCCTGGCCAGCTGCTTACTCTGGGCCAGACACACGCCCGTCCCCACCCGGCCCTGCCCCGCCGCGCGGCACCAGGCAGCGTCCCCAGCTGACCCCTGATGACGGGTCGCTGAACAACGGAGAAAAGAACAGCGCTGTCTCCCCCCAAATTGGGATGCTGTGTCTGCAGCTGTAAAGATACAACCTTCCTTCACTGAACGGGTACCAGCCACCCTGCTGAGGGCCACTATCACTCCCACGGATGCCCCGCCCCGCTGAGCCCAGCCCACCGGTACCTGAGTAGAAGGCAGCGCTGAAGGCGTAGATGCACATCCCCCAGCAGCCCACGGTGACCCCGCTGTTGTATTTCTGATACGCTTCCGACGTGTGCGGGGCCTTGGGGTCCCCCTGAAATACCACCTCGCCCATGAAGTCCGTGTAGAAGAGCAGCATCCCCTCGAAGGAGAGCCACCCTGGGAGGGGAGAAGGGCTGGTGACCGCTGGGCAGGTGCTGGCGCGTGGCCCCTCCTCCGCCAGCAAGTGGTTTTGACCGATGACCGAAGGAGCCCGTGAGTTTTGTCGATTCAAAACTTAAAGAAGGAATTACCTATAGCTTCACCATGCAGACATGACTTTACCGCTGTTAAAATTTTGTAGGTTTCCTACCCGTCTTTTTAAAATATACATTCTTGTAACATAGGCTCTGTCGCATGAAGGTTTTGTATTCTGTTCTTTCTCTGGACGTTATTGCCAGGAGGAAAGCTAACCCTCAGCTCCTCCTGTTTCCCCCTCCTCTGCACGGGAGGCGAGAAAATGCCAGTGGGGCTCCAGCCACAGTGCGGGGGCAGGGGGTTACCCGTTTACCTGGGAGAAATACATTAGGAAGGGCAAGTGCTGATAGAGATCTAATTTGCTCTGTTACCTAGAAAACCACAGTGCTCCTTCCTCTGATTTCCACGTGCATTTCCTCTTTTATAGAGGAAGGAGGTGGTATTTATGGGGTCTCTTGAACCCCAGTAATTATCATGCATGCTCCCTATGCCATTAAATATTCTTAAACAGCCCCATCTTAATGGCAGCAAAATATTTCACAGTGTGGATCCATCTTCCCATTGTTGGACATTTACCCTTTCCCCCATCCCAGTCTTTGGCTAACATGAGTTGTGCTGTGATAAATACCTCACACGTGTATTCGTGATAAAACCTCTGACTACATCCTTGCAAAGAACACCAAATAGGTAGGATCTCTGGGATAAAGGTGATGGGCATTTTTAAGATTCTTGCCTGTTGCCAAATTGCCTTCTAGAAGGTCATTCTGATTTACATCCCACAATGTTTGAGAGCCTAGATTATCTCAGATTCTTCATCATCCTCAGATGGTCAACAACCCAACAGCAAAGAGACACCGAAGGGAATGGAACGCAAGCTGGGGCTTCTCGGTAGTCATTCGAAAGCCGAGCCTGTGAACGTGAGACCAGCACCAGACGTGTGTGTCTGTGTGTGTTTACGTCTCAGCTCTAAGCGTGAGGGGTCCAAACTGGCTTAAGACACAAGTCCCACCAGTGGGAGAGTGACGTCCCCCTTAATTGTGAGTTACCCGAAGAGCTTTTGGTCCTGAGGATCTGGGCTCCGTGGAGACCCGGCTCTTCCCGGAGAAAAGCCCTCCCCGCTGCCACCCCGCTGCGCCCGTCCCCACCTCGTCCTGCCCCTGGTGACGCCTGGGGAGGCCGAGTGGAGGGGAGAGGCCTCTGGGCATCCGGAGCCTCGCCCCTCACGCAGGGCCACCCGAGGGGCACAGGACACGCGGGAGGCTTCGCCGCGAGCTCACCCAGGAAGTGGTTGACGCAGAGGTGGCGCAGGGCCTTGGGCATGTTGCAGATGGTGAAGCAGAGGTACCTCATGGACAGCGGCTGCCCCGACGGCTCGCTGGGGCCCGTCAGCTCGCTCTCGTATTTCACGCCATTCAGTAAAATATTGGCCACCTGCAAGGGAAGCCCCCAAAAGTCCCTCCTCAGGGCTTCAAACCCCAGGCACCCCTCGGAAGCGTGTGTTTTGCTTCGATGAGAAAGTGAATCAGAAACACAAACCCAGAGGCCGGGAGGGTTTGTCTTCCTGGATGGTGAGAACGGGGCACCAAACACCACCCGAAAGAGAGAAATGACTTTAAGGCGTCTCTTCAGAGACGGGAGCGGCTGAGAATAGAAGTTCCCTTCGCGGTGCCTGCCTTTGGGCCACAGAGAGTAAGCTAAGGCCTCACCAAACGTGGAATACGTTTGAAAGAAAAGAAATACGGGTCAGTTGAAATTCAGACATTACGAAGTCTCATCTTTTCTATAAGAGAGGATGTAAAAGACTGATTCCAAGGTGACTGGGCATCTGGACAGATGGACTCCTTCCTACACAGGGGTTAGAGCGGCCAACAGAGCCCGTGCGGGGAGCCGGGCACGCAGGCAGCTCCACGTCACCGGCATCTGTCAGGGCAACTCCATCGACAAATACGCTCACTGGCTCAGTTTGCTGCCTGCTCCCGGAATGACAAGGCCTTGCCGCACCGCGGCCCCGCCTGGGCTGGGGGTGCAGACAGCAGCCAGGAGAACCGATGCCTTTGGGAGCTAGACATCTCAAGAGAGGAGAAGATGCCTTACTCTGGGTCCACGCGGGAGCCTGTGCTGGGTCGGCACCTGGACGTTCCGGGTGGGTGAATGAAAAGGAAGGGAACAGCCCACGATGCCGGTTCCAAGGGCAGCTGCATCAACAGAGCTTGTCACCCACAGCTGCCGGAGGAAGACTTTGACTGACACCTATGTCCCCACTGAGCCCAGATGTGTATATTTAGCTCATGAACTTTACTTTCCTCCAAAACTGATTCGATAATGGAAAGTTTTAAAAGGATTAAAAAGAGATTTTTCAACCAGAATTTAAGGACTGTATCTAGAAGCCAGGTGGAATTTTGGGAGACAGGACAGGATGACCCAGTGTTGACAAAAGGCTTGATGACCTGCTCTGCTGTCATCAGGAGTGAGGATGATGACATGCCCTTGACTCGAGCAATCCGAGAAGTGGCTTTCCTTTGCCAATGATGGGATTTCTTCCGGTGATTTTCAGTTCTTCAAACGCTTTCCAGATCTGAGCTTGTGGGTGCCACCCACGGGGACCTGGATTCTTCCCTGCAGGGCTCACCCACCTGTGCAGAGCGCTTCCTCGAGATGGGATGACATTGAGTTTAAGACACGATAGAAGTGGCCCTAAGACCGGTTCGCGGTAGCACAAAGGAGGCGCGGTGAAGCTTCAGAATTTAACAACGAAGCGAACGTGCGCGGCCATCTCCCAATGTCAGCCTCCCACGAAATCAGGGGGGTCTTCCTAGGCACGGGAGCGTGGGTGGGGATGTCTGACGGAGGGTCGGGCCGGCAGAGCGGGGCCTGCTTCACGGGAGACACGGCCACGTGGCAGCCGTGTCCAAGGGGCATGTCCAGGTCACCCGCCTTCAGAACTGCCCCCCTGGGGGCCTGTGGGGGTTGAACAAGGGTCACAGGCTTTCTGCTCAGGAAACTCCATCCCCTGAAAGCCCCTGAGGGCAGGGAGGCCCTCGCGTCTACTTTAAATGAGAGAATAACTCTCTTTAGTATAAAGTAGCCTCTTCCAAGATCACGGACTCTGAAAGCAGCTAAAATCCCACATGTCAGTCTGTGGCCTTCCAGCCAACGTACATACAACACAGACAGCCTTCCGGAAGGTTCTCTCCTTCCCAGAACACGCCTGCGCCCTTTGGGATCCAGAGTATTGACAGCCTCTGGGCTGGTTGGTTAAGGTTGCCCACCTGGGGAGGGAAGGAGGCCCCAGAAACAGCCGCCAGGGTTTATGTTTTGTTTCTGTCCTTCAGGAGGACTTAGCTCAGTTGGCACTGCGTGCACACGGCCAACGTGGGCCGGACGCGGCGGGGAAAAGACCAGGAATGACCGCAATACACATGATGCTGCAACAAACTCACCGGCTTACCCCTGGGCAAATGTAAGGGTGTTTAAAAGAGCCACCCCTTTGCCGTGGCCAGCGTCTTAAAGTGCGACCCCTGACAGAGACCCTGAATGCATCTGTGGGCTCACGTCGGGCCCAGAATCCCGGCTCTGACAGGCTGAAGAGGATGAGGATGTGAGAATGGGGGTGTCCCTGAGGCCCATCTATTCGACCCAAGTCCTTTCTGACTGATAGGCCCACATGGGCCGGGAATCTCCTTCCAGATCATCTGACGAGGGGGGACCACGCCCAGTGCCGACCGCTGGTTGGCTGAGCCCTGGGACCCCTGGCTCCCCCCTCCCCTGGCCCCCCGGCGTTTGCTTTTACCTGTTGACTGAAGGTCACGTTCCTTCTCCTGCTGCTGTCGGGGCCACCTCCCCCGGCGGCGTCCGGGATGGCCAGGGTCTGGGGTCTCTTTAGGATGCCAGCCGACCGCGGCTTGGAGGTGTCCAAGGAGCCCACCCTCAGCACGTTCCCGTCGGGGCCGGTGGCCAGGGCGACGTCCCTCCGGTCCCCGAGGCCGCGGTCCCGGTGGCAGAAGCAATCGGGGGCCCGGGGGAAGCTGACGCTGACGGCCTGCCTTGGGGCGCTGCCGGGCATGGCCAGGTGGCCGTCGTGGCCGCCCGTGAAGCAGTCGATGAGGACGCCGTCTATGCTGGACGCGGCGAAGGACGAGGCGAAGTCGCTGATGCCCGTCAGAGAGCTGTCCCTGCTGATGAAGCTGCCGTACTTGGGCGTGAGGGGGCTCAGCGGGGAGATGGGGCTGGAGAGGCTGGCGTGGAGGCCGGCGGCCGGCGGGCAGGGGGCGCCCTCCTCACCCAGGACAGGAGGGGAGGGAGGCAGCGGGAGGCTGGGGCTCTTCATGGCCGGCCTCTTCTCGCCCGGGGGCCGCAGGGGCCTCTCGGGGATGCTGACCAGGGTCAGGACGGTGGTGGTGCTCAGGATGACGGCCGTGAAGACGTAGATGACCCGCAGCTGCCCGCCCAGGGCTCTCCCGAAGCCGGTTTCATCCCAGTGGATCCCCCCGACCACATATCCGAACCCTCCTCCGAGACCTGGGGAGAGAAGCAGGGCAGGGTGGGGGGTGGAAGAAAGCCCCTGGGGAAGGTGTTCGCTTCCTTACTTAACTTGTAAAATCCACCCCAAGGACCCAGATGTATTATCTGTCCCACCTACACCCCAAAGAAAAGGAGAAGAGAATGGGATTTCCAGGGGGACCCTGGGGGACCTGGTCCCCTGCCCTTGAGGGCCGTCTGCCAGGGCATGATGACCACCTACCCACACTCTGGTCCCCTCTGCACACAGCATCTTAGGAAGACCGAAAGTAAGTGTCGACGCTGGGTCACCTGTCCCCTTGGAGTCCCGCCCCTCCCCCAGCTTCAGTGCTGTGTAAACACGGGAGACCTGGTCCCCAGCACACAGACCACGCGGGAATTTGTGTGGCCACCCCTGTCTTGCTCACCTGGCGACATCATCCTTGGTCCTGACCACCATTAAGAAAGTCACCCCTGGGCTTCCCTGGTGGCGCAGTGGTTAAGAATCCGCCTGCCAATGCAGGGGACACGGGTTCGAGCCCTGGTCTGGGAAGATCCCACATGCCGCAGAGCAACTAAGCCCGTGCGTCACAACTACTGAGCCCGTGTGCCACAACTACTGAGCCTGCACTCTACAGCCTGCGAGCCACAACTACTGAGCCCATGTGCCACAACTACTGAAGTCTGCACGCCTAGAGCCTGCGTTCTGCAACAAGAGAAGCCGCCGCAATGAGTAGCCTGAGCACCACAACGAAGAGTAGCCCCCGTTCGCCGCAACTAGAGAAAAGCCCGCGCGCAGCAACGAGGACCCAACGCGACCCAAAATAAAATAAAATAAATAAATTTATTTAAAAAAAAAAAAAGAAAGAAAGAAAGTCATCCCTAATGGGTCACCCCTGGTGGCAGCTCTCCGGGCCCTGGAGCCATCAGGGAACAGGAGGGCTGTAAGAATCTGGTCCTTTCCTCTGATCCCGCTCACTGATTCCACGGCCTCAGGGACCCAGCAAACAGCCAATGGTTCACACAGCACAGCATGAAAAGGTAGGTGATGCCGCATGGTGCCCGGCCAGTGGCAAAAGACATTCTCACCTCCAGAAATTGCCGTTTCCTCCTGCCCAGCGCTGGGCTTCCAATGGCAAGAGAAAGGCCAGGCCGCCAGGGCTCCGCCCGCCCAGCCCCTTCGCAGCCCCATCACGCATCTTAGGTGCTTTTCTATTTTGAGTCCAGCTATATTCTGACCAGGCTACTGGTTGCGATGATAAAACTCTTGGTTTACTCTTGGCGATGCAGGGGAACCTGCATCCGACCAGCATGGGCCCTCCCTCCCCTCCACCTGGGGAGACCCAGCCATGTCAGGAGTTGGCCTTTTCAACAGAATCGCCTGTGGAAAGGCCTGGACTCGGACACGTTCAGCCCAACCTTCCACGTGTCCCTGTGGGGGGACATGACCCTGAATCTCGTTATTTAATGGCTTCCTGTAGAACTTCATTTGTTCCAGACACTTCTTACGGGCCTCTTAATCTCATATCCAGCCGCCACCCGCCCCACTCCCCGGCCGGCTTTATTATTCTTAACTTTCCACATTCATGGTCCTAATTAGCTTCCCCCACTCCTTCTGAAGACACAGCTGCAGTTTGGTGACCCTTAATCAAGGTCAGATTTGCGAGAACTTTATGAACTATTTTTTTTTTAAATGATCGAAGCGATACATTTGCACAGTCGAGGAACTATACTCAACAGCAAAGAAACAAACAACCTGATTCAAACAATGGGCAAAGGACTTGAGTAAACATTTCTCCAATGATAGACGCATGGCAACAAGCACATGGAAAAATGCTCAACATCACCGATCATTAGGGAAATGCAAATCAGAGCCGCAGTGAGATACAATCTCACATGCATTAGGATGGCTACTATCGAACAATCTTTAAAAACCCAGAAAACAGTAAGTTGACCAGGAAGTGGAGAGATTGGAGCCCTTGTGCAGTGTTGGTGGGGATGTAAAATAGTGCAGCTGCTGTGGAAAACAATAAGGAGGCTCCCCAAAAACTAAAAATAGAATTACCGTCTGACCAGCAATTCCACTTCTGGGTAGAGGCCCCAAAAGAACTGAAAGCAGGGTCTTGAAGAGATGTTTGTACACCCATGTTCACAGCAGCATTATTCACAATAGCTAAGAAGCAACCCAAGTGTCCATCAAAGGATGAATGGGTAAGCACAGTGTGGTGTATAAATGCAATGAAATACTATTCAGTCTTAAAAGAGTAAGGAATTCTAACATACGCTACAACATGGATGAACCTCGAGGACATTATACTCAGTGAAATAAGCCTGCCACAAAGACAAATAATGTTTGATTCCGCTCACATCGGTTCCTTAGAGCAGTCAAATTTGTAGAGACAGAAAGTAGAATGGTGGTTGCCAGGGGCTGGAGGAGGGGAGATTGGGGGGTTATTATCTAATGGTTATAGGGTTTCAGTTTTACAAGATGAAAAGCATTATGGGGATGGATGGCGGTGATGGCTACACAACAGTGTGAAAGTATCACAGAACTGTACACTTAAAAGTGGCTAAGATGGTAAATTTTATGTCATGTGTATTTTAACACAATTTTAAAAGAGGAAAAAAAAAAACCAATTCAGAAGAGTACAGATCTTCATGTACTTACTGCAGAATTACATCCTGATAAACCCATTGTAAGTTGAAAATATCGTAAGATGAAAATGCATTTAATACACATTCTTATATATAAAATAGATAACCAACAAGGACCTACTGTATAGCACAGGGAACTATACTCAATATCTTGTAAAAATCTATAAGGGAAAAAAATTTGAAAAAGAATATATGTATATATAAATATATGTATAACTGATTCACTTTGCTGTACACCAGAAACTAACACAACAACTATAACAAACTAACAAAACAACTATAACTATAACAAATCAACTATACGTCAATTCTTTAAAAAGGGGAAAAAAAAGAAAATGCACTGAATACACCTAACCTACTGAATATCATCGCTTAGCCCCACCTACCTTACACATGCTCAGATCACTTCCATTAACCTACAGCTGGGCCAAAGCATCTAACACAAAGCCTATTTTACAATAAAGTGTTGACTGTCTCATGTAATTGACTGATGACTGTCCTGAAAGTGAAAAACAGAACGGTGGTCAGTGTAGGGTTGTTGACCCTCGAGGTCATGGGGGTGAACGGGAGCCGCCGCCCAGCATCACAAGAGAGGATCGGACTGCATATCGCTAGCCCAGGAAACTTCAAATTCAAAGTACAGTCTCTACTGAATGTGCATATCTTTTGTCAAGGCAAAAAAATCGTAAGTCAAACCATCATAAGTTGGGGACTCTCTATATAAGATAAAAAACTAATTCCTTGTTCCGACCCTCCAAACTCCTGCCTGCCTGGACCCACGCAGAAGCTCCCTGGACCCACGTGCATACGGGATTGTAAAGAGAGATGAACAACGACGTTTTCTAGAAGAAGCGACTGAGGCTTGGAGAGGCCAAGCAGTTGCCTAAAGTCCCACCATGAACAGGAGGAAAAGCACAAAACCGATTCCAGATTTCAGCTCCTGGGCACCCCCTGCCTCTTCATACAGGTCCTACACATATGATCTCTTTCCCTGGATTTTTAGAAATCTTTTCCATTGCTATTTTAAATGGGATTGTTTACTTCCATTTTATTTTGGAACAAGATAATTGTTTTATATACAAACGCTAGAGGTATTGATTTTTATATGATACTTTGATAAGCAAACATCATACTGAATTCTCTTACTGTTTTGCAGTTGATTCCTTTGAAGGTTTTGTTTGTTTTATTTTTTTTAATTTTATTTATTTATTTATTTACTTATTTATATTTTTGGCTGCCTTGGGTCTTCGTTGCTGTGCGCGGCCTTTCACTAGTTGCGGTGAGCGGGCGCTACTCTTCATTGCGGTGCACGGGCTCTAGGCACATGGGTTTCTGTAGTTGTGGCATGTGGGCTCAGTAGTTGTGGCTCACGGGCTTAGTTGCTCCGCGGCATGTGGGATCTTCCTGGACCAGGGCTCGAACCCGTGTCCCCTGCATTGGCAGGTGGGTTCTTAACCACTGTGCCACCAGGGAAGTCCAAGCACAGACTCTTTATTTTTTTTCTTTTTTCTTTCAATTTTATTGAAGTATAGTTGATTTACAGTGTTGTGTTAATTTCTGCTATACAGCAAGGTGATTCAGTTATGCATATATTCTTTTTCATCTTCTTTTCCATCATGGTTTATCACAGGATATAGGATATAGTTCCCTGTGCTGTACGGTAGGGCCTTGTCATTTATCCATGTTATATATAATAGTTTGCGTCTGCTAATCCCACACTCGCAGTCAAGCCCTCCCCCAGCACCCCTCCCCTTGGTGGTCATTCCTGCCTCCTTCCTGACTTCAGTGGGAATGTTTCTCATGTCTGGCATCAAGCACAGCACAGGGGTGTGTGTGTGTGTGTGCACACAGTCAATTGTCATTATTCACGGATTCCATATTTCAAATTTACCTACTCAGTAAAATTGATTTGTAACCCCAATAAATACATATGTAACGCGCAATCACTCTCGGATACGTGCAGAGCAATGAAAAAAAATTTTTTTTGCCCGGCTTGTGGGATCTTAGTTCCCCGACCAGGGATTGAACCCGTGCCACAGCAGTGAAAGCGCCAAGTCCTAACCATTGGACCACCAGGGAATTCCCAGAGCAGTGAAAGAGTCGCCCGACACACACGGTCCCGGCTAAGACTTTCCACAGTGATGTTCTGCCTTCTTGCTTCAACTCTCACACTGTCAACAACCATCCTTTTCATAGTCTATGTGGGTGCTACATATTTGCACTTTTGTGCTTTTTTTTGGGTGACACGCTGTTTACTTGACAGCCCGCAAGTGTAGCGCTACCGCTGTCTAGGGTTCCCAAGTGCCCGGAGCCCGCCATGTGTCTTATGGGGAAAATATGTGAGTTAGACGAGCTTCGTTCGGACATGAGTCATAGTGCTGCTGGCCGTGAGTTCAATGTTAATGAATCCGTGACATATACTAAATAAGATGTCTTTAAACAGAAACACATGGAACAAGGTTATGTATTGATCCGTTGACAAAAATGATGTGGCCAGAGGTTCGCAGGAACCTAACCCTGTATGTCTCCATGGGCCACGATTCGAGGTTGGCTAATTCAGAGCTTGTGACACCTTTGAATGACACAACTACCCGAATAACGAGAATCAACGATGTATAACACTATTTACACACGGTTATATACACACATACAGAGCTATATACACACATATATGCATATATGTCAACGATATCTTCCATAGAAAAGAATGAAATAATGCCATTTACAGCAACATGGATGGACCTAGAGATGATCATACAAAGTGAAGTAAGCCAAAGACAAATATCATATGATATCGCTTATATGTGGAATATTAAAAAAAAAATGATACAAATGAACTTATTTACAAAACAGAAGTAGACCCACAGACATAGAAAACAAACTTATGGCTCCTGAAGGGGAAGGAGGGAGCAGGGCTAAATTAGGAGTTTGGGATTGACATGTACACACTCCTATATATAAAATAGATAAACAACAAGGACCTACAGCATAGCACAGGGAACTCTACTCAATATATTGTAGTAACCTATAAGGGTAAAGAATCTGAAAGAGAATATATATATATAACTGAACCACTTTTGCTGTACACCTGAAACTAACACAGCATTGTAAATCAACTATACTTCGATAAAAAAAGAAATATAGATTAAAATATAGATATTATGGTATATAATATGTGTACCGTTGATATATGTCGTTTGAGACACGCACTCTCAAGCACTTCTGTGCTCGCCCACGTCTTTGAATTTTGTCCCCGTTGCACAGAACCTTACCTGCCAGGAGGGCGTGGATGGTCAGGCCCCGGTCCTGATCGGCGGGGCTGCACACGTCCATCATGTACGCGTGGCTGGGGCTATCGGCCGAGTCCGCGCTGAAGTCCATCAGCGCCACGCCGCACACGGTGAGCAGGATACCCCACTTGTGGTCGTGGGCCGTGTCAGCCAGCGCCGTCCCAATGTCCCTGCCGTTGAGCAAGAGTGAGAGGCCCAGCAACGCGCCTGGGGATGGAGAACAAAGTCACCGGGGAAGCGCAGCCCTGCCGGCCCTGGCGGCCACCACTTCCGGCTGGCATCTTTAGGGGCCCAAGAACTCCTTTTTAATCAAATCTTAAGCACTTGGATCAGGGTTTTTATTTCATCAAGCATAGCAGGAATGATATAGACTTTATTAACTTTTTTTTTTTTTTTTGGCCGTGCTATGCAGCTTGCGGGATCTCAGCTCCCCAACCAGGGATTGAGCCAGGCCCATGGCAGTGAAAGCCCGGAATCCTAACCACTAGGCCACCAAGGAACTCCCTTATTAACTCATGTTTAAAAAGTGATCAAAATGAGATATTTTCCAGTTAACCCAGACGGGATTACAGGGCGCTCCCCGCCACCACACCAGTGACACGATCTGGATAACTGTTTTGGTCAACACTCTTTTAGATTTTCCTAAGAGGAAGCAGTTGGGGCCTTTTTTCTTTTTTCCATTTTATTTCAATTCCAAAACAACAGACCTATAGCCAGGACAAGAATGAAAGGGCGTCTCCTTCCAAACCTTGAGGTACATCGGTCACTCCAAGCACCCAACAGTGGCTGCAGTAGGAATCCTGAAACAGAGCAGGTCAGTGGTCACTGCTGGGGTCCCCATGGTACCTGGGGACCAACTCTGAAGCAGCTTCATCAGATTCCTGAAACACCTGCACTCAAACGTCCCCAGGGCGTCAAAAGAATAAGATGATGAAACTCAGAGTCAGCAACAGAAACCTGAGCTAGAAAACCAAAGATAAACAGACTCTTGGAATCACCCAGCTTCTCCTTAAATTTTCTACTTAGGCCCCTACAAGGCACGAAGGGGCCATGACCTTCTTGGGAATCCAAGAAAGGCCAGGACCTCCCAGACCCAAGCCACCCCCAGCTGTATTGCTTGGCTCCTCTGATGACACAGCCTGGCACGGGATGGTGGAATCCTTGGGGTCCGCTGAAGTCTGGTCCTTAATCTGGTTTAGAGAAAGTCACTTAAGATACGGGGTCTGACCGGCCATACCTGTGTTCTGCTACAGCCCCACACCACTGGGGGGCTTACTCTGGCCCCTCCCTTGTCCCCTGGGGACCCTCAAGCTGCCTCCACTGAGGTTTCTGGAAGCTTCTGGGAAGGTTTCGGAGGCCATCACCAGCGGGCCGAGCGACGGCTCACCGAGGATGGGGCTGACGAACCACACGAGGCTGTAGAGCTGGTCGGGAAGGCCCATCTGCAGGAGCACCGGGGTCACGTACGCCGTCTCCATGGCATAGCTGAACTCGATGCCGAAGAGGACGCAGCCGTTGAAGAGCAGCTCCCGGAAGGACCTCTGGGGGTGCAGGTCCCCGAAGTCCACCAGCTCGATTGGACACGGGGTGTTGGGGGGCGGGGGTGGCGACGGCCGGATGCACTTCCTCCTCTTGGGGTGTCGTTTGAAGTTGTTGGCCCGGTGGCTGATGTGCCGGGTCATGGACCCCGAGTAGCCGGCGACCGGGGGCCTCCAGAAGTCCTGAGGGGTCAAGGAGGGGAAGAGGGCCTCTCCCGGAGGGGCGCTGCTCACCGGGGGGATCATCACAGGGGGCGCCGGTGGGTGGTCCTGTGGGCAAAGCGCGTTCGGGGGCAGCCGTCACCCGCGGGGCCTCCAACCCGCGAGCTCACTTGTCCCGGTGGCTCTGCCCCTCCGTCCCCCGCGGCACCGCTCACCCGCCCACGTGGGAAAGGTGAGCTCACTCGGGGCACCCTCAGAGCCGACGCCGAGCCCCCGGAGCGGCGCCTGCTGTATGCACGGTGTTCCTGGGCCTCACTTCCGCATCGGGGCAGCCCACCTGCCCGAGGAGACCAGAGCCAGAGAGAGGATCAAGTCCTTCAGGTCCCTGCGCTGAAACTCAAGGGGACGGTTCCCCAAGCAGGCTCCGCCGGGAGGGTCCAGCAAACAACCCCGAGAAGCGGGAGCCACCAAGCGCCCCACGGCTGCCCTCAGGCCGCAAAGGATGCCGAGCTATTTGAGGACCTGCGGCCCATTTCCAGGGCTAACTTTGCCCTTCCCTGCAGGCCCCAGGGGAGCAGAGGGGGAAGAGCAGGCACCCTGGGGGGAGACAGGACTCACGGGCACCCTGAGCGCTTGCAGGTGGTGAGGGGACAGCCCTTCCTTCTCGGGATGGAGAGTCACACCCTCCCTAACACCTGGGTTTACTCTCCACCCTAAGCCGGAGGAGCCAAGCCTAAAAGCAGCTGAATGAGTTTAACTCAAGTCTTTTCCTTTGACATCAGCTGGACAAATGAATTTTCAGTCGAGTCAGGAGAACTGAGACTTTCATAGTGTTTGAAATGCTCTCTTTAAAGAAATAAACCGACTCCCTGAATCCTGCTTGTTATAGGCAACACGCTGAATAGGGATACAGTTTACCAAAAAAAAAAAGAAAAAGTGAGGGACAGAAAGAATCTGGGAGGATGAGAAATAGATTTTCCTCCATCCTCAAATTATTTTTTTGAGGAATTTTCGCTATGCCCTCGTCCTGGGTAGGGAATTAGCAGGCGTGTAGGCTAATTCACAGACACTCCCGCCCACTCCGTCCCCCACCTCCCTGGGGTTTACAGTGTGTGCTACTCGGAGACCTGCCCTTGGGCATCCAACTGTTTTCACTGCTTAGAAATTAATCTGGATTGTAAACATTAAAGGAATAGATTCTAGCATGTTGACCTGTGCATTTTAGCCAATGTCAATTTTACTAAGCACAGGGAGAGGAAAGCTACTAAGATCAGAGGGAAAGAGACAGATAAAAACATGAGAGGGGAAGTTCTGCAATGGGTTTGACCTCTCTGACACAGCTCACCCCATCTGTATCACAAAAAAGCAATCGCCTAAGTTTCCTTTGGAGTCCTTCCTGGGAAGTAGGCCCTAAACCTGAGATGACATTCCCAACATTGATAGGTTTCCTTACAAGAACACTTGTTATTTACCAAGATAAATAGTAGAGGCTTTCTTTCAAAATTAGTTTTTAAGCTTTAGAAATGAGACCCTTATTTCTGACTTTAACTTACTGTACACCCTCCATCACACTCGCGCAAGTCGATAACTTCTTTATGAATCACTCTGAAATTCCTTATCACTCCAGATGTGCATCCCAAACTCCCCCACTACCCCACCCACTCGGGGATTGTCTTCCTTCTCTTCAGAAGACACCAGTGGTAGAAATGATTTATTCTAGAGACGTCCCAGCAGGATTCAGAACATCATGTTAACACAACAAACTATCCATCCACCAATCCATCCATCCATCCATCCATCATCCATCCATCCATCCATCCATCTACCCATCCATCCATCCATCCACCCATCCATCCATCCATCCATCCATCCATCCATCCATCCATCCATCCATCCCTCCATCCCTCCATCCACCCACCCATCCACCCATCCCTCCATCCCTCCATCCCTCCATCCATCAACCCACCCACACATCCATCATCCATCCATCCATCCACCCATCCATCCATCCATCCACCCACCCATCCATTCATCCATCCATCCATCCATCCATCCATCTACCCATCTTCCCACCCACCCACCCATCCATATACATATCCACCACCCATCCTCTAATCTACCCAACCTACCCGTCTACCCATCCACTCTTTCAAATATCCATCCATCCATCCATCCATCCATCCATCCATCCATCCATCCATCCTTCCACTTGCCCCCCTACCCACCCATCCTCCCATTTGGCTGAGTACTGAATACCAAGACACTGAATTTATAGAGATAAAAGAAGGACATAGTTCTTGCCCTCAAGTTAGGTGCAACAGTGGAGGAAAGACATGCTAAGCAGTGGGACCCACCCATGCAAAGGAGCTCTGTGCACCAGCTGGGCACAGTGGCGATGTGGTGATGAGAGATGAACCCATCAAGAAGGGATTAGTTGACCAGGAAGACTTGGTAAGAGGTAGATTTCACACCAAGATGACAGGGAATGACAAAACCAGCGAATCACTCTGCTCTCGCTTCTAGAAAAGGTTTATCTTATGACCTTAAAAAAAATCCCATGCTCTCCTCTACAACAAGAGCAGAGGTACCTAAGAACTATGCAGACAAGTAATACTTCATTAAAAACATAATCCACTTATGAAGATTAAGTCAAGATTTTAAAAAATTTAAAAAAAATGTTAAGCTAAGCATCTTGTTTATGTTCTCACAGGTCTCACTCAGGCCCTTGTACATAGTAAATGCTCGAGAAAAATGGGCTGGTCTTGCCTTCAAAAACCCAGGTGGTTGTTAGCTGTCCCTGGAGCTTCATTCATTAAGATCATAGAAATAGAGGACCCGCTGGAACAGCGCATAATAAGACTGTCTCCTTAGAAGTCAGAAGGAAGACCTTAGCCCAGGTGTGTCAGAGAGCTTAACCTGACTTCACCTGTCTGGTCACAGCCCCGCACCTGCCTCTGTGGCTAACTCCCTCTGTGCCTCTCTACCTGCCCCTTCAGGCACACGACGCCTCTCTTTCCTATTGGCATTTTACCCCCATAAAGTGAACTTACGTGAACACGCGTTAGAAACCTTCCCTTTCATTTTAGAATGAAGAACCACGGGCCCCATTTGGAAGAATTTTAGCCTTACACAGCATCAGGCAGAAGTATATTTTTGAAAAGGGAGGATTTTTGACCCACTTAAAATGGACTATGTAAATAGTCCATGTCTCTACCTGTGATGTGACAACTTCACCATCACCTGCCCACCACCTCCAGCTTTAAAGCACAGCCTGCAGCCTGTCCGAGCAAAAGTGAGACCCTCACCGCCCCCATCCTACACCCCCCACCGACACACATCTAAACCGAATTAAACCTGGGCTTGAACGGAGTCTTCACTAAGGCTTCCCCTTCAAGTTTGGGGGATCAGGATTACCACTTTTATGTAAAAATACATATATTAAAAGCTGTCCACGAAAGTTTATTCTAAGGACTATTTAAAATTCACTTTTGAATGTTATAAAAAAAGAAAGTAAAATGTAAACTAGTACAATAGAATTTTAATACACTAATACAAATATTCATCAGACCATCTCGATCACACTGTATTACCATTTACTCAGCCCCCCAAAAATGTGCACATATTCCTGGACCCCACAAGTTATATGCTGGGTTCACTGGGCTTCTAGAATACAGAGGATGTTTCAAGGAATGAATCCTTCAAATTGTGTTATGGGATGACTAAGCAGCAATTGATTAATAAAAATAAACAATGTCCATGTAATTCGAATGCTTAAAATCACCCCACGCTGACCTCAACTCATTTCCTCATTTCTCTACGTGAAACCAGGCTTCCAACTGTGGGGTGACATGGGGCCACAGCCCTTCCCCGCTCTTCCTTCTACCAATTCTCAAAGTTAATACTTTAAGGAAATCTTCCCAGACCAGTAAAGGGCTCTGTGGACTTCAGAGGATGTATTTAATCAGCTAGTTGCTCGATTGTATGTCACCCACTTCTCACTTTTGATCTGTGGCAATCTGGCCCCTACCTGACAGCCAATTGATCCCCAAACCCCTGGTGAGGCACGCATTGAACTTTGATCAGCACCTGGTTCTACTTCCCTATAAAAGCTGAAAAAACAAAAACATTATGGTAACCCCACAAACCACTTGTCGAGGACAGGATGAACGGAACTGCTACAACCCTCCCGTTTCAGCCTCAGCATGTTACCCTTGCCAAGAAAGCAGGAATCCTGGTGCTCCTCATAAGCTTAATCCTGGGATGCTGAGAGAGATTATACCAGGGCCCCAGCCATCCAGAGCATTCGTTAAGCCTCTGGCGGGAGGTGAACCGGAAGCTGATGACACCTGCCCAGGTGACCTGGGAACAGGCCTCCCGGCACCAATAAGCAGAGCTTAAGCCTGGGGCAAATTCCAGTGTTTGATCTCTTTCCTTGCAAATGTGAAATAAATCTGTCACCCAACTGCTACCCTTCTCAGGGCGGGAGAGTTCTGCACTCAGGGGGCGAGACGTGGGCTCCACTGACAGTTCAATTAATTAGACATCCAAGAGGAACAAAGGTCTCGGTGCCAACCTCCAGTCCCAATCCTGGCACTCTGATTACCCTGGGGCCTAAGCCGCAACGCTGCCAGCACAGAGCCGGGAAGCCGTGCGGAGGGCACAGGAGGAAATGGAGGTACCTGTGGGTCCAGCCAGGAGACATCCCTTTCCGAGGCCGGGGTCCTGCCTGCCCCGTTCGCAGCTCGGGTCCCGGCCCGGCCGCCCCCGGCCCGCCGCTGCTCCTGCAGCATCACCCCGCGGGGCGGGGCCGTGACGTCACAGGCTGCATCCTCGCCAGGCTTCATCCTCGCCGCCTACGGCCGGTACCCGCAGAGCATCCTTAAAGCGGCACCGCCCTGCAGTCCGCCGCGGAGGCGCTGGACCCCGCGCAGGGCCCCCACCCCTCGCCAGCCGCTCCTCCTCCCGAAGTTTAAAGGCCGGCAGAGTCTGCAAGGAAAGCTCCAGAAACAGGCCCGCTAAGACTTCCGCGGCCTGAGGCGTTCTGGCCTTGGTGGACCCCTTTCTCCATTAAAAAAAAAAAAAATATATATATATATATATATATATATATAAATTATATATATTAAATATATATAATATATTATAATTGTATATTATATATTATAATTATGTATAATATATAATAATTTTATATTATTATATATATAATTTTATTTTACAGCTGTGTTAGTTTAAAGATGAATATATTACTATATTAATACTGTATATTAAAACATTTCCCTTGGCCTAAGAGTTCTTCCCCCCCCCTTCTGATTTTAAAAGACATGAACCCATATTTGAGGATCGCTAAAAGCACTGTGTGCTCTGCACTCCGCCCACTGTGCACGGTAGGTTGGCCCTGCCTAGAAATATTATACTGCATTCGCTTATTCCCTCAACCGACGTATCAGGTGCTACTCTGTGCCAGCTCTACCCTAGGGACTGGGGATACAACAGTGAACAAACAGGCAAAAGTTCCTGGCTCTGTGGCATGACATTGTAGAGAGGGAGAGACACACTGAACAAGACAAATAACATAAATAAATGGTAAGTCAGAAGACAGTCATCCCCAGAGAAGGGGCTTAGGGAGTGTGGGGCTGGGGGTTGGGGGGGGGGACTGCAGTTTAAATAGGGTTGTTGATGAGTCCCCACCCAGAAGGTGACATTTGAAGAAAGACTTGGACGAGGTGAGGGCGTTAGCTGTGCTGATGTCTGGGGGAAGGTCATGCCAGGCAGAGGGACGAGCAAGTGCAAAGGCCCTGGGGTAGGAGCTGGATTGAATCAATGACGGAGCAAGTAATTATACAGTACAGTCTGTAGTGAAATTACAAAGCACAAAGTGCTACTGGGGAAAGACGTGTAGCTCTAGGAAAGTTTATAATAAGGGGATGTGACTTTGATGGGAGGGCCGGGGGTCCTTGAGGAAATGACACTGGACAGGTGTGCTAACGCTGAGTAGAGGGGGCAGCATGTGCAGAGCTCCTGTGACAGGAGGGGGCAGGGTGAGCACAGAGCCAGTGGGGCTGGGATGCCGAGGTGAGTGGGGGTGGGCTGGAGAGGCAGCTTGGGCTCAGGCTGTGGGCCTCGTGGACTGTGCCATTTTCTAAGAATAAGGAGAAGCTTAGACGGGTCCAGTGCAGCAGAGTGGGTGACATAAATCATATTCATATTTTGCAAAGATCATGTAGCTCAGAGTGGAAAAGTGGATTGGAAGGGATCAGGGGGCCCAGGTGGGCGCACCAGGGAGGATCTTAGAGAACTGCCCAGGCGGGAGAGGATGTGAGCGATGGTGGAGAGACAGAGGTGGTGGATTGCCTAGGCATTTGCGGGTAAAACCAACAGGGCTTGGTGACAGGCTGAAGGTGGGGGGTACGGGGAGGAGGGAGGAAGGTGTCGAGAAGTTTCCAGCTTGAGCACCCAGGCAAAGGAGAGGAGAGCATTCGGGCTGCTGGGGCGAGTCACAGGGTGGCTTTGATACAGAATGAGTTCGAGGGACCTTTGAGGCATGGAGGCCCCTAGAGATGGGTCTGGAGATCAGAGACGGTCTTTCGAGAATCACTTGCACACAGGAAGCCAAACTGCGGCCAACGACATCAACAGGGAGAGACGTAGCACGGAGGAACGACGCCTCCTCGGTCACTGGTCAGGGGGAGAAGGATTGAGCCATCAGAGAACTGCTTCCATCTTATCATATCTCTAAACAGGAGTAACAGTTTGAAAAAAATACCAATGTGTTTTTCTATTTTGCCTTTACACACAATGACCTGCTATTTTGTTAGCTCAGAGCTCACAGCTGTAACTTATAAACCTCAACATCCCAAGAGCTTAACACAATGGACGCTTATTTTTGGCTCATGTGAAGTCCAAAGGGGTGTTTCTGATGCACAGGGGACCTCCAAACGGTCATTCAGGGACCCAGGCTCCTTCCATCTGGGCTCTGCCTGAGCCAGGCTAGCAAGAGGCCCACATCCCACTCATCCATTGGCCGGGACTCAGTGACACAGTCACACCCAACCGCAAGGGAGGCTGAAGGACCTGGAGGAAGTGGGTGTGAGGGGTGCTGTGTCAGCTGCTTGTTTAGCGTTTATCAGCTTGGAGGAGGGGAGGAGAGGGGAGGGAGGGGACAGCTGGGGATGCTAAGAAAACAAAAGTTAATACCTCCTTTCTGAGATTCAAAATAGGATTCTGCAGCCCGAGAAAAGGCTTGAAATCTAGGTGTTGTTGAGAAAGAAAGGACTTAAAAAATTCCTTTGACCTCTTTTAACCTTACAAGGTCAGAAGCTTCCTTTCTTAACCCTCCAAGGTCAGACTGGACCTCGGTGTTTCTCCCTCTCTGTGGACAAGATTCCCCGTCTTATCAGTGGGTCTAGACAGGAGTCCAGAGTGGAAAGAGGGCGACAGGGCATGCAGGGAACACAAGTGAAGCCCACCCCCCGTCCCTGGGCACTGTGGAAGGAAGGCAGAGGCAGTAGGCTGGGGGGGGGGCCAAGCCGATGGGGAGCTGCGTGGAGAGGACCCCTGGGGGTAAAGGCTCAGCCCTCCCCCAGCCCTGGCAGGAGTCTGTTGGAGGAGAGCAGGAGTGGGTCCTACTCAGGACTGAAAGCTGCAATGGCCCCTTGGGGGGGATGACCTTAAAGGGGCGACACTCCACCTCAGTGGGGAAGGGCAGTGAGGACGGTGGGGGGCGGGGGGCGGCTGGGGGCCAGCAGAGAGATGCAGAGGGCTCTACAGGGCCAGGCGGGGCCCCGCCCACTTCACAGCAGAACCTGGAAATCAGGGGTCCACCAAATCCCCTTGGCCCCCCGCAGTGCACACGGTGACCAGCCTGTGGCCGGGAGGTCACACGAGCCCCGCCCTGCCCCCGGCTGCACCCTAGAGGGACAGGAGGACCCAGGCCCCAGAGGCCGTTATCTTAAAGAGACCAAGTCAGACCCAAAGGGACGGTGCAAAGGATCCGACTGAACTCAATTTTATATCAGGTTTGATCAAAGTTTGTGCCTCCCCATCACGCCCTCCACGCCTGCAGTCGGTGATGGCTCATGAGAAAGCCCAGATCAGCCACAGATAAATAACTGGACGCCGGTTCCTTTGCACCCCTGAGCGTGGTGGGAACAGTTCAGCCAACGGCTGGGACTCCAATGCTAGAGAGGGAAGGGGAGGGGGAGGGTGGGAGGTGACCCCAGGCGTGTCCCTGCAGCAGCGGCGGTCACCTGCCATTCCGGGGCGTCCACAAGGTGGTGGGAGAGCCCCACCTTCTCGGCCCGCGCCTGGGAGGGCCGGCGGGGAAGCCAGAGGGATGTCTAGTGTTTCTCTGGCACAAAGGGAAGGAGAGATGGTGCTTTTAAAGCATTTTCCGCCCTTGCAAGGATTCATGGTTCTACGGCTGAATTCTTTTTTTTTTTTAACTTTGTAAACACACTTTTTCTGCAAAGCACACAGCTGCATGGTTTTTTTTTTAATTTTATGAATAACATTTTTAATAACAGATCTTGTGCCAGGCCTTGTGTTAAGGCTTTTACGTACTTTAAACCTCATTTAGTCATCCTACCTTGAGGAGGTGGGCAATACCCCTCCCATGTTTTTTGGATCCGGAAGCCTGAGGCTTGGTGAGCGTCACTTGGCACGCACGGTTGGAGCTGGACTTGAACCCAGGACTGAGCGACCCTGGGGCCCAAGCCTCCGGCAGCACGTGAGGGCTGCAGCGTTCGCAGTCAGGCTTGGGGTCATTCATAGGTTCACCCAGCGAGTGTTTATGGAACGCCTGCTTTCCGCAGGTCAGGCTACGAGAGGGAGGCGGGCAGCGTCGTCAGAACCAGCACGAGACCTCACAGCCTGGGCTCCACCCTCCTTTCTCAGCCTCTCTGCGGCCTCTGTCTCCTCCAGCCGCCCCTGCCCATCCATCAACGGTTTGCCCGTTAGGCTGCCTTTTGGCTCCCAGTTCAGAAGGACTGGGCAGTACCAGAGCTGCAGGAGTGTGTGTGTGTGTGTGTGTGTGCACGTGCGTGCTGGTGAAAGCGTGTGCTTCCACAAGTGTTGTAGGGAAAGGTGCCTTCCCTTCATTTATGCAGAGTTAACGGATTCCTGGTGTCCTTCAGTCAGCACTGCTTTTCACTCTTCAGGGAAGCTTCTGTGGATCTGACGTGCCCTACACACACTCACACACACACACACACACACACACACACACACAGAGTCTGCATTGCAAGTTCCAGGAGGGCAGGATAATCCAACTCCTTTTGCGTCCTCCTGCAGAACTTGGCGGGCAGAGGGCCCAACACATGGTAGGCACTCAAACATATTTATCTGACCTACACAGGATGGGGTCAGTAGAAGTTGTGTGGTTACTCTTGTGTCTGCACAGGTATGCTATGGGTTAAAACGAAATGTTATGGACGGGTCTGGGAACTCAGACTATTTCCGAATATATGCCCTCCTTGTAGGGAGCCTATGGCACCAAAGCCTGGACCCTGGGCCATTCAAAGGCTGGGACAAAGGAGGGGTTGTGGCTAGAATCTGAGCTGAGCCAGAGCAAGAACCCAGTGTCTGGATGTCAGGCTGTGCTAGAGGTGAAGGAGGTTGGACTCACGTTCTAGAATCAAGGCGGTGGCACCCAGGATGGCTGTGGACTCCTCATCCGTGGGCTGGGATACAGCCTCATGGGGACACAAGGTCACCTGAGACAATGCAGGACGCCCAATTAAATTCAAATTTCAGTTAAACATCAAATAATTCTTATGTATCAGTACGTTCCAGGTAATATTTGGCATCCTGTATTTTGATGTGCTCCATCTGGCAGCCCTATTGAGACAGCTCCTGGACCCTGGAGAAAGAAGCCTCCCCGGGGGCGCCCGAGACCCTCTTTCTCGAAGCGGCCAGGTGATCAGGGCCCCCAGGCTTGGGCTGCTGGCCAGTGTCTGCCAAGCTCCACTTTGATTTGCTGTCTCCCTGAGAGAGCGGTGAACACCCAACATTCGTGAGAAGTGCAAGCCAACCTTTGGGCAGGTCTTGAGAGTGGAGACTCCTGGATCATGCTCACTGGGGCCTTGAAAGTTTCCGGTGGCTTTTGTGCTTTACCTATGTGTTCAATGTGTCACAATTCTGAATCTACTAAACGGGACTTTCTAACACTTAACCATTATTTACACAACTAATACATTTAAGACCTATTAAGTTTTCAAATGATTTTAATCTTTTATCTTCATGCCCATGAATTATTAAACTTTGGTATTACGAAATATAACACAGAAAAGTGCAAAAACCAAAACGAACAGCTCAATGATTTATCGCACACGTGGAACCACAGTCAGGTCTAGACAGAATATTTGCCAGCTCCCTAGAAATCCATCTCGTGCTGCCTCTATCCCCAAGCTCTTCTTCTCTCAAGCTCCACCAAGAGGTAATCACTTTTCTGACTTTTATGTTCATTGCTTTCAGGCTTTTAAAAAAATAGGTGTACCCGACATGCCCATGTCTTAGTTTGCTCCCCCGTCTCCTGCCCAAGCTGGCGGGAGGTGATTCCAGGAAGCAGGAGTAAGGAGAATAAGATGGGGAAGGGAGAAAAGCTAATAACAAACACATGAATGACCAGGTCACCAGTGTGGGCAATTGGGGCTCAGTCGTATTGGGGTGCCCTGAGAAGCCAAATGGGACAAGATTTATCATTGTTCTGCTGTAGGAGGGATCGCTGAGGCATTTATTTACTAACTTCCAGCTCCTTCTGGTGGAGGGGTGCCACTGAGGGCCTTAGCTACCCTGCACTGTAGCTGCACCTTTTGGCGGAGGTGCAGACTCTCAAGGTGCTGGAGAAATCTCAGCAGCTTGAGGTGGGAAACTGTCAGCATGGTGGGACCTGTCTGCTGCAGCTACAAGCGAACCCAGGTGAACCTAGGACATACACAGCTGTGTTACTCAGAGTGACAGTACGCAGCCAGATGCAGGGCTTGTACCAGGATTTAAATCAATGCACTGTTTCCTTCATCTGGAAAGTCTTACTACAAAAGAAAGGAAAAAGGCAGCTGAACTAAGTAGTGGGTTTAGCGACACTAAATGGTGCAAACTCCTTCTTTCCTGCTGGGCAGGACACTGTTTACAGACGGGCAACCCCGAGTCCTTCTGTACAGCAACATGCAGCCTTAAATTCTAGGGTTTCGTTCAGTCTTTTCTTCTTTCTTTTCTTCTGTTTTTGGCTGAGATGCTCGGCTTGCGGGATCTTAGTTCTCAGAAGCGGGATCGAACCTGGGGCTCCAGCAATGAGAGCACCGAGTCCTAACCACTAGGCAGCCAGGGAATTCCCTAGTTCAGCCTTTTAAAAAAAACTTTGTGTCAATAAGATCAGAAGTATGTGTTCTTCTGTGTCTGGGTTTTTGTTGTTGTTGTTGTTGATCATTTTGATTTTGAAAGTCGTCCACGTGGCTCTGGTTCATTTTCAGCGTTGTAATGTGTGGATATATCCTAAGGTATTAATCCATCTTTCCGTTGACAGACATGTGGGCTGTTTCTATTTTAGGGTTATTATAATAATGCTACTTGGACACGGTAATACATGTTTTTGGTATACATATGCACGCATTTCTTTTGGGTATATATTCAGAAATGGCACTTCAGGGTAAATATATGTTGACCTTTAGTAGATAATCTCAACAGTTTTCCAAAAGTTGTACAAATGTGCACTCCTAACGGCAGTGTGTATTGCTTACATACTTAGCACAATTTGGTATTGTTTGTCTTTTACTTTTAGCCGTCTGGTGTACAATGGTGGTTTTAATTTTCATTTCCCTGTGACTAATGAGGCTGAGCATCTCTTCATATGTCCATTAGTCATCTCAGTATCTCCTCTGTAAAGTACCTGATCAAACATTTTCCCCATGTTTCTATTGGGTTATAAGCTGATTTATAAGAATTTGTTTTGTATTTATATTTAAACCTTTTGCAAATTCTTAATTTTAATGTGTTGGGTTGGCCAAAAAGTTCCTTTGGGTTTTTCCTGTAAGATGTTCAAATAATCAATTTCTTTCTTTCTCTTTTTTTTGGTGTCCTATATAAGAAATCTTTCCTTACCTAAGGTTATGAACATATTCTCCTATGTTATCTTCTAGAAATTTTATTTTTTATTTTATTTTTTAATTAATTTTTATTGGAGTATAGTTGCTTTACCATGTTGTGTTAGTTTCTACTGTGCAACAAAGTGAATCAGCTATACGTATACGTATGTCCCCTCTTTTTGGATTTCCTTCCCATTTAGGTCACCACAGAGCACTGAGTAGAGTTCCCTGTGCTATACTGTAGGTTCTCATTAGTTATCTATTTTATACATAGTAGTGTGTATATGTCAATCCCAATCTCCCAGTTCATCCCACCCCCCTTTCCCCCTTGTTATCCATATGTTTTTTGTTCTCTAAGTCTGTGTCTCTATTTCTGTTTTGCAAATAAGATCATCTATACCATTTTTCTAGATTCCACATATATGTGTTAATATACAATATTTGTTTTTCTCTTTCTGACTTACTTCACTCTGTATGACAGTCTCTAGGTCCATCCACGTCTCTACAAATGTCCCAGTTTCGTTCCTTTTTATGGCTGAATAATATTCCGTTGTATATATGTACCACTTCTTCTTTATCCATTCCTCTGTTGATGGACACTTAGGTTGCTTCCATGTCCTGGCTATTGTAAATAAGGCTGCAGTGAACATTGGGGAGTATGTGTCTTTTTAAATTATGGTTTTCTCAGGGTATATGCCCAGTAGTGGGATTGCTGGGTCATATGGTAGTTCTATTTTTAGTTTTTTAAGGAAATTCCATACTGTTCTCCACAGTGGCTGTATCAATTTACATTCCCACCTACAGTGCAAGAGGGTTCCCTTTTCTCCACACCCTCTCCAGCATTTATTGTTTGAAGATTTTTTGATGATGGCCATTCTGACCAGTGTGAGGTGATACCTCATTGTATTGTTTTGATTCACAATTCTCTAATAATTAGTGATGTAGAGCATTCTTTCATGTGCCTCTTGCCCATCTGTGTGTCTTCTTTGGAGAAATGTCTATTTAGGTCTTCTGCCCATTTTCTGATTGGGTTGTTTGCGCTGCATGAGCTGTTTGTATATTTTGGAGATGAATCCTTTGTCAGTTGTTTTGTTTGCAAATATGTTCTCCCATTCTGAGGGTTGTCTTTTCATCTTGTTTATGGTTTCCTTTGCTGTGCAAAAGCTTTTAAGTTTCATTAGGTACCATTTGTTTATTTTTGTTTTCATTACTCTAGGATGTGAGTCAAAAAAGATCTTGCTGTGGTTTATGTCAAAGAGTGTTCTGCCTACGTTTTCCTCTAAGAGTTTTATAGTGTCTGGCCTTACATTTAGGTCTTTAATCCATTTTGTGTTTATTTTTGTGTATGGTGTTAGAGAGTGTTCTAATTTCATTCTTTTACATGTAGCTCTCCAGTTTTCCCAGCACCACTTATTAAAGAGGCTGTCTTTTCTCCATTGTATATTCTTGCCTCCTTTGTCAGGAGATTAGGTGACCATAGGTGTGTGGGTTTATCTCTGGGCTTTCTATCCTGTTCCATTGATCTATATTTCTGTTTTTGTGCCAGTACCATACTGTCTTGATTACTGTAGCTTTGTCATATAGTCTGAACTCAGGGAGCCGGATTCCTCCAGCTCCGTTTTTCTTTCTCAAGATTGTTTTGGCTATTCAGGGCCTTTTGTGTTTCCATACAAATTGTGCAATTTTTTGTTCTAGTTCTGTGAAAAATGCCATTGGTAATTTGATAGGGATTGCATTGAATCTATAGATTGTTTTGGGTAGTATAGTCATTTTCACAATATTGATTCTTCCAATCCAAGAACATGGTATATCTCTCCATCTGTTTGTGTCATCTTTGATTTCTTTCATCAGTATCTTATAGTTTTCTGCATACAGGTCTTTTGCCTCCATAGGTAGGTTTATTCTGAGGTATTTTATTCTTTGTTGTAATGGTAAATGGGATTGTTTCCTTAATTTCTCTTTCCAACCCTTTGTTGTTAGTGTATAGGAATGCAAGAGATTTCTGTGTATTAATTTCTATCCTGCAACTTTACTAAATTCATTGATTAGCTCTAGTAGTTTTCTGGTGGTATCTTTAGGATTTTCTATGTATAGTATCATGTCATCTGCAAACAGTGACAGTTTTACTTCTTCTTTTCCAATTTGGATTCCTTTTATTCCCTTTTCTTCTCTGATTGCCATGGCTAGGACTTCCAAAACTTAAGAAATCTTTCCTTACCTAAGGTTATGAATATATTCTCCTATGTTATCTTCTAGAAATTTTATTTTTGACCTTCTGTGTATAGGCCTACAATTTATCAAGAATTGACTTCATTTTTAGTATAAGGTAAGTGCCAAGCTTAATTTTTTTCATATGAATATCTGCTTGACTGAACACCATTTATTGAAGAATGTCCTTTCCTTACTATTCTACAGTGCCATCTTTGGCACAAATAAAGTACCATATGTGGGGTCTGTTCCTGGACTGTATTCTGTTCAATTGGTCCATTAGCCTATATGTGCACATAGCTTTATGGTAAGTCTACATCTGGTAGAGTAAGTTCTCCAACTTTGTGCTTCCTTAAAATTTTTCTGACTGTTCATGGACATTTATTGTGCATGTTTAAGAATCAGTCTTTCAATATCCATAATATATATTTATTTTTAAAACTTTGGGATTTTTAAACTTTGGGATTTTAAAATGATGGACTGATCTGGAAGGATTGAAATATTTGCAATATCCAATCTATGAATATTTTATATACCTATATATATATATACACACATACATATACATATATATATCCATTTATTTAGGTCTTTTAAACTTTCTCTCATTAATGTTTCATGATACACGACTTACAGATCTTTTAAAAAATATTTATTTATTTATTTATTATTTTTGTCTGTATCAGGTCTTAGTTGCAGCATGCGGGCTCTTCGTTGTGGTGCGTGGGCTTCTTTCTAGTTGTGGTGCATGGGCTCCAGAGCGTGTGGGCTCTGTAGTTGTGGCACACGGGCTCTAGTTGTGGCATGTGGGCTTAGTTGCCCCACAGCATGTGGGATCTTAGTTCCCCTACCAGGGATCGAACCCATGTACCCTGCATTGGAAGATGGATTCTTTACCACTAGACCACCAGGGAAGTCTCTGCCTTGCTAATATATTGCTTAAGAGAGATTAATCTGTAAGTTTCCCCTTTAAAAATGTCTTATCAGGTTTTGCTTTCAATGTCATGCTGACCTCATAAAATGGATTAAAGAGTGCTTCTCTCTCCTTTTTTTTTCTATTTCCAGGAAGAATTTGGGTAATAGTGGCATTATATTCTTGTTAACCATTTAGATGAACTCACCAGTGAGCCAGCTGGGCCTGGAATTTTCTTTGTGGAAAAATTTAAAATTGTGAATTCAATTTCTTAATAATTGTAGGCTATTCGGATTTTCCATTTCTTTTTGTGATTGTTTGGGAATATGTGTCTTCCAAGGAAATTGTCCACTTCATCTTAATTAAAAACTTTTTTGGCACAAGTTTGTTTATAATATCCTATTATGACCTTTTTGATGTCTATAAGATCTGTAGTAATGTCCCTGTTATGGGCTGAATTGTGTCTCCCCCTCCCTCCCCAAGTTCATATTTTGAAGTCCTACTCCCTACTATCTCAGAATGTGACTGTCTCTAGAGATAGGGCCTTTAAAAGAGGTAATTAAGGTAAAATGAGGTCATATGGGTGGTCCTTAATCCAATATGACTGGTTTCCTTATAAGAAGAAAAGATTAGAACAGAGACACCCACAGAAGGAAGACCATGTGAAGACACAGGGAGAATATGGCCATCTACATGCCAAAGGGAGAGGCCTGGAATAGATCTTGCCTTGGAACCAACCCTGCTGACACCTTGATCTTGGACTTCTAGCCTCCATGACTGAGAAAATAAATTTCCGTTGTTTAAGCCACCTTGTCAGTGGTACTACATTGTGACAGCCCCAGCAGACTAATACAGTCCCATTTTTCGTTCCTGATATGAATTATTTAGTCTTTCTTTTTTCTTAATTAGTCTTGCCAGGGGTTTATCAATTAGTCTCTTCAAAGAACCCACTTTGTTGATCCTCTCTATGCTTACTTTCTTTTTTTGTTTTAATATTTATTTATTTGGCTGTACCGGGTCTTAGCTGTGGGAGGCAGGCTCCTTAGTTGTGACTCGTGGGATCCTTAGTTGCAACAGGCAGGTTGCAGCAGGCAGGCTCCATATTTGCAGCTCAATGGCTCCTTAGTTGCAGCACGAGGGCTCCTTAGTTGTGGCATGTAAACTCTTAGTTGCGCCATGCATGTGGGATCTAGTTCCTTGAGCAGGGATTGAATCCGGGCCCCCTGCATTGGGAGCGCAGAGTCTTATCCACTGCACCACCAGGGAAGTCCCTATGCTTACTTTCTAATTCATTAATTTTTGCTTTTATCTGTATTATTTCCTCCCTTCAACTTTCTTTGGGTCTAATTTGCTATTTGTTTACTAACTTCTTGAGATTAATAATTAGGTTGTTGACGTTTTGGCTGTTCCTCTCCTAATATAAGCATTTCTCTAAGCATGACTTCAGATGCATCCCACGAATTTTGACACATAGTATTTTCATTATCATTGAGTTAAACATTTTGGCAAGACAACTAAGTAAAAAAATATGGCTGAGAGTTAGTGGCAGGGACCTGGGGCTTAGCCATGTTCAGAGATTTGGATTTTGGTATCTGGAGATGGTTTGAACAAGGGAACAGATATACTTTCAGGTAGCATTCTGCTGCTAACCAGTGGAAGTGGAGCAGGGCAAGCTGAGAGGGTCCCTTGATGCACTAATCGCCAGTTAAATACTCTCTCTACCCTATCTTCTCCCCTTTTGATATCTCCCCATTCTTTAGACATTTATATCCAACTGCCCACTTGAATTCTCCACTTAGATATCTAATAGGCACCTCAAACTTATCAAGTCCAAAACCAAAATCCTTGATTTTTTTCTCCAGCTCTGCTCCTTGCTTGGTGAATCACCACGGAAAACTTAGATCACACTTAGGAACCCACAGAGATTGGGGAGGTAAGTATTAGTTGCTTCTACAGGGGTGTCCGTCGGTGCAAGATGATCTGTCCTTGCAGCACAGATGGGCTCACACCTCCTAAATATCTAATGAAATATCTCTGGCCATTTCTCACATCATGAAACCCAAACTTTCTGTCTAATTTTCTGGGTCCTCCATCACCTTCCCTCTGTCCAATCAGATTCACTGCCCTCCTCAACTGGTGTAATCTGATCCCATAACCCCGGACCCACACTTGTCTGTGAATATATGCTGCTCTTTTCCTGGTTCACTGCCTTTCCCAGTGATGTATTCAAATCCTACCAGTTCTTGAAGTTTTGCCTTACTTCTCTAACCTTCATCTGTCTCCTCTGAACTTGCTCGTCTAGGTCACATTATCTAGCTCCTAATTGTACAGTGGCGTACACTGTTCAATATTGTGTCACTTATGTTTGTCTTTTGTCCCTAAATAAGTCTGTTGGCCCCGCATGATACTTAGCACATTTTCGCTTCTCAACACTCCCCACTTGTGAACTGATAGGGATTGATTTAGAACATCAGAAAGTACTTATTCTAGCTTTGGAAATCCTCAACTCCTCTGCATAGCGGGCCTCACCCTTGCATTTGATCTCAGCCTGCACGTTGGCTGGCCAAGGCTATGAGACCCCTTGGGTCCCCACTCCCATCTTTGGGCCTTGATGTTTTCTTTGCCACGGGGTGGCCTGAAGTAAACCCCAGGGAACAGAGACAGGGCTTTTTTCTTCTTCTTTCTTCTGTTCTCCTGGACAACAGTTTTCACCCTTTGGTGTGACTCAGGTCCAATTGGCGTGCTTTTTAAAAATGCTTGTTACTGTTCCCCCAGAGATTCTGATTCAGCACATCTGGGTTGGCAAGTTTAACAAGCATCCTGGTGCTTCTGGGCAGATGGAACTGTGACCATACGTTGAGAAGCCAAGCTCCTGTGAGTTTTGGATGGTTAGGGTTACGGTTAGGGTTAGGGTTAGGGTTAGGATTCGTCCCTTCTGTCCTTCTAGTTTTAAGTGATATTGCTCCTCCATATTTCCTTTTAGACTTCCCCCAAAAGGCAAAAAAATGTGGCTCTGACTCTAGCACCTGGCATTTAGCAGGATGATTTCCTGAGAGAAAGCCTTCTGGTTTAGATCATGGTTCAAACTATCACTTAGCTGTCAAAAACAGCTCAAGAGAAAGGAATGCTTAAATGTTGCTCTTAATTTTCTATCCAGAAACTTAGAGGAAAAAGAGGTACATGTTCACGGAGTTTGTATATGCAAAGAAAGGGTCTGGAATGATCTACACTGAACTACAATACTGTCTGTCTACCCTTGGGCAGTGGTATTGGGGTGGACCAGGCAACATTAACCTTTTAATTCAGCCACTTCAGTACTCTTTAGAGGGTTGTTTTACAATGAGCATGTGCTCCTTTTGTAATAAAAATAAGTTTCCAGAGCAAAAACCCAGCACAGTCCTTTAAAACAAAACATCCAGCGCATGTACTCAGTGTTCTTTCTGTGTGATGAAGAGGAGTGAAGCACAGTGTCTTCTCCCTTGGATTACTGTGTTCACGCATCACTGGGACGTTTTAACATCGAGCTGTGATTTAGAACCGAGTCCCAAGACGTTTTGTGACTAAAGAAAGATCTTTGAAATAATTACGAGATTGGAAGGGTCCTATTAAATAGTTCTTGTGGTCCAGGAAGGAACTCCCTCAATAATTTATAGGGCAGTAGAACTGAAAGATTTCTGGATAACTTTGGGCTCTTCATTTTTTTTTTTTTTTTCCCCACAATTTAAAGTATTGTCTCCCGACTTCTCATTTTCCCAACAACATCAGTCAGGTGCTTTTGAACCTCAGCGGAACAGAAGTTACAACTCTCCGAGCATTGCTCGCTGTAGCATTGTATCCGCAATCAGGGTTTGGATGCAAAGGGCTTTGTCTTCATTTAAACTTGACAAACCGGGGTGCACTGGGACCCTCCCACCTCCACAAATCTCCACTCCGCCCTCCCACCATGATGTTCCCCCTGTTTGTGAGTCGCTTGGTATCAATTAAACTGCTTTGCTTTCCCCTTCAGTGAATCCGCCTCTTACAGCGCATTCATCCCGCCCATATTTACAGCTACACTTGGGCCCAACATTTCAGCTGCCAACAGACAGACACCTCATTATTTACCCAACTTGAATTGGGACTCTTTTTCTGTTTCTTGGAAACCTCCC
The DNA here is from genome assembly GCF_965194825.1 of Balaenoptera physalus. NCBI lineage: Eukaryota > Metazoa > Chordata > Mammalia > Artiodactyla > Balaenopteridae > Balaenoptera > Balaenoptera physalus. The sequence continues at coordinate 190,168,845 of NC_138882.1, forward strand.
TCAAGAGCCCCATAATCCTTTCTCTGGTGAAAACGGTTGCTCCTGCTGAGCGAAATTCCGCTTATGGCCTCAACACAGCCACGTTGTTCTTGTTCTTAAAGAGATTTTTTTTACTCCATTAAACTTGCTTCTTCACGAGGCTCAGTGGATCAGCCTTACCCATTCAGGAGGCACCTGATAGGCAGCAGTTGTCTCGTTCAAGTACAATTAGATTCTTTACTCGAGGGCCGACATTGTGGAAGCAGCCAACTCAATAACCTTGAGGTCTGCCTCTGGGCAGCTAGAGGACAGTGATGACCCCCGGGACAGCTCGAGCTCCAAACTAGCCAAGACTGTATCTGCTGCCGGTCTTGATCTCGAGTGGCCTTGAAGCAGTGTTTCGGTTCCCTGGCCAGAGATTGAAGTCAGGCCGCGGCAGTGAGAGTGTTGAATCCTAGCCACTAGACCACCAGGGACAGTGGCCAGTGTTAAGACCCCTGGCCTGTCAGCTTTGTAGAAATGAATTCCCACAAAGGGATGGAAAGTAATGAAACACGTAAAGTATTTATTAGGAGGAAAAAGGGTACGTGTGGATAGACACATGGGTGGGCTTAGAGAGAGTCGAGCCCTCGTCGTAGTTTGAATCACTTATATGGGGCATTTCTTCCTTTGACAGATCATCTTGCTTTGCCTGGATCTGAGTCTGTATTTGGTTTATCTCAGGGTCCTCCCCTGCGTGTGCACGCATCTCTTAGCCAAGATGGACTCTAGCAAAGAGGCCTATGGGTAGGTTGACATCACCTGCTGTGGTCTGGTTCCCCCTCCCTTTTGACCTCCAAGGAGCCTTTCTGCGCATGTGTAGTCGGGAAGGGCTCCTTGACTTTGAGAATGAGGAGTATGCGGTCTACTTCTCTCTTATCTGAGCAGGGCTAAGCTTCTCTTCTCTCCTGCCATTGTCTTTATCTTGGTGAATCTGTCCACAAGGGACGAACTCCAGCTGCTCAGCCTGGGGCCCATCTATCTCCTGCTTCAGTCTCACCAGTGAAACTGGGCCACGTCCTGTTGCTTCCTCTAAGAAGCATCACTGGAGAAGTTCATAAAGCAATTTGCTGACTCCTTTCCACACAGAAAATTCCAGAGGCTGGTGAGAGAGGCTTCCGAAGGTCGTAAGGACTTTTGCAAACCACTCTGCGGAACTGGGGTGGAGTCATCTTTCAGGGCAGGAGAGCAGAGAGGATTCTTTGTTTTGGAAACAACTGGAATTGGCATCTCCAGGGAATCCTAGAGATGTAATCAGTCTTCAGACACTCTGCTTATTTGTTATAAGAATTCTCTCTTGGAAAACAGCATTCAAGGTGTTTGTTGAAAAACTGAGAATGTAAAGTTTTCAGTCATATGTTTCAAGAGGTCTTGTATACCATATTTAAGATTTTAAATTGTTTTTAAAAAAGTTACTTCCAGATGTATTATTTATTTATTTATTTATTTATGGCTGTGTTGGGTCTTCGTTTCTGTGCGAGGGCTTTCTCTAGTTTCGGCAAGCGGGGGCCACTCCTCACCGCGGTGCGCGGGCCTCTCACTATCGCAGCCTCTCTTGTTGCGGAGCACAGGCTCCAGATGCGCAGGCTCAGCGATTGTGGCTCACGGGCCCAGTTGCTCCACGGCATGTGGGATCTTCCCAGACCAGGGCTTGAACCCGTGTCCCCTGCATTGGCAGGCAGATTCTCAACCACTGCGCCACCAGGGAAGCCCCCAGATCTATTTTTAATTGTATTTCAATTACAGCCAATGGCTTTGGGGATTGCAGACAACTCCACTTGTGTATCACAAAGTCCCAAATGGGAAGTTTCTACAAGATGATGTTGTACAGCCTCAGCACGTCAAAAACGAGGAACCCAGGTCTGGAGAGAAGAAGTAACTTGCCCAAGATCACTAGGTTTTTAGATAGCAAGCCCAGCAAAAGGTCTCCTAATTATCTTCTCGCTCTAGAGCTCCTTGTTTGTTCCTTGACACCAGGGATTCTCAAATTCTCAGCCCAAACAGACCCAATGCCCCCTCATTCTCCTGATGACATTCACAGGTAAAGTAACTAATTTCAATCAGTCAGCATAATGGCCTAATTATAATATAGCGAAGGAATAAAACAGATCTTTTTTTTTTTTTTTTTTTCCCCACACCGTGTGTCTTATAAGACTTTAGTTCCCCGACCAGAGATTGAACCCTGGGCCATGGCACTTTAAATACCGAGTCCTAACCACTGGACTGCCAGGGAATTCCCTACAAGGCCGTTTCTTCAACCAGAAAGGTCCGTTGTCACAAAATCTCCTAGACATTTCCCTACCCCATTCCCTGTGAATATCTGGGTGTCCATGGGACAGGGTCCCTGTCTCAGAGCCCCTTCCATGAGGCTCCCAGTCCTATTATACCTGCCCTAAGCTCACCCGTCCAGGGCATAGCCAGAGCTCAGAGGGTTCTATGTGCTTTGCTGCTTCTCTGCTTAAAAGTTTTCTCCCAATTAACTGTGCAAATTTATACCACTTGGTGCCTGCAATGCCTACCTCCTCTGTGTACCATTGTCCTGAAGATTTCTCATGAGGGGCCAGGGCATCCCCTGAGAGTGCCGCAGGGTACCATACCTGCTGGGTTCCTCCCTGAAACTGGATGGGTCTCTATCTGCATAATCACAAGAACCAGACTTACCATCCCAACGGATTGACTTCTGCATTCCGAGCTCAGGATGACATCCACCCATTTTGGTGTGGCCAGGTCATACCTCCAACCTCATTTTCTCCTGCGTGGGTACATGCAGCTCCTGGCTCTTTATAAGTTATGAAAAATATTTTGCTACAAAATCTTTCTACTGGTTTACACAAATCTCTTGCTCCATTTGCCACTGGCTATTTCCTTCTGTGAACTGTGCTTGGAGATAAAATGATAGCTTCCTGATCTCATAAATGTGACTACCTTTTAGCATGAGTCACATGATTCTGCAGACCAGTGAAATCTCACCATTGCTCATATTGAACGATTTTAAAAGAATATACACGTCTTACACTCAGGCGTCTCTTAAAGGCCTGCATGGGCTCTGTTTACTATGTCAACCCGGTTTTCATCATTGGTCTTCTTCAGCTTCAACTCCAGGCAGCACCAGGGCACAGAGAAGCAAACCACTCTCTGGGGCTGAGTTTATGACTGTTTAATCAGCATAATCCCGCCAAGGAAAAAATGCTTCTCCTGCAGAGGCGTGTTTTTATTAAGCATGGGGTTTTTTAATTGTTGGGTACTTGTTTAGACATTTAAAATAAGTATTAAAATTTAAAGAACTTTAATTTTTTTGCTTTATACAGCTTTCAACTTTTATAAGGCAGTTAATTATTGCAAACATTCTGCTTCTTTCAGGTGCTGGAGAACTCCTTGGAAACATGTGTTCCCCATCCTTTAGCCACCAAGACGTTCACACATGCAAATGTACACATCATAGTGGCCCCATTTGTTGCTTGTGGTCATCTAAAAACAGTCTTGAGTCATTGGCCTCTACCTGCGCAGGACCAAACCTCTTGCTTTGGGTCAGACTTAGAAATAGCAATTGTAAAAGCAGAGAACTGGCTAGAGGAAAACTTTCATCCACAGAAGATCCAGGTTTCATCTTGAGCAAAGTTATTTGTCTTAGTCAAAAGTGAGTTGATTTTACGGAGTTTTGTATGTCTCCTGATAGGTCTTAATACAATTAAATACAATGAAGACAATTGTTTTCAATGTACACAGGACCTAGAGAATGTTAGAAAACATTCACCACGCCATTTCTTCTTACTGGGGACCCAGAAAGACTATATTTCCCAGCATCCCTTAGGGTAGGGTGGGGTCATGTGACTGAGTCCTGGCCAATGGGAATGTGAGTGGAAGCTATTGGCTACTATCAGTTCAAAGCATTTAAGAGCAGGTGTGAGCTCCCTGCACCCTTTCTCTCTCATTCTCAGGGGCTATTTTTTTTTTTTCAAAGTAAAGATTTTTATTTTTATTTTTTTAATTAATTAATTTATTAGTTATATTTGGTTGCATTGGGTCTTCTTTGCTGCACGCAGGCTTTCTCTAGTTGTGGTGAGTGGGGGCTACTCTTTGTTGCCGTGCACAGGCTTCTCATTGCGGTGACTTCTCTTGTTGCGAAGCATGGGCTCTAGGCCATGCGGGCTTCAGTAGTTGCAGCACATAGGCTCAGTAGTTGTGACTCGCAGGCTCTAGAGCGCAGGCTCAGTAGTTGTGGTGCACGGGCTTAGTTGCTCCACGGCATGTGAGATCTTCCTGGACCAGGGCTCGAACCCATGTCCCCTGCATTGGCAGGCAGGTTAACCACTGCACCACCAGGGAAGCCCCCTCAGGCTATTAACAAAGAACTTCTAGATGGCAGAGATGGGAGATGGGAACAGACAAGATCCCTGAGTTACTAGTGGAGGATTGGAGGAGAGCCACCTTCACTGGATTTTTTCATAGTCGTGTTTGACCCCTGAGCTTTGGGGTTATTTGTGACCTATCGACTATCAAACCTAAGATAGCACACTTTTAAGAGAATACATTTTTGGAGGGGTTAAAGAGATCTTAGATGTCTGAGTCCTGCGTTATGTCACTGGAGACCTCCTTCTGGGATGTCATCAGTCTAGTCATCAATAACCAATGAGAACAGCTCTTCTTGGAACCATCTCATTAATCTGGATGGTTAGGATACATTTCTTGGAAGGTTCAGAGATCTCCTTGTGACTCAATCAGTAAGTAGGTACTGAGTCCCCACCGTTAGCCAGCTCACAGTGTTCATTTCAAATCTGAAAGGGCATTAGAGGGAAGAGAGAGTCAGAGCTCTACCACACTTCAAGTCATGAAGGCAATTAGATGAACTTGCTTTCTGCCATGTTGGTAGTTTTTGATCACTATGTGAATAATCAGCTATTTGTTACACATTGCTCCAGAGAAAGCGGGGCTCAGCCGAGCATGTCTGTTCCTTCTCCAAATGTACTCATCAGAGAACTCGCTCCTTGGCCTGCAGGGCTGTCCTAAGACACCACTCCCCACCCCTAAATACCATTCTTTGCTCTTGTTGGGGGGCCTCAGGACTGCTACAGAGTCCTAAGATCTATTCCAGTCGATTTGGCCTCAGCAGACGCTGAAATGGGTAAAAAGAGTATCTGAAACTAATGCCAAGGGCACTTTGAATCCTTGGCTGAGAAAACACGTCTTCTCCTATCTCTCTATCTTATTTCCAGCAATGTCTTCAATATGGCTGATCAGAGGACCTGAATGAGATTAAATGGCAACATAAAGGTCCAAGCCAGCAAAATAGAGAGGGTCCACATCTGAATACCAACCCCTTTCCCATTGTCACATTTCTGGGGAGTCAGTGAAGTGCAAGGGTTAATTTCCATTGCAAGCTAAAGTCCAAAGGACTTGAAAAATCACATTGTCTTGCCCTATGAGGTAAAAAATGTGAAGGAAATGAAGTCCAAGTGCGTCCTGCCCTTTGTCTCCTGCTGGCCCTGCTGAGCCCTGGGCTGCCTCTGCTGGAGAGATTGTAGCACGACCCCACCCCACCCCATTCAGAAAACAAACCCCACCAGCTGTTGTTATGAGGAAAGTTCCAGAACCCAGACCACGCAGGGTGGATGCCCAGGGTATGTGAGTGAAGGAGGCTGGGAGGAGACCCTTCCTGCTTCCAGCCTGACCAGAATGCCCGTCAGTCTCAGCTCCCTGAGAGCATCATGGCCTGTGACCATCAGAGACTATGCCTGACCATACTTGGGAGGACACCTCACCTCTGAACTCCGTCACCCATTCAGAAAGTGGCATCATAGGGACTTCCCTGGTGGCGCAGTGGTTAAGGAATCCACCTGCCAATGCAGGGGACACGGGTTCAATCCCTGGTCCGAGAAGATCCCACATGCTGTGGAGCAACTAAGCCCATGCACCACAACTACTGAGACTGCTCTCTAGAGCCCGCGAGCCACAACTACTGAGCCTGTGTGCTGCAACTACTGAAGCCCGCACGCCTAGAGCCCATGCTCTGCAACAAGGGAAGCCACCACAGTGAGAAGCCTGCGCACCGCAATGAACAGTAGCCCCTGCTCGCCGCAACTAAAGAAAGCCCGCGCACAGCAACGAAGACCCAACGCAGCGAAAAAATAAAAACAAAAAAAATTTTTAAAGTGGCATTATAGATATTCTTGCCTCTTTGTAAAGTATAGACATTTAAAATGGTGGCATCACCTGACACAATTTGAGAAACCACCCCCCCCCCACGGTCACTACTGATGTTTGTAGGTCTTTGTAGGTGCCCCCTCTCCCCTCCCTGGAGCCCATCCCCTACTCAGCTCAGCTTTCACCCTTAGAACCTCTCTTCGGTCCCGCACTCTGCCCAGTTATTCAGCCCCACAGAGCTGGTCTCCCGTGCCCTGTCCGTCTTCCTGGGCCAGGAGCCCCTTGAACTTAAGGAGGGGACCACGAGCACCTCTATGTCCCCAGATCCAGAAGTGTGCCTGACGTAGACTGAGCAAACAAGCCAGGCTTGAACTCATGTAGTGCCCTTACTCTTTTGCCCTGGCACCAAGAAACCAGCTCTAAGTAAGGAAAGGGTTTTCCCTCCATCCTTGCTGCACTCTGGCCAACTTTTAAGGTCCCTCTCTCTCCAGCTTCACCGTGTGGGACTTAGATGAGTCAAATCCATCCTACCTACTTTGGCAGCTGTCCCCAAACTCCCTAGGAATATTGTGATGTTCCAACACTGGATCCTTCCGGAAAGGGACCATTTGGGGGAATATTTGCTTTGGAGGTAAAGTGTTATGAGGAAAGGAAGGTAACCAAATCATGATGGGATTCAATTCACTTGCCCTCGGATTGCTGGCTTGTCTCATAGAGCGTCACACCTTCCCATCTGAGTGCTGTTCCTTGCAGGAAAACCAGTGAGAATGGTCTGTGATGAGATTTTATCTGATCAAAGTGTCAGAATTCCAACCCAGAGCCAAGTAAACGCAGCCCTGGCCCTGACGTTTTCTATAAACAAACTCGTAAACGTCCCTCATCTTCCAAAGGGTCACATTGCCAGCCTGACAGACTTTCTGACTCACTCACTCCTAAGCCACATTTGCTGCCAATTTTCCAGTTTTAAAAAAGGGAAGCTTCATAAAAGGCTTCATTTCCACCCTGTGGAGGAGGATGGAATACATGGTGAGTCGGAAGCTATAAACAAAACAAGTTTATAAAAATTCCAAATAAAGCGACACTTCCGATGAAATTCGCCAGATGTAATGTGGCTCAGATGCCAGGCCTGCGTGGATAGATGCAACGGAGCCACGCGGGGACAGGCTCCCCTGGGACAGCAGGAGACATCTGGGGAGACACGTGGACACAGGAGAGGACAGCTCTGGGGCACCACGAAGCAACATATCCTCCAAACAAATGAGCATCGTAAGAGACAATGAAGGTTCCTCAGCACAGCAGCTCTCCCATCTCCTGCCTTCCAGAAACTCAGGATAAGAAATTAGACGCAAAATAATAATTTCTATTAAATTCCATCTTGTACATCATTTAGTTAAGGAGTCCGGGACATGACGCCCCCAAATATACCACTTTGGTATCTTGATTATTTTGAGCTGAAAGCACTTAACAAACAGTAAATACAGGGAGAGGTCTTCTCTGAACCCCCCTTATCTGTCTAAAGACAGACGTCCGAAAGGAACTCAGTTGTCTTTTTTTAAAAAAACAATATTTATTTATTTACTTATTTATTTGACTGCACTGGGTCTTCGTTGCGTGCAGGATCTTCAGTTGTGGCAGGCGTGCGGGATCTAATTCCTTAACCAGGGATTGAACCTAGGCCCCCTGCACTGGGAGCGCAGAATCTTAACAACTGGACAACCAGGAAGGCCCTACTCTACTTTTTATTTTAATTAATTAATTAATTAATTTATTTATTTATTTTTGGCTGCATTGGGTCTTCGTTGCTGCACGCGGGCTTTCTCTAGTTGCAGCGAGCGGGGGCTACTCTTCATTGCGGTGCGCAGGCTTCTCATTGCGGTGGCTTCTCTTGTTGCGGAGCACGGGCTCTAGGTGCGTGGGCTTCAGTAGTTGTGGCACACGGGCTTAGTTGCTCCGCGGCATATGGGATCTTCCCAGACCAGAGCTCGAACCCGTGTCCCCTGCACTGGCAGGTGGATTCTTAACCACTGAGCCACCAGGGAAGTCCCAGGAACTCAACTGTCTTAAACCCCCTTTCCCTTCCCGGGAGTTTCATGAACCAGGAAGATGGACTCTTATCACAGGAGAGGAAGCTAGAAATTGACACCACACCCAGACAAAGTTTGTCACCGACTATCCTTCCTCCCATCTGTTCTTCTAAGGGCCCCTTCATCTTTCCTGAAAAGCAGTCATTCTCCCCTGAGAAGCTTACCTCCCCCGCCACCTTTCCCCTATTAAGATGGTATGTAAGCTCTCAAATCTCACTTCAGTTTAGGTATGATATTAATTTACTATATTGAATTAATATAAAATTAATTGTTAATTAAAATTAGTATATGTGTATACCTAATCATATTAGGTAATATTAAAAATCAATAAATGTATATACCTTTTCTCCTGCTGTCATTTTATTTCATAGACTCAGCTATCAAACCCAGGAGGGTAAGGGGGACAGTCTTTTCCCTTGCACTATCTGAGAAGGGATAAAGGTACAATTTATACTAGAATTTAATAAATCAAGGTCACAGGATGTAATCACTAGGGTAGCCAACAAAAGAACAGTAAAAGAATGTATAACCAACCCCATTGGGGAAGGAAATGAAATAATAAAAAATATCTAATCCAAAAGAAGGAAACAAAAGGGGGAAAAATTAAGCCCAACTATATTAGTAACCAAGTCAAATGCAAAGACACTAGATATACCAATTAAGAGAATATCATTAATTAAAAGATTATCAAACTGGATGAAAAAACTCAACTATATGCTGCTGACAAGAGACACACCTTACATATAATGTTATAGAAAAGTTGAGAGTAAAATGGATGGAAAAACATATACCATGAAAAAAACGAACCAAAGAAAGCTGATATCCCAATCTTAATAATAGGCAGGGTAGACTTTATGTCAAGGAGAATTGTTACAGATTCAGAGGAACATCTCATAATGAAAAAAAGGTCATTCTGTCAGGAAGATAAAAGAACGCTATATCTAAAATGTGTAATACCACAGTCTCAAAATAGGGCAAAAATGAACAGAATTACAAGGAGAAATAAATAAATCCACTTTTACAGTGGGAGATTTTAACATACCTGTCTCAATAACTAATAGACAAGAAGATAAAACAATCATTAAGGATATAGAAGATTTTATTAACATAATTAACAAATTTGATTTAATTGGTACTTTTAGGACTGTCTCCCACTGCAGAATCCACGTCTCTTTTAACTGCACATGGAGCACTGACAAAAATGGACCAAATGCTGGACCTTAAGCCAAGTCAACCCATTTCAGAGAATTCAATTGTACAGAGGATGTTCTCTGCAAATAGTGGAATTAAGCTAGAAATTAATAGCAAAAGATAAATAGAAAATTCCTCCCCAAAGTTGGAAATTAAATAATATGCTTCTAAATAGAGTCAAAGAAGAAAACTTTTTAGAAGCAAAACAGAAAATATTTTGAACTGAATGAAAATGGAAATTCCATCTATCCAAACTTATGAGATGCCAAAGAGGTCCTCCACTCAAATGAAACATAAAGAAGACAGGCTGGAAATCAATGAGCTGAATATTCAACTAAAAAAATTAGAAATAGAATGGAAAATTGAGCCCAAAGAAAGTAAAAGGACAGAAATAATAAATACAAGGGCAAACATGAAGGAACTAGAAAATGAAAGTATCTGCAAAGCTCAACCTGATTCTTTGAAAAGATGAACCTGGGAAGAGTTATGAAGAAAAAAGAGAGAAAGTAACCAATGTCAGAAAGGAAGCACAGAACATCACTGCATTTCCTACAGAAGTTAAAAAGATGAATCAAATATATAACTTTATGCCAATAAACTTGAAAATTAAGATAAAAATTCCTAGAAAAATGCAACATACCTTAAATATACTTAGTCCTATGGCTATTAAAGAAATAAGATCCAAAATCTTAAATCTTTCCACAAAAAACTCCAGGCCCAGATGATTTATCAGTGAATTCTTTCGAATATTTAGGGAAGATAAAACACCAACAGAAAAAGAAGGAACATTTCCCAACTCACTGTGAGGTCAACATGAACTCAGTGCTGAAACTTGACAAAGGTGTTAAAAGAAAGAAAAATCTCTCTTGTGACTATTTTTTATAAAATGCCAAGTGACGATCCTAAACTAAAATCAATTTCAGTGATTACATATAAAGATTAGTATATCATGATCAGATTGGGCTTATTTCAGAATTGCAGGGTTAGTTTGCTATTCAAGTTTACTACCTTATCAGAATAAGAAAACTTATACGATCGTCTCAATATATGCAGAAAAATCATTTGATAAAATTTAATACCCATTCATAATGAACATTTTCAGCAAATTAGTAATAGGAGGAAACATCTTTGATATTATAAATGATATGTAAAAAAACTTAGAGCAAATATTGTAGGTCCTAGCCAGTTCAGTAAATCGAAAAAAAAAGATATAAAGATTCAAAAGCAGGAAATAGAATATCATATTCACAGACCTCATGATTGGTTGGGTAGAAAAGAATTTTAAATATACTGATAATTGTTTCCAAGAACATCAAAAGCACAGGAATAAATCTAACAAAAGGTGTTCGTGATCTCTACAAAGAAAACTACAAAACACTATTGAGATTAATTTAAAAAGATCTAACTAAATGTTCACGGATTAAGTACGCAATAAAGATGTCAATTCTGCCAAACTGACCTGCAGATTCAATGTAATCCCAACACAGATCTCAGCAGGACTTGTGTGTGTGTGTGTGTGTGTGTTGAAAAACAGATTCAAAAATGTATGTAGAAATGCAAAGATCCAAGAATATCCAAGATAATCCTGGGAAATAAAAGTTGGAGAATTTTTTCTTTCAATATCAAGAGATTTGGGTTGTTTCCAGTCTTCTGCTATTACACGCAGTGCTGAACTAAACTGCCTTTGCAGTGTATTTTTGCAGTGTATCTTTGGGATAGATTCTTTTGATGTGCTTTAGCACCTTCTCATATGGCTAAAAGCCATTTACATTTTTTTATTTATCAAATTGTGCGTTCATATCTCTGGTTTATTATTCTATGGAGGTATTGCTCATTTTATTATTTTTTTTAGAAATTCTTTATATACTAGTTATTAAGCTGAACCATACGAAATTGCTATTTTGTTAGGTCAAAAATTGTCTAATACCAGCAATTTCAGATGGTTTAACCTAATATATTAATCCTCTTTTATGCAGTAAAAATTGTAAATGTTTTCCCCACTTTGTTGTTTGTGTTTTTACTTCCTTTATGGTGTGTTGGGCTATGCAAATTTTATATTTTTATGTAAACACATTAGTCAGTCCTTTTCCTTACTGCTTCTGGGATTTCTGTCATAGTTAGGAAAGTTTCTTGGTTATAACTCCAAGCTTATGAAAGAATTTCCCCATGTTTTCTTCATTTTGCATCTAAATCTGTGATCCCTTTGGAATATATTCTGGCATATAGTATAAGAATAGGCTCAATTTAATATTTTTTCATATGCCTTCTGGATATCTCAATATCACGTATTTAAATTTTTCTACTGATTTGTGATGTCACCTTAATCTATATAAAATTTCTATACTCAGTTGGGTTTATTTCTGGATTTTCTATTGGTTTGTCTGTCTATATATGCAGTGATACCACAATGTTTTAATTATAGAAGATTTAGAATGTGTTTTCATATCCGCTTGTGCTAGCCAACCCTTCATCATTGTACTTCTTTTGGGGGACGGGGGGCAGATTTTCCTGGCTATTTTGCTTGTTTATTCTTCCAAATGACCTTTATAATTAACATGTCCAGTCCTAGGAAAAAACATGATAATATTCTCATTGGGAGTGTGCTATAAACTAATTTAGGGAAGACTGGGTTTTCTATTTCTTCTCCAATCAGTTTTGACAAGTTATATTTTTTTCTAGGAATTTGCAAGCTTTCCACAGGGTTGTCAATTTTCTTTGAATTTTCAAAAGATAAACTTTTGTCCTCTCTTGTATATCTGTCTTCTATTTTGTGTTGGGTGTTTAACTCATTCATTTTCATCTCTTTATTTTTACTGATACAGGTTTCAAATGTTACAATTTTAGCTCTCTATCATAGACATTTTGATGTGTTTTCACCATTGTTATGTCAAGGCATTCTGCAATTTCATTTTACGTTTCTTCGTTCACTTGAGATGTCAGAAGTTTTAAAATTTCTAGGTGAAAGGTCTTTTCATTTTTTATTTGGCATTAATTTCTAGTTGTATGGTAATGTCATTTCACAAATGAAGCTCAGAGAAGTTAAGTGATTTGCCCAAGGACACACATTTAGCAAGAGGTGGGGCTTGATGGGGAACTCAAAGTCCATTTCCCTTCCACTGTCCTACCCTGCCCCTAAGGTTCATAGGTAGACACACCATTTAATCATCACCAACACAATTCCAGCAAGTGTCATTATGAGACAGTAAAGCTTCATTGATAAAACTGTCATGAAATATTAAAATTTAATTTCTGTGGGTAGGAAATTTAAATGTTGATAGAAGTAATCATTAAATGGGGGATTTTTCTTGAAATAAACTCAAGTCGTTCTTAAGCTGGGTTCTGAGAAAGGCTTGTGTGAAGGTAGTTTACCTGGGAGTGTAAGCCCAGGAAGCAGAAGTGAGGGTCAGAGAGGCAGACACAAAAGGGAGGAAAGCCAGTTCAAGGATGCGTTATTGAGTTGTCCAGGTGGTTCCATTTGGTGGGACCCTCTCAGGAGCCTTATGAAACCACTGTCAGGACTGTCCTCCCGAGGGAAGATGGGGGAAGAATATATCCACCAGCTCCTCTCCACCATTGGTTAAGGGTAGACCCCAGGCTCTATCTCCCCACACCTCTGGGCTGGGCAGGAGTCAATGGTGACTGGTCCCCCTGCAACACCTGTTACCAGAGGGGCCCCACCTGGGCTTGAGACAAGTGTGGTCCTCCCCCCGACCCCTACCCCCTGCCCTGGGCAAAGCAGATAGAAGTCTGCTCAGAACTAACTAGAGTAAGAGGGGAGGAAGAGAGGATTTGAAGTGGGGGCCAGAAGTGTCTGATGCAAGTAGGTACTTTTAAAAATGTATTTTGGTGCAAATCTTCAAAATAATGGATCTAGTGAAAATTATGGATCCCTATTTTGATAGGAATGGCCCATTATCACAATGGATGAAGATCTGAGAATTTCATTATGACCAGGGAATAAGGCATATTTAACTCAGTTTTCTTTGTTCTTGTAGGTATTCGCTTCTGTGTGTGTGTCTATCAGGGGTGAGACATTCAGACTACCAGCAAAGACCTGATTATAAATGAAGGAAGGATAAAATGAAAGGATGAAAATCTATCTAGACAGAGAACTTCTCGTGAAACATGGGATCTATGTTTTTATTAGCATGCTATTTTCCTCCTAAACGAGTTTATCCTTTTAACAATAATTAGAGACCCACCTAAACAGAGGACTCAGTGACATTTATATACATTTAAAATAGAACCTCTTAGTGGCATGTACATATATACACTACCAAATGTAAAACCGATAGCTAGTGGGAAGCAGCTGCATAGCACAGGGAGATCAGCTCGGTGCTTTGTGACCACCTAGGAGGGTAGGATAGGGAGGGTGGGAGGGAGGGAGACGCAAGAGGGAAGAGATATGGGGATATATGTATATGTATAGCTGATTCACTTCGTTATAAAGCAGAAACTAACACACCATTGGAAAGCAGTTATACTCCAATAAAGATGGTAAAAAAAAAAAAAAAAGAAACACACATTTCACATTTCTAATGAGCTCATGTTCCAAATCTGCCAGAAACCAATGTTCAATTTCCTCCTTGCTGCTTCCTGGAATCCAGGGGTGGTGAGCAACACTCAACTGGCCACCTTGGCTTACTTCACTTACCCTTTAATTTGTTTTGCATAGTATTATCTCTTGAATATGTAAACATATGCAATTAACTTTTAAAAGTGTTTTTCAGCGAATAAAATTTTCATTTTTTATGTAAAAATAAAATAAAATAGAACCTCTTACCCTATAAGTTTATCCTAAACGCCTGGTTATTCTTACTTTCAGATCCTAGGTTAATGTTTAAAAACCTACACATATCTCGATAGTATTTATGACTCATTTGTACCATTAATGCAGGCAGTGAAATAAATAATGTCCAGCAAACAGCTTACGCCACATTATATTAACACACATTTTCTGTTCTCTACTCAGAGACTTGGTGCAATCTGCCTAATTCTCCCCAGGAAATAAGTGGCTGGGAGTCATTTCATCCACAATAAAATGGCAAAAGTTATTTTCTTCCCCTGACACGAATATCCCACGGTGTGGTGGCCCTGTGTTGAAATGTGAAGTTACTCTACAGATGCAAGGTGCTCTTAGTATCAGCAAACGGCAAGTCAGCAAAGACACTGCCTGTGGAAGTCTCTTGGGGATGCCCAGCAGCATCTGTTGCCCCTGAGACCAGCAGAGGATCATTCGCCCATGAGGTTTAACCTTGAACAATTTATGTTCTACCATGTTATCAAAAGATAACATTTTTTGCAGCTCTGAGCCTTTCAGGGAAAAGGCTACAAAATACATGCTTAAATTCACGAGCATATGTGGACTCCAGAATCCATTTAAAAGCAGGAGAAAGGTTTTCTTCTCCCTTAGTAGTCACCTTGTGGAAAATTGCAGAAGACCTAACTGGGGGCGTCACTTAGAGGAAAAATGTCGTCATCGTGGTTGTTGTTGTTATTATTGTAATGATCACTTCTCAGGAACCTGGTTCCTCATGGAAACCCAACGAGTAAACAAGATGTCCATAAAGCCTTCTGGCTGTACTTGACAAGTAGCTGATAAACGTGGCTAAATCTGGGAGGAGAAAAGCCTATGGAAGTCCCTCGCCCACCTCTGTCCTACCACCAGTGACCCTAAAAGCTTCATCCAGAAATGGCCAACACAGAGCACGACCAACCTCAAAACAGCCCTGGGGGCGGCTGTCCCAGGACTGAAAGGATAACAGAGCCTCGTTAAGTCTCTGGGTGCCACTTAGCCCTTGACTCATCTGTGTCGTAGTTCATATGAATAAGACTTTCCTGGATTAACTCAGATGTAACTAAATTGCCCAGTGAGGAGGAGCGCTTTTCATTTACAGAAAACTATTACGGACCATAAAACTCTTTACCCATGACGCTCACCAATTACTGATGACCCCGGACAGCGACACGTCCTTCCTGTGTTGCCCCACACAGCGGGGCAGCCAGCCTTCCCCATCTCCCCCAGGCAGGGGGTCACTGCCCATGTCCCAACATCTTTCTCAACGTAACAAAGAACTTCTTCCTGTCACGCATTAATGAATGATGCCTGTTATTCAGGGAAATGCATACATTTGTTTAAAAGGTCTAAGTACATAGAGAACAGACCTGTGGTTGCCAAGGGGGAGGAGGGTGTGGGAGGAAGGATTCGGAGTGTGGGATTAGCAGATGCAAACTATTGTATATAGGATGGGTAAACAACAAGGTTCTACTGTATGGCACAGGGAACTATATTCAATATCCTGTGATAAACCATAATGGAAAAGAAGATGAAAAAGAATACATATATGTATAACAGAGTCACTTTGCTGTACAGCAGAAATTAACATAACATTGTAACTCAACTATACTTCAATAAAAAAATAAATAAAAGTAATAAAAAAGAAATAAGTAATAAAAAAAATAGAAGTTTGACTTTGTGGAAGTAATGCTTCTCACCAGTACTCTTCCCCAGACCTATGTTAGAAAAAACAAAGAAAATAAACCTTTTTTTTCAAATATAAGACAGTGTAATATATTGTAAGTGTACAGCTTGATGAATTTTTCACAAAATCAACACACCCTCATAACCAGTATCCAGATCAAGACACAGAACAACATTACCAACACTTCAGAGCCCCCTTTAGGACCTTTATGATACTGTCCCATGGGTGACACTATTCTGACTTCTAACAGTATAAATTAGTTATGTCTGCTTGTGTGCCTTATAGGAATGACATGTTTATTGGTCATTTGAATATATTCTTTTGTGAAATGCCTGCTTAAGACTTTTAAGGCTGGCTCTCTCTTGATCAGAGGCTTGCACACATTTTCCCTCTGTTAGAAAATCCCTTCCTTTCTCCTCTGCCTGACAAACTCCAGTTTGACATAGAAAGTAAAGCTTAGGGACTTCCCTCATGGCACAGTGGTTAAGAATCCACCTGCCAATGCAGGGGACACGGGTTCGAGCCCTGGTCCGGGACGATCCCACATGCTGCAGAGCAACTAGGCCCGTGTGCCACAACTACTGAGCCTGTGCTCTAGAGCCCAAGAGCCACAAATACTGAGCCCATGTGCCACAACTACTGAGCCCGTGTGCCTAGAGCCCGTGCTCCGCAACAAGAGAAGTCACCGCAACTAGAGAAAGCCTGCGCACAGCAACGCAGACCCAACACAGCCAAAAATAAATAAATTTATTTAAAAAAAGAAAATAAAGGTTAAAAAAAAATTTTTTTTTTCTGTACCTTGCTCTGGGAGACACACTGAAGTGGCTGTGTCATCATTCAAGAAAGTCATCCCCGTTTCGTTCCCATATGAACTTTGGCTGGAGGAACCCAACTACCTGCTTTCTCAGAATCTGAGCCCAGTTGCTTTGCACCCTTGGTGAGACCTCGCAGTCACCAAGACCAGGGTTATGGTGGGTCGTCAACCCCACCCACACTCTGAGTCCTGCCGATGATCTCACTGTGCTTGCCTAGTCAGTCCTCCCACAAGGACCATTTCTGTCTCCCCTCTGTCAAACACCAAGCCGCTCTCCTTCCCTCTAGATTTTTAGCAGGAGACTTGGGTTCCTATTTTATGCAGAAAATGGTAGCCAGCAGATGCCCTGGGCTGCCAGCCACCAAGCCACAAACCTCCTTGTATCCCTCCACTCTTTCCTCCGTCCCTTATCCTCTCCAAGGCCAAGTTCTCCATCTGTGCACTGATCTTCAGCCCCTTCCTCTCCAAGATCTCCCTCTATTGCCATCTCTACTTGTGTCTTCAACGTCTCCTGGCCCTGGGACCCAGCACTCTTCCAGCTACTTTCCCATCTCCTTCCGTCACAGCTCAACCGCGTGGCACGCGTGGCTGGGGCAGTGACTGCTACTGGCTCCCTGTCATCCAGTCCCCTTTTTTCTTTTGGAAATAATCCCCCTTGGCTTTGGCTGACCACACGCTGGTGTCTATGTGGCCAGCCTCTCTCACCAGCAGGGGTGACCGTGCCACTGAGCTCCAGCCTGGGGGTCTGCACGTGGTGGTATGGGCAGCTCTGATGTGTGTCTCAGAGGAATGGCTTGCTCTTGCCTCCTCATTCCCCTCCCTGAGGACTGGACCGTGGACCTGAGGGTGTGAGCTGCCTTTGACCAGATGGACACAGACGACAGCCAGGGTGGTGGGGGGACAGAGCCGGCTGTAGGAGGAGCCACTGGATGACTTTGTGGAACGGAGCCTCCCACCTGATGGGTCCTGGGCTTTGACATGAGGAATAAACCTCCCGTCCTGTCTGAGTGGCTGTCATCTTTGTGAAAGCAGCCAAAATCTATCTTAGCTAAGATATTGTCACCAAGACATGGAAGCCACCTAAGTGTCCATCGACGGTGAATGGATAAAGAAGGTGTGGTATACACACACACACACACAGACACACACACACACACACACACACACACACACACACACAATGGAATATTACATAGCCATAAAAAAGAACGAAATAATGTCATTTGCAGTAACATGGATGGACCTAGAGATTATCATACTAAGTGAAATAAGCCAGGCAAAGACAGATATCATATGATGTCGTATCTAAAAAAAATGATACAAATGAACTTGTATATAATACAGAAATAGACCCACAGACATAGAAGACAAACTCATGGTTACCAACGGGGAAAGGGGGGGGGAACGGTTAAATTAGGGGTTTGGAATTAACATATATACACACACCTACATATAAAATAGATAACGAAGAAGGACCTATAGCATAGCGAACTATACTCAATATTTTGTAATAACCTATAAAGGAAATGAATCTGAAAAAGGATATACATATTCATATATATATGTATAACTGAATCACTCTGCTGTACACCTGAAACTAACACAGCATTGTAAATCAACTGTACTTCAAAAAATAAATCAATAAAGGAGGAACCTAATTTTTAAAACTTAATTCTCAAAAAAAATAAAAGATATTGTCTGTGCTCACTGTCTACCCTTCCCTTCACTTCCGCTCACTCCTCAACCCAGTGCAACCAAGCTTCCCCACCACTAGGCTGAAAGAGCTCTCATCAAGGTCACAGTGAAACCGTCCGCAGACCCAGTGGGCACTTATCCATCCTTGGCCTCCCCGCAGGTTCTGGCTGTCCCCCCAGAGTCTCCCGCTGGTCGTCATCTCTCCCTTGGCCACCGTCTCACAGACTCTCCGCCTTCCTCGAGTCCTCTTTTCCCTTCTCACCACACACCCTCCCAGGGTGACTCTGTAGGCTGCCCTGTGCTCCACCAGCAAAGACAACAGCTCTGGCAAGTTTAAGCGAGAATGGAATCGATGAGAAAGAGATGGAGTAGCTCAAGGGATCAAAGTAAAAGTGAAGAACCAGGCTTAGAAAGAACAAGAACAGGGATTAGGGGAACAGGAACAAAGTAACAATGTCATCAGGCTGCCCCCTCTGGGATAACCCAGCTCCGGCTGTTTGAAACATTTGTGTAATTCTGCGAAGGACTCTAATTTCAGAGAGAGAGAATATTCGATCAATCTAACTGGTGTCACAAACCCAGCCCTTGGCAGGGGAGGGAAGAGCATTTTCATGGGCAGTTTTCTCGAGATCGCATCCAACAGGAGAGGGACAGATTCCCAACCAATACGGACACACTGTATCAGGGGCCAGAAGGATGAGTGTCAGGCAAGCGATAGTAACAAGACAGTCACCCCAATCTACCCCTCTCTGCCCAACAACAGTGCATTATGCTTTATCTGCAAATAATTCCAGAACAGCCTGAAATAAAACACAACTATTATATATGCAAATGAAAATGAGTCTCTTTATGAGCCAGCATCCAATAACTCGCACACAGATGCACACGGCTTCAAGTTCAGGATCTGGAGGAAAGCCTGTTCTTCCTCTGGTTAATTCCATGTGGATATGATGCAGACTATAGGTTAAAAAGTAAATTCAGCCACCACAAACATATGCTATATGTAACCGTGAAGTAAAGAAAGAAAGAGAGGGGTTGAATCACTCTCACCTCCACCCCTGGGTCCCCAGACATATGTATTTCTGTCACAGGGAGAAGGGCACCAAGCATGGACCTCTGGGTGGAGGCCGGACGTCCTACCTCCTGGACAGCTCTTACCTTCACAAGCTCTTGACTCCCACCTGATGCCATAATTGAGCTTTCAGAGGGTCATTTCAGGATCTGTATTAGTCAGTATTCTGCAGAGAAACAGAACCAGTAGAATGTATATATATATATGTACATAGAGATTTATTATAAGGGATTGAGTCACATGATTATGGAGGCTGATAAGTCCCTAGACCTACAGTCAGGATACTGGAGACCACAAGAGAGTTGATGGCATAGTTTCAGTTTGAATGCTAGCAGGCTTGAGACCCAGAAAGATCCAATGTTTCAGTTTGAGTCCAAAGGCAGGAGAAAGACTGATGTCCCAGATCAAGGCAGTCAGGCAGGAGGAGCCCCCCCTTACTCATAAGAGGGTCAACCTTTTTGTTCTATTCAGGCCTTCACCTGATTGGATGGGCCCACCACATGGGGGAGAGCAATCTGCTTTATTCAGTCTACAGATTCCAATGTTAATCTCATCCAGAAACGCCCCCATGGCCACATCCAGACTAGTGTTTGACCAAACATCTGGGCACCTTGTGGCCCAGTTAAGTTGACACAATATTAACCATCACAGCATCCTATAAAGCCAGTGCTTTGGGGGCTGGTGTACATGATAAGACCAGCAACTCCCGATGGTGTGAGGTTGGACCATAGGCGCTGAGGGTCAGAGCCACCACACCTGCCCCAGCTGAAGTGCCTTCTCTGGCTCTTTGACCCTCTCCAAACGGATGGCTTCTTGGATCATGCAGTAAACTGGCAAGAACGGGCTGTCTAAATGTGCCATACATGGTCTCTAAAACCCAGCGATCTTCAAAACATGTGCCTCTTTCTCACTTGATGTCCCTTTGTAATAGGGAAGAACAAATCTGACTCCATATTGGATCTGTTTCTTTTACTTTAACCTTTTTCTTCTATTGCTTTGCTACAAGTTAATCACTAAATGGATGTTGCTTATAAGCTTAAATTATACATAATGGTCCATCTCTGAGAACCCTGCCTCCTATGTAATGGGCAGTAAGCTAAAATACATTTGTTTAGCTCACAGGAACATCCTGACCAGGCCAAACTGTGAATGGCTCCAGGAAGGAAGAAATTAACACATCCCCTCCAGAGTCTGACCGGAACCAGGAAATGTTTGACTTTCCCCCCTCCCCTTTTAGTATAAAAGAAGCCTGAATTCTAACTCAGGGAAGATTGTTCTTTGGGACACAAGTCCACCGTCTTCTCAGTCTGATGGCTTTCCAAATAAAGTCACCATTCCTTGCCCCAACACCTTGTCTCTTGACTTATTGGCCTGCCATGCAACAAGCAGTACTAGCTTGGACTAGGTAACACCTTCACTTTGGAGGGCAAGTCCTGGCACACTCCAGACCACTGGACCCCCAGAAATTTCACAGACCCTGGCACCTTCACAGGATTTCATCTTCCACCATCAGACACTCATGTTTCTCACCAAGTTATCTGTGACACCTGCTACCTCCTACAGTTACTGTCTAAACTGGGGAATTGGGGGTTACGGCCATTCATCCATCCCCCAAACCATGAATGAGCTCAAGATAAAGAGTCCTTTGTAACACAGGATACAAAGATTCGATTACAAGGCAAACTGATCAGAAGAGAAAAACTGAAATGCGTTGCGAGCAGGAAGAAAAATCAGCTTCATTACTTTATAGTCACAGATTTGAAATACATTTGACTCCTGTTTATGGGGCTTTTGAGAAACCTCTCGTTCTGTCCCACTGAGTTGGGTTAACAAGGGTAATGAACTTGGAAACTGAAAAGAATTACTGCCTGGGCAGCTCTTCCAGGTTCCTGACAATTCTTTTCATGTGGTCTATTTCCTGGTGGCAATAACATTTGTTTACCTTGAAAATGAGAGAAGACACTTTTATAGCAGGCTGTCCCCATGGTGCATTGATCCGAGCTTCTGAAGCTCAGCCCATCTCCCCTTCTGTAAGGAGCTGGGGAACGTGGTGAAAGCAGGCTGACTCCACCAGAAGCAAGATTCAATGAGAGAAAAGGGAAAGGGACAGATTTATTCCTATTCCAGTTGTCCTCCAGAAAACTAACTTCATCAGAATGCAAAGAATAATAGCCCCAGGAGAGAAGAGTTTCTACCGCATTGAGTATTTCATCTGGGTTTTGCAGTTAGGAATTTGGGAACATTCACTCCTATTATGTGATTCTGGCAGTCAATACGCTTTGCATTTTTCAGTTTCTACTGTTTAATCTATGAGTTTATAAATATTTCCCCCTTCTTGAAATAATCAAAGTTTTCATGACTGATCATATGTTAAACATTTCCTAATCTCCACAATGAGACTATTCATAAACTTCGAAACAAACAAAAAATGTTCTCAAGGGAGAACGGGAAACACAATTTCACATCCATGTTGAGGCCATTATCGTAACACCACACGACTCCCCATCCCCAGAGAAACATAAATGTCATCCACAGGATCCTTATTCACATTTGTCTGAGGCAAGTGGCAACTGTCATGTTTCGTTCCTGATTTTACAACAGTTGTCATGGAAGTGATTTAAGACGTTAATTATTGTGATGAGTATCTTTTTAGAGATTTTAATAAAGCCAATAACTCTAAGTTTTCTGCTTAAATCTTTAAAAAAGGTTTTTGCTAGAAGGATCCATGGTTCTTTAGAGGTCCAGTGGACACTGATTTCTAATCTTGTTTATATCTGAGATAATAGGTAGTTTCTAGGGGAAACAGCGGAGTGCCTGCAATGGGTGTAAATAGTAAGCAGTACTCAGCAGCGGATAATATGTTAGAAGACAGACATGCTGTTTCCTTTTTAAGAATAGAGGAGAAAATCCCTCCCTTCTGAATAGAAAAGCCAACACACAGACCTTCCTTATTTTGTGTGGTGACACACTATAATTCTTCTCATTTTTGGCTTCTTTCTCATGTTGGAAAAAGAGTGAAGGAAGGCCAGAAAGGAAAATCGCTGTCTTTTCTCTGATTAGTTGGGGGCAGTTTGAGAACACTATTCTTACCGAAGAAGAAAAGCTACTGGCAGGTTAACAGCTGCATGCAAAGGCCGATCATAGCAACGGACTCCCGCAAAACCATCCTCGGAAGGGCGAACGTGGAAGGGAAACACTCTGACCAAGCACAGCGAGAGAAACGAATAGAAATTAAGGGCGAACATGGGGAAACTGCATTGTAAACTTGTTTTAAAATCTGTTGACATGAATTAAAATTTTTTATTACGAAAAACGACAAACACATATAAAAATAAGAGCGTCATGAACCCATATACCCATCTTGCAGCTTCGACAATACTCCCCCATCCCCCATAATTACTGTGAAGCAAATTGCAGATATGATTTCATCAGCAAAATTTTCAGTCTGTATCTCTAAAAGATAAAGTTTCTTAAAAAAAAAAAAGACACTCATTATCAACCCCCCCCCCCAAACTAACAAGAATTCCCTGTATTATCAGAGCTCATATTTGGCCATTGGTTCAATGGAAGCAGGATATTCCAATAAGGTGCATGCATTGCAATTGGCCTCATAAAAATGAGTCGGTTTTTGGAGGGGCATGGATTGGGGAGTAGGGGTTGCTTGTATAAAGCCCTCTACACAGAGAGAACAGGCGCCTGCTTCTCTGCCTGGATTCCTGGGTGAGTGGGGGAGAGGTGACATGGCCCTTGGGCTTGGAGGTGGCAGAGAAGGTGGCTTTAGCTCAGTTGCTCAGGGCCCCAGGTCTCTCCCGATCAAAGTGGAGTAGTGGTCAGTACTGACTACTGGCCGCCACTTCTTGGGCAAGGGCAGAGATGATGCCCCTCTTTCCAGGAACGGGGATCAGATATACCAGCATGGGCCCAGTGCCCTGTGCTCTGTCACCTTTCAGGGAGCTACGTGGCACCTGCCTGTCTTGTTTCCCAGTGGCACCAGCTTACAGTGATGATGGAGAGCTTGGCTGGAGCAGGGCACCATGCACAGCAGTGGCTACTTCCTCGGAACCTTTGGACACTGGAATTCCAAAAGCCACCAGGGTGTTGCACCTGCTTAGCTGGCCGGAGCCCTGTTCTCCTTCTTCACAGGTGTGACATTCAGTACCTCATCCTGGAGTGATGGCCCTGGAAGCAGTAAACGACCTCCTGATGGGCAGGAGAAGAGACCAGGTGTTTTCGTGGAAACAAGCTGAATACCCTTTTCCAAGTTCTATTAGATTATGGTTTGGACTTGTAAATTCCCGGTCCAGAGAACTTCACCGTAACTTGTGGTGTTGTGTGCTGGGTGAAGAGTGTGGGCTCCAGGCCAGATGGTGGAAACTCACTGGATCCACCGCATGGGGCCCTGGAGAAGCTACTTAGCCTCAGTTTCTTCATTCCCTCAAGGGATGAGTTAGTGCATGTAAAGTACCCAGTACTAACCAGTCGAAGTGTGAGGCGCTCTGAGGGGCTGGGCCTGCCTGCCTGGGCGGGGCCAGGCATCTATCTCACTCCTTACCTTTTCCTGCAGGTGCATTTACTTTCTTTTTCGGTTTGTTTTGTTGGGTTTTTAAAAATTTATTTATTTGGCCGCGCCTTGCGGCTTGTGGAATCTTAGTTCCCCGACCAGGCAGGGATCGAACCCGCGCCCTTGGCAGTGAAAGCATGGAGTCCTAACCACTGGACCACCAGGGAATTCTGTATTTACTTTCTGTAAGACTTTCCAAGTCCGTGCCTTTCCTCCTGACCTGGTTCCTCTGGCTTTCTCAGCTGCCAACCCTGGAAATTCACCTTCTGTTCATCTCTCCCTTCTTCCTTGCTCTGTCCATTACAATAGCCTCCTAACTGATGTCTCTGCTTCCATCTTTTCTCAGCAAGCCCGTTCTCCACATTGTCCTCCCCTCCTTTCAGACAATCCACTTCTATCAACATCCTCACCCCCATCCACACGAGACACCCTTTGTCATAGTTCTCGCCATCTTGATCTGAAAGTACTTTGTTTGTTTTTTCCCTTGTAGATTATCTCATATATATTTGTGTTGTCTGTTTCCCCACTCCACAAGCCCTTTCCCATGGGGCCAGGGGGCCAGCCCTGTGCAACACAGAGAAGGTCACTGCACTCAAGGAATTTATGCTCTAGTGAGGAGTTGGTGCAGTAGATTGGCAATAAACAAATACATAAAAGAACAAGATCTTTGTAAAGAGTGACAAGTGCTGCCAAGACCACCCTGCCCCCCCCCCAAAAAAAAGCCCAACGCAGGATGATGTGACAGAGAATGACATGAGTGCGGTTGGGAGACCATTTCCATAGATGTCCTACATTTCTGCATGTCTTGGGAACAGGGGCAGCCTTTGCCCTGGATTCTCTTTGCAAGGATGTTTGTTTAGTCAACACCCTTGGAAGACAGAGATGGTGTGTCCCTTTGGGGTAAAGGGCAGGGTCATTTACTGTCTAACATGATAAAGATAATGTCACCCCCGGGGCAGAGATAGAGCAGTTGTGTTTGTGCCCATTATAACAGATCTGGGTTCCCTAAAGTCAGGGTGCCTCAACCGTGCCCCAAACCCGCTGATCAGGCGATGTCCACCAGGACTGCTCTGTGTCGTCTGCCTGGGACTTGAGGAGCAACAGAGACCAAGGCAGACATGAAACTCTGCTGCCTGCTGTGCTGTGAGTGACAAAGTCCTTTGTCTCTGACCTGCATGTCTCGTGTCCTCTGCCAGCGTCCGTGAAACTGAGGCAGGCTTAACATCTCAAACCCTTCACAGTTCTGGTGAGTGAGGGGACTTCATTCATTCATTCATTCATTTATTCACACATATTTATTGTTCTCCAACCATGTGCCAGGCTTTGCCTTGGGACACACAGCATTGAGTAAAATGGTCAAATATCCCTGACCTCATGAAACTTGATGGCAAAGAAAGTCAAATAGGGGAATTCCCTGGTGGTCCAGTGGTTAGGACTCGGCACCTTCACTGCCCTGGGCCCGTGTTCAATCCCCGGTCGGGGAACTAACATTCTGCAAGCTGCGCAGTGCAGCCAAAAAAAAAAGACAAGTAATTAACTACTTAAATAATAGAGAGATCAAATCTTATATTATGTAGCATAATATAGTATATAATGCGATACATGAGATGGAAAGAATAAAGTGCGGGTAGCGTGGAGTGCAGGGGTAGGGGAGAAGGTTTATAATTTTAAATGGATGGAAAATCAGAGGCAGCCTACTGTTTGTACAGTTTTATTGGCTAAGGGAGGGCGTTTAGACTCTATCCTAGGTGTAAAGGGAACCACTGAATGATATACGCAGGGGAACCATGACATCTGATTTGCTTTGTTAAAGATCACCCCGGCTGCAGTGCAGGGAATGGACTGTAGTGGAGAAAGCAAGGAAGGCTGCCCAGGAGAGAAATGCTGCATGTGGGTAGTGAGCAGAGATGGAGAGAAGGGAAGGGAGATGAATATGTTTTGAAAATAGAACTGATGGGGTTTTTTTTTAATTAATTAATTAATTAATTTATTTTTTTAATATTTATTTTTGGTTGTGTTGGGTCTTCGTTTCTGTGCGAGGGCTTTCTCTAGTTGCGGCAAATGGGGGCCACTCCTCATCGCGGTGCGCGGGCCTCTCACTATCGCGGCCTCTCTTGTTGCGGAGCACAGGCTCCAGACGCGCAGGCTCAGTAGTCGTGGCTCACGGGCCCAGTTGCTCCGCGGCATGTGGGATCTTCCCAGACCAGGGCTCGAACCCGTGTCCCCTGCATTGGCAGGCAGATTCTCAACCACTGCGCCACCAGGGAAGCCCGATGGGTTTTTTTTTTGATGGATTGGTTCCTTATCCCTGGAGGATTTCATCAGCACTTCTCTGCGCTGTATTCAGTTCTCACACGTGTGAATGTGTGTATCCGTGCATGTGTAGGCAGGAGTAATATTTAAAATATTTGATAATGTCATAGTCATATAAATAAATAGAATTATAATATAAAACAAATATGACATCTTATAAAATATGTAAATATACATACTATATAAGAATTTTAAATATGCATTTAAAATTTCTAAATAAATGAAATTACATATTTTTATAAAATTGATTATAAAGTGATACGTTGTAGCATGTCATTCATCAAATGGATCTAGTAATGTCTAAATTATTTGTTGATCTTTAGACATTGTGGGTATAATTTTGCTTGTTTTTTGGGTATGGGTTTCACTAGCTATATATCACTACCAGCACGTCTGAGCTGTGGGAATGACATTAGGGAATGACACTGTCAAGAAAAATTGTAAGAAATTTTGAAATGGGCAAAAAAAAAAGTGGTGGATGTTCCCACTCCTTCTGGCTTAGATGCACCTTTGTTTTTGAGCTAGTTCACAGCTGTGTAAGTTATAGAGACCAATAGTAACACAATTGTTCTTTGTCCATAGAAATGCAAACAAATATTGCTCAATGGAGATACAATAAACTGTTGCCCTGGGGATATTGACCTGCTTTGCGTCAATCTGCACATCTATTTATTTCAGCATTCCTGATTGTCTACACAGTGAGTGTTCTCTGAATTTTCCTTTGAGCTGATTGTAACATCCTACTGGATCCTTCGTCAATTAATGAGTTAAGTAAAAATTTTGACATGTGTTTATCTATTATCTGTTCATACAGATGATTTAGTATTTAAGATGATTTTTAGTATTTTTTAACAACATCAAATTCTTCCAAGGCCCTCTGCATTAAATGGATACCTGTTGGGTTATCTATCATCTCTATAACTAGAAATTTTTCTCTTAACATCAGTGATATTGGTCAAGATGCTGAATCTTCTCTCAGTTTCTACTGAACAAAACAGCAGTTACATTAATTTTGTTTCTAGTTGTTTTTATACTGCCTGAGATTTTTTAAAAACTCAACATCTTTATTACCAAGTAAGTCATAAACATTGTTTATTGACACCTTATATTTAATTAATTGGCTTAATTAATTAATTTTTTTTTCATTATCTTCAGTCCACAAACTCTGGAAACCTCATTTGGCCAATTTTCAGGATTTGATAACTTGGAATAACGTAAAAGTTTTAAAATGTTTTCACATTTTGTCCTCAAATAACAAACACATTTTCATACAATTTATTTAAAGGGCTAATAAATAAATTGGTGGTTCAGTGGTTAAGACTTCGCCTTCCAATGCAGGGGGTGCGGGTTCAATCCCTGGTCGGGGAGTAACAATATTGTAACAAATTCAATAAAGACTTAGAAGAAAATGGTCCACAAAAAAAAAAAAAAACTTTAAAAAAATAAATAAAAAATAAAGGGCTAATTGTCCTAACCTTGAAATTGTTAAGCTTTTTTCAAATGGTTATATATCACTTTCTTGTTCCTGTAATATCCCTCTCTTCTCTTTCATAGATTGTTTATTTTCATTTTATGAGTTCAATGACTTTATCATTCATTGCATTAATGTCAGCTCTACTAACTGAAGCATTTCTTTTTTATAAAGCTAAGAAAGAATTGAGGTCTCTTTCATGGTACCATTCATTAAAGTCAAACATCTAAATAATTTTTCATTTTCCAAATTGTTTTACTTCCATTTCTCAGTTGATAAAGATTAACATTCAAGGTTTGCTACCATATCCAAATTTCTTTTGCAGCTCTAGTAGATCAAGGGTCCTTCCCATTTTCATTATTTCTATCCCTAGCTTTTCAGATATAGCATTTGATTCTTTTTGAAAGTCACTACATACGTGGTAGAAGAGATTTAAAGTGATGACTTGGTGGGCATCTTTCATTGTATTGACCCCAAGTAACTGAAAAACTTCTGACTGTTAAACAAGAGTTTCTTCATGTATTTTTTTTATAGTGGATTGTTAACTGTATCTAATCAATCCATTTAGATTCCATTAGATATATTCAAACGAAGAGGTGTGTTTTACTGTCATTAGTCTCCTTACATTTTTTGTTTTTTGGCCACGCAGCGTAGCATGTGGGATCTTTGTTCCCAGATCAGGGATCAAACCCAGGCCCCCTGCAGTGGAAGTGCGGAGTCTTAACCACTGAACTGCAGGGAAGTCCCGAGATGTGCTTTAAAGTGTATTTATAGGGGCTTCCCCAGCGGCGCAGTGGTTAAGACTCTGCCTGCCAATGCAGGGGACACGGGTTAGAGCCCTGGTCTGGGAAGATTCCGCATGTCACGGAGCAACTAAGCCAGGGTGCCACAACTACTGAGTCCTCGTGCCTAGAGCCCGTGCTCCACAACAAGAGAAGCCACCTCAATGAGAAGCCCGCGCACTGCAACGAAGAGTAGCCCCCGCTCGCCGCAACTAGAGAAAGCCCGCGTGCAGCAACGAAGACCCAACGCAGCCAAAAATAAATAAATAAATAAATAAATAAATAAATAAATAAATAAATAAATAATTTTAAAGTGTATTTATAGCACCCTAAAGAATGAAATAAAGCCATTTGCAGCAACATGGATGGACCTAGAGATTATCATACTAAGTGAAGTAAATCAGACAAAGACAAATATCATATGATACCACTTACATGTGGAATCTAAAAAAATGATACAAATGAACTTATACACAAAATAGAAATAGACTCACAGACATAGAAAACCGAAGGGGAAAGGAAGTGGGGAGGTATAAATTAGGAGTTTGGGATTAGCAGATACAAACTATTATATATAAAATAGATAAACAACAAGGACCCACTGTATAGCACAGAGAGCTATACTCAATATTTTGTAATAACCCATAATGGAAGAGAATGTAAAAAAAAAAAAAAGAATATATATGTTTATATACATAGGTATGACTGAACTACTTTGCTGTACACCTGAAACTAATACAACATTGTAAATCAAATACATTTCAATAACAAAAAAATTTTAAATATTAAAGCAAAATAAAAAAAATAAAATATATTTACAGCACCTTTTTTAAACTTGAGATATTTTAGATGTCAAATTAAAAATATGTGAGGAGAACAGAGTTTAACGAAATCCCATTAAGGGATTATATGAGCAGACATGAAAGCCCACAGCTGTATTCTATTCTACATGAGGCTATTTTATGATTTGTTTACTTTTTTACCTGTTGAAGGACTTGTGGGTTATTTCCAGCTTTCTGCTCTCACGAACAGTGATACCAGGAACATCTGTGTGTGCACATCTCATGAGCAAGAGTTTCTCTAGGTTTCACTGCATGTACGTGGAATTGACTGGTGAACAAAATAAGCAGTTTTGTTTTTTGTTTAAAAATTTTTTGTTTGTAGTAGAGTGATTTGCAATGTTGTGTTAGTTTCAGGTGTCAGCACAGTGATTCAGTTTTACATATATATGTATATATATCTATTCTTTTTCAGATTCTTTTCCCTTATAGGTTATTACAAGATATTGAGTAGAGTTCCCTGTGCTATACAGTGGGTCCTTGTTGTTTATCTATTTTATATATAGTAGTTTGTATCTGCTAATCCCAAACTCCTAATTTAGCCCTCTCCACCTCCTTTCCCCTTTGGTAACCATAAGTTTGTTTTCTATGTCTCTGGGTCTATTTCTGTTTTGTATATAAGTTCATTTGTATCATTTTTTAGATTCGGCATGTAAGTTCTATCATATAATATTTGTATTTCTCTGTCTGACTTACTTCACTTAGTATGATCATCTCTAAGTCCATCCATGTTGCTGCAAATGGCATTATTTCATTCTTTTTTATGGCTGAGTAATATTTCATTGTATATATATACACCACATCTTCTTTATCCATTCATCTGTCGATGGACACTTAGGTTGCTTCCATGTCTTGGCTACTGCAGATAGTGCTGCTATGAACACTGGGGTGCATGTATCCTTTCAAGTTAGAGTTTTCATCTTTTCTGGTTATATGCCCAGGGGTGGGATTGCTGGATCATATGGCAGCTCTATTTTTAGTTTTTTTAAGGAACCTCCATACTATTTTCCATAGTGGCTGCACCAATTTACATTCCCAACAACAGTGTAGGAGGGTTCCTTTTTCTCCAAATCCTTTCCAGCATTTATTATTTGTAGACTTTCTGATGATGGCTGGAGTGGGCTTTTTAACTTTACTAGATCTTTCTGATCCGTTCCCCGAAGCGGTTGCCCCGTTTACAAACCCGCTGCAGTGTCTCAGCACTCCTGATTCTCCATGTCCTCGCTTACACTTGGCCCCATCAGAATTCTTGATTTTTGCACATCTGGTAGGTCTGGACTGACACTTTATCCCTGGTCTTCCTCTGATTACCAGGCACTGGGCGAGGCAATTCAACAAGAGGGACACGGCCCATCTTAGAGCCACTGCTGAGCGAAGAGATGGACTCCAGGATGATCACTGGGTACCGATTCGTGTTGGGTTCACTGTATTCTCCCCTCTCCCTTCCCAAGAGTCCTCCTGGGGTGGGGGGTGGGACAGGTGAGTACAAGTTATCTGGAAGCCACCCCCTCCTTGTGTTCTGGGAAAACCTAAACTCCTTGGGGAGACAGAGCTTCTTGGGAAGAGTCCCTGAGACTGGTAAGTGGATGGAGATCAACTCCATGAGGAGAGTGGCCCTGTGCCCTACTCCTGGGGGCAGCTTGGGCACCAGGGCAGCTGTCTGGAAAACGATGCCCATGTCCAGGAATGGCCAGGAGCAGAGTGGGCTGGGCGAGGGTGTCCTGAGTTACCAAGTGTGGCCCTTGGATGGGAGGGACTGCTGCCAGTGTTTCATCTGGCTAGGGCACCAGGCTGGGATGAAGAGAGGGGCAGGAGCTCCAAGAATGAACAACATGGACTTTCCCGCTTGCCTGGCAGGACAGAGGCTTGGAGTGGACTTTGATTGAAAGGGAATAGGGAAATGGACGTTTCTGTGAACCTGTGTGCGTGGGTAAGCTTCACATCATAAATCAGCAATCTCCATGCATTATAAAACATGTGCTCCTACAGAAGAGTCACCTGGCACCACATCCACTCAACTCAGCCCCAAGGTCAGGGAAGACTGGAGGAGGAAGTATCCCTGAAGGGCGAGGAGGACCCTTCACTTAGACCAGAGTGTCAATTTAAGGGCTTCACCTTTGGAGTAATAAATGGGGAGACATCAAAGGTCTGTTTTCTTTCTTTTAAGGGATGTGATATAAATAGATCTGCATTCTTGAAAGATGATCCTGGCTGTGGTGTGGACAATGGATTGGAAGGCAGGAGACTTGGCAATGAGGCAGGTGACAGATGATGGCAGCCTGGGCGATGGAGACGAGGATGGGGATGGCGATGGGAACGGGGACGGGGCATGTGTGAGAAAATCAGGACCAGAGCCACTGCAGCTTGATGCTGCCCTGGTGGGGAGGTGGTGTCACTTCTGCTCAGGAGGAACTCGGGAAGAGCAGGTGTGCCTGGGAAGCTGAGAGTTCTGTGCGGGCATGTCTGATTCCGGAGCCTTGACTGCAGGGAACTAACAGGAAGTGGGGGGACCCAGCCTGAAGCTCCTGAGCAGGACCAAGCTCTGACCACACAGCTGGGGACTCATCAGGCTACGTGGATAATAAGTAAAGCCCCAGGGCTGATGACATCACCCCAGGAAAGCCAGAAGAAAAGGGGACCTGGGACAGACATGATTGTTTGTGTGGTTTTAAAATATATTGGGAATTCCCTGGTGGCCTAGTGGTTAGGATTCCGGGCTTTCACTGCTGTGGCCTGTGTTCAATCCCTGGTCAGGGAACTGAGATCCCGGAAGCTGCGCGGCGTGGACAAAAAGAAAAAGAAAAGTTCTATCTTTGAACTGGCTGCCCCTACCTTTTTTTTTTTTTTAATTTTTTTTAATGAAAGTATGGTTGATTTACAATGTTGTGTTAGTTTCAGGCGTACAGCAAAGTGATTCAGTTATATATATATATATATATATATACATATATACGTATATATATATATTCTTTTTCAGATTCTTTTCCCTTATAGATTATTACAAAATATTGAGTATAGTTCTCTGTGCTATGCAGTAGGTCCTTGTTGTCTATTTTATTTTATTTTTTTATTGAAGCATAGTTGATTTACAATGTTGTGTTGCCTCTACCTTTTTACTGCCATCCCAAACACTGTATTCGTAATCATTTCCCCCAGCCTTATCTTACAAAGCATTTCTTATAAAAATAGCTACCACATAAACTAGTCCCTCTTTCTATGATCACGAACATTATCCCAAGTCTGAGAAAAACCGAGTCACGAGCTGAAACAGCCATCTGCACCTCGGTTATGAATTTCCAGCTACAGGTTGTTTCAATCACGAGACTCTTAGCTCATGGTTAGCTTATAAAGTTCCTCATTAAAGGGGAATGGGAAAATACATTTCTTATTTATTTATAAGCAAACAGCCTTTGATAATGAAGTGAGGCATCTTTATGACGTGCGCTGACACGATCTTTTCTAAATCTGGGCTCACAAGGTCTAGCTACGAAGAAATGAGATTGACTGTTTTTACAAACACACCAGAACTTATGTATTCCAAGGGTGTTTTCCTCTTCAAAGCAGTGGGATTAGTCAAATGATCACACCCTTTGAAAGGATGTCATTGAAACTCCTTTTAGGGATGAGAGGCTCTCCTGATTATCTACCGAAGGGGTTCCTACAACTCTTTGATTAATCAATTAATTAATTAATTAATTAATCAATCAATTTTGGCTGCATTGGGTCTTCGTTGCTGCGTGCGGGCTTTTCTCTAGTTGTGGCGAGCGGGGGCTACTCTTTGTTGCGGGCTTATTGCGGTGGCTTCTCTTGTTGCGGAGCACGGGCTCCAGGTGCATGGGCTTCAGTAATTGTGGCAGGCAGGCTCAGTAGTTGTGGCGCACGGTCTTAGTTGCTCCGCGGCATGTGGAATCTTCCCGGACCAGGGCTCAAACCCGTGTCTCCTGAATTGGCAGGTGGATTCTTAACCACTGCACCACCAGGGAAGCCCCTTACAAATCTTTTGAGGAGGACGAGGGGGCTTGAATTTTGGAATTGGCCAAGTCATTTGAAGCCAAGTTTGATGAGTAAGAGGAGAGTCTGAGGCAACTCACCAGCTCAGCAAGCTTGCTGTGTCTCCACCGCACCCAAACCTTTTCCTCCCCAGTGTTCACCTTCTCATGAAAAGCATCACCACCCCCCAGCCCAAAACCTAACTTCGTTAAAGCATTTCTCTAGAATGTAAACATATTTGTGTTTCCTCTCCTTTCAGCACACCCACACGTGACGCACTCCCAGCCTACTCGGCTTTTTCTCTGACATTTACTCCAGAACCTTGCATTACCATCCTCTCACTGCCCCCATCCCAGGGCAGGGGCCACCGCCTCCCAACGAGGTCCCAGGCTCCCGCTCCCTCCACCCCTTTTTACCAGGAGGTTCTGCCATTCTGCAGCTGAGCACCTCCACCAGTTCCCATCACCATCACAAACACGCAGACAAGTTCCCTGGTAGAACTTGTTCCTGGTGGGGCTGGACCTCGTAAGCTTTGTCTTGGTTCCTTGCATTTGCCAAGGTTTTTGCCTCGTTAGAGCCATTGCAGATGCTGTTTCCTCAGCCCTGGGACCCTCTGCCCACATTCTCTGTGTGCCTGGCTCCTTTGCATTGGCATTTGTTTCCTAGGGCTGCTGTAACAAATGCCTGAAAACTGAGTGACTTCAAACAGCAATTTCTTCTCTTGGAGTTCTGGAAGCAAGAAGTCCAAATCAAGATGTTGATAGGGTTGCATTCCTTTAGAAAGCTGAAGAGGAGGTTCCTTCCTTGTCTGTTGCAGCTTGTGGTGTCGCCAGCATTCCTTGGCTGTTAGCTGCATCACTCCGACCTCTGCCTCCGTCTCCGCATGGCATTTTCCTTTGCATTTGTCTCTTTTTCTAAGGACACCGGTCATACCATGTGAGGGCTCACCCTACTCCAGTATGACCTCATCTTAACTAACTGTTTCTGCCACAACCCTATTCCAAATAAGGTCACATTCACAGGTACCAGGGGTTAGGCCTTTGACATATCTTGCGGGGGAGTTACGATTCTACCTCTAGTAGCAGCTTTCAGATCTCAGACTAGACAGCCCTTCCTCCAAAGGATCAAGCTCTCCAGGGTGACCTTTTCAGCTTTGGCTCAGCCTTTAGCCGGCTTTCTTGGCAGTGCTTCTCTCATCTTAGATGAACGTGTGTATTCCGTTGTCTCGTCTTTGTGTCCACCTCTCACTTGAATGTAAGTTAAGCTCCTTGAGCGCTGGATCCATGTGCCTGCTCCTTTTTCAGAGCCTGGAACAGCGTAGGCCCAGCATTGACGCTCCGTACATTTTTATTCATTGAATTTCAAAGTGAGTTGCGGGCCAGAGAAAGTAGCAGTGGCCTGAAAATTGGAGGACATATAGTCACAAGACTGTAACCTACATCCAGTTCGTGCTTTATCATTTTCAATGACTTCACAGCTTTTATCTCACGTCATCTGCCCAACAACCCAGCAAGATAGGCCAAGGACGTCTACATCTCCCCATTTTACAGAGAAGAGCACAGAAGTCAAGCTCATAACAAAAGGAGATGCTGTGGTTGAGATAGGACCACAGATTGTTAGAGCTGGAAGGTCTGATCTCCTCGTTTTACTAATGAGAAAACAGGGACTGGAGAATTGAAGTGATTCAATTATAATATCTTAGCTGCTTACTATTAGAGCTGGAATTAGATTCTGAGTCCCTCAATTTCTTTCTTTCTTCCTTTCTTCCTTTCTTTCTTTCCTTCCTTCCTTCTTTCTTTCTTTCTTTCTTTCTTTCTTCTTTCTTTTTTTCTTTCCCTTTCTTTCTTTCTTTCTTTTCTTTCTTCCTTCCTTCCTTTCTTTCTTTCTTTCTTTCTTTCTTTCTTTCTTTCTTTCTTTCTTTCTTCTTTCTTTTTTCTTTCCCTTTCTTTCTTTCTTTTTTCTTTCTTCCTTCCTTTCTTTCTTCCTTTCTTCCTTTCTTTCTTTCCTTCTTTCTTTCTTTCTTTCTTCTTTCTTTTTTTCTTTCCCTTTCTTTCTTTCTTTCTTTTTTTCTTTCTTCCTTCCTTTCTTTCTTCCTTTCTTTCTTCCTTCCTTCCTTCCTTCCTTCCTTCCTTCCTTCCTTCCTTCCTTCCTTCCTTTCTTTCTTTCTTTCTTTCTTTCTTTCTTTCTTTCTTTCTTTCTTTCTTTCTTTCTCTCTTTCTTTGCTTTCCTCACTGCACAGCATGCAGGATCTTCGTCCCCCAACCAGGGATTGAACCCAAGCCCCCTTCACTGGAAGCATGGAGTCTTAACCACTGGACCACCAGGGAAGTCCCCCGAGTCCTTCAATTTCTCATCAGATTCCAAGAGGTTAATTCCAAACATGTTTGGGAATGACAGGATCGTTACAGTAAATGTGTATCCTCCCCAAATGATGACGTGGTTGGGTGACACTTCTGGAATACATGGAGCCAGACTGCCTGGGTGGGAATCTCAACTCCACCCCTTCCGGGCTTGGTGAACTTGAGGGATCTCATAAATCAATTCACACCAAGGCATCCATGCTTAATGTGATGTCTATCCCAGTCAAACCTACTTTTTAAAAGAGAATGACCAGAAATCGTTAGCCCCAGGCACAAATCTCTGCTGCCGGTGCCTCACATAATATCTGACACAGAGTCAGCGCCCAATAAATAGGAAATGGATGAACACGGGTGGAACTCAGAGGTGGTTGAACCTGGATGTGGGAGAGGTTCTGGAGCAAGAGGAACCCTCCCGGAATTCCTCAGTTCATTCCACAGTTGTGATGCATCACCTATGACTTAGGGTTTGCGTAGCCCTGAAAACTCATTTCAGGGAGGACAAGTACAAGTTAATGAATCAGGGAAACTTGGCATCATAACACAAATGATAATTATAGGATAATAAGCTCCATTATATCAGTTTTCAGGGAGTTACAGTGGACTATTCCATTGAAGACACTGGCCAATAGATTGCTGTGGCCAAGAGCCCATAAAATACATTAGACAGGATTTTAGAAGCAAAGCTGAAAATATGTCCATACTTTTGTGTACCACCTAGGATGCCATATGCATTTTAACTATTGTATGTCAAGAAAATATCTTGAAGAAGAACCATTAAAATAATCACAAGAAGGAGAGGCTGATGTTGAGGGTAGAATAAAAAGGTTAGTTTTTTGGTTTTTTGTTTTGCTTCATTTTGTTTTGCCTAGTAAGAGGATGGTTCGGGGAAAACTAATTTCTTCATGGATTTTCTATCCGTTAGGCAAATATTTATCAAATGCCTACTTGGTCCAGGCACATCTAGGTGCTAGAATTCAAAATGCACAAGATAGATCAATCCCTGTCCTCATGCGGTCATTAAATATTAACAGAGTTTATTTACCAAATTTGGGGAAATTAGTTGGAAGGATTAGCTCATGAAGCTTGGAAGGAATACATTTAGAACAAATAGAAGAATCCATGCACGGCGCCCAGGACCAGAGAAGTGCCCAATGGATAGTTAGTAATTTTATATAACAAAGAAGTGTTGATATGCTTAATATCCTTTATGTAGGTAATATTAAAACTCCAACAGAAAAAGGTGAAGGACCACAGGCAATTCAGAAAGGAGAGATACAGTGGCCAGTTGAATTAAATGCAAATTAATATATATGCAAAATTAAATGCAAATTAAAATATAACAATGCAGATTTGCTAATAAACCTTCAGAATTAGTAGCTCAGCAGGTAGAAGAGACTAATAGACTTGAAATAGATTCTGATAAATCCACACCAGGTGTCTAATGATTGATTAGTGAGAACCAGGGTATTGGAGGCTGTGAAAATCAACACTTGAAAAATAGCTTGTTGTCAGAGGTTCCCTGCATATGAGTTTTTTTAGTCTAAGTCCGAAGTTTCACAAATCCATTCCTCGGGACCACTGAGGGGATGTGGAAAAATGCTGAGTTGACTTGTTGGCACCCGGCCCAGCTGGGTTTTCTTATGTAACAATGGACTGGGCTAGTTAGTATGAGAACTTGTGAAATGAAAGCTCAGAGTGGCCAAAACAAATATGTGGCCAGATTCAAGCCAACTTGGCCAATGTTTCTCTAACATTCTCATCTTATAAACATAGAAAACAGTAATAAAATAGAAGGCTGTGCTTTTGCCACAGATCATGTCTGTGGCTGTTTTTTGCCTGTATTTCTGTTACATCACCCTCACTATCAAAAGCCTGAACATTTCATAAAGTCCATGGAAAGCATTCGAAACACTAACCAAAACAAGCAAGTCAGGGATGGGGAAATGCATGCTTTCTGTCCTCTGCTGGGTGTAACCGCGGTTTTCTCTTTCATAACTGTTGTTGGATCTTTCTAGCAAACACCTAGAACCCTCTCTTCTCTGGAAGTCAGGTATTGGTGGACCAGGAGATGTATTTGTTTAGCATCCTGTGCCTTTATTCCCAGAAGAAAGGGAATGGGAGAGAACACTCTGTCAAATAAACAATTGCCCAAGGTCTTGGGCGAAAGAAAGTGGAACAGGAAGCAGACAGACGACTCGTTGCCCCAGGTAACAGCCTGATAAGGTAAACACGCGTGTACAACGAGTTCCTGTCCTCCTGTGATAAATATTTATGTGCTGAGCCCTGTGTTTGGAAGCACTAAACCATTTCTCAGTCTGAACAGTGACCTTTGGATGCAAAACACAGGACTAATTTCGCAGGTGATGTAATTAATTTTTGTGGCTCCAAGCTGTACTGGGAACAAGAAAAACTGTTGTTTTTGTGAGCGTTTAAAAACTGATTCAGCAGGTGTGTGTAGCTTTCAGGTAACAGTGTCAATTTACAATCTGAGACTTTTCTTAATCGCTCCTGGAATTCAACGATTTTCGGGAGACGTTGGTCTGGGAGTTTATCATAAGCAAACTCACGTTCTCCTGATGTAAGAAGAACTAACTTAGGTTAATGCATGGATTTGTATTATTTCTCGGAGGTACTGAGGACTTTATTTTTAGGATATCAGTTTATTGTGGCCCCAAATTTCTGTGACCTACATGCATTTCACTTTAACGTTCATAAAATGTACAGGCAAACCACTCTCCTATGGTGAGCTAAATTAACCCCACCCCAAACAAAAGTAAAAAGCCAAAGGTAAACAAGGAAAGATATTTGCCACAAATGCCACCACCATCTTTCCAGGTGGTAAAGTTGGAGACCCCGGTCCGTCCTTGTCACTTCTGCCTCTCTGACTCCCAGTATTCAATGGATCTAAAGACCTTATTGTTTCCCCTGCTGGAAATATCTCAAATCCACATACTGCCCCTTCTCCACCTTCTCCAACTTGCTATTTGCACAGGAGCCTCCAAGCACTAACTCACCAAAACCAAACTCAAGGTCCTCCCTGCCAGTGGGGACATTCTGGGGTTCCATTTCTCATTAAGTAGCATCCTCTCCAGATCTACCCTCCAGGACCTGGGACTACATCCTGGGCTCCCCTCCACCCCCGACCCCATCCCCTGACCCACCCTTCACCAGGTCCTGTGGATCGACCTTCCTGAACACCTTGGAGCCATCCATCCACGTCACTCCATGTTCACTGCCTCCGCTCTTTCTCAGGACATGCTCAACTACCCTCTGGACCACAGAAATGGCCTCTCAGCAGCTCTGGGGTCCACTCTGCTGCCCTGGCTCCATCGTCTCCAGCCAAGCCAGGGAACTTTCCCAACCATAAACCTGATGGAACCACTTCCTGGCTGAAAATCATCTGTGACTTCCTTTTGCCCTGGAAAATGAAGAAAAAGTTCCCATCTCCACCTTGGGGGCTCTGCAGCACCTCCCCTCTTTCCAGCCCCACGGTGCCTGCCCAGAGCTCCAGCCACACCGGCTGCACCACAGGGGTTGCCCAGTTGACTCTCCACTTTCTTCCCTCTTAAGTCACCTCTAAGAAGTTATCAGTATCTGAGATTGGCTTATTTATTAGTCTGCACATCACAGGTCCTCAGTGAATATTTGTGGAATAAATGAATGGATGAACGGATGAACAAATCAAGGAAACCACCAGGGTGATGGAAGGTGAATTCATCCAAGAAAATGGCAGAACTTAGGAGAAGAAAACCATAAGCTGAGAGCCTATGCCTCAGGTGGCTGTCATTCATAGCTATAAACCCAGAGTCTAGAAAGGGGAAATTGTTTCTGACCAACTGTCACGATGCCTCGCCTTAACCTGGATCTGTCTAGTCTTCAGGCCAGACTCCCACTTCCCTTGATGTCTCATCCTTCACATTTCAGCTCAGACCACCTTCTCATGTCCTTGTACACACCAGCTCCTTTGGCTTCAGGGCCTTTGCACATGCTAATATCTTTGCCAGGAACGCTCTCCAACTCCACACACCATCTTTAGCTATTTCCTATTCATCTTTTGAATTGCAGTTACAATGTCACTTCCTGAGAAAAGACTTCCCTGAACCCTAGATTAGATCAGATCCCCTTCGCAGCACTCTGGTCCTTATCCCAATTTGTAACTATGTATTTGGGTAATTCTTTCACTACTGTCTATTTACCTTCCTGCCCCACGGGCCCAGGGATTATGGCCTTTTTTCCCACCTCACCACGTAGGCCAACATCCAACACAGGGCCTCATCTAAAGGGGTGCCCAGTGAGTATTCGATGATTTTATGTAACAAAAGAAGTGTTGATATTCTTAATACCCTCTATATACATGATAGTAAAACTCTAATAGAAAAAGTGGGCAAAGGATAGCTGGCAATTCAGTAAGAAGAGATACAAATGGCCAGTTTTATTTGCAATAAAAGAAATGCATATTAAAATATAGCAAAATACCATTTCAATATGTCCATTTGGGAAACTTAAAAAAGTAACAGTAACATCTACAGATTCAATGCAATCTCTATCAAAATCCTAACAATGGTTTTTGCAGTAATAGAAAATTCATCTTAAAATTCATATGGAACCTCAATGGACTCAGAATAGCCAAAACAATCTCAAAAATGAAGAACAAAGTTGGAGGCCTCACACTTCCTCATTTCAAAACTTCTTACAAAGCTACAGGAATCAAAATAGTATGGTACCGTCATAAAGACAAGACATATAGACCAATGGAATAGAACAGATGGTTCAGAAATAAACCCTCACATATACAGTCCAGTGATTTTCAACGGGGTGCCAAGGCCAGTCCATGAACGAAAAGACAGTCTTTCCAACGAATGGTACTAGGAAAACTGGGTGTCCACATGGTGATGATGGCTGCACGACAATGTGAATGTACTTAAGGCTACTAAACTGCACACTTAAAAATGGTTAAAGTGGTAACTTTTGTTATGTCTATTTTACCGCAATTTTCTAAAATAAATAACATATTTGTAAAGGTAATAGTAGTTCACAGGACCTAATGCTTACTGGTCAGGTGTTGTATTTGCTTCAGTGACTAGTCCTCAGAACAGCCTGTAAGATCAGTGATATTCTTCCCACTTTTTCTGTGAGGGAAACCAAAGCAACAAGTTCAGGATTAATAACTATGGCTTGCAGGCCAAAGCCAGCCTGCAGACTGCATTTGTAGATACAGTTTTATTGGAGCATAGCTGCTCCCTGTCATTATGTATTGTCTACAGCTGCAGACCTAAGTAGTTGTAGCAGAGAACATATGGTCCCAGAAGACTCAGGCGGTGTGGGGTGGAGCCCAAGGCGGGCTGCACAGAGAGCTGGGCCAGGGCCAGAGGCTCCATTTGTATTTCCTGGCCCCACAAAAGTCCAGGGTAGGTCTACGTGCTTTACTTCCTTTACTGTAGTTCATTGATTTATAGCATTTAAATATTTAGACATGAGTGGCAAGGGCCTCCATTGGTCTGGGGCCCCACAGGTCCTCTGCAGCCTGATGGGCAGGGAGGGAGGCTTGGGGGCTTCGAATGGATTTGCCGAGGGCAGTATTTTTCTAGCTGTCAGTTGTGTCCCAATAGTTGGCCATTATACCAATTTAGTGGGCTGCTACCTGCATTTTAAAAACCAAGAGGAGAATTCCCTGGTGGTCCAATGGTTAGGACTCCCTCACTTTCACTACTGAGGGCGTGGGTTCAATCCCTGGTTGGGGAACTAAGATCCCGCATGTCATGGAGCAAGGCCCCCCCAAAATAAATAAATAAATAAAAATAAAAAACAAGATGGAACAGAATAGAAAATACTGGAATCTAACACTTCTTTTTTTTTGAAACTTTTTTTTAAAATTTATTTTATTTATTTATGGCTGTGTTGGGTCTTCGTTTCTGTGCGAGGGCTTTCTCTAGTTGTGGCAAGCGGGGGCCACTCTTCATCGCGGTGCGCAGGCCTCTCATTATCGCGGCCTCTCTTGTTGCGGAGCACAGGCTCCAGACGCGCAGGCTCAGTAATTGTGGCTCACGGGCCCAGTTGCTCCGCGGCATGTGGGATCTTCCCAGACCAGGGCTCGAACCCGTGTCCCCTGCATTGGCAGGCAGACTCTCAACCACTGCGCCACCAGGGAAGCCCTAACACTTCTATAAGACTATTTTAGTAAAATACTTGTTTCTGTTCTGTAGTCCAGTCCTGATATCAAATATAGCTCCTCCTTTGGTTGCTGGTCAGAGAAGCCTGACAGAGCACGAGGAGGCCTGAATCCGGGCTATGCCCTCCATCCACACCATGACCACCCTCACCTGGACCGCTGTTGACTCACCTGGATGCCCGCAGAAACCTCCTGATCTCCTGGTCTGCTCCCCTCCTCCCCCTCCCCTCTGCTTTCCATTCTGCTCCTTTGTCCCTCTCTCCCTTTCTTAGAACCCGCATGGCATCTTCTTTATTCCATGGTCTTGCTTGCCCATTGCCCATCTGCCTTACTCTTCCCA
Source organism: Balaenoptera physalus (assembly GCF_965194825.1). Lineage (NCBI taxonomy): Eukaryota > Metazoa > Chordata > Mammalia > Artiodactyla > Balaenopteridae > Balaenoptera > Balaenoptera physalus. The sequence goes on from NC_138882.1 coordinate 190,211,167, forward strand.
CAAGAGGTCAGCTCTAGGAGGGCAGCTATTGTTAGAGCTGGGATCATGTTACAGGCCCCTGTCTGGCACATAGCAGGCGCTCAGTAAGTGCTTGTTGGATGAATACACGTGTATCAGAGTGATCTTCTAACTACGAGAGTGCACAATCTGAAATGCATAAAGTCATCCATCAGCCTTGATGTATTAAACTCTCCAGGGTCCTGAAGCCGATGACTTGGCCAAGTCATTTGACCTTTCTGCACTTTTGTTTCCTCCTCTATGAAATAAAAGTTAAACGAGAGAATTCCTGAGTGCCTTCCTAATTCTAAAATTCTACAATTATATCAGAATATAACTACTTACCACCAACTTTCTGTTTCATTCCCCTCCCACTGGGGAAGGAATAAAAAAGGATGCATTTATAGTGTTTAGAGAAAGAGATGAAAGCTTCCAACCCTGCAAAGGAAAAAAAAGTTCTTTTCTCAGTTTAAGGTGTTTTGCCTTTGGCGTTTATGTTTTAATACTATAGCTTTTTAACGTTTTGAAACACAGTTTACAGCCTAGACCTATTCTGAGAGTCCTAACAGAGCTTTCCTAAGCGGGGCTGTTTGGATGACAAAAGAAAATATATATATACTAGAGTAGCCTTAGGCTGTTACTGAAGCTAATTCAAAATCCTACTCCCGTGGAATTTGCAAGAGTGGACGTACAAAGATTTCTTTTAGTGTTTTTAGTCTAGACTCTTTGGAAACATCGGAAAGTATGTGCATAATCATTAACTTTTATTATGGATGTATCAGGCTTTATTGCAGAAATAATGTAATTATTTGCTAGCTCTCCACCAGCTCTCACCCCTGGAGGCAGGAAGGTGTGTGGGGAGTGCTTCTATTTCAGACAGAGATTTTCCTCAGGCATTTTCCAGTTTTTACACCCAGGGAAAGGCCATAAAATTGATATACGGCACCAAATCATTTTTACAGTTGGAAACAAACTCACTCACTTTGGTTATGAAACAACCAAAGCTACTGTATCCTCGTGCGAGGACTAGATTGAAACCACGAGAAATCTCAACACCCCATTTGCTCCCAGGGTTTTCATTTTATTTATTTTTGGGGTGGCGATGTCAGCCAGCAGAGTCAGAGTTTTATTTCCTCTACCTTCGGTGGTCAAGGGCTGCTGACGTGCACTTGAACTCAACTCGTAAGACCCTCCACTTCCTCGTTCCCCTAATCACATTGCCCCAGGGACATTGGAATCCCACTTCTCTCCCCAATATCCAAATCTGTGCAACTGAAAATGTTGTCTCAGCTGTAGCAGAAGTTTATCAGCAACACCCCAGTTTATTAATAGGCTGTCCCTAACTTTTCTAAAAAGCTAACTCAGCTTGGAAATTAGTGTCGGCTATTACATTGGTTAGAGGTTCACTGCAGCTGCAAAGCGGATATTCAGAGGATGGATTTTTGGAAAATGGAACCTTTTATTTTTTTATTTTTACAGATTTATTGAGATGTAACTCACATACCATACACTTCACCTATTTAAAGTGTACAATTCTGTGGCTTTCAGTGTATTCACAGAGTTGTGCAACCATCACCACAATCATTTTTAGAAGGTTTTCATCACCCTGAAGAGAAACCTGAATGTTTTAGCCATCTCCTTCCGATCCTCCCTCTCCCCCCGCCCTTGGCAACCGTTCGTCTACTTTCTGTCTTTATGGATTTGCCTATTCTGGACATTTCATATAAATTGAATCATACAGTGTGTGGTCGTTTGTTTCTGGCCTCTTTCACTTAGCAAACTGTTTTCAAGGTTCATCCACATTGTAACATGTGTCAGTACTTCATTCCTTTTGTTGCCAAATAATATTCCATGGTGTGGGTATACCACATTTGGTTTATCTGTTCATCAGTTGATGAGTCATTGAATTTTAGAACTGGAAGGCACATGGAAGGCCCTCTAAGGTACCCCTCAATTTTAAAAAGGAGAAAAGAGACCTAGAAAGAGGAGGTGACTTGTTCAAGGTGGCATAGCCAGATGGGAGACCTGGCATTAGAGCTTTGGTTTTTTCCATCGTGAAATAGTTCCAGCCTACTGAAAAGCATAGGAAAAATTATATGAACATGCATGTACTTACCATCCAGCTTTGGAACCATCTTACCATCTTTGCATGTTGTATCATTTAAAGAATAAAATATTACAGACACTATTGAAGCTCATTGTGTACCCTGTCCCTGATCCCTGGTCCAGGTCCCTCTCTCCCCAGTGAGAACTACTTTACTGAATTTAGGGTTTCCACGAGCATTTAAATTCTATTACTACAAGCACACATGCCCACGAACATGCATATTTTGTACATGTATGCAAATTTTATACACATAGCATCATACTGTATGTACCATTTTGTAGTTTGCTTTTTACAATTTTTTTTGAGATTTAGTCGTGTTGACACATCTAGCTATGGTTTACTATTTTCACTGCTTTATAGTATCTATTTTTAAAATATACCCACATTTATTAATCTATCTTCCCTTGATGTGTGTTTAGATCAGGGGTCAGCAAACTTTTTCTGTAGAGAGTCGGATTATAAATATTTTAGGTTTTGGGGGCCAAATTCCCTGTCATAACTACTTGCCTCTGCTGTTGTAGCCAGAAAGCAGCCTTGGACAATATGAAAGCAAATGACCATGGCTGTGTTCTAATAAATCTTTATTTACAAAAACAGGCAACAGACCAGATTTGGTCCATGGTCTGATTTGCTGCAGATTTAAATTATTTCAAGCTTGGTAATACAAATGCAGCTGGATTGAATATTGTTGTGCTATCTTCCTTATGCACATGCAGGAGAGGCTCTCCAGAACATAGAACTGCTCTTTTAAAAGGAATGCACATCTTCCACCTGACTGTGTATTGCCAACTGTTTCTCCAAAGTAGTTGTATATGGAGTTCACGCTTATGAAGTCCAGATTGTTTGTGTCCTTTCCATATCAATTATTGTCGAACCTTTTCATTTCTCCCATCTGATGGGTATAAAATGATACCTCAGTATGGCTTTAATCTGCATTTCTTTATTATTTTGAAGTTGAGCACTTTTTCTTATTTATTGGTCATTTAGGTTTCCACTTTGTGAATGCCCTGTTCATAGCCTTTACCCATGTCTCTTCTGGGTTCTATTTTACCTCGTTACTTGTAGGAGTTCTTTGTAAATCCCAAAGGGTAATCATCTGTTGATTACAGACTACATTTATCTTTTCCCAGTCTGGGGTTTGTATTACCCATTTCTTTCTGTTGTTTGATAGAAAGGAGTTTCTAATATTAATGAACTATCAATCTTTTAATTTATAGTTTGTACTTTCTGAGTCTTGGTTAAGAAATCCTTTCTTTTTTTTTTTTAATTAATTAATTTATTTTTGGCTATGCTGGGTCTTAGGTGCTGTGCGTCGGCTTTCTCTAGTTGCGGTGAGCGGGGGCTACTCTTTGTTGTGGTGCACCGGCTTCTCATCGTGGTGGCTTCTCTTGTTGCAGAGCACAGGCTCTAGGTGCACGGGCTTCAGTAGTTGTGGCTCATGGGCTTAGTTGCTCTGCGGCATGTGGGATCTTCCCAGACCAGGGCTCAAACCCGTGTTCCCTGCATTGGCAGGCGGATTCTTAACCACTGCACCACTAGGGAAGCCCAAGAAATCCTTTCTTAATGTAATTATTTTCCTAATCTTCTGTTTCAAATTTTGGTTTTTAAAAATTATTTATTTATTTGGTCATGCCGGGTCTTAGTTATGGCAGGCGGGCTCCTTAGTTGCAGCTCCCCGGCTCCTTTGTTGTGGCATGTGTGCTCCTTAGTTGCAGCCAGTGGGCTCCTTAGTTGTGGCATGCAAACTCTTAGTTGCAGCATGCATGTTCCCTGACTAAGGACAGAACCTGGGCCCCCTGCATTGGGAGATTGGAGTCTTAACCACTGCACCACCAGGGAAGTCCCAAATTTTGCTTTTTATATTTAAGTCATATGGAATTTACTTTTGTGTTTGGTATGAATTGGGGGTCTAATTTACTTTTTCCATATGCACAATCAGTTGTTCAGCTCCAATAACTGACAATTGATACAGTCAAATATATTTAAAAAAATTTTTTATGCAGCAGGTTCTTATTAGTTATCTATTTTATACATATTAGTGTATATATGTCAATCCCAATCTCTTAATTCATCCCACCCCCCACTCTCACCACTTTCCCCCCTTGATGTCCAGACATTTGTTCTCTACATCTGTGTCTCTATTTCTGCCTTGCAAACCGGTTCATCTATACCATTTTTCTAGGTTCCACATATATGTGTTAATACACAGTATTTGTTTTTCTCTTTCTGACTTACTTCACTCTGTATGACAGTCTCTAGGTCCATCCACGTCTCTACAAATGTCCCAGTTTTGTTCCCTTTTATGGCTGAGTAATATTCCATTGTATATATGTACCACATCTTCTTTATCCATTCATCTGTTGATGGGCATTTAGGTTGCTTCCATGACCTGGCTATTGTAAATAGTGTTGCAATGAACATTGGGGTGTATGTGTCTTTTTTTTTTTTTTTTGACTGCATTGGGTCTTCATTGATGCACACGGGCTTCCTCTAGTTGCGGCGAGTGGGAGCTACTCTTCGTTGTGGTGCACGGGCTTCTCACCATAGTGGCTTCTCTTGTTGCGGAGCATGGGCTCTAGGCATGCGGGCTTCAGTAGTTGTGGCACACGGGCTCAGTAGTTGTGGCTCACGGGGTCTAGAGCATAGGCTCAGTAGTTGTGGTGCACGGACTTAGTTGCTCCAGGGCATGTGGGATCTTCCTGGACCAGGGCTCAAACCCATGTCCCCTGCATTGGCAGGCAGATTCTTAACCACTGAGCCACCAGGGAAGCCCACATGTGTCTTTTTGAATTATGGTTTTCTCAGGGTATATGCCCAGTAGTGGGATTGCTGGATCATATGGTAATTCTATTTTTAGTTTTTTAAGGAACCTCCATACTGTTCTCCATAGTGGCTGTATCAATTTACATTCCCACCAACAGTGCAAGAGGGTTCCCTTTTCTCCACACCCTCACCAGCATTTGTCATTTGTAGATTTTCTGATGATGCCCATTCTAACGGGGTGAAGTGATACCTCATTGTAGTTTTGATTTGCATTTCTCTAATAATTAGTGATGTTGAGCATCTTTTCATGTGTCTCTTGGCCATCTGTATGTCTTCTTTGGAGAAATGTCTATTTAGGTCTTCTGTCAATTTTCTGATTGGGTTGTTTGTTTTTTTAATATTGAGCTGCATAAGCTGTTTATATATTTTGGAGATTAATACTTTGTCCATTGATTCGTTTGCAAATATTTTCTCCCATTCTGAGGGTTGTCTTTTTGTCTTGTTTATAGTTTCCTTTGCTGTTCAAAAGCTTTTAAGTTTCATGAGGTCCCATTTGTTTATTTTTGTTTTTATTTCCATTACTCTAGGAGGTGGGTCAAAAAAGATCTTGCTGTGATTTATGTCAAAGAGTGTTCTTCCTATGTTTTCCTCTAAGAGTTTTATAGTGTCTGATGTTACATTTAGGTCTCTAATCCATTTTGAGTTTATTTTTGTGTATGGTGTTAGCGAGTGTTCTAATTTCATTCTTTTACATGTAGCTGTCCAGTTTTCCCAACACCACTTATTGAAGAGACTGTCTTTTCTCCATTGTATATCCTTGCCTCCTTTGTCATAGATTAGTTGACCATAGGTGCATGGGTTTATCTCTGGGCTTTCACTCCTGTTCCATTGATCTATATTTCTGTTTTTGTACCAGTACCATATTGTCTTGATTACTTTAGCTTTGTAGTATAGTCTGAAGTCAGGGAGTCTGATTCCTCCAGCTCCGTTTTTTTCCCTCAAGATTGCTTTGGCTATTCAGGGTCTTTTGTGTCTCCATACAAATTTTAAGATTTTTTTTTTCTAGTTCTGTAAAAAATGCCATTGGTAATTTGATAGGGATTGAATTGAATCTGTAGATTGCTGTGGATACTATAGTCATTTTCACAATATTGATTCTTCCAATCCAAGAACATGGTATATCTCTCCATCTGTCTGTGTCATCTTTGATTTCTTTCATCAGTGTCTTATAGTTTTCTGAGTACAGGTCTTTTACCTCCTTAGGTAGGTTTATTCCTAGGTATTTTATTCTTTTTTTGCAATGGTGAATGGAATTGTTTCCTTAATTTCTCTTTCTGATCTTTCATTGTTAGTGTATAGGAATGCAAGAGATTTCTGTGCATTAATTTTGTATCCTGCAACTTTACCAAATTCATTGATTAGCTCTAGTAGTTTTCTGGTGGCATCTTTAGGATTATCTATGTATAGTATCATGTCATCTGCAAACCGTGACAGTTCTACTTCTTCTTTTCCACTTTTTATTCCTTTTATTTCTTTTTCTTCTCTGATTGCTGTGGCTAGGACTTCCAAAACTATGTTGAATAATAGTAATGAGTGGACATCCTTGTCCTGTTCCTGATCGTAGTGGAAACGTTTTCAGTTTTTCACCATTGAGAATTATGTTGGCTGTGGGTTTGTCATATATGGCCTTTATTATGTTGAGGTAAGTTCCCTCTATGCCCACTTTCTGGAGAGTTTTTATCATAAATGCATGTTGAATTTTGTCAAAAGCTTTTTCTGCATCTATTGAGATGATCATATGGTTTTTATTCTTCCATTTGTTAATATGGTGTATCACATTGATTGATTTGCATATATTGAAGAATCCTTGCATCTCTGGGATAAATCCCACTTGATCATGGTGTATGATCCTTTTAATGTGTTGTTGGATTCTGTTTGCCAGTATTTTGTTGAGGATTTTTGCATCTATATTCATCAGTGATATTGGTGTGTAATTTTCTTTTTTTGTAGTATCTTTGTCTGGTTTTGGTATCAGGGTGATGGTGGCCTCATAGAATGAGTTTAGGAATGTTCCTTCCTCTGCAATTTTTTGGAAGAGTTTGAGAAGGATGGGTGTTAGCTCTTCTCTAAATGTTTGATAGAATTCTCCTGTGAAGCCATCTGGTCCTGGACTTTTGTTTGTTGGAAGATTTTTTTTTTAAATAAATTCGTTTACTTATTTATTTATTTTTGGCTGCATTGGGTCTTTTTTGCTACACGTGGGCTTTCTCTAGTTGCAGCGAGTTGGGGCTACTCTTCGTTGCAGTGGGCGGGTTTCTCATTTCAGTGGCTTCTCTAGTTGCGGAGCATGGGCTCTAGGCACGCGGGCTTCAGTAGTTTTGGCACATGGGCTTAGTTGCTCCGCGGCTTGTGGGATCCTCCTGGACCAGGGCTCGAATATGTGTCCCCTGCATTGGCTGGTGGATTCTTAACCACTGCACCACCAGAGAAGTCCCTGTTGGGAGATTTTTATTCACAGTTTCAATTGCATTACTTGTGATTGGTCTGTTTATATTTTCATTTCTTCCTGGTTCAGTCTTGGAAGGTTATACCTTTCTAAGAATTTGTCCATTTCTTCCAGGTTGTCCATTTTATTGGCATAGAGTTGCTTATAGCAGTCTCTTAGGATGCTTTGTATTTCTGTGGTGTCTGTTGTAACTTCTCCTTTTTCATTTCTAATTTTATTGATTTGAGTCCTCTCCCTTTTTTTCTTGATGAGTCTGGCTAATGGTTTATCCATTTTGTTTATCTTCTCAAAGAACCAGCTTTGAGTTTTATTGATCTTTGCTATTGTTTTCTTTGTTTCTATTTCATTTATTTCTGCTCTGTTCTTTATGATTTCTTTCCTTCTGCTAACTTTGGGTTTTGTTTGTTCTTCTTTCTCTAGTTCCTTTAAGTGTAAGGTTAGATTGTTTATTTGAGATTTTTCTTGTTTCTTAAGGTAGGCTTGTATTACTATAAACTTCCCTCTTAGAACTGCTTTTGCTGCATCCCTTAGGTTTTGGATCATTGTGGTTTTTTTTTTTTTTAATTTATTTATATTTATTTTTTGGCTGTGTTGGGTCTTCATTTCTGTGTGAGGGCTTTCTCTAGTTGCGGCAAGCCGGGGCCACTCCTCATTGCGGTGTGCGGGCCTCTCACTGTCACGGCTTCTCTTGTTGAGGAGCACAGGCTCCAGATGCGCAGGCTCAGTGGTTGTGGCTCACGGGCTTAGTCGTTCCACGGCACGTGGGATCCTCCCAGACCAGGGCTCAAACCCGTGTCCCCTGCATTGGCAGGCAGATTCTCAACCACTGCGTGACCAGGGAAGCCCAGATCATCATCTTTTTGTTGTCATTTGTCTCTAGGTATTTTTTGATTTCCTCTTTGATTTCTTCAGTGATCTCTTGGTTAGTTAGTAATGTATTATTTAGCCTCCATGTGTTTCTGTTTTTTACATTTTTTCCCCTGTAATTTATTTCTAATCTCATAGCTTTGTGGTCAGAAAAGATGCTTGATATGATTTCCATTTTCTTAAATTTACTGAGGCTTAATTTGTGACCCAAGATGTGATCTATCCTGGAGAATGTTTTGTGTGCACTTGAGAAGAAAGTGTAATCTGTTTTTGGATGGAATGTCCTATAAATATCAGTTAAGTCTATCTGGTCTATAGTGTCATTTAAAGCTTTTGTTTCCTTATTAATTTTCTCTCTGGATGACCTGTCCATTGGTGTAAGTGAGATGTTAAAGTCCCCCACTATTATTGTGCTACTGTTGATTTCCTCTTTTATAGCTGTTAGCATTTGCCTTATGTATTGAGGTGCTCCTATGTTGGGTGCATATATATTTATAATTGTTATATCTTCTTCTTGGATTGATCCCTTAATCATTATGTATTGTCCTCCTTGTCTCTTGTAACATTCTTTATTTTAAAGTCTATTTTATCTGATATGAGTATTGCTACTCCAGCTTTCTTTTGATTTCCATTTGCATGGATTTTTTCCATCCCCTCACTTTCAGTCTGTATGTGTCCCTAGGTCTGAAGTGTGTCTCTTGTAGATGGCATATATATGGGTCTTGTTTTTGTATCCATTCAGCCAGCCTATGTCTTTTGGTTGGAGCATTTAATCCATTCACATCTAAGGTAATTATTGATATGTATGTTCCTATTACCATTTTCTTAATTGTTTTGGGTTTGTTTTTGTAGGTCCTTTTCTTCTCTTGTGTTTCCCACTTAGAAAGTTCCTTTAGCATTTGTTGTAGAGCTGGTTTGCTGGTGCTGAATTTTCCTAACTTTTGCTTGTCTGTACAGCTTTTGATTTCTCCATCGAATCTGAATGAGATCCTTGCTGGGTAGAGTAATCTTGGTTGTAGGTTCTTCCCTTTCATCACTTTAAATATATCGTGCCACTCCCTTCTGGCTTGTAGTTTCTGCTGAGAAATCAGCTGTTAACCTTATGGGAGTTCCCTTGTGTATTATTTGTCATTTTTCCCTTGTTGCTTTTAATAATGTTTCTTTGTCTTTAATTTTTGTCAATTTGATTACTATGTGTCTCAGCATGTTTCTCCTGGGGTTTATCCTGCCTGGGATTATCTGTGCTTCCTGGACTTGGGTGGCTATTTCCTTTCCCATGTTAGGGAAGTTTTCGACTATAATCTCTTCAAATATTTTCTCCGGTCCTTTCTCTCTCTCTTCTCCTTCTGGGACCCTATAATGTGAATGTTGATGTGTTTAATGTTGTCCCAGAGGTCTCTTAGGCTGTCTTCATTTCCTATCATTCTTTTTTCTTTATTCTGTTCTGTGGCAGTGATTTCCACCATTCTGTCTTCCAGGTCACTTATCCGTTCTTCTGCCTCAGTTATTCTGCTTTTGATTCCTTCTAGTGTATTTTTCATGTCAGTTATTGTATTGTTCATCTCTGTTTGTTTGTTCTTTAATTCTTCTAGGTCTTTGTTAAACATTTTTTGCATCTTCTTGATCTTTGCCTCCATTCTTTTTCCAAGGTCCTGGATCATCTTCAGTATCATTGCTCTGAATTCTTTTTCTGGAAGGTTGCCTATCTCCACTTCATTTAGTTATTTTTCTGGGGTTTTATCTTGTTCCATCATCCTAAGACCTAGTCCTCTGTCTTTTCATATTGTCTATCTGTGAATGTTGTTTTTATTCACAATCAAATATTTTATTGCTAATCTACTGTAGGGGAGGAAGAGTATCTTTTTCCTTCTCTCCTTCTGTGTTCTCAACTGGGGCTCTGTAACAAAAGCTTAACAGGAGAAAAGCATACAAAATTTATTTAATACAAGTTTCATGAGACACAGGAGACTTCATAAGGAAAGGAAGACCTGAAGAAACAGTTAAACCTCAGTGTTTTTATACTAGGTTTGATGAACAGTGGAAAGTTGTGGGAAAATATGATAGGGCAAAGGGGTATGAGCTCAGGGTAGTGAACTGAGGGGAACTTAGCAAAGCCTATTCTTTCAGATTCCTCTCAGCATCCTTCCATCTTTGAAGCTGAAGATGCTCCTTTCCTCCAGGCATGGGAGGGCACCTCTCACATGAGGGTCTTATGAACTGCTTCAGAAGAAGGTCAGAGTCCTTCGTGTACCTGTCATTTCTCAAAGCCCTTCATTTAAAAATATTCGGTATGCCAAGGTGCTGTATCTTGGAGTAGCATGTCCTGGACCCTGTCACGACAATGCCATCTCTATCACATGAAAAATACCCATATGCCTGTGGGTTTATTTTTGAGCTCTGTCCCTTTAGTCTGCTTGTTTCTTTCTGGGCCAATACCTCACATCTTATTTCCTGTGAATTTATAATAAGTCCTGACATTTAGAAGGGCAAACCCACAAAATCCCACCTTGCCCTGTTTCTTCAAAATGATCTTAAATAATTTTGGCTGTTTGTTCTTCCATCTAAATTCCAGGATAAGCTTGTCAATTTCTCAAAAATCCTTTTGGGGCTTCACTGGTATTGTATTGGATTTATATAGTAATATGGTATACTAACATCTTTATGAGGCATTGAATATTTCTATCCATGAATATGGCATATAGCTTTCCTTTTATATCTTTCAATACATACATTTTAAACAATTTTATAAATTGCATAATTTACAAATTTTACATTTTATAATTTTACATTTTATATTATAATTTTCTTTATAAGAGTGTTACACATCTTTTGTTATATTTATTCCTTGATCATATAGTTTTTCTTGCTCCTGTAAATAGTAGTTTTAAAATTATATTGTTGCTGGTGAATAGGAATACACTTGGGTTTTATATATTAACCTGACATCCAGCAATCAAGATAAACTCTCTTCATTCCAAACAATGTATTAGCTCCCAAATTCTCTTGGATTTCTATGCAGATGATCAGATTATCTCTGAATTTTGACAATTTTGTTTTTTTTCTTTCCTCCTTCCACCTTGCACTTCTTTTTCTGTTCTTAGTGCACAGGTTAGGACCTAGATCCATCATATGGTTGAATGAAGGTGGTAACAGTGGGCATTGCTGACTCATACCTGACATTGTTTTCTCATTTAATCTGTGTAATAATTGCTATAGGTTCTCAACAAATGCCCCCCACTCCCAATCCAATTATGGAAGATACTTTGTATTTCCAATGAACTGTGAGTCTTTACCTCAGTTTTTTAAAATAGTGTTTATTAATTACTATTTTTATTATAGAAGTAAGATATACCCATAGAAACAGAAATTAAATAGGTGAAAAGTAGAAATGCCCATTCTCAGCCCTAGCCCTTTTCTTCAGACACAACCATTGTTAAGATTTTGTCTTTCCTTCCAAAAATATTCCTGTGCCTCTGTGTTTTCACACAAATAGAGTACATTTTACATACTGTTCTACAGTTTGCTTTTTTCAAATAAAATATCTTGGACATTATTCTATATCAGTACACATAGACTGCCTTCATTCTTTGTAATGGCTGCCCAGTTTTTGGTTGTATGGATACCCATGATTTATTTAACCAATTTCCTATTGATATACATTTAGGCTGTTTCCTTATTTGTTTATTTGCCTGTTTGCTATTACAAATAATGCCTTAATGAACATCCTTGGACATACATCTTTGTGCCTTTGTGCAGGTACACCTGTAGGATAAGTAGGAAAAGTTCTAGTTGTGAACTCTATTGTCTAATCCCCAAAACCCTTTCCCTGAATCACCCTGCCCTTCACTGAAGGAGACCTAGGAAGACTGTATTTGCTTCAATCAAGACCCTCCAGGTCACATGGCTCTTTGCATCTACTTCCCTCCTGGGCAAGAAGACAAACCAGGGGCACAGAGGGCAGACAGCCTGCCTTCTGGCAGTTTTCCCATGGACCCATTGGTTCCTCTTGGTCTGTTTTAGCCTCTGCAGACTTTGGACCTGATTGTTTATCTAGATTCACAGTGCCTTGTGCTTCTTCCTCCTCCATGGCCTGCCTACTTGGGTGCCTGGTACCTGTGGGGTCCTCCCCACCTTCAAGGACACCCTGGGTCTTGGACTTGGCTCCATGGTATCTGCTTGCTCTTCCTTTCGCCAAAGGACTCTTAGACTCCCGCTCTGTTCCTCCTGAATCTGCAATATTTGCTTCCTCCTTCATATAATAACTGATCTCCTCCTAGCCCTCAGCCTCTTTGATCCTAGCCCCATACCTTTAAAGGGGATCAAAATATGCCACCCCAAAACAGATACCCTGGCATAAGGTTTATTTTGGGCTGAAGCCAACTAAGAAAAAGCAGCCACAGGAAGGGTTCTCTGTGCCCCCACTATCTGCCTAAAGCAGGGCATAAACTCCCCTTGCCGAGGTGTCCCCCACCCTTCTCCCATGCTAGGCCAACACTTATCACCAGAGATGAGGACAGTATACTGAAGTGAGTCTGCACAAACAAACCTTCCTAAATAACCTTTATCTACCACTAGTTCCCCCCATAGACTTACCTCCCCACAATTTTCTGTCCCTAGAAAGAACAGGGGTTCCTTTGTCTTGACACTTCTCCACAATATAATGTCCTTTGTTAAAATGGTACATAAGTCCCCAAGTCTAGCCACTTCTTTGGGTTTTCAATTTTTTTCCTATGAATCTGTCTTTTGTCAGTTTAATTCACATACTCTAGTCGTAGAACCTAAGAGGGTAGAGGACAAGTTTTCCCTTCCCTACATGTTCCATGCCCCACTCTCATCCACAACGCAGTGCTGATTGAACACCTACAAACTACGCCTAACGCTCCAATATATTCTCTACCCTCCAGCCAGGGCACTCTTTTCAAGTGAAAATCAGATCATGTTACTTTCTTTTTAAAGATTCTTTTATGGTTTCTCAATGCACTGAAATAAAAAGAAGCTCAACCACCACCTCCCTCAGGTCTGCTCTGTCTCAGTTCATGGCTTTGAATGTGCTGCCTTCTCTGCTGGACACACCGCCCCCCCATCTCTCTGCAAGCTCAGCTTCGTCCCCAACGTCTCACCTCCCCATTAAAAGCAGGCGTTATTCTTTATCACGGCTCTTCTCTTCTTTCTTTACCGTGAATGCATCACGTCTCCCCCACTAGAATGTAACTGATTTTCTTTGGAGGGATTACCTGTCCTCCATAATATGGTGTCCACCAACCTGCCCCACCTTCCCAGAGGGTGTGGCAAAAGCTCAGCCAATCAGACTCCCCCCACCTCTGGAATTTGACCCCTGACCCTTGTGGCATTAGAATTTACAACAACAAACCAACTGGAGCAGATCTATTTCAAAGGTGGGGCCCTGAAGAGAATACCCTTTAGCTGCTGCTCTTTTGGCAGCTTATCCCTGCCTGCCCACCCGCCTCCATTCTCTACCACCCCTGCCTGTTCAGCTTTTCCTTCCAATTTTTGAGTTTCCCTCATCCTTCCCCCAACCTCCCTCTCTGATCATTTTAGCTGGCTGGTTTTCTGTTCCTGCCTGACCCTTTCCACCCTCTGAGGTCCCCCTCCTCCAGCCCCTCTCCCACTCCCCATTCATCTAGAGCCCTCTGTAAATATTTGAAGGAATAACAAAGGCTGAGAACTAACGTGTGACACTTTCTAAGGGGGAAAAGTCATAAAGAGGGAATAGGAGTGAGGTCTTTCGAGAAAGGTGCAAACAACATGAACTATTACTTGCATCATATACCTTCGGTTTTGTTTATGCTGCTTCCTTTGACACAGATGTGGCTTCCAAGAGGCACCTGGGAGGAAAGAATGAAGCATCTGTACAGTAAATGACTCAGTTCTGAAAGGTCTGATCTAACCACCTTCGCCATTGTGGGTTATATCAGCGGCAAATCTATGGAATGTTTTTTTCTTTTGATGAAAGGGGAAGTTTTACTGTTGAGGGTCTGGAACAGTTACACATCAACTCAACTTTCTAATAATTTTCTAAATGCTGGAGACCCTATGTTTCACCTCTTGACTTAATGTGTCAAGAGTTGTTAAATCAGTTGTAAAATGGATTCATTCCTCTTTTCAACGATGATCTTTTGCTACCCTCCAATGACCAACAGGAAAATGTGGACATGATCACTGACTTGCACTTTCTGGGTAAAAGGTAAATATGCTCATATACAAGGAACTAAGGGTGTCCATCCTCAAACTCCCCGAGGGTGGGGCAGTTCTGCCTGGGGCATTGACCACAGTGTCCCAGTGTCCAGCACACTGCAGGAGCTCACCAAATATGTGTCAAATGACTGATTTAGTGACTTACTTTTTTTTTTTTTAATTAATTAATTTATTTATTTTTGGCTGTGTTGGGTCTTCGTTTCTGTGCGAGGGCTTTCTCTAGTTGCGGCGAGCGGGGGCCACTCTTCATCGCGGTGCGCGGGCCTCTCACTGTCGCGGCCTCTCCTGTTGCGGAGCACGGGCTCCAGACGTGCAGGCTCAGTGGTTGTGGCTCACGGGCTTAGTCGTTCCACGGCATGTGGGATCCTCCCAGACCAGGGCTCGAACCCGTGTCCCCTGCATTGGCAGGCAGATTCTCAACCACTGCGCCACCAGGTAAGCCCCCATGACTTATGTTTTAATAAAAAGACTAACTCTGAAAAAAAGCAAATTGTTCTTTTTCCCCTTGTTTCAGATGTAAGCTAGAACTAGAATAATAAAATGCAGATTGGAAGATCATCTCCAACTGCCCATCTGACGATGAATTCCCTCTAGATCATTTTGGCCATCTCTGCACAGCTTTGGATTTGGGCAATTTTCCCTTATGTTAAGCCAAAGACCATACTGCAAGTGTAGACAAAATGAGTCTACACCCTTACACGTGGTCGCTTCTCAAATATTTAGAAGCATCCTACCCTTTTCTCCAGGACAATCACCACCACCACAGCTACACCCAGCTCTCACCCTCAGACTCTCATTGTTTCAACTACCCCTGCTGCCCTTGACCAAAGACCTCTCCACCTACTCTCTAAAATAGTGGCGTCCCCAGGGCTGGGTCCTAGGCTCTCTCCCCTAATCACCCTAAAAGTTCTCTTCCTTTCCTCATCCCCGCAACCTTAACTACGGTCAGTAAGCTAATGTTTTCCAGACTTATACCGATGGTCCTGACATCTGGTCCACCCACATCTCCAATCAGCCCTTTGACCTCTCCCCTCGATGTCCCACCACCTCCCAAACTCCACCACTCCCACCTGCCCCTCTCTCAGTGAGCAGCACCCCTGCCCCAGCTGCTCAGACAGAAACCTGGTGGTCCTGCTGCTTCCTTCCTTCTCCCCCATCCCCCACCCCCAATCCAACTCAGCACCAAGGCTTATCGATTCGATCTCCAAAAGAATTCTCAGATGCCTCCCATCTCTGTCTCCACTGCCATCATTCCAGTACAAGACACCAGGCTTTCTCACCTGAGCTATTTCAGGAACCTCCTTTCCTTCCTTGCCTAAAACTTTCTGATGACTTCCCATGGGACACAGAATAAAATCTAAACGTGATCTGCCTTCCCTGCCTCTTCAACACCCTCTGCTGTGTCTCTCCTCTGTGATCACAACTGTCTGCCACTCTGGTCTTATTGTGGCTCCCTGGGCAGACCAACTTCTCTCTGCCACAGGACCTTTGCATATGCTGTCTGAGCCTCTTCTCCGCCTGGCATGTTCTTCCCCTCCTCTCAGCACGATTTTCTCCTGCTTCTCCACTAGACACTGCCCGGAGCCCCCAGTTGCTGCCTCATAGCACCTAGAATAATCTGTCATCACATATTTACTTATACACATTTTTGTTATATGTCTGTGTCCTCCCTTCCCCCCTCCCCCAACGCATTCTAAACTCCATGAGGGAGGAATCTGGTTATCTTTCTCCCATGACATTCCCAGCACCTAGGAAAGCTTGTGGCACATATTAGGTGCTTGATAAATATTGGCTGAATGAACATGCTGATGATTCAAATGTGCATTTCCAGCCAGTGTCTCTCCCCTGGTGGCTGACGGGGCCAGACATCTCTAATTATTCAAAACTGATCTCATGACCTCTCTCCCCAGTCTGTGTCTCCTTGTATAACCTGGATCTCAGTGAAACAACCTCACGACCCCAGGGGCCACCATCGCCCACACATCTCAAGAGCCAAACCAAGTCTTATCCATTTGGCTTCTTTAACAACTGGCATTTCCGTCCCCAACTCTCCACCCTAACTGCTCTGAAGGTTTTGTTTGACCCTCAGGCCTGTTGTAGCTTCTGACCCTGGGACACACTCCTTCCAGCAACATGCTTGTGCCATGTTGGCAAGTGTTTGGGGAGGTATCTCCATGTGAGGATCCTGGGCCTCTCTCTGCCCCACGTGCCCCTCCTCAAGAGAGGGACGGCTCCCCTGACTAGTGTGTTTGGGAGAAGGGACGAGGCCCCCCTCCATGCCAGCCGAGCTCTCCTCCTTGGTACTGGCGACTTTCTAACTCAGGGGAGAATTGGCAAGTCCACTAGGCCAGGAAACCCAGCAAGGCCTAGCCGTGTTCTGATGTCCCCTTTGTTCAGTAATAAAATGACACTGTGGTCCCCATCTCCTGACTCCCCTATTTCTCAATCACACTGAAAAATGGGAACCATCCCAGTGCCTGCCTCCTATAATAGGGAACATTATTAAGTTAAAAGGTGTGAAGCACTTGGAAGAGTGCCTGGCACAGGAGAAGTTCTGCAGAAATGTTAGCTATCACCACCGTTATTATGATAAACTCAGATGAAGGGAAAGGCGATGATTATCAGCCCTGGGAAACTCCAACGGTCCCCGCCAAACCCCCGGTCCCAGGGACACACACACACAGAGCCGGTGGAGGTGCTCATCCAAAGCAAAGTTTTACAGTCACATGGGAGGGAAAACTGCATTTCATCAGCAAGCCACCATGTCACGCTGCAAGCCACACCAGGACCCCTCCAAACCAGCACGATGCTGTTGAGAGAGAGCCAGAGCCGGGAGCCAGAAGTCCCTGAGGGAGCTGCTCTTCCCGTCCTTGAAGCTGTGCAATTCACTTAATCTGCAGTGAAGGCAAAAGCTTTAGGCTGTGACTCAAAGCTTTGTCATCTTCTGATTGGTTTCTCCCTCCTCCACCCTCTCCTCCTCCTTTTCCTTCTCCTCCCAACCAGATTCCAGACCTGTCAGATCCACTTCCGAATGGTTCTTAAACTCTCCTCCTTCCACTGCCCCGCCCCCTTGACGTCTCTGGACCATTTATTATCAATTCACAATTCCACTCCTTCCAAACCCTCCCCTCCCCCACTCTGCAGCCAGAGGTCCCTTTGATCGTGTCATCCCTCCATCTCCCACTGCTCACAACAAAGTCCAGACCTGTTCCTCACCAGCTCCTTCTCCAGCTCCTTGTCTGGCTTAGCCTCCCCGACGCCCCATCAAGCATCCTGGGTCTAGACACACAGCCTCCTTTCCATTCTTCGACGGGCTCTGCGGTCTCCAGACTACCATTCTTGTGTTAACCTTTCGGAGGTAGTGGACCAGTCAGATTCTTAGCTACAGATGGCAAAACTGACTGGTTAATTTAACTGACAGAAAGACAACATATTGAAAGGATACAGGATGGAGCAGCAACCAGTAGGAAGGCTTAGAACCGGACTTTAAAGCAGCCAGGGCTATGCACACTCTGTTTCAGGTCAACTTCCGGGTCCCGGCGTCCTGCTGTCATGATGGGAGGTGTAACCACAGTGGGAGAAGCAGACCCAGGACCTTTCTAAAATCATGTAACTTGCTGTGGATCTATACTTATCTCAAAGCAAAAAGTTTGAAAGAAAGACAGACCAGGCAGGGATAGGGTAGGGGTTCTGGCCACAGGGAAGAGAGCCCATGCCACGCCCGCGCATAGGTACTGTGTGCCAACGATGCCGCGGCCTACAGAACCTCCGCTGGCCACATCTCTCAACAGTCCCTGCTTCCACAAGAGCGTGCGATCGGCCTAGCGCGGATCTCAGATACGTGCCCCAGCACCAGAGAGGGGGTCTCATCCCCTCACCTGCCTATACAGGGGCCTCCACCAATGCAGGGGTGGTCAAATAGGTGTTAGGAAGTCAAAGAAAGGGGCAAAGTCCTCTTCGGGGAGAGCCTGTGAGCCCCAGCCTGGATAGTTTGCATATGTCTTGACCACTGCAGCACCATAACACCTGCATTGTCATTCATTCATTCATGCCTGCCTGCCTGCATGCATTCATTCAGTCAACAAATAAGAACGGTGCCTACCTGGAGCCAGCTCTGCAGGGGATACCGCAGATGGCAAAGCAAGCAGGAACCCCTGCCCTCCCAGAGTTCCATCCTGGCTGTCCTCCTCATCTGGCAGTTTTCCTCTTTCTTGGGCTGAAGATATCCCCTTGACATAGATGCAGAAACAATATAGGAGGTGAGGAATTCCACTTCCCTGCGGCTCCCAGACATGTTGCACCTTTGTCAGCTGTATCCCCCAGGAGTCTTGCCCTCATCGTTTTTATTTATTTATTTATTTATTTATTGAAGTATAGTTGATTTGCAATGTTGTGTTAATTTCTGCTGTACAGCAAAGTGATTCAGTTATACATCTACATACATTTTTTAATATTCTTTTCCCTTACGGTTTATCACAGGATATTGAATATAGTTCCCTGTGCTATACAGTAAGATCTTGTTGTTTATCCATTCTATATGTAATAGTTTGCATCTGCTAACCCCAAACTCTCACTCCATCCCTCTCTCACCCCTTCTCCCTTTGGCAACCACGAGTCTGTTCTCTATGTCTGTGTGTCTGTTTCTGTTTTGTAGATAGGTTCATTTGTGTCATATTTTAGATTCCCCATATAAGTGATATCATATGGCATTTGTCTTTCTCTTTCTGATTTACTTCACTTAGTATGATCATCTCTAGGTCCATCCATGTTGCTGCAAATGGCTGCCCTCACTGTTTTTAAGTTTCCCTTTCTATTGTGCTCGGATTCCTGAGATTTTTCTTAGAGGTCCATATCAGTCTCTTGTATTTGTCCATCATTATGTAACCTTCCATTTTTAGGTACCTGTCCCTTAAAAATCTCAGCTCTGCTGTGGAATGATGTCTACACTCACGCCGATTTCTCCCTCATTAGTAAGAAAGTCATTTGTAATTACACAGCTAGAGTTTCCAACTTTTCTGATCTCCCCTTTTGAGATGCACGTGTTAGAATCATAAGGCTCTTCAAAGTCTTTTGAAATCTCCCACACTAAAGATCAGAACACACACCTGACTACATTATCCTTCTCGAATATCATGAACCCTAAGGTCACACAGTTGCTTACTTCCAGGTTTCTATCATTTCTGCTTGTCTAACATCCCCTCCATATGGTAGCCATTCCTGGGGGTGGTTGCTTTGAGACATGAAATTGTTAATAAGGCAAGTCAAGAGTTTGTCAGAAGGTCCCACAATCCATTTTTACTGCAATCCCCATAGCCCCCTTTCCCTTCTCACCAAGCTCAACCAATACTACTCCTACCCTGTTCTTTCCAGCCTTTGAATATATCCAACTCTTTCCTGCCCCAGGACCTTTGCACCTGCTATTTCATCTCCTCTTTGCTTAGCTAGCTTCTTCTCTTCCTATAGGTCTCAGGTTGAATTTCACAGCCTCCAGGAGGCTTTCTCTGATTACCCTTCCCTCTGTAGGTCCCCCTTAGTTACTCTCCATCTTAGCTCTTGTTTCTTCAGAGTTGCAATTATTGTATTTACTAGTCTGTTTATTTGTTGATTTTGGTTTCGGTTTTTGCTTGCTTCCTGCCATTGAGAGGTCAGGTCCAGGAGGGCAGGGACTCTGATACCTGTCTTGTTCACCACTGTGTGAACAAGTGCCTGTCCAGTACCTGGCTAATGGCTGATACTCAACAAACTTTGGTTTGTGAAAGAATCTGATCTACGACTCACAGACTTCAAAAACAAACTTATGGGGCTTCCCTGGTGGCACAGTGGTTGAGTCTGCCTGCCAATGCAGGGGACACGGGTTCGAGCCCTGGTCTGGGAAGATCCCACATGCCGCGGAGCAACTGGGCCCGTGAGCCACAATTACTGAGCCTGCGTGTCTGGAGCCTGTGCTCCACAGCAGGAGAGGCCGCGACAGCGAGAGGCCCACACACCGCGATGAAGAGTGGCCCCCGCTCGCCGCAACTAGAGGAAGCCCTCGCACAGAAACGAAGACCCAACACAGCCATAAATAAATAAATAAACCCAAAGTTTAAAAAAAAAAAAAAAAAAGCTAATATTTAAAAAAAAAAAAACAACAAACTTATGGTTACTAAAGGGGAAACATGGGGCAGGGGGAGGGATAAATTAGGAGTTTGGGATTAACATATACACACTACTATATATAAAATAGATCACCAACAAGGACCTACTGTATAGCACAGAGAACTCTACTCAATATTCTGTAATAACCTATATGGGACAAGAATCTGAAAAAGAATGGATATAAGTATATGTATAACTGAATCACTTTGCTGTACATCTGAAACTAACAATGTTTTAAATCAACTATATTCCAATATAAAATAAAAATTAAAATAAAAAAAAAGAAACCGATTTACACAAAGAGGCTTCCTTCAGATGTCACTCCTAGATGCTGCTCTCTGCCCACGGGGAGTTCTGTCTGAACCAGGATGGGATTTCTCCTGGGTCCAGGTGGCCCACAACATGCTATGACAACAGCTACCTTCTGGCCTTCTCTTACCTTCCCTCTCTCTTCACCCCGCATCCCTCAGACTTACGGCCAGTTCTCACCCTTTAGGATGGGGCGCACTCTTGCACAGCCTACTTCTGTGAGATCCTACTTCTGGGCCACGAGTATCATTTCTGCCTGTCCTAACTGTTCCCCAGGTGAATCACTGGGCACTTCCTGCCCTCCAGTTCCTTTTTTTTTTTTTTAACATCTTTATTGGAGTATAATTGCTCTACAATGGTGTGTTAGTTTCTGCTTTATAACAAAGTGAATCAGTTATACATATACATATGTTCCCATATCTCTTCCCTCTTGTGTCCCCCTCCCTCCCACCCTCCCTATCCCACCCCTCTAGGTAGTCACAAAGCACCGAGCTGACCTCCCTGTGCTATGTGACTGCTTCCCACTAGCTATCTGTTTTACATTTGGTAGTGTATATATGTCCATGCCACTCTCTCACTTCGTCCCAGCTTACCCTTCCCCCTCCCCGTGTCCTCAAGTCCATTCTCTACGTCTGTGTCTTTATTCCTGTCCTGCCCCTAGGTTCTTCAGAACTTTTTTTTTTTTTTTTTTAGATTCCATATATATGTGTTAGCATACGGTATTTGTTTTTCTCTTTCTGACTTACTTCACTCTGTCTGACAGACTCTAGGTCCATCCACCTCACTACAAATAACTCAATTTCGTTCCTTTTTACGGCCGAGTAATATTCCATTGTATATATGTGCCTCCAGTTCTTTCTACATCACCCCACTGTCCTCCACAGCAACCCAAGTCATTGATGCCTTGGAGTTTTTCTCCCTCCTCCGAAATATTCAGCTCCAAGCTTGCTCGGGATGTAGCCAGTCCTCAGGCAAACACATTCTTGACCCTGCCCCATGTGCTCACTTCTAGCTAACAGCCTCTTTTTCCTGGTATCTTAAGATGGGCAAGATCCAGGAAGTCAAAACCCGAATAAGTAATCACTCATCTCCCTCATCTTCTCTTTCAACTGTTCTCATGTCAGCAGGAGGAAACTGGGGAAACCCTCCTCTGCTTCCTCCAGCGTCGGGCCCAGGACCCCACAGTCTCCTGAAGGTGCCGCCCAGACCAGTGGCCCCTGGGTGGACACTGCAACAGGTGGGCATGTGGACGGGTGGTCGCTCCGGGGAGACAGAACATCTCCAGGTCCAGTCGGTCCGGCCGCTCCCACTGGCTGGGAGTACCCCACCCCCGTGACTCATCTCTCTCGCAGAGACCTTCCTGGGCCCTGCTTCTCCAGAAGACATGGTTTCTCCCATCTCAGGGAGCAGCTATAGGCTTTCTTCTCTCTTCGACGTCACAGTCGTCTGCTCTCTTTGATCTTGTCCTGGGTTTGAGAGGATCAGAATCTTTGACTGCCTGCTTCTTCTGTTCCTACTGGTTCTGTTTAGAAATGGAAGACTGAGGTCGGGACCATCTCTGCCTGGTTCATCCCTGTAACCCCAGCACCCAGCACAGTCCCCGTTCTTTACAGGCGTTCCAGATCTTTGCGGAATGAATGATTCAGTTATTCCTGGGAACTCTTCTTTCTAAGAAGCTAAACCTGGTCCTGAACTGGTTTGTCTTCTCTTTGGACCCAGTAACCAGCTTGCGTTTGCTGCTCTACTCGAGACAGGAAGATGCACACTTCTCACTGTCTGTCCCTGGAACTGTCATCATGATGTTTTGGATAGGAATGGAATCCCAAGAAAGATTCTGATCCTGCGTGACTGTGAGATGATGCTTGTCAAGTGCTTGCTTTGGTGCCGGGCACTGTGTACAGGGGCAGGTATGAGGAGTGGATGACGGTGATGGGGAGGAGGAGGAAGAGAAGGAGGATGACAGAGGTGATGGCGATGACGAAGGTGACAATGAGGGCTCTCCCTGGCTTACTGCTAAGCTAAACTGCATTTACTTCTCAGGCTCTGGGTCATCTCCAGCACACGCCCACACTCATTCCAAGGAAGCCATTAGCCACTTCCTTCTCATGACCAATTAGCACAGCCAGTGAGAGCAGCCAGGTGGTGAATTGCCTGGCAAATGGAAGAAGAGCATATTCACAGTTGTGTTGTTTTAAATTTCGAACCTCTGCAGTCAGGATCTCTTATCTGCTTTGTCTCCAGACTCAGGAAATGGATATTCTTGGGGTGTCAGGGGAGGACACAAATAAATCTGGAAAGAATTTTCAAATGGTTCCATGTTATGGTGAATAAATTGGATGTTTCTTCCTCAAAACTAATTATCCATATCATAAAATCATACAGATCAGATTGAATTATAGGATCACCTATTTTAACTAGTCTAATTAGAGAATACTGTTGGGGAAGAAAAAACTCCTCTTTCCTCTTTCCTCTTAGGTTCTGTAGCTGGGATCTGCAAATTAGATGGACAAAAGCTAGATTAACAGGAGAAAAGGCATACAAATTTTATTTGATGCTAATATTTTTAATTTTTATGTGTATGGGTTAATATTTTAATTTTAACACACATGGAGGACTTCATAGAAAAGAAATGAAGTGGTTAAACTCAGGGGGCTTGTATACCATTTTAACAAAGGGCAAAAAATTTTTTGAGAAGGGAAAAGACAGAAGACAAGGGTTTTGGTTTCTAGGAGTGGTAAATCATGGGAAGGTAAATATATCGGAGAAACTAATGTAAGATAAAGCAGGGTTTTATTTCTGCAGACTCATCTTGGTGACGTCTCCATCTCCAGTGATAAAGGTTGCTCTTCCCTTCCTGGTATGAGAGAGGGGAGAACATCTTCACCAGAGAAATTTATGACCTGCTTTTAGGCAGATACGGGGATGGCAGATTGCCTTTCCTGTGTCTGCTTTTTCTCAATTGCCTTCAGCTCAAAATAATCCTTATGCCAAAGTGGTGTGTTTTTGGATGACATATTTTGATCCCCTTCAATATTTTAAAAGAAATTTAGTTACATTACCCTCAAAACTATAGAAACCCAAAGTGAGAGAAAATAGAATCTTGCCCCCTGAAGACACTGGCAGATTTATTTAGGGAACAGAGAAGGATCATTTAAATAAACATTAAATTAATAATATACAAATGAGGGCTTCTAAAATCAAGACAAACATGTTTTTCTGTTACATAAATTAGATGTTTTCCCTCTGATCTTTCTTGCTCAGCAAAACTTCCTTTACAACAGGTAGGTCAATTATTACATACTTGCAACTAGTGAGGTTGAAATAAATTATGGTTGATGTGACTGCCATTATTAAAAATCATTTAGGAGGAAAAAATATCTTATTTCTAGGTTTCCTGAGAAGCTCGGTTTTAGAACCCCTGTGAATAGAGGGGACCTTCCAGGTGCCTTCATCCCATGACACCTCTGCACAGCCAGTCTTGTATGTTCTGGACAGAAAGCATCAACTCCAGATCCGGCCACCTTCTGCGGTCCCGTTGCTGATGAATTTTAATGGATGCTGAGACCGGCATTCGTTCATGTCTAGGACCACGAAGAGCAATGCTTATTTAGAATGTTTCCTTCCAAAAGCCCAATGTTTTTGAAATCACATTAAACGTACTCTTCCCATCTCCTGAAGCATAAAAAGAGGAAAATGAAATTAATTTCATCACAGGCATATCTCAGAGATATCGTGGGTTTCATTCTAGACCACTGCAATAAAGTGAAATCCCCATAAAGTAAGTCACACAAGTTTTTTGGCTTCCCAGCGCGTATGAAGTGATGTTTATTGTCATCTATTAAGTGTGCAATAGCATGAGGTCTAAAAAAACAATGTGTATACCTTGATTACTTTCTTGTTAAAAAAAATGCTAACCATCATCTGAGACTTCAGGGAGTTATAATCTTTTTGTATAAGTAACATCAAAGATCTCTGATCACAGACCATCACAATAAATATAATAATAATGAAAAAGTTTGAAATACTGAGAGAACTACCAAAATGTGACACAGAGACAAGAAGTGAGCAAATGCTGCTAGAAAAATGGTGCTGACAGACGTGCTAGACACAGGGCTGCCACAACCTCCAATTTGGAAAAACCGCAGTACCTGCTAATCACAATAACGTGCAAGACAATAAAAAGTATGCCTGTACATACATAAGCAAATCAGGCCGAAATCACAGAAAACTGGATAGTTAAAAGTAGAGAGTTATACCTACTGCAACATTCAAAAGACTTTTTGTCTTTTGGCTCTTAGGAGCTTCACAATTTTCATAACTTTTCAATAAACAACTCTTTAAACTAATGAAGCATAAAGGAATAAAGTCAAGAGAAGAAATCACTGTTTTCAATAACCCAAAGTTCAAATCAGATTTTAAAACGGGTGTTTGTCTACCTGCTTTAGGATGGGTCAGCACCTTGGGTCAGGACCAAGTGCCCGGACAAGGGGGACATTTTTGGTCAGCATCCAGCTGACTGAAGTAGGCATTCCCCTCCTACAGGGTAGAAATTAAAAGATGAAACACCTAATCCTAACAACATGCCAGCGGCGGCTACGAAGCTTCAGAACCATGAGGGTTTAAACGCATCCAGGCTGAGGGTGGTCTTAGCGGGAGCCCTCCCACCAGGAGGCCAGTTTAGGCAGAAAGTCTTCTGCTTCAACCCTCTCTTTTAATGGTTTTCCTGCCCTCTGCACGTCCATCCATCTACCTGCAAACAAAACACAGGCAGGCAGCTCCCAGGCTGCTGGTCCGGAAGCAGGGGCCCCCAGCGGTCACTAGGAGCTGCAGAATCTCTGCCTCAGACCAGAGGTCTGTTATCCCTGGGCTCCCACCCACAGACCCATTTTCTGGGAAGAGTAAAAGCAAAATCAAACAAAAGAGCACTATCCTCTGTTCCTTTCTTTTACATTGAACTGCTGGCCTGATGGCGTTTTACAGTCTGGAGCTGAATGAGGATGACCTCAGCCAACTCCGGACTGTATTAAAATAAATGTAAAATAAATTCAACAGGCCCTGACTCATGAGAGATAATGGAAAGTCTAACTGCTCCAGGCGAATGTAAAAGAACCAAGATGGGGTCTATTCAGCGCTGAATTATGAGCCCCAAAGATTACCCTGAAAGGCGGGCTCCATCAGGCTCGAGCAAGCCAGTCACATAGGGAATCCGAACGTTCAAGGCCAAATCCGGAGTTTTTGTCAAAATTGTCTTCCAGGACTGTAAATCCACACCCTCTCTGGACAACCTCTGGGAAATTTCACTGTGTTAATACATGCGAGGCGGCCCGCGTGTGGTGGCTTTGAAACCCATTCTTTATGTCACACCTCGACTTGTTTCCATTCCTAAAGTGGCTCTTTCCTTGGCTGAGAGCAGGCCCAGAAAATATGAGGGTGGAGAGGGAAAAGCTCCTCAAGGACCCCACCCCACCCTGCTAGGGGTAACTCCCTACCGCTTAGGAAACTTACCTGTTTCTGTGAAGGGCTCCACGTCACCGCATGGAGCTCCCAAGAGACTAAGAGGATGTGTAAGTCTGAGCTTCAGGGTCAAGAGAAACCTAAGTCATCACTTTCCTCAAAAGTCTGATGCCACTGATCCGATCTCAGAAGGGAACAACCAGTAAGGGAGGACGAGGGCGGTCTGATTTTGCACCTGGAGTGGGGGGTTGAGATTAAAGTGCACTGCGGGAGGGGCTGGATGGCCAAGGTCGCTCTTTGCCTGCACGGGGTCTCCGGCAGCGCCCCTAGCCCGGCACTGAACTTGGGTCTGTCCCTCTTCTCGGCCCCGCGGGGGCTCCCCCAGGTCACAGAACAGACCCAGTTACTGGATCCGTGGTCGCAAAGCCAGGATTCCCTCCCGATCTGCCGCCGCTCAGACTACTTTTAGAGGCTCAAGTTCAGGACTTGAGTAAAAATAAACACGGGCTATAAATAAGCCGGGGAATTTCTTCAAGGCCCAACCGCGACAAGGAGAAGGTGCCACCGCACAAGTGCTCACTTGAAAATTTCTCAACGCGTAAAAATAACTTTGATAAAGGCGCGAAGACGCCTGGCTCAGGGGAAAGGAATGAAGCGGAGCCGAGAGCACACTTCCTGCGCCGCGACCGCCGGGGCCCCTTTCGCGGGGGGGCGGGGCGGGGGGGCGGAGGGAGCGGGGGCGGGGGCGGGGCGCGCTGGCGGCGGGGGCGGGGCGGGCGGCGCACGCCCACGGGGCGGGCCCGCGTGACTCACCTCCGGCTGCCCGCGCCTTAAAAGGGCAATCGCTTCCGGCGGCCGACTTGAGGGGGGGCCCACCTCACTCCCACGGGGGTAAATGGCCCTAATTTCCAAAGGGCCCCCACTTCCACTCCAAGGCTGACCCTGGCTCGAGCCCACATTTTTCAGCCCCTCCCCCTCATTCCTGTGTCCCCCTCCCCCTCCTTCCCCTCTCCCTCCTCTGAGACTGTAGTTTCAGCCCTAAAATATTCTCGAGCACCTTTTCCTCCTCCCAGATCCCCATCTTTTAAAAATGCCACCCTTCAAATGATCAGCGCCCTCCTTTTCCTTTTCTTCAGCCTCAAACTTCTCCAAAGCTTAGTCTGCGCGGGCTAACCCACCGCTGTCCGGCTAGCGTCTCGCACTCTCCGCAAAGTAGTCTTTTTAAAACAAGGGGATTTTATTTCAAACAAAGTTGCCAGAACATTACAAAAAATCTCCCCAAAACCTTCGCCCAGCTTTTCCACTTGGGAACATTTTGCCACTGTCGCTTTATCATTCTCTCTCTTTCTATGTGTATGTATTTTTTTTCTAAATCATTTGCAGGTAAATTGCAGACAGCATGTCTCCTTATCTCCAAATAATGCCCAGTGTACTCTGAGCTGCCCAATCCAATGGCCTGGCAGGGTTCATTCGCTTGACCCTTCTGCCTCTGTTCTCTCTGTCTGTCTCTGTCTCTCCCTCCTCTGATTCTCCCCTTTCCTGGGGCCCTCTCCCTGCCCTCATAGGTGGGTCTCTCCAGGGTCTTGCCTCCTGTCTCATTTTACAGCCTCTCCCTGGAGGAGACCATGGACTCTGACAGCATCAGCTGTCACCCATCCTCAGCGAGCACTGACTCTTAGCCTGGGCCCCCTTCTAAACTTCTACCTGAATGTCCACTGCTTCCCAGAAACCACTGCCTGATCCCTCGAAGTCCTTCCATTTGTTGTAAAACTGGACGTGCCAAAGAACTGAGTCATGGTTCCTGCACCGCCCCCCCCATGCCCCTCTCTGCAGGACTCTCAAGGGGAAACCTCCCTCTGAATTCTGCCCCCTCCAGCCTCTTGCCCAGTTCTTGGTCACACGCCCTGGCCTCCTCATTCTGACTTTCTCTCATCCACCTCCTCTGTTCCTGTGACCTGCACCTGGGTCAGACCTCCATCCTCACTTGCCTGTTGGCTGGGCTTCCCGCCTGGGGCCCCTCTCCCACCCTTCATCTCTACGCCGCTATGACAGCTGCCTTGATGCGATCCAAGGTCTCTCTTGATTGAAATCACTGCCCCAAGGTTTGCCCCTGGGGTTCCAAAAAGCAGACTCTTGGGTCCCTGAAAAGGTATTCAAATGTTGGGGTGGGGAGGGGAGCATTTTCTGGGAAAAGGCTTATACGTTTCATCACATTTTTAAAAGAATTTGTGACCTCTCCCCCAAAAGAAAAGAAGCAATAGGCTTTGTGTTAAGGTTCAAATTCCTTATGGGGTCCAAGATCCCAGAAGCCAGTTACGGTGCCTCAGGCCAGCTTTCCCAGATTTGCTGGTCGCGAGAGTGGACCCAAGGCACCAGGTAGAAATTCAGACTCCCTGGCCCCATCCCCTGTGGATGCTGATTCAAAAGGTCTGATGGTGGAGTCGGGATGGGGTGGAGGGAGTCCCAGGAATCTGTATTCAACCAGCAGGCGAGTCTAATGGAGAAACACTGGGCTAGAATCAGCCAAGGACTTTCTTGCCTCCGGACCTCTGCATTCAGTGTGGCTCCCTCTTTCTGGAATTTACACTTTACCCCACTCCTCCATTGATAAATTCCTACTTATCCTCCGATGTCCAATTCAATGTTAGTGCCTCGGGTGAAGTCTTCCCCATCATTCTTGTGTTAGGGAGGTGAAGGCAAAGCCGCTGTAGCAAAGAGGCCCCCGAATGCAAAGGCTTAACTGAGAGAGATGCTTCTCTTCCCTCTCCCGTGAGAGCCCGGTCCGTGTGGGCTGGCGAGGAGGCCCTTCTCCCGCAGCTCACCCTTCTCATTCCTGTCATGTTGCGGGCTTTGTACGAACTGCTGTGGTGGAAGCTACGTCCTCGCCACGCCTGTCAGGCCAGAAATGGGGAAGGGAAATGGGGGGTCAAGCCTGATGACCTGGTGTTTTAAATCCCTGCCAGGACGTTGCACACCTGATGGGGGCTCACATCAGCCAGAACTTGGTGACATGGCATGGCTAGCTGCAAGGGAGGCTGGGAAATGTGTTTCTAGCAGGGTGGTCTTGTGCCTGCCCCCGACAATCACCTGCCCTAGTAGCAATAATTGCCATCTGTCTGCTCTGTGGGAGAACCCAAGCAAAGATGTGTTAGGCACTTACTATGGGGCAGGCATGATATGGCCATTTTCCTACATTATCTTTTAATCTTTTTTTTTTATTGGAGTACAGTTGCTTTACAATATTGTGCTAGTTTCTACTGCACAGCAAAGTGAATCAGCCGTACGTATACATATCTCCCCTTTTTTCTGGATTTCTGTTCCATTTAGGTCACCACAGAGCACCGAGTAGAGTTCCCTGTGCTATACAGTAGGTTCTCATTAGTTATCTATTTTATACGTAATAGTGTGTCTATGTCAATCCCAATCTCCCAGTTCATCCCACCCCACCCCACCCCACCCCCATTATCTTTTCATCTTCACAGTACTTTCCCCACACTGAGACAGCTAGGAAAGACCTCCTGAGACCTGCTCTACTGAAGTCTTCTCACTTGGGGCACCGGCTTAGGTTATTTTTTTTACATGTCTGCCTGCCCCACTGAGTATGTGCTTAATAAATGTTACGCTAAGTGGTGAATCAGAGTGGGATTAGTAAATAAACTCGTGGAAATGACATAATGCGTCATCTCATTGGCTCTTTTTGTTTATCCCCCTTTGTCCCCTGAATGAGAATTAGCTCTTGGTCCCTGCAGGAGGTCAGGCAGAGTCGGGATGCCTACCTCAGGGTTGCTGTCCAGGACCCTTCCCCATCCTAACATGCTGTGTCCCTCCTCCACCTTAACTATGACTTTCTCGTTGGTGATAATTCAGAGCGTGTTCATTCTCCCACTCTATGCTGAGTGCCTCCTGGTCCCGGATCCTCTCCGGATACTGGGGAGGCTAGGAGGAAAAGACACATCCACAAGAAAATAAACAACAGTAACTCAGACAGAGATAAGAGCTGGGAAGAAAATAAAATAGGACAAGATGAGAATTGTGTGCCTGAGGGCAGGGAGGACCTCTCCGAGGAGATGACAATTAAACGGAGACCTGGAAGAGAGAGGGGCAGCCATGGGGGGCTTTCCCAGCAGAGAGAACAAGCTCTGGGTGGAGTATCTGAGGTTCCCCAAAGCAGCCAGAGTGGCCAGAGCAGAGCGGGTGAGGAGAGAGAGACAGGAAAGCCAGGTCAGCGCCAGGTGGCACAGAGATGCACAGACCGGGGGGGTGGGACCTGTTCTAATGGGAGTACAAGTCACGTCCAGCTATGAGCAGGCCAGTGATGTAATTCTATCTAGATTGGTGGACAGTTATCCCAGCTGCTGTGTGGAACGTGGATTTTGTAGAGCCGGAGTGGAGACGGGTCACAGGGGGGGAAGATGTTTGAGTGG
This sequence comes from Balaenoptera physalus, assembly GCF_965194825.1. Taxonomy (NCBI): domain Eukaryota; kingdom Metazoa; phylum Chordata; class Mammalia; order Artiodactyla; family Balaenopteridae; genus Balaenoptera; species Balaenoptera physalus. The sequence goes on from NC_138882.1 coordinate 190,241,948, forward strand.
TTCCCCCAAACACGTGATGGAGGCTTTGGCCAGGGTGACGGCATCGGAGGCAAGAAGTGATGGATCTGCTTTGTAGGTAGCCCATGGGTCTTGCTGAAAATGCTTCTCCCTAGAGAGCTTCCCTGTCCTCACCTCCTATGGTGTTAATACTTATTCATTACCTCCTCTGAAATAAAGGGCCCACAGCACAGGGTCTTTATGGTGATCAGTGTGATGGCGCCCCTCCCGGGAGCTCTAAGGCTGCATCTCGTCTTTGACTTGGCAGATCACACTCGTGGCTGGGCTAGTCAACTTGGCCTTTTCACTCTTTGGGAGATGGTCATGGACATTGGCCCTGTCTCCCTCAGGCTCAAGCCCATTAGAAAGACAGACAATGAACAAATAAAGGTACAAATACACCAAAAATGCCACCTATGAGGAGAGGTGTAACACAGCGCCAGGAGGACATACAAGAGGGGCTTTGACTCACCAAGAGCAGTCAAGGGAGGCTTTGAGGAAGCACTGCAGGAGCTGACACCGGAAGGAAGGGGTGGGCTGAGGGTGGAGAACATGTGGGCAGGGTCAATAGCTTGTGCAAAAGGCTCTGGGGCAGGAACGTTTATCAAGCAGAGAGCAAGGAAGGTAGGATGGGTCCAAGCGTGGGTAGGTTTGTTTGCCACAGAAGAGAGAGGCATTCCTTTGTGATGTCTGGGTTGTCTGTGAGGATGAGAAAGCAGATCAGAGGCTTGGAGAGCAGAGATGGTTTGATAAAGGTATTTATTTTTTAATTGAACTATAGTTGATTTACAATATTATGTTAGTTTCAGGTGTACAGCAAAGTGATTCAGATATACCTAGATCTATACATAGATAGATATAAATTCTTTTTCAGATTCTTTTCCATTACAGGTTATTGCAAGATAGTGAATATAGTTCCCTGTGCTATACAGTGGGTCCTTGTTGTTTATCAATTTTATATATAGTGGTGTGTATCTGTTAATCCTATACTCCTAATTTATACCCCTTCCTTTCCCCCTTGGTAACCGTGTCTGTGAGTCTGTTTCTGTGATAAAGACATTTTTAAAACAGCATTTCACAGACTATTCCTGATTTGAAGAAAAGCTATGTCACCGAAAATGTATATTTGACCTAAAGATGGTAAGTTTTATTTGATAGTTTATATTGATGATCCAAGTTCTGAAATCTGTCCACTAGCCCCAAAGCAATCATTTAAATCAGTCCAGCATGTATAAGCACCCATGGCCCTGACATCCTTGCTTAGGATTCCTGGATAGTTCCACAGAGGGAGAGGAAGAATGGCCCAGTCACTCATTCAATTGTCATTTTATCCTGGTGACAATCCCAAGCAGTTTAAAGTTTGCCAGAAAAGTCTACAGTCAAATCAAAGGAGATCTTCCACGTCTCCTGGTCCAGGGACCACACCTACTACATTTTTCTTTATCAAAAAGAGAAAACAGCCCACTAAGCTAGTGAGAATCAGAGAAGACAGCCCACTAAGCTAGTGAGATCTCACAGCCCACTAAGCTAGTGAGATCTTCCACGTCTCCTGGTCCAGGGACCACACCTACTACATTTTTCTTTATCAAAAAGAGAAAACAGCCCACTAAGCTAGTGAGAATCAGGTACCCACTAGAATACAGATGACAACCCCCCCCCCAATTTTTTTTTAAACTATTAACTTGGTGCACCTTGAAGAAAGTAAGCCCAGCCTCCCCTCCACCTCTGCCCTACTTTTTAAAAAGAGTTCACTGGGGAGAAATTGCCCCATTGCAAAACTTGTGAAATGCCTGCCAGTTAGAGAAAACTTTCTATAACCTGAAGCAATATGGGTGTAAAAGCAAAATCAAAATCAACAAAAAAACTGGAGGGAGGAAGGTGCTTACGTACATCATGCTTTAAAATGCAAATAATTTTTTCTTGATTAAAAGATAACACCTGACTTAACAGAGAAAAAAAAAATACAGGCAGAGTCAGGGCACAAAAATTAAGATTTTTTTCTACAAACCCTAAAATCATTTTTGTTGGAGAAAAATGCCGGGGGTGGGGTGCATTAGTGCTCAATTTCAGAAGGGTAGATGTGTTGATACATAATGACATCCCAAACCCTTTAACCCTGGGGATTTATCCCAAGGAAATAATTTGAATGAAAAAAACCGAGTTGTATGCACACAGATGATTATTGCTTCATTATTTGCAATATTTTAAAGAAGTTAGATTTATTCTGGCAAGAATGGGAGTAGGGTGTCAGGTATGAGTCAAATGGTCTGATGGCATTTAGAATTGATGAAGGTGAGGAGGATGGATTAAGGGGTAGGTGAATCAGTGTAGACAAGAGATGAGGAAGGTTTGACTAAGGCTGCACCCTCAAGGTTAGAGAGGAGAACTTAGTCAAAGAGATATTTAAAGGATCATTTAAATGTGCAGGGAGAGGGAGGGAGGAATCTAGAATGACAGTTTGGGTGGATGGTGGTGAGCCCAAGAAGGAGAGTGCAAGTGAGTGAGTCTGGGGTCTGTCTCTCTGCCTGTCTGACTGTCTGGGGGCTGGAGTGAAGGGGTGGAAGGAGTAGGCAGTTCTGATGCTAAGTTTGAACCACCTATGGAATAAGGAGGCAACGGAAAATGTAGGTCTGAGCTGAGAGAGGAAGGTGGCTGGAGATAAATAACAATAAATAAACGTTTTCCATAAGATGGGGGAGGTCATGCGTGGCTCCCTCCTTTCCTCCTCTTGGTCTTCATCCCCTTGGACCTTTCAGAGGCAGCTGCTACTGCCGACCGCCTTCCGGAAGGCGTCTCTTCCATCAGTCCCTGAAGCCACACCTCCTTCATCTCTTCTTCTACCTCTGTTTCTTCCCTTCCCATTTTAAAAATTATTTAAAAGTAAATATTTCTCCCCAAGTAATCCATTTTTCTCCTGTAGGGAAGAAAAACTAGAAAATACAGATAATTAAAAAGAAAAACTAACTCAATATACTGTAATAGCCCACATGGGAAAAGAATCTGAAAAAGAATAGCTATGTGTAGATGTATAACTGAATCACTTTGCTGGACACCTGAAACTAACACAACATTGTAAATCAACTCCACTCCAATCTAAAATAAAAATTAAAAGAAAAAGAAAAATTAAAGTCACAAAGCATTTTGATGTATATCCTTACAACTCTTACTCACTCTTCAAGGGCTACCTGCTAACCTCGCTGGGTTTCCTCCCCATCACACACACTCAGTGCAGCCTCTTCTGATGAACGTTTATCAAAGGTGGAACTAAATAATTATTTGCAGCACTACTTTTCTAAAAAGCTGAATTGTTTAATGAATGTATTCATATAATGTTATTTTTTACCAAAATAAAACCAATTGGTAGATAATTTTTTTAGTGTATTTTCTTCGTGTGTTAATATATCATGGATAATCTTTACACATCCATCTCAATCTATGTGATCCTTTCTGATGCTACCTAGTATTGAATTCAGCTGTATGGCTGAGCCAAAATTTCTCAACCCTTTATTAGGATATTTAAGGTAGGGACTTCCCTGGTGGCACAGTGGTTAAGAATCCTCCTGCCAAAGCAGGGGACGCGGGTTCGAGCCCTGGTCCGGGAATATCCCACGTGCCACAGAGCTACTGAGCCCACGTGCCACAACTACTGAAGCCCACACGCCTAGAGCCCCTGCTCCACAACAAAAGAAGCCACCGCAATGAGAAGCCCGCACACCGCAAGGAAGAGAAGCCCCCGCTCACGACAACTAGAGAAAGCCCGCGCACAGCAACAAAGACCTAACGCAGCCAGAAGTAAATAAATAATGAAAATAAAATAAATTTTAAAAAGAGGATATTTAAGGTATTTCCAAGTTGTTTCTAATCTACAGCTTTATACATACATCATCTCTACTTGCTTGTTTGATTATCTTCTAAGAAGAGAATTGTTAGGTCAATGAATATGCCAAATTTTCAGCTTTTGATGGAGGTTGGAAAATTGTCTTCCAAAAAGTCTATCCAATTACACATCCACCTTTTTGCTTTTATAAAACTTCTTTTTTCCTGTTACGAAAATAGTGCATATTAACTATAGACAGAATGCAGATAAGCAAATACAGGAAATGTGGGGAGCCTATGATTCCAGTAGGCTACTTGATAACCCCTGTTAGGTGACTTTGTCCCATATTTGTCTAGGTGGATGCCCTTGGGAGTCAGACTTTGGCTTGAGAGCCAGGTTTACCATTACTGACAGGGTGGCTGCAGGTGACTGCTTAATATCTCCAAGCTTCTGTTTTCTCACCTGTAACTGAAGATGACGATAAGAGGATGGCACAGGTTGTCAGGATGCGTGGCAACGTGTAGCTCAGTGTCTGGCACATTACAAGCTCTCAAGCCGTGCTTCTTTAATTCTGCTTGCACTTTGCTTTCCTACCCCGGTGATAAAAACAAACATCTTCCCTTGTATCAAGTGGACACCTCTGGTCTCAGCTTTTACCTGAGCCCCGGGCCTATAGCCCTGATCCCAGACTGTGAATAGCACCCATGGTATTTTGCTGGTATCAAGTTTTCTTTTGGTTCCTAGTCAGACTAGTTACAAGTTCCTCCTCCCCATCTGCCTGCCCCGTCTTACCCACTGTCATCTGTCCTCAGAAGCACCCAGGCAGGAGTCACCAGAAGACCTCCCTCCCCCTCCCACAGTTAACTGGTTCTAAGAAATTGTGTCATTCCTCAACACGGGGCATGGCTGGAGTCAGACCGACCTCAGTGGAAATGCTGGCCCTGCTGTTTACACGCTGCATGCCCGGGAGTAGTTGCCTCTCTTCTCTGAGCCTCTGTTTCTTCATCTGTAAGATGGGGGAATAGCAGACCTACCACTTAGGGCCGTAGTTCTGATGGTAAAGGGAGACACTAAGTGCTGAGCGTCTCCAAGGGGCGAGCTTCGATGCGCCCTGTTAACGGTTATTGTTGTCTCTCACGCTCTCTGGCCTTTGTTTATCCGTCAAGCGCAGTCCCAGCCCACTTATGGCACAAACACGGCCTCCCACCTTCAGCCTTTCCCAGGCCAAATTTCACTGTGCTGCCCGCATGGTCTTCCCATGGCGTGCCTGGAGCTCGTCATTCACTCAAGACTCTCGACGGCTCACGACCGCCTACAAACTAAAACCCGAATTGTCCCTGCACAGTTCTCATGGCCCGTGTCTGTTTCCAGCCTGTTCTCTCCTCCACCTGCACCCGCCCACCCACCCTGGTTTCTGCCTCTCCATCTCTGCGTTGACCTCCTGTCTGTCTCCCCTGCGCTTTCCCACCCTTGTTTGTGATGGTCCCACCACCTGGATGAACACCAGTAGCCCAGCAGTTCTCCCAGCCTGGCTCAAACACCCCTCCTGCAGCTGGTCCTCTCAGCCCTCCCCCAGGACATTCAAGGCCTCCTCCCCTGAGCCCCACCCTTGGTGCACCTCCCACTGTCCTCCACTGCGCGACCTGGAGTGTCCATTCCCCACCAGGACTCTGTGCCCTTCAGGAAGCAGATACCCTTCTTGTCATCTCTGTGTCCACCGCCACCGCCCCAGCTCCCCTCCACAAACCCCCAATGTTTGTTTGTTAACCGCATTGTTAATAAATAACATTCTCCTGGGATTTCAATGTACAAAAGTTTACCCACAGGCCAAAGGCTCACAGAGATCATGTACCTTTCCCGTGACTTATTCTGAGATGACAAGTTCATAGAGTTTTTAAAAACTGCGATACCCATCACCCGAACTGATGCGTCATGGATGCTGTGTACGTGTGCCTTGACTGTCCCGGTACTGTGTTCTCATGATGATGAGATGAGCACAGAATGTACAACACGTATGTCTTTCTTAGCCCTGCAGAGGCAAGAGAACAGTTGCTCATGACACTTGCCCACTCTCCCTCTAGGGCAGGATAACCGGGCTGTACTATAAAGAGAAGGGTGGGGCTCGGATGTGGACTCCTGCCCTTCTTTCCTAAAGGCATGTAAGTTTCAAGTAAGTTTCAAGTAAATCTGCCCTGTCCTGTTGGGAAAGATGATGCAATGATGAGAAAGGAAGTGGGGAGTTGCCTTCCTACTACGAGCAAAGGAATGTCATGTCGCTGGGCGCCCTTCACATTCCCAGAAATATGTCGTGGTTGAGAAGGTGATGACTCAGAGTTCCCTCGGTCACTGAGCCTGAGCAGAGCTAAAGAGGAGAGGTTGGCGGAGAGCGCAGCCCCTGTTTGGTGCCAAGTCGGCGTGTCCCCCACGTCTGGGGGCCACCCTGGCACTGGGCGTGTGGAGAACAACCACATAAACACAATGCCGTTTTCTCAGAGCTGGAGCGAGGGCTCCACAGGGCACACGTGTCAGTGCTCAGCTGTCCAGACGTGCCAGACCAAACTCCGTGGATTCAGCTGGGGTTCTGATTATTCCTTTTGCGGAAATGGGAGCCTCCGTCCTTAGAACAGGGCCCTGTGACAAAGTTCCTCTCTGATTTTCAGAGACCTTGGAGCTTTATTCTAACTTGGCGATTCCTTCCTGGTCTTCTTGTTTCCTCCCTCCCTCAATCTCCAAATTAAAACTTTTTCTAGTAGAAAGACCTGGAAAATTATTTCAAGGGCAAGAACTTGGCAATTGTCCCTGAACACGAAGCACATGGTTTGCAGGGGTTTTGATGTTCCAGAGAAGAGCCACTTGTCCCTTCCACCCATCTCTGGGCGCCTGGCCACGGGGCTCATGAGTGGCGAGATGGGATCAGCCTGCCTCACTGGGCAGAGGTTTTCAGAGGGTTCCTCTAACCCCCAGCCCCCCCGCTCCATCCTTAGGCAGGATCCCCTCTGCCAGCCTATGGCAGTCACTGTTCCAAGGCCCATAGCCCAAAGCGACGCTGAGCAGTGGACACCCCCCAGGTGTTATTTACAAAGTCATAGTTACTCACCTGGAAGAGAGAAAGTCAGATTCCTCAAGGTCACCAGTAAGAACCTCACACCCACCAAAAGCAAGGGGGTGCAACACAGGCTCTGAAGGATCCCTGAGATGCTCACCAAACAAACATCAGTTTGCCACGAGAAGCCCGGAAGGCGGCAGGCGGGCACCGTAGCCCTCCACCTCCTGCAGCTGGTGTACCTCAGCAGCTCCTAAACTCATCATCACTGCAACCGGCTCTGCTCCGTGACCCGCGGGCTTTTGTCCATGTGGCAACTAAGGTGATAAAGAGACAGCCCTGCCTGCACCACCTGCCTCCGTGGTGGGGGTCTGGAGCCCCCCGGACGTGAATACCAGGCAGTGGAGTGGAGGCCAGAGGCTAAGGGTCTGGAGCTGAACAGCGTGGGGCTGGCTCCCAGCTCCCCAGTCACTGAGCTCTCTGTTTAACCTCTCTGGGCATCACTGAAACTCTCTCTCTGGGTCCGAAGACCAGAAATTATAACAGGGTTGTAATCAGGGCAAAATAACTCCCTATTTTTGTGAAGTACCTACAACAGTGCCTGGCACTCCACAATGCTTAATGAATGAATAAACACAAGATTCCTTCCTGGGGAGCGTTTAGCGGCAGGCACGGCCTTTAGATGTGGGGCTCCCCGTCCTAGGGCCTGAGTCTTGCCCCTTGGGGTCGCTGAGGGTTAAATCCCACGGCTCCATAAAATGAGTGTTAACACGAACTGAGCCCAGCAAACAGCAGGGAGGTCTGAATCAAGTGAGACTCAGAAGGGAAGCTCTGTGCCATCAGAAGATGCCACCTTAATTGGCAAAACTCGTCTTTCTCAAATGGAGGATTCAGATGGATAGGGAAGGGGTCCTCGGCAGCCCTGTTTCCGTACCTCGCAGAAGAATGTTCCTTCTGAGGGCGAAATGGGCTTTGAAAAACCGTATTATTCTCCCGCTAACCTGAGAATTCTTTCAGACACCAGCTGAGATTGAGTCCACCCCCAAATCTTCCATCTCCGGGGTCATGCTGGTTGGGAGCTGCAGCCCCACCCCCTGCCCTCCCAGGAAAGGTTGTAGGTAAAGACCACAGATAAGAAAGGCTCAAGCTTGCATCCCTGCACGACCTGGGCCTCTGTCACCCCAGGGCCACTGCAGAGGTCCCAGCCTGCTCACCTCTGGCCAGACTCTGCTTCCTGGGTACGTGGCGGTGCAGACACACGGGATCCTGTGCTCAAAGGAGACCCACGCTTGGGGTTTCATGCTCTGCAATCTCAGTCTTGAACTTAATAATTTTATCCCTGACCTTATGGTTCGTAAGTGAAGTTCAGTGGGATGACAGAGCGTGTGTTTGGGGCTTGGAGTCGTACGCACGATCATACGGTCCACTTGCCGTGGGTCCTTGGCTGCCTGCGGCCCTATTCCCTGGTGTCCTGGGGGACACGGGTCCCCTTCTCTGCCCCTGTCCGGTGACCACTGATGATACCCTCTGCCCCCAGAGGGGCCTGGCCCCAGGCAAGAGGAGTCACAGGGTTCCCAGGCACCTGGTGGGTGGTGGTCTGTACGCCCAGAGAGGTCTGTGCTGACCCTCGACCCGAGGAGGTACCCCATCAAATAGCAAATGAAAAACACCACGAGAGGTCAAGAGAGACTCCATGGGAAAAAGGACAAAGCTTTTCTCTGGCTTTTTGAGCAAGGAATCCTGCATTGTCACTCTGCCCCGGGACCCCACAAAGGATGCAGCGGCCCCGCCTCAGGCTGTAAATCCCTGCCACCGGTGTCATCTCACCTCGGCTAGAAGGGTTGGCCTGGCCGATGCATTCAGGTTCCCGTATTTTAGAGTTTTGTGTGTTTTGTGTGTTACAAGGCGGAGGGCTCCCTCTCATGCAGAGCTGCGTGGGGTGCTGGGGCGAGCTGGCTTACTTGTCCCACTTGCCAGGGTCTTTGTAGGCCTGTGGGCTCGGCCACCACAGCCAGAGGCCCAGTGTCGCCTGCCCCAAGCCTGACTTCCCACCTGTCAAAAGAGATGAGGCAACGCCAGCTTCAAGATCTTTTCTAGATCTAAAGGCATCTCATGGTTCCAAGCACACGACAAGGCCCATTTCCTGCTCTGAAAACCCAGAGTGGGAGGTACAGAATCCTCTGGTTTCCTGGCAACAAAGAATTTTTACAATTATGGGCAACAGAAAACCATGTTTTCCGTCGGGATGCGTGAACGGGGTCCATGTTGGAAGTGCTGTTCTGAGATCCAGACGTAGCGCATGAGAAACCGCACAGCATCTCGGATCCTGGGCTTGGTGGACGGTGAAAGGAGAGGTTAGTAAACATCCCTTCTGCTGTTGGGCGGGGTAGAATAAGGAAGGCCACGTACAAAATTACTGGACTCCTCTCTGTGACGATGTGCCGTAATTTTCGCTCTTTAAAAATTTTGTAGTGTTGAGACAGAAAGAGACCCACGGACATAGAAAACAAACTTGTGGTTACTAAAGGGGAAAGGGCAGGGAGGGATAAATTAGGAGTTTGGGATTAACAGGTACACACTACCATATATAAAATAGATAACCAACAAGGACCTACTGTAGAGCACAGGGAACTATATTCACTATCTTGTAATAACCTGTAAGGGAAAAGAATCTGAAAAAATTATATATATATATATATATATATATATATATATATATATATATATATATACATACAACTGAATCACTTTGCTGTACACCTGAAGCTAACACAACATTGTAAATCAACTATACTTTAATAAAAAAATAAAATTAAAAAAATGTTTGTATTATTGGGAAATGGATTAAAAACATGAGGCTTAATTTAGCATCGTATCCTAAATCAGCCAACATGGTGTGGATCCCAGGGCCCACCATGGGCTACTGATAGAGAGTCGTGTGAGGTTTGTGCCCACGGGAGCCTTCATGGTTAACATTCTCCAAAAGACCACGGAAATATGCTTAGAAAAGATGTAAGAAAGTTCCAGATTGGTGGCTGAAGTCTCCCCTTCCAGATCATCACGTAAGTCCAAAGTAACCCAGAAAATACCCACCGTGCTCCGTGTCCTGGATACTGTCAAATTTCCCAGCAAGGAGATCTTCAGAACACTGCAATCCTACTGCATCCAGGCAGTGGATTTCCTGGGCTGCTTAGTTCATCCAAACAGATGTGGAGAACCCACACCTAACAGCCAAGTCCCTTTTTTCTGCCCAAATCTGTGACAGTTTTCCACCCAGAAGGGACTCAAATTTGAAATTCCCTAAAATTACTTTTACTTTTCCCTCGAGTGGGACATAGATTCTAAGAAACAGTATTATCACCTCATTAAATGTGTTGGTAAGTTTTAAAATTTGGGAAAGTTAGCAAACACAGGGGGACCTGCAGTGTTTGCTTGTGAGATTTCTCTCTCGTAGCAAGTATTTCCTACGCTCAAGGCTGCATTGATTTGTATTGTTGGGAAGAGGTTTGGGTGAAATCGCGGTGCCAACCTTTCTATCTGGTGTCCTTCCTTGATGAATTGTCCTTCATGGTAAGCATGCGGCAGCTCTTTGCCCGGTTCCACGCCAGAGCCCAGTGTTCTAAAACTCATGGTCTTTTGGGATAGTCAATGGTTGGGATTTCAGAAATCCTGTTATTTTGGATTGTCAGGCTGGCCCAGGAAAAGGACCAGACACGTGGGAAAGAATGTAAGGGGGAGATAGTTATCAGAAAAATTAACAAAGGCTTTAAAGATTGTGTCATAACAACAGATGCTTAAAATGGTTAAAAACACTCATACTGTTATTCCTTCTGGCCCAAACTATTTCCTAAGATAGTGAAATTAGCAATGAAGGAAATTCCTCCTTTATTCTGCATGAAGGTTTGGCCGCAGGTCTGAGATGTCTTGAAAGGCAGAGAGAAGACAGAGCTTTTAACTTCAGATCTCGGAAATCTTTTCCAATTGTACAGCAGGTGCAGCAGTTTGGGGCAAATATTTGAGGGAAAGCAAGAAGAAACTCTATTCTCTTCAAATATGTGATCGGTAAAGATCCCAAAGCTTGCAAGCTAGCAAGGATCTAGCCAATTCCAGGACCAAAGTTTCTCTGCCTATTGACACATTCTGGAAAAATGACTAAACCTTCCTGTACCTCCGTTGTCCCAAGTGCAAAATCAGAAAAATTATCTTAACCCCCTTTACAGTACTGCAAGGAAAACACAAGCATGGATAATGCTTGAGAAGTAGTCACTTGTAGTCAATTGTCTCATAAATGCTTAAGATTGCCAGGCCCCCGGGAAGCCTGCACGGTGTAAAGTAACAGCCATTTCACCTGATCAGAATCTGTTGTCAGGGCGTTAGGAAACGTCCCATTGGGGGACCGTAGTGAAATCAGAGCAGAAGGAAATGAGGGGGTTCGCGCAGGAGCCTGAATTTTCAATAGCATGGGGTTGAATTGGGAGGGTAGTTACTTCTGTTCTCTTTCCTGGCCCACTGCAGAAAGCATTTTTACTTTATCACATACACATTTTCCTCCTTCCCTTGGTCATGAATCAGAACATTTTACAGCTAGAAGGAGTTTTAGGGATATTCTAGTTATTTCTCATTTTACAAGCAGCAGGCCCTGGAGCGAAGAGGCACCGAGTTTTCTGACTCTTAAGTGTTGTTCGAAGGCACCATTCAGCTCAACCCAGCTACAGCTCGTTCAGCAGCCCGGCTCCCTACACCCGCGACAGGACACACTCACACCGAAGAGTCTTCTCCCTCAGACTTTATGGACCTGTGTCCTTTTGGAGAAGCCACCCTTAGGGGCCGAGTGCCAAGGGCCGCGCTCAGGACGGGACCCTCAGTCGGTAGAGGGAAAAGGTGAAGACGACCGTCGTCCACAGAGGCTGCTACATTCTCGGCCACTTCCTGAGTGAGCACGCTGTGATCTTCACCACAGATCTTATGAAACAGGCATCTTATTCCCACCCGAGGAAGATGCGGGTTAGAAGTGTAAGCAACTACCCACGGGGGTGGGAATCGGGCTTCATGCCCAGATTCCAAGGCTGGCCTTCTTGCCACTCCCCCTGAGGCTTTATCAGAGAGATCATGTCCTGGGCAGATGACCAAGGCAAGGACTTGTCCTGGGGGTGGGGAATGTCTGGGATGGATTCCTGAAACCAGAGGATAAACTTGAAGCAACGTGGCAAGAAGCTAGCTCACAGACTTGGGGGTCCAGGAGGGCATTGCTAACTGGATGGCCGGACTGGGAGGCCTGGGCCCTGGAGACCACCTGTCACTTACCCACTGTCCTGAGCAAAGCCAGCCCCTGCTACTTGTGGAGTCTGGAATGCGGCAGCCCTTCGGACTTCTAACCGGACGTTGCATGCTGAGTCAACTGCCGTCTCAGCTCCTTTTAGCAGACAACAGCTGGTCACCCAGCTGGGGCCTGGGACCCTCCCCCCCAGGGCACCTGAGGAACAGATCCAGGTGACGGTTCACAGAGTTACAAGCGGGAGTGGTGATGGGGTCAGACGGCCTGGCTCTTGATCCCACCTCCCTCACTTAGCAGCTGCGTCAGCTTGGGCAGGTCACGAAGCCTCTGTGTGCCTCAGTTTCCCCATCTGTACAATGGGTGGACTCGTAGGGCCGTTTGCTGCTGACACGAGGAAGTGCACACAAACGTGCTGAGAGCAGCGCCGGGCACGTTGCAGGTGCTCAGAAAGGGGTGGCTGTCCTTGATTTCTGCACACGACTGTCACAGCAGAGGGAGCGCTCTCCTGAAGGGACTTCTTCGAGACCTCATCCAGGCTGAGGGCATGCTGCCTTCTGAGTCAGGCCGTTCTGTTTTTGGACGGCTCTGACTAAGAAAACTCTTCCTTGCTTTCAGCCAAGTCCACCTCCCCACAACTCCCACGCACTGGTCCCAGCTTTGCCAGAAGGCAAATGTCAAAAAAATATTCTTGAAAGAGGGGACATCGAATGTAAATAAGAATGATAGAATTGGGTTGAGGAATTACAGTCTGCCTCGCTGCAGCCATTCCCACCGCTAAGCCCACATGAGGTTGGGGGGTGGGAGTCAAAGACCCTTCAGTTCAGTGGGAAAACGGCTAAAGCTCTGAGCTCTCCTCTGCTTCCTTTAGAAACACATTAATCAACTTCTCCCTCCATTCTTTGCAGACCATAGCATGCTGACTGCCGTGAGACCAAGTCACAAGTCACTCTCCCCAGGAGCAAAGGTGACGGTCACCAGGCTGCAGAGCCTTGACCTCACCTCCCTTCATACGTGCCATCCACCCCGTAATCATTGTGTATCCAGGGAGCATGCCCGCCAGGGCAGCGCACGCGCCTGGCCTCCTGTTTACAGAGCCTCGCTGGTGTCAGGTATATAAAATCACGACCTGTGAGTCCCTTCCCTGCCTTCCTTGGCAGGTACTGTGACATAAGAAGAATGCACACATGTTTTTTTCAGACAGATTAGACAGTTTGGCTCTCCCATGACGCTTGTTAAAAAGGATTTGAAATAGAGTTTCAGTGTTGCAAGGTGAAAAAGTTCTCTGAGCTCTGTTGCGCGTGGTGCAAATATGCTTAACACTACTGAACTGTCGACTTAAAAATGATTATGATAGTAAATCTCAGGGTAGAGCTTTTTCCCACAATAATAAGTCTTTAAGGATGAAATAGGTAGATGAAATAATATGACGAAGTGGCTTGGAAATGATGCAAGAGGGTGCACAAGTTCATCAAGCTGTAGACGTATGATTTGTGCACTTTTCTTTAACATTAGACTTCGTTAAAAAGTTTATATATAAAAAATAATCATATGGGACTTCCCTGGTGGCGCAGTGGTTGGGAATCTGCCTGCCAGTGCAGGGGACATGGGTTCGATCCCTGGTCCGGGAAGATCCCACATGCCGTGGAGCAGCTAAGCCCGTGGGCCACAACTACTGAGCCCACGTGGCACAACTACTGAAGCCCACGTGCCTAGAGCCCCTGCTCCACAACAAGAGAAGCCACCGCAATGAGAAGCCCGTGCACTGCAACAAAGAGTAGCCCCCGCTCGCCGCAACTAGAGAAAGCCCACGCGCAGCAACGAAGACCCAATGCAGCCAAAAATAAAATAAAATAAATAAATTTATTAAAAAAAAATCATGGAGGAGGAGGAAGTAAAGGGGGCTACAGCTGAAACAACATTATCCTTGAGCTGGGTGAGTACTAGTCTATTCTTGTGTACGTTTGCAATTTTTCATCATAAAAGAATTCTTTTATACATTTCAAGTATAAATCAGTTAAAACTTGGGGCGCCCTTGTTGACTCCTCTCAGGGGCTCTGGGGCGGGGCAGGAGTGAATCTGGTACCAAAGCTGCCACATTCTGCTCTACGGGGCAAGGTAGGCAGCAATCGCAGTCACTCTCAGGGCACTTCTGTTCCCCCCAGCGCTCATCCAAGAATCCGAGACAACATGAAGGGGCCCCTTCTCCCCGCCGTCTCTGGCTGAACGTTACTGTCATCTCCCAGGCCCTGCGGACCCCGGCTCTTGTGAGCTCTCCAAGGACTTGGCCCCAGAGATCCTCCAGTCCCCCTCAAGGTCAAGTGCAGCCCCACCCTTCCCAACAGAGGTGCTGTGTGCAGCTAGGGCCCCCTCTGTCCTCCCAGTTCCCTCCCGGGGCACACAGAAGCTTTCTGTCAAATTGTCCTCTGTCACCTCGAGTGAGCCCTGCTCCCCCATCAGGGGACAATCCAATTAATCTCCCTCCAAGGGCCTGAATTTAAAAAGCCTTTTAGGGCTTCCCTGGTGGAGCAGTGGTTGGGAGTCCGCCTGCCAATGCAGGGGACAGGGGTTCGAGCCCTGGTCCGGGAAGATCCCACATGCCGCAGAGCAACTAGGCCCGTGTGCCACAACTACTGAGCCTGCGCTCTAGAGCCCGCGAGCCACAACTACTGAGCCCGTGTGCCACAACTACCGAGCCTGCGCTCTGGAGCCCGTGCTCCGCAGCGAGAGAGGCCACGACGGTGAGGGGCCCGCGTGCCGCAGCGAGGAGTGGCCCCCGCTCGCCGCAACTAGAGAAAGCCCGCGCATAGCAACAATGACCCAATGTAGCCATAAATAAATAAATAAAAATAAATAAATTTTAAATAAATAAATAAATAAATAAATAAAAAGCCTTTTAGCTCCCCATCTCCAGTGGGTGCTGAAAGGAGCTAAGACATCTCAAAATCAAAAAGGGATACTGGAAGGAAATAGGCTGCATTTCCCCGTGTCTCCGCCAGGGCGGGATCAAAACAAACACCTGCCAAACGAAGAAGACGTGGGTGTGGGCTTTTCCTCACCCTCACCCACATCAGATCAGCTACAACTGTCAAGTCTCAGAAGTCCATGTGATGATTCCATCTCCGGGGCCCCAGTGACATTCACGATTACCCAGAGTGTAACTTCTAGGCGGGACGGTCTGCGGAATCCAGCAACACCCCGTGAAGTCAGGCCTGGGGCGGGGGCGGCCCCATCCACGCGCCCACTCCTCTGTCATCAGGTGAGAGGTGAGGGCTGGTGACTGGCAAACGAGGGCTCAAGGGAAAAATCTGGGTGTGATTCAGACACAGCTTGCCTTTTCCTTGTTTTACATGTTAACTAGTGCCGACCACCTCCTCCCTCCAGGTCAGGCCTTCATCCCTTGACAACAGATGGGTAAACAAAACACCTGGAGTCCCCAAGGGCCCCCTGACCTCCCCTCCCCCCACCTCCCAGGATCACCCCCTGGAGATGACCCCCTCCCCTCGGGGGCTCTGAGCACAGCAGCCTCTGGTTCACCTCCTGCTTCTCGGGCCCATCTTCGCTGTGCTTTCACTTGGCTGCGTTTCTCCTCCCTTCCTCCTGCACGTGGACATGTCTAAAGGTTCTGGCCTTGGACCTCCCTCCCCCCTCCCTCCTAGGTCATGACCACTCCTAGTTTACTGAGGGCATGAACTCCCTCCTGAATCAACAAGGGGCGCTGACTCAGCGCGTGGGAGGCCGTCCTGGGCACCCGGACCCTCTCTCCACCCCGAAGCCTGGGCTGCACCACCTCCCTGGGCACCTCGCCCCTCAGCACCAGGGACCCCTGCTATTCACCGAGCTCCTCCTCCCCACACCCCCTCCGCCTGCTCCCAAGTCACAGAAAGCCCTTGGGAGACACAGAGCCTAACGTCCCATCAGGTCAATCCTAGTCACCTCTAACTTTCTTTCTAGCAAAATCCTCCCAGCTCCTACGATGGGGGGGAGGTGGGGGGTGGGGCGGGGCTTTTTATTCGGCCCCAGTACCCATCCCCATCATCTCAGAAAACTCAGATAGGACAGGGCAGTTGAACCCACACAGCGGGGTCTCCCAGTCATGCTCCAATAATCCCAGGGAATTGCTGCTTCTCCCTTTTTGCTCCCAGTTTGAGGGGAAGATCTTTCTCACTTCCCCTCCCTACAGACTCTGCCCTCACCTTCCCAGACCCTTGGCTGAATCGTAGGTCTCCCATCTATTACCCATCTCTGCTTACCTGCAAAGTGGGGATAATCCTACCTGCCCATTAGCTAGTTAGCGCTCAATTCACGAAGCTGTGATGATGATAAGGACGGATCTGTCCCTAATAATCTGTGGTTCAACCCAGAAGGTGCTGCCTTGGACACACAGCCCTGCTGCACCAGTCCCGCTACGAGGCCTGCACCCGAACACCTTTATACACACAAAGCCCGCTTAAAGTGCATGCCATCTCCTCGTGTTTAATTGATTCTTCCGCCATTGATGCCCACGCACCTCCCAATGGTGACATTTGCAGAACTTAGGGGCTTGATGAAGTGATGGGTCCGGCTTCACGTGCTCTCTTGGCGTCCTCCTCTATTCCCCCCGCTGCCCTGCCACCACCTCTGCCTAAACCCAGTCGTGCAACAAATATGTTATTGGGTACCTGCTTTGTGCCGGGCGCTCTCCTAAACAGTGACAAGGATGGTGATGATGAAGGTGGCGGAGGAGAACGACTCCTATTTCCCGAGCACTTAGCGTGTGCAGGCACCGTCACATATTTGGACTCACTTAATTCTCATAATGGACCCGTCTGTTCCCCAGAAACCCCAGTGCAATGGGTGCGGTCATCATCCTTGTTTCACAAATGGACGAGCTGGGGCTAAGCTGCCTGAGGTCGCGCAGTCCCAGGAGGCCACCCAAGGAGACCAGCCCGCCCGCCCCCTAGGCTGCGTCCCTCGCTAGCGGAGGGGAGAGACAATAAAGGAGGATGTGGACCAAGAGATAACCTGATGAAGCCAGGGGGCAAAGTGCCGTGGGAAGGGCTCAGGACCCGCTTCAGGAGAAGCATCCGAGGGTGACTCTTCACCAAGACCTGGGAGATAAGAGGCCCAGGTGCACAAGGTGTGGGCGGACGAGAAGGGATGACTAACGCTCCCCAGACCCGGGAGAGGAGCTACAGGGAAAATATTGGGACAGCTGATGGAATTCGAATATGGAGTGTGGACTGCATCCTGGCTTTCTCTTTATGTTAAATGTCCTGATTTTGGTCACTGTGGTGTGGTGGTGTACAAGGATGTAGAGGCTCAGTGCCTCCTCCTTACTCTCAAACGGTTCAGAAAAAATACGCATCTAGGGGCGCGTGTGGGTTTGTGTGCGTGTGTGTTTATGTGTGTGTGGAGGGAGAGAGAGAATGACACAGCCTACGGAGAAAAGTGTAAACAATGAGTGAACCTGGGCAAAGGGTATACAGGATTTCCTTGTACTATTCCTGCAGATTTTCAGGAAATTTTAAATTATTCCAAAATAAAAAGTTACTGGAAATACATGCACTGAAATAGCAGTACGCAAATAGCAAGATCTTATAAAAACCAAATAACACCCATGAAATATGTAAGAGGGGGAGGGAGAGGGATGCAAGTGGGAAAGGGAGAGGTAAAAGAATAAAAAAAAAAAATTGGGAAGGGGACAGACAAGAAAGAAAGAAAGAGGAGGACAGAGAAGAGGGGGAGGGGAGGAAATCCGGGGGTTCCTCTACACTCTCGCTCCTTGACTGCGCCCCTCCGTTCTCCGGACTTCAACTTTGCATCTCCAGGATGATGACTCCTAAATCCTTATCTCCAGCTTCGTCAACTGGCCAATCCTGTATTTACAATTGCTTGGCCCAGGACACCTTGTAGATACCCGCAACTGCAAATCTGTCCTCCTCCCCCGCAGCCAACCCTATTTCGCCCAAGGCCATTGGCTCCGGGCTCCAGCTCCTCTCTCACCTTCCTCCTTTGGTCCAAGTTGTCACCACGTCTTATTCTTTCTTCCTTTCCTGTTCCTCTTCTCCTTCGGTGGCTCTAGCTCCCATAACCTCTCTGAGGATTACTGCAGGGGCCTCCTGTCTGGGCTCACTGCCCCCAGGCTGTGGGCCTTCCATTCAGCGACATTTGCAGTCCTGCTTTCCTGTAACTCAAGAATGCTCTCTTGGGTCTGATTTTGTTTTTTTTTTTAACATCTTTATTGGAGTATAATTGCTTTACAATGGTGTGTTAGTTTCTGCTTTATAACAAAGTGAAGGGTCTGATGTTTTTCACCGATATTTGTTTTAGCTTCCAGCTTTATCACATTTCCTTGAAAGCAAGCACTAATCCCCTCTCGTGGCTGTATGCACAACAGCAGGAACATACTAATAGATACCTAATCAATTAATTGGTTTTTCCTTATTTCTAGGTTGTTCAGTTACGACAAAAGAACTTTTCGTGCTCATGTCACATGTTTGGAGTGACAATAGGTGAGATTAAAAGGACAAGATCAGGACCCTAGGGCTGTTTGGGGTCCCTTGTTGGGTGCACCCCAATGTCAGCCCTTATGATCATTTACGAGGCTCTGCTGAAAGGCCCATTCTGAGTGGCTTTGTATTTTCATGTTTCTCATAGAAAGGATTTTTAAAAGTATGACATTGCTTTTTTTTTTTTTTTTTGTTAGAGAAAATGCATTTATTTACAATGTATCCAGAGTCTTAAAATCATCTAAATAATGTATAAAGAAACTTAGTCCCTCTCCAGCGATGGAGAGCACATTCTCTGTCTGATTGTGGATAATTACAGTCCCAAAAGTCAGCAGCAAAGAACTTTATCATGTAAACAACATCTCAATTCCTATGCAAAGGGTTGTATGTTAAGAAAACACTTAATATGGGACATAAAGCCACCTAAAACTAACATTTTTCTGAATAATGACTAAGGATGATGGTATTTTTCTGAGTTGTGACATAAAACATTAAGTGTTGGGATTTGAAAATATTAGAAATAAAAGAGAAATCACCAAAAAAACATGCAAAATCTTAACCTGTCTTCTGGTCTACTAATTGAAAGCATAACATATAAAACAATTAATGGTAACATCCACTCAGTATATACTGAGTAGTTATTCTGTGCCAAGCACTGCTTACAATGTATAAGTGAATCTAGCACTCAAGGATCCTGTTGCATTCTCTTTGCCTTGACTGGTTTATATTCTTCTTTCCTGTATTACCTTATTTTGTTTATGTTTACTATTATTATCAGTTGTTTTTCCCAGTACTTACACAGTGTTTATTATTTTAGTATGGCATTGTTTTTAGAATATATATTGATTTCTGTAAATGTTCCAAAGCTCAACACAGATTCAAACATACTCCCTAATCATTTGCTACTTCCTCGTTCTCTCTTTTCCCAGCCCAAGACATATGTTTTTGATATCACAGCAAACAGCAATTGATTCTATTTCTAGTTGCTTCAAAAACAACTCTCATGGCCCGGTCACTGTACAAACAAGGCAAGGGCTGGGTTCATCAGCCTCCTTATGTCACTGTCGTAAGGAAGGTCCTCGTAGCTAAACATCTCCCAGCCCCCAGTCCCATATCTTTATTTCCTTCTCTTGATATTTCATCATTTCAGCTCATAAAAGAGAAAGTGATGTCATGTATAATAAATGCCAAAGTAGCCTTTTCAAGAAGCGACACCAAACATGGGCAGAAGGCCGAAGCCCTATTTGCTCAGGCAGACATTCAGACATCTGTCATCATTTAAGTTTTCATCTGAGATGCTAATTTATACACAGGTTTCAGCGAGGTTTTGATCTATCTAAATTTCAAAGCACTGGGATTTGAGCCCACACAAGATGTATGTGCGAGAATCTCTGTATCATTGTTCTGGTACAGCGAACAAGTACCAGAACACGTCTATCCTCCTAGAGACACAATAATATTATCAAGGACCACTTACTGTGGGTGTTTTTTTTTTTTTTTTTTCTACTATAATGTAAACTTCCTGTTGCATTTTGAACCAATTTCCTCTCGTCCAGTTCCTGGGGGAGATGGTAAACAGTTCATCATCAGTCTCTGAGCAATGTGTGAGCGTTTCTCTAGGAACATAGCATGACCGATCTTTGTTATATGGACCATCTGCTTTGAGTTGTTTGTCCAGGTGCGATGCCTTTTTCTCCTTAATTCCCAAGTTCTTCTCTGTTCCCTTTTGAAATGAAGACACATGCTGGCTATTCACGGATCCAGAGGAAAGAAAATTGTCTTGGCCACAGAAGGCTGGACTGAGGATCATCAGACATTACGCTCAAAACTCCTGGCTTAGTGAGCCCTTCACAGACTCAACCATCACAGAGGAGGAAGAACTCTCAGGAATTCTTTGATGGAGCCTTTTCCTGCATGGGCTTCAGTGGAAACCAAAATCATCCACAGTTATGGTCTTTAAAGAACACGGGTGAGAGGCATGTCCAGAGTTATCCACACATTTGACTCTCTCCTCCTGATTTTTTGCTGAAACAACTCAGCAAATGTAACTGGGACAATTCCAGGCCACTGTGAACCCTCACTTAGCCGCAGAAGCCTCTGGGATGGAAGCTGCGTGAGAAAGGCCACGGCAGGGAGCCGGGCAGGGGCTCAGCCGGGCGGATGTCACCATGGCTGTGGGAAGCAGGGCGAGGTCCCAGGTGGCTTCAGGCTTCCTGGAGAGATTGTTTCCATCCGCACACCACCTCCCTCCCCATCTTCTCCCTGGACTACCAAAGAAAAATTTAAAGACAGCATTAAAATAAATTTAAAATACTCCCTCCCCCTGCTTTCTAAATAAATGTGACCACAAGAACGGCTTTCAAACTTTGTTAGTGACTCTCATCACCTGAGGCTCCCGCGGGAGCTGGATTCTGTTCTAGGTCTGGGACGTGATACCTGCTCCTGTAAGCCCCGTCCGGGAGGGGGAGGGCCGCCACGTAAGAGGTTGCAAGGGACATGCTTGTCCTAAAAAATGACACGTAGTTTATCTGAGTTCACACTTAATTGGGTGTCCTGTATTTTTATTTGCAAAATCTGGCAACCCTGAGTGAGGAAGGTAGGCATGATTAGGGAGAAAAAAGGGATCTCACACAGGAAGGGCCCCCTGCCCAACAAAAACTGGGAACATTTAGTAAAATTTGGGGAGGGGGGGGGTCCCTGGGAGTGGAATCTCCCTTACCATGACTAAGTCTTGTGTATGTGTGTGTGTGTGTGTGTGTGTGTGTGTGTGTGTGTGTGTGTGTGTGTGTTTAACTTTCCCATCTCAACTTTGAGTACAAATGACCTGACATGGCAAGGATGCTCTGCTGGTCATCTAGCCCTTGCCCCTTAGGCCTCTTCCCCATCCTTCCCCATCCTGCTCTCAGATCCTCTGACCTCTGGCTTCGCCTGGGTTTGGTCAGTGGGGGGCTCCAGCAGCAGGCAGTGACCAAAGGCCACAGCTCCTGCCAGATGACCTCCCCATATAGCCACCCTTTCTCAGGGTGCCCCTGGTCCCTACATCTCACCCTTGTCTCAGTTCCTTGCCCCAGTAAATATCCCAGGACTTTGTAAATACATTTGCTAAAATTACCCAATTTGAGTGAGCCACTTGTTTCCTGCAAAGATCTGAACTAATACCGTGATCAGTTCTTCCCCAAGTTAAACTATAAATGTAACACAAGTCAACTCAACTAAATGATTATTAAATTTGTTTGGGACAGTTGTATGAAGAATAGCCAAAACTTTTTTTTTTTTTTGGAAAAGTGGTATTGAAGGGCAATTTGCTCTAAAAATTTTTAAACCTATTATTAAGCTATAGTCACTAAAATAACAAGTGACAAGTAAATTTAGACCAGAGAAAAGTAAATTTAGAAACAGACCCAAGTCAATGTGGGATTGAGTCTATGACAAAAGATGGCATATTAAATCATCTTAAAAAGATTATTTAACAGTTTGGGGACAACTGACTTATGATTTGGGAAAAAAAAAAAAAAAGCTAGATCCCTACCTCATATCTTATACAAAATAAATTTTTAAATGGGTTAAAACGTTAATGTTGAAAAAATACATTAAAGTATTTGATGAAAGCATAAGTAAATATTGTTGTACTGTAGGGACGAGGGAGAACATTCTGTACCAGAGCAAGAAACCATAATTTTCAAAATCCTGAGATTTTAATGCATAATATTTATATTTCTGAATGCAAAAATACCATAATCAAGGTTAAAAGACTGATGACAAACATATTTTCTGCAAAAAAACAAAAACAAAAACACCACAGGTTAAATTATATAAAGAGGTCTTACAAATCAACAAAAAAAGATAAATTCTCCAACAGAAAAATAAACTATGAGTAGACAATTTTTTTTTTATGACTGATGGACTACAAAAGATATTTGAATTAAAATGAGATTTTTTTATACTATTATATTTTTTTAAATTTAATATAGGAACCACTATGGATAAAGATATGTGTGGGGGATATGTTGGTGGAATCTTTCTGGAAAGATATTTGCCAATACCTATCAAAGATCTTAGAAAGGTCAGTGTTTTAACCTAAGGAGCCATAAAAGGACAAATGTATAAAGACACACAGAAGTGTAAGGTTAGCCAGTGCAGGGCTGTGTATAATAGCAAAAAGTGAAAGCAAGTACAATGTCCAACAAGAGGGGCTAATTAAGTCAGCGGTCCCCAACCTTTTTGGCACCAGGGACCGGTTTCTTGGAAGACAATTTTTCCACGCCCGGGGGCGGGGGTGGAGTTGGGGGGGGGTGGGTTCAGGCAGCAATGCGAGCGATGGGGAACGGCAGGTGAAGCTTCACTCGCTTACCCGCTGCTCACCTCCTGCTGTGTGGCCCGGTTCCTAACAGTCCGTAGACTGGGGCTTGGGGACCCCTGAATTAAGTCATTGGACTACCATTCAATGGCATACCATGCAGGTATTTAAAATTATTTTATTTATTGACTTGGAGTGATATCTACCATTAAATGTTACTTTAAAAAGTAATAAAAATGCCTATTAAATGATCTCGTCTCTTTTCTCTTCCTCCTCTTCCTTCTTACAAACCTACTTATGTACCACTTCTCACCCACTAGGATGGCTGTGATCAAAAATAATAAGTGTTGGTGAGGTGAGGACGTGCAGAAATTGGAATCCTCAGACTCTGCTGGTGGGAGTGTAAAATGGTGCAGTTGCTTTGAAAAATGGGTTGGAATTTCCTCAAAAGATGAAACATAGAGTCCCTATCTGACCCAGCAAATCCATTCCTAGGTATACACCCTAGAAAAATAAAAATGTGTGTCCACACAAAAACTTGTATACAAATTTCACAGAGGCATTATTCGTAAGATCCAAAAAGTGAAAATAACCCAAATGTCCATCAACTGATGAATGGATAAATAAAATATGGTCTATCCAGATACAATGGAATATTATTTACCATAAAAAGAATGAAGTACTGGTACATGCTACAACGTGGATGAAACTTGAAAGCATTATGCTTCATGAAAGAAGCCAGGCACAGAAGCCAGGCACACGTTGTCTAATTCTGTTTACATGAAATGTCCAGAACAGGCAAATCCATAGAAATAGTAAGTAGATTAGTGGTTGCCTAGGGCTAGGCTGGGAGTGGTTTGGAGTGAAATGTTGTGTGACTGTTAATGGGTACAGGGTTTCTTTGGGGGATGATAAAAATGGTCTAAAATTGATTGTGGTGATGGTTGCACCACTCGCTGAATATACTAGAAACCACTGAATTGTATACTTTTAATGGGTGAATTAAATGGCATGTGAATTATATCTCAATCAAGATGTTTAACAATCTATTTATGTGTATTGAGGCATAGAAGAAATTGGAAGGTATTCTGAATCAAAATGTTATAAGGGTTGTCTCTAAGTGGGGTATTATCTGAAATTTCCAATTGCGTACCTTCTAGGATCTTTTGAAGTATGCAAAGAGTGTGCACTTCTGTAATCAGAGAAACAAAACAAGTCTCTTGTCTGTTCCAAGACTTAGACCTAGGGACTCTGACAGGTGGGGACCCTACCCCACATTGTCTCAGACATAGTAAAGAGCACCTGAGCCCTGTGTTAACTGGGCTTCTGTCCATGAAATATTTGAAACAATTTTGTAATTTTGCTTTTGAAATTATTATGCTCCAAACAACTCATTTATGATTAGCTGTGACTTCCTCAGCAATCATCATGCAAACTTGGACATTTGTGCAAGAGGGAAGATAGGTAGTCTACAGATAGCTTTTTAATGTGACAAGATGTTTACGAATTATAAACCAACAAGGTTGACATCGTGTTACATTTCAGAGACATTTAAACATTACTCTCTTTCAGGGTTTTTTCTCCTATATTTAGTAGTCAGTACAGTTTTTCAGGCCCCCAATATTTCAATATGATTGAGATAAGCACAGAGGCCCGAGCCCCGGGCCTGGGCAGGATTCTCCCCATCTTGTCATCAGGGTTTATGTCCACTTGCCCATTTGCCCCCAGCGCCTAATACAGTGCCTGACAAATAATCTGACCTCACTAACTATCTTTGGATTGATAAGTTTATGGAGGCTTCACATCTTTCAAATCTTCCTTAAGAAGTGTGATTTTATTTAAAAGTCTTTCCTCTTTTTCAGACAGCCATAGACATGGAGAACATATATTTGCATCCTTCCATTAAAAACCCTTCGCATTCCTGAAAAAGTAATCAAGATGCCTCTTGATCAACTGTTTTATTGATGAAACAATTCCAGCATATTTAACTCATCACTAAAAAACTTATTTTTATGATAAATTCTACACCTTGTTTAGGGTCTATCCTGTATAGGGTCTGACATGTCATGTCAGCTCTTGCTGGGTGTAACATTTCATAAATGTTTGACAGATGCAAAACACGGAGAAGGATTTACCCTCCAAATCATACCAGTGCAGTGATGGTTGTTGTTTTTGTTTTTAATTTGATTGAAGTATAGTTGATTTACAAGGTTCAGAGAGAACAAACTTGTTTTTAATGCCAACTGTCATTCAGCTTGAGGTCACCCCTGATCCCATGCTCTTTATCTTTCTTTCTTGGATCTAGTTAAGTTCTTCCCTATCCCATATTTGAATGACTACTTTTTCTTCTATAACTACTGTCTTGTAATTCTCTGCTGGATTTTATCATTTTAAAGATAACACTTAATTTCATTCCTATTGTATAGAACTTTGGCTACTAGAGGTTCAGTGAATGCAGAGTTGGGCCAAATATTGAATTTCAACTATTAAGGCCAATGTTTGACCTAAGATAAATAATTATAAAATAAACTTCTACGATATAATAGACTATCTGAAATTTTATTTTAAATATTCAAGACTTAGAACTTTTAAAATTAGATTGTTAAATTTTAAAGGTTTAACATTCTACTATGGAAAAATGTTCTCAGCTCTGTGAGCTATATCTCTCCTTTAGGCACAGTTAAAATATTAAATAGGTGTGCATTTTCATCTAACAATGGAAGAGTAAACTTTTCTCTAACATCTTCTCCACTCATTCACACTTTTTATATTCTGTACTATGTCCGGATAGATGATCAATTATCATTAATATATTATACATGAGTTTGGAGACTTTTTCTCTTTGTGAAACTTTGATGTTCTGCTTTTAATTTATCCTACAAAACATGAAAACTTTCCAAATGAGGCTTTTCTCAAAAGACCCATCACCTAAATTGATTAAACTATACATTAAATAGAGCCCTTGAATGTTTTGCTTAATGTTATGAATGCAAGTCTCTAATTCCACAACCATTAGAATTATGATATAATCAAACCTCTTTTACTCTGCCTTATACAATTATTTACATTTCTATAAACCTTTGTTGGCACAATGTTCTTTTTAAAGTTATCCAGCAAACACACTCTCACTATTCTTATTAAATGTCAACCTATTTTGCTCTTTATTAATCTTTTTGAATATTCTTTAAAATTTTTTTAAAATTTTTATACAATTTTTAATGTTACTTTCCATTTACAGTTACTACAAAATATTGGCTCTATTCCCCATGTTATACAATACATCCTTGAGCCTATCTTACACCTAATAGTTTGTACCTCCCACTCTCCCACCTTTTTATTGCTCCTCCCCCCTCCCCACTGGTAACCACTAGTTTGTTCTCTATATCTGTGAGTTTGCTTCTTTTATGTTATAGTTACTACTTTGTTGATTTTTTAGATTCCACATATAAGTGATGTCATACAGTATTTGTCTTTCTCTCTGACTTATTTCACTTAGCATAATACCCTCCAGGTCCATCCATGTTGCTGCAAATGGCAAAATTCCATTCTTTTTTATGGCTGAGTAGTGTTTCATTGTATATATATATACCACAGCTTCTCTATCCATTCATCTGTTGATGGACACTTAGGTTGTTTCCATGTCTTGGTAATTGTAAATAATGCTGCTATGAACATTAGGGTGCAAGTGTCTTTTCAAATTAGTGTTTTTGGTTTTCTTCGAATATATACCCAGGAGTGGAATTACTGGGTTTAATTTTTTTTTTAATAAGTTTTTTTTTTTTTACATCTGTCATTTGTACCATTTTTAAATTTTTTTAATTAAAAAATTTTTTTTAAATTAATTAATTTATTTATTTTTGGCTGCATTGGGTCTTCATCGCTGTGTGCGGGCTTTCTCTAGTTGCGGCGAGCGGTGGCTACTTTTAATTGCAGTGCATGGGCCTCTCATTGCAATGACTTCTCTTGCTGCAGAGCACAGGCTCTAGGTGCACGGGCTTCAGTAGTTGTGGCATGTGGGCTCAGTAGTTGTGGCTTGTGGGCTCTAAAGCACAGGTTCAGTAGTTGTGGCTCACGGGCTTAGTTGTCACGGCCTGTGGGATCTTCCTGGATGAGGACTTGAACCCGTGTCCCCTGTACTGGCAAGTGGATTCTTAACAACTGCGCCACCAGGGAAGTCCTGTGTTGAATATTCTTAATAACTGTTTTTACACATAAAATGAACATCTCTCAAAATCACCATTACTGTAGCATTTTCTTGCGATAATAATTATGCATTTATTCTTCAGCTGACTGGCAGAATTTTGGAATAAAGATCACGTAGGAGATATTTTCTCCAAGGAGCACCTAAAATACTTAACTATATTTTGAAAGGGAATTTATCAACACTAAGGCAATATCTTGATTATCTTCTTATTTATAATCCTGACATTAAGCTGATTAGTTATGGTGGCAGCCCTTGCAATCACACACACAAGGTCCAGGATGCCAGAAACAGTGTTGCAGTGGGCATTTGGCTCCCCTTCCAAAACCAAAGTCAAAGGAAGATTTTGGCCAAATACTGAGGCCAAAGCTAAATTTTGGTGCAACCCTATATAGTCAAAGAGCATGAACTATGGGGCCAGATGACCTGGGTTTGAATCCTGGTTCTGCCACATACAGGCTGGGTGACCTTGAGCAAGTTACTCTCTGTGCCTCAGTCTCCTCATCCATAAAATGGGGATAATAAAATACCTGCCTAGTTGGGTTATGGTGAGAACTCTATAATACATGCCAAGTGGTTAAAAGCATGCCCATCTTATCGTAAGTATAAGTATATGTGTTCACTGCTGCTGTTATTATTATTATTATCAATTATTAATTGGTACCAATGAACCTTAACTTATGATCTATTGCTTTTCATGAACTCTATCCTCAAAATGATAGAAAGGAGAGAAATCAGACAACAAGAAACAGAGACTTTCTGGTTGTTTAGAAAATTTAAGTCTATAAATAACACAGTTAATCATAATTCCATATCATTCTTTATGCTAGATAAAGTTCTTTTATTTATCTGAATAAATGTTTAAAACTTTTAATTATGGAAATTGTCAAACATACACAAAGGCGGCAAGATTAGTCTGAGGAAACATATGTGCCCAGACTCACCTTCCACAAGGAGCACCAGGCTGTCTTCTTGTTTAACTGAGTTCATCCAATCCAAAGCCCTACATCCCTAGCGCCACTGGTCACGTGACAGTCAGGGCAGCAGGGAGTCAGCTGTTCCACAAAATCACACTTCCTAAGGAGTGACAGCTTTTAATTTATCTGAGAAATGGAAGGAAGGGGTAGGAATCTAGCCTCTAGTACAAATGTTTACCCTCAAGAATCATTTTTCACATTTTCAATTCAAAACACATTCCAACTCTTGTAATAGAAGAGGCACAAATCACTTCAGTTGTTTTAGGTCTTGGCCGTGCTCCCAAGCATCAAATACTTTTGCTCCCAACAGATCAAATAAAAGTTCAAAAACCTCTGATGTCAATAGACCAAGTACAGACTGTTAATGGTGGCCTTGTCTTGCTGCACCAATGCATTCATCTGCCAGGACACCCACATCCTCAGGGGCAGAGAACCTGACCTAACAGTGCCCTCAGGCTTTGTTGTCTCATGGCCATCATAGAAAATGCAATGTTTTAGGCACACTGGGGAAACAGATGGGGAAGCTCATAGCCAGGTGCCTGGACCAATAGGTCTCTCAACCATTTGAAGTCTGTATACTCTGCGTACAGGTTGGGAAGCTCTGGACCCCAGCAAGTGCTTTACAGATACTGACTCATTTAATCCTTACAAATACCCTCTAAAGAAGGCACCACCAATCACTATTCAGGGTTGAAGAAACTGAGGCACAGGGAAGTAAAGCAGCTTGCCCAAGATCACAGAGTCAGAAAGTGGCCATCATCATCGGGACAAGATTCTATGCACCAGCATCCTCTCTAGTAAACCTTTTCTGATTATCCCATGTTTCCACCTTAGTCAAATCATGGCATGCATGAAAAACACAAACAAATGCGTAGTGTAGTTTCTGTGTGCATTCTCACACTTGCTCTGTGTCATCTTCCGTGTGAGATTCCATACTAGATTCCAAACTGCTGGAGAGCATGAACAACAACGACAAAAAGCTGAGCACAGAGTGATACTCAAATACCTTCTGGCCAAATGACAATCACATCAAAACTATGTAACACCCACGGACACTAAAACTATTTGATGATGATAAAAATGCGGAAAAAAAGGAGCAAGACAAAATCTGTGACAGATTATTAATACCCTGTTTCATTAGCATCTGATGGGTCAAAAGAGCCCAGAAAAGAGAGGCTTTCTAAGTTCCTTATTTATACAAGATGCCGACTTTGTTTTTACTTTCTTGTGCTTTTCTATTCTTACACGTTGGGAACTTCTTATTCCTTCTGGCACCTTTTCAGACCTGTGTTTTGATCTCTGTGAATTCCTGAGAATACAATCATATTACCTAAGTCACACTTTAACTGCCCTCAGACAAATATGCAAACAAAAAGCTTCAGAAAACTCAGTAATTACCTGAAATTGATGCCAATGTAGACTGACATCATGACCAACACAGAACAGGCTGCTGAAATGAGGCAGTTATTGTTTGGCTCAAATCTTTCTTTTGGTTGAGATGAATCACCTAAGTCAGGAAGCAAAGTGATTTTAATAAGTAATAATCACAGTGACACATCTTATTTGTAATATTTACAAAATGCTCTTGACATCATCAAGGCTGTGCCCTTGGAAAGAGGAAGGAGAAACAGAGAGAGTGAGAACATTCTCTGAGCACCCACTCTATGCCAGGCGATCCCATCCACAGAGGCAGAATCTCAGGGAGGCGGATGTGATGATTCCTTTTTTTTTGGCCACACCATGCGGTACACAGGATCTTAGTTCCCTGCCCAGGGATCGAACCCCTGCTCCCTGCAGTGGAATTGCAGAGTCTTAACCGCTGGACCTCCAGGGAAGTCCCAGCAGGTGTGATGATTCTTGATTTCCAGATGAAGAAAGAGACTCAGAGAGATTGAGGAATGTACCCTCAATCACACGGCTAGAAAGGGGCTGAGAAAAGATTAGCAGCCAGTTTTGCCCAGCACTGAAACCCATGCTTTCTCCTCAACACTCTGTTACCTCTCAGATTTCCCTGAGAAACACTTTGAGAAATTATGTGGATTCATTAATTTCCCGAAGATTTGTTCCATCCCTATACCTAATCAGAAAGTAACATTTTCTCAAGATGCAAGACTTAATAAAAACCCTGTTGAGGAAGAGTCAAAGGCAATCAACATGTCTAAGTTGTCAGATCAATTGCGTTGATGACTGGCAAAGATATATGACTTTGGGATACTCATTCTCCACTGCACCTGCATTAAGATGGTGGAAATTTATATGTCACAATAGTCATAATCCTACCAAATATAAAGGGATTAAACCCATAAGTTAAAAGTCAAACATTATCATACTGGGAGAAGTCCTGTTTGGGAGACAACTAAAGCAAAAGGACATGGAAAGTCTGAGAGTAAAATGATGGAAAAAGGTATACGAGGAAAATAGTAACCAAAGAAGAATTGTCATACCTTCCTCAATATCACAAAAAAATGAACTCTAAGACAAAAAGTGTTACTAAATCATGGAAAAATTTTCAACTTGCCAGGAAGACATAAAAATTCTAAATGGATATGCACCTAATAAAAATCACACCATATAAATAAGAAATGATAGAAGTACAGGGAGAAATTGACAGATCCACCCACATTTCTCTCTCAATTACTGATAAGTCAAGCAGCAAAAAATAATAAATATATTTGGACTATTTGATTAACCACCTTGATCTAATGAACATATGTAAAATCCTGAATACAACCATTAGAGAATACCCATTTTTCTTAAGCACACATGAAACAGATACAAAAATTAATCAGATACTAGGTCATAAAGCACATCTCAACAAATTTCAAAAAATAAATATCATATCCATCACATTCTTTGAACACAATGTAATTAAGTAGAGTCAATAACAAAAAGATAAGGTGTTTTAAATTCTGGAATTTAAAAAACAGAATTCTAAATAATTCATGACAAAAATGAAATTAGAATGAAAATTTAGAAATACTTGGAACAATAATAAAAAGAAAAACACATAGAACTTGTGTATTATAGTGAAAACTGCACTCAGAGGGAATTGCATGGTCTTAAATACTTATATTTGCAAAGAATAAGGGCTGAAAATTAATGAGCTAAATCCAACTAAAAATGTTAGGTAAAAAAAATCACAACATATATCTAAAGAAAGAGAAAGGAGAAGATAATAAAGAAAAGAGCAGGCATCAATGAATGGGGGGGAAATATCATATAGTAGAAAGAATCAACAAAGCCTAAGGCTGGTCCTTTGGAAACACTAATAAAATAGGCCAGTCTCTGGTGATATTGATCAAGAAAAAAAGAAAAGGCAGAAATATTTAATCACAAACACAGCCGAATGCGTTTAACTACAAATACAGCAGAGAGGAAAAACATAAATGAACACAATAAACAGTTTTATGCTGATATATTTGACGACTAGATGAAATAGATTTCTAGAAAAACGTTATTTATTAAATCATGACTAAAGAAGAAATAGAAAGCTTGAATAGTCCTATCATTATTTTTAAAAATTGAAACAGTATTAAAATTCCTTCCACAGCAAAACACCAGGCTCAGAATTTTACAGGTGAGTTCTTCAAAATTTCAGGGGACCTGTCATTCCAACCTAACAAAAATTCTTTTAGCACACAGAAAGAAAGAGAACATGCTCTCCAGCTCATTCTATGAGCTCACTATAATCTTAATTTTAAAAATCAGGCAAGGTCAGTAAGAGAAAAGAAAAGTATGTTAATCTCATTCATAAACATTGGTGCAAAATTCTTTTAAAAATTAGCAAAATGTATCCAGCAATGTTTAAAACAGACAGTGTTATATTATTCCAGGAATGCAAGGTTGGATTGACATGAGGAAACCTATGAATGTTATTGTGTAGTGAAGAATTAACTTTACCCAAAGACAGATCTGGCCTTTGTCCCAGATCCTGGGAGGTAACCTTTAAACTCATGAAATTTCCTGAGTAATAAGAGTGTCTTTGTTATGCATGGTGGGCCCCTCGGGCCACGCCTGAGAGTTTATGCTAATAAAATGACTCAGGGTGGAGACTGGCCATGCCAGAAAGACCAACTAGGTGATTAGAGACTTGGGGCTTTGGGCCACTTGAATCCAGCCTGACCTGGGGATGGGGGGAGACTGGCTGGAAATTGAAGTCAACCACGTGGACAAGAATTTAATCAGCCAGACCTATGTAACGAAGACTCAATGAAAAATATGGACAGCAAAGCTTAGGGGAGCTTCCCGGGTTCACAACCCTCGGCATATTGCCATACACTGATGCTGGGACGGCAGTGCATCCCTGAGGACACAGAAGCTTTGTGTCTGAAACCATCCTAGTTCCATATTCTGCCTTCTGTATCTCTTCCTTTAGCTGGTTCTGTTTTGTATCCTTTTGCTATAATAAAACTATATAGAGCCCGTGCTCCGCAACAAGAGAAGCCACCGCAACGAGAAGCCCACGCACCGCAACGAAGAGTAGCCCCCGCTCACCGCAACTAGAGAAAGCCCACGCGCAGCAACGAAGACCCAACACAGCCAAAAATAGATACATAAATACATACATAAACAAATAAATTTATTTTTTTAAAAAACCTGTAATAGTTACGTATAGCACTTTCCTAAGTCCTGTGAGTTGTTCTAATGATCCTAGGAGTCCAGACCCCTGAATTTGTAGCCAGCTGGTCTGAGCGGAGGTGGCCTTGGGGACCCCTGAACTTGAGACTGGTGTCAGAAGTCTTGAGAAGACTTGGTAGTCTGGAGGACCGTACCCTTCACCTTGAGTTTGGCTAACTCTGGGTAGTCAAATGAATGAGAAAAAAACATTGAGTAATCTCAATGGATGCAGAAAAAGCATTGATAAAATTTTCTAATCATTTTGATTAAAAACAAAAAACTTTAGTAAACTAGGATTAGGATAAAACTTCCTTAGCCTGATAAAGAGAATATAAACAAACAGTATAAACACCAAAATGTTCAAAATATTTTTTTAAAAAAATCAGGAGCAAGTCACAAATGTCACTATCACTGCTTTTTCTCCAAATTTACTGACATTCTAGAGCATGCAATAACAAGAAAAATAAATTTAAGGCATAAGGAGTAGAAAGGAAGAAACAGGACAGTTATTATTTGCAGATTATATGATTTTCTATATATAAAACCCCAAAGATAGATAAATATCTACTTTAAAAGAGTAAGATAATTTAACACGATAGCTGCCTGTAAGAGCTATGTCAAAAACTCCGTTGCATGTCATAACATAGATTAACCCTGGAAACAAAATGCTAGGGGGAAAAAAAGTCCCAGAAGACTTATTGTAACATGATCCCATTTCTAGAGAGCTCAAAACCCAGCAAAACTAAATAATAAACCAGCATACATACATTGGAGACAAATGTCTATATATTTAAAAAACAATGAGGTACACAAAAAAGAATATCCATCATAGTATTATTGGTAACAGCCTCAAACTGGAAGCAGCCTAAATATTCATCAACAAATAAATGGGTAACCACGTATATTCATACGATAAAATACTGCACAAGAAAAACAAATAACTGTGGATACTCTCAATAACATGGATGAAACTCAAAAGCATTATGATGAACAATAATTTTTTTAAAAACTGGGCACAAAAGAGTAAATATTGTATGATTCCATTTATATGGAATTCTCAAACAGGTAAAACTAATTTATGGAGAGAGAAAAAAAGAATAGAGGCAGCCTCTGCCTGGGGAGAGAGGAATGGATGGAAGAGGATTCAAAGAACTTTCTGGGTAAACGGAAATCTATTTTTTAAATGGGATAGTGTTTCCATGGGTGTAAAGATTTTCCAAACCTCATCAGACTATACACTTAAAATCTGTGTATTTTTTGAAAGTAAACTATACTTAAATTAAAAAAAGAATATATGGGGGAAAGTCATATAACCTTAAAAAAAAAAAAAAAAAGCAAAGGCTTGATAAACACAAAATTTCAGATTGTAATTACCTAGGATGGGTATAGGGAAGTATCACGTAGGTAGATACAAGTCATTGGTGATACTCTAGTTCTTAGTTTGGGGGCTGGGTCCAAGTATTCATTATCTTATTATACTTTAGTGAACATAATGTGTTACATTCAATATTTTGCAAATATCAAATAATATATTTTTAAAGATATTGAAAGCAGATGATCACGCTGAGACGGGAAAAATTTTTTAAAGATTCATGTAAGAAGTAGTACTTGAAGGAGAAAGATGATTTTTGCAGACGGAGAGGGTCAGCGATAGAAACTGTAGATAGAATGCCAATTTCAGCAAACTCACAGAGGTAAGACCGAGCAGGGCTTTTTTAACTGAAGCGCTTGATTTTAATCTACTTTACATTGTTCTTCTTTCTAGTATGAAGATCTTATGTCACCAACAAGATGAAGTTTGTTGAATATCTGGAAGAGGTAAAATACTATATATATATATATATTATATATATATATATATAATATATATATATATAATATATATATATATATATTTTTTTTTTGGCTGCGTCAGGTCTTCATTGCTGCACACATGCTTTCTCTAGTTGCTGTGAGCGGGGGCTACTCTTCGTTGTGGTGCACGGGCTTCTCATTGCGGTGACTTCTCTTGTTGCAGAGCATGGGCTCTAGGCGCGCGGGCTTCAGTAGTTGTGGCACGCGGGTTCAGTAGTTGTGGCTTGCAGGCTCTAGAGTGCAGGCTCAGTAGTTGTGGCCCACGGGCTTAATTGTTTTGCGGCATGTGGGATCTTCCCGGACCAGGGCTCGAACCCGTGTCCCCTGCATTGACAGGAGGATTCTTAACCACTGAGCCACAAGGGAAGTCCCCTAAAATACTATTTTTAGCATCTCTCAAGGAGCCAAACATTTATACAGTGGTTGGTTAATAAGTGTATGCTGCACCTGACGGGATTCCACGATTGGTTACACAGAACACAAAAATTATGTTCACTTTCTTTCTCTGGTTACTATTGAATTAAATTTATATGGCAAGTTGAGGTAAATTTTTCAGTTGCGCGCGCGCTCGCGTGTGCGTGTGTGTGTGTGTGTGTGTGTATGATGAGAACCTTTACATGGTTTGGCTCAAAGAATACTACCATTTTTGATAAGCACATGGAATTATTGAACGTTTCTGTGATTTGCTACAACATATTTGAGAACCGGAGAAGTCCTAAGATCCAAAGCCATTAGGACCTGCCGTTGGTTGAATAATGAAAATTTGGGTTACAGCAAGCAATCCCAAAAGTAAAATATACAAACCCTAAACATTTTGTTTTGTTTTTTGAATTAGAGGTTTGTTTGTATTGGGGTTTCATGACCAAGCTTAACTCATTCATGTATGAAAGAATTATTTCCCGTTAGAAAT
Source organism: Balaenoptera physalus (assembly GCF_965194825.1). NCBI lineage: Eukaryota > Metazoa > Chordata > Mammalia > Artiodactyla > Balaenopteridae > Balaenoptera > Balaenoptera physalus. The sequence goes on from NC_138882.1 coordinate 190,277,424, forward strand.
GAGTTCATATAATTCACCTCAGTAATAGAGTAACAGAATTTAAAATAAGTGAAAGAGTATAAAACTGTTCCAACATGCATAAAGGCATTTGATAAAAGTCCAATTTCTACCTTAAGGAGGAAGAGAACAGATTTGATTTGTTCTTGAGACACATTGTACTCTATCATATGAACCTATCACAGAGTTGATCTTTTGAAGAATATTAAGAAGCAATGACTACTGTCGTGTGTGGGTTTTAAGACAAATATTTTTTCAATCTTAAGATAACCACTAAATTGTTTTCCAAACTGGAATAGTTCTACAGTCCCAAAATTAAGCATAAAGTTTATTGTAGATAATAATGCCAAGGGAATTCTGTTCTAAACATTTCTTATTGTAACTTAAAGTGTGTGAGTGAGTGTAGATTCATCCAACATTCCTGGGATGTAGGGCCAAACCAAGCTTTCTCTCTGCACGTGGATCTGCTCACTGGAGTTCAGTTGGGTTTTGCATGGACCCCTAGTGCTGTATGGTCTACAGGTCACAGTGGCCACACATCTCTGATGGGCACACACCGTCCCTGGAAACATCCCTGTGTCTGCCTTCTCAGTCTTCAAGACATGCCCCCCACACTCTCCTTAATCATGTATGCCATTCCCTCTCCGAGTGGGAGCCCAGGACGGCAGCTCCAGCATCACCTGGGAGCATGCTAGAAACACAAATGCTTAGGCGCCACACCAGACCTGCTGAATCAGGAACTTGGGGCAGGAGCGGCGGTGGGGGGCAGGTGCCGCTGTGTATTTTAACACAATCTCCCCCGTGATTCTGACTCACGCCAACGTTTGAGAACCACGGTTCTCTGCTCTGAACCCTCCCTTCCGTTCAGCAGAGCATCCCTCCTCAGCCTTCACTAAAAAAACAGAAGGGACTTCCCTGGTGACGCAGTGGTTAAGAATCCACCTGCCAATGAGGAAGACAATGAGGTTCGAGCCCTGGTCCAGGAAGATCCCACGTGCCGCGGAGCAACTAAGCCCGTGCGCCACAACTACTGAGCCTGCACGCTAGAGCCCGCGAGCCACAACTACTGAAGCCCGCGCACCTAGAGCCCGTGCTCCGCAACAAGAGAAGCCACCGCAGTGAGAAGCCCGAGCACCGCAATGAAGAGTGACCCCCGCTCGCCTCAACTAGAGAAAGCCTGCGTGCAGCATCGAAGACACAATGTAGCCAAAAGTAAAAAAAAAAAAAAAAAAGACTTCCCTGGTGGCGCAGTGGTTAAGAATCCGCCTGCCAGTGCAGGGGACACGGGTTCGAGCCCTGGTCTGGGAAGATCCCACATGCCGCGGAGCAACTAGGCCCGTGAGCCACAACTACGGAGCCTGCGCGTCTGGAGCCTGTGCTCCGCAACAGGAGAGGCCGTGATAATGAGAGGCCCGCGCACCGCGATGAAGAGTGGCCCCCGCTTGCCACAACTAGAGAAAACCCTCGCACAAAAAAACGAAGACCCAACACAGCCAAAAATAAATAAATATAAATTAATTAATAAAAATAAATAAATAAATAAAATTTAAAAATTAAAAAAACCAGAAAAGTAAATGAAGTTCCTGAAACTGAGTGGGGCCCTGTGGGGCTCCAGGGCACAGAGACCTGTTTTGGCTCCCATTTCTTGCAGACGAGACTCCAGCCTCCATGACCTTCCCTGAGTTCCAAAGGGCAGATTCAAAAAGTTGCTAATCAGGGAAGGAGCAGCCAAGAAACCACCTGAGGCGAGATTAAAGGGACCAGAGAAGCTCGTTAAGATGAGGAGACGACCACCTGAGATGAGGTTAAGGAAGTGCAAGCCCTGCTCACACCCTAATCTTGTCAGAGACTTCCCCGCCTTTGAACCACTGTTATAAAACCCTTCATCAAATCCTCTGGGGTTGGGACATAGAGTTTTTCAGGGCAGGAGCCCGCTGTGTCTCCCTTTGCCTGGCAAAGTAATAAAGCTCTCCTTTTCTACTTTACCCAAAACTCTGTCTCTGAGATTTGACTCGGCACTGGTACAAAGAGGCTGAGATTTTGGCATCATTCCCACCGCAGGAATCGTGACCTTCCCATGTACCACACTCTCAATTCACACTCACATTGCGAGGACCGAAATGATCCTTTCTTTCATTTCCAACTTCCAATCCTTGATAGAGTCCTGTCCGTCCAAAGCATGTCCCAAGTGGCCCGCGTCTGTGTACCTCCTTGCCTGCACCCACGCGGGATCCAGGGTGCTGCAATAATCTCCTCCCTGCTCTCGTCACTCCCACCACCAACACCCAGCCTCCAGCCCCCACCAGCACCCAGGATGCTCAAGGCGCACATGGGATCCCACCACTCCCTGCTCAAACCCCCTTCTGATGGGTATCCCACATACCAGCAGTAAAAGTCAGACCCTCTCTCTGGCTCTAAAGGCCCTCTGTGACCCGGCTCCTGCCAATCTCCCCACATCCTTCATATCTGGTGCTAGTACGCCCGCTCCCCGACCTCCAGCTACATTGACTTTCTTTCCAGAAACACACCAGGCTCATTTCCACGTCAGGGCCTTTGCATAAGCTGTTCCCTCTGCCTAAAAGGCTCCCCCTCAGCTCTTTGTGTGGCTGGATTCTTCTTGTCATTCAGATCACGGGGTTTTTTTGGTTGGTTATTTATTTATTTATTTATTTATGTATGTATTGATTGATTGATTGATTGATTGATTGATTGATGATTGGCTGGGTCAGGTCTTACTTGTGGCGCGCGGGATCTTTTGTTGCAGCGTGCGGGCTCCAGAGCACGTGGGTTCAGTAGTTGCAACATGCAGGCTCTCTAGTTGTGGTGCACGTGGGCTCAGTAGTTGTGGCGCGGGGCCTTAGTTGCCCCACGGCATGTGGGATCTTAGTTCCCTGACCAGGGATCGAACACGCATCCCCTGCATTGGAGGGCGGATTCTTAACCACTGGACCGCCAGGGAAGTCCCCAGATCACAGTTTAAACGACCCAGAGTCCTTCCCACCTGCCTAATGTCAAGTAACTAAACCTGACACAACCTAGCTATTTGTCTGTCTGCCTTTCCCCCACTAGACCCTCATGGGGCAGAGGCCCTCAGGGTCCTGTTCACCAGCAGAGCATCTAGAGCAGAGCACCTAACGGGTACTCAGTAACAGTAAATGATGAACAAATTTGAGGGGAGAGATGGGGAAGCCGTTTCAGGATGGTTCATTGGGTAGGTTGCATTGTATGATGCTCTCCACCAGCTGCTCAAAAAGAGCTGGAGTGTAACAGGTGTGTATTTCTCTTGAAAGCCTTTTGACGTCAGATTTGTGCTGCTTTTAGATTTATCTCTGGGTTAAGATCAAGGTTTATCCACGTTACATTTTATTGAGAACTTCTGAAATCTAGAAATCTACTGCTCTCCATAGATGCTGACATACAGACAAGCCCTCCACATTCTTAGGATCTGAACCTAGCTTAATTGCAACTCTTTCATTTGCATTCTCAGAAGCCCAAGATTATATACACTTCTAAAAACCTCTATATCCTTCCTCACAGATTCCTGCACTGTTCCCAGCTCCCTTCAACCTCCCTGTCTCTGCCCGAAGGCTTTCTTGCCTTCGTGCAGGCCTCAGGCCATTTCAGCTGCCATGGTCCGCCACCACCGGGCACTAGTTCCCCATGACTGCAAAGGAGCCTTTGAAAACATGCATCCATCAAATCAGTTCCCCTAAGAAGAGCTCCAGCAACACTTCTGACTGTAGATAAAGTCCCGGAGTCACACAGCTCTGGGCAAGCTGGCACCTTTGCAATCTGGCTAGAACTCAGCACTGTGCCACCACTGGCCTCAACTCCAGGGGACTCATTGCTGGTCTTTTCTCCCTCCCTGCCCCTGTCTGTCCCTTCCCTTTCTTTTCTGATGCCAGCTGCAGTGCCCTATCCCCTCCCCTGAGAGGCCGTTGCATGCTGGACCAGCTCAGCCCTGGTGGCTAAGGCAGCCTCTGTGCAAGGAGCTGGATTCAGGATTGCAACTGTCCTGGGCCTTTATCTGCTCTTCCCATGGATTCCTCCCAAGAGGAAAACCCTGCCACGATTCTACAGGTGACAACACGGAGGCTCACTTCGGTAAGGTGCCCACCACTGGGGGATGGTGGAGCCCCAGGTACACAGCCCTGACCACTGCCTTAGGCTGCTGACAACAGAGCGGGACATTGGGTAACAACTCTTGGTTGAGCCCTCCTGGCCCACCTGGAGCCTGTTTCTCAGAACCAAGGTGACATCGGCCACCTGCCTGTCGCGTACTCAGACACCGTGTGCGCCGTGTGCACGGCCTGGTCCTCCCTGCAGCTTGCCTTTCCTCCCCATGAGCAAGACAGGAGGGGACAGTCCCTGTCCTGGAGCTGACTCCCTCTGCTTTGTGCTGTTGAACCAAGGACTGGATGATGCTGGCGGGACACCGCAGATCTGTCACCCTTCACGGCAGGGCAGACACGTGGGCCTGCGTTTCAGAAGGCAGCCCCTCCACATGGTTGATGAGGTTGAGTTTGAATAGCGTAAAACTTCGGTCTTTGTCACTTTTTATTTTTTTATGTTTTTAATTAAATTGCCTGGGTCACTGACACCCTGCAGAGACGGTGAAACTCAGCCTTGCATTTTGTTAATGATACACCATCTGTTTGTTCACACTGTGTGATCACATGATCTTTGCTCTGCAGAACATCCTGTCTCACCGGCCTAAACCAGTTTGTGGGTGAAATGCTTGGGACGAGCGCCAGACAATCTCTTTCTTTTCTTCCTTTCTTTCTTTCTTTCTTTCTTTCTTTCTTTCTTTCTTTCTTTCTTTCTTTCTTTCTTTCTTTCTTTCTTTCTTTCTTTCTTTCTTCCTTCCTTCCTTCCTTCCTTCCTTCCTTCCTTCCTTCCTTCCTTCCTTTCTTTCCTTCTTTCTTTATTCCTTCCTTTCTTTCTTTTCTTTCTTTCTTTCTTCCTTCTTTCCTTCCTTCCCTCCCTCCCTTTCTCTCTCCTTCTTTCCTTCTTTCTTTCTTTTCTTTCTTTCTTCCTTCCTTCCTTCCCTCCCTCCCTCTCTCCTTTTTTCTTTCTTTCTTCCTTCCTTTCTTCCTTTCTTTCTTTTTCTTCCTTCCTTCCTTTCTTTTTCTTTCCTTTCTTTCTTCCTTCTTTCCTTCCTTCCTTCCTTCTTTCCTTTCCTTTTCTTTTTTCTTTCTCTCTCTCTTCCTCCCTCCATCCCTCCCTCCCTCCCTGCCTTCCTCTCTCTCTCTCTCTTTCTCTCACCCATTTTAAGATTGCTCACTGACCTCAAACTTGTTGGCAGCATTGATGTTAGTGCTTATGCACCAAAACACCCCACTTCCATTGCAATCTTTTAGCCTGACTTCTGGACGGTGCCAGCGGAGACCAGATAAGATGGAGATAGCTCAGAGATGAGGGAGGAAAGCCCACAGGGGACATTCCAAGGCAGTACCACCTGCCTAAGGCTCAGAGGTTGCAGAGAAATCAGCTGGGATCCCCGGGGGAGTAGAGGCTGAGGCTGGAGAGCCCCTCTAACCTCATCAGCGAGCGCTGCTGACTCACCTTTACCTGCAACGTTTGTGATGACTGACTCATCGCCCACGGTAATTAGATCAAGTTCCTGAAGAGCGTTGTATCCCGGCTATTTTAAAGAGCTTTAAATTCTATTCATTTCAGTGAAGACTGGGCCTCAAAAAGGAAAAGTAACGGAGACACAGATTCTGACCATCTGGTGGAAATTCCATCAGAGAGACAGAGACACAGAGACAGGACGTTCTGCATGTAGCTCACAGGTGGGGCGGGGAACCCAGCAAGGAGTGAGTCTCGGATGCTGACCTTGAAGAACTTGGTATTCCTGTGACAAAAAAAGGAAGGCTTTTTTGAATTATAGTTTTCTCAGGGTATATGCCCAGGAGTGGGATTGCTTGGTCATACGGTAGTTCTATTTTTAGTTTTTTAAGGAACCTCCATGCTCCTTCATAGTGGCTGTATCAATTTACATTCCCACCAGCAGTGCAAGAGGGTTAAAAAGAGTTATGCACCACAATGTTCATTGCAGCTCTATTTACAATAGCCAGGACATGGAAGCAACCTAAGCGTCCATCAACAGATGAATGGATAAAGAAGATGTGGCACATATATACAATGGAATATTACTCAGCCATAAAAAGAAAAGAAATTGAGTTACTTGTAGTGAGGTGGATGGACCTAGAGTCTGTCATACAGAGTGAAGTAAGTCAGAAAGAGAAAAACAAATACCGTATGCTAACACATATATATGGAATCTAAAAAAAAAAAAAAAGGTTCTGAAGAACCTAGGGGCAGGACAGGAATAAAGACGCAGATGTAGAGAATGGACTTGAGGACACAGGGAGGGGGAAGGGTAAGCTGGGATGAAGTGAGAGGGTGGCATGGACTTATATACGCTACCAAATGTAAAATAGATAGCTAGTGGGAAGCAGCTGCATAGCACAGGGAGATCAGCTGGGTGCTTTGTGACCACCTAGAGGTGTGGGATAGGGAGGGTGGGAGGGAGACGCAAGAGGGAGGAGAAATGGGGATATATGTATACGTATAGCTGATTCACTTTGTTGTACAGCAGAAACTAACACACCATTGTAGAGCAATTATACTCCAATAAAGATGTTAAAAAAAATGTATGGTTGTGAAATATTACCTATAAAACAATGAAACTTAAAAGCTTTTGCACAGCAAAGGAAACCATAAACAAGACCAAAAGACAACCCTCAGAATGGGAGAAAATATTTGCAAATGAAGAAACTGACAAAGGATTAATCTCCAAAATTTACAAGCAGCTCATGCAGCTCAATATCAAAAAAACAAACAACCCAATCCAAAAATGGGCAGAAGACCTAAATAGACATTTCTCCAAAGATATACAGATTGCCAAAAAACACATGAAAGAATGTTCAACATCATTAATCATTAGAGAAATGCAAATCCAAACTACAATGAGATGTCATCTCACACCAGTCAGAATGGCCATCATCAAAAAATCTAGAAACAATAAATGCTGGAGAGGGTGTGGAGAAAAGGGAACCCTCTTGCACTGTTGGTGGGAATGTAAATTGATACAGCCACTATGGAGAACAGTATGGAGGTTCCTTAAAAAACTACAAATAGAACTACCATACGACCCAGCAATCCCACTACTGGGCATATACCCTGAGAAAACCATAATTCAAAAAGAGTCATGTACCAAAATGTTCATTGCAGCTCTATTTACAATAGCCAGGACATGGAAGCAACCTAAGTGTCCATCAACAGATGAATGGATAAAGAAGATGTGGCACATATATACATGGAATATTACTCAGCCATAAAAAGAAACAAAATTGAGTTATTTGTAGTGAGGTGGATGGACCTAGAGTCTGTCATACAGAGTGAAGTAAGTCAGAAAGAGAAAAACAAATACCGTATGCTAACACATATATATGGAATCTAAGAAAAAAAAAAAAGGTCATGAAGAACCTAGGGGCAAGACGGGAATAAAGACACAGACCTACTAGAGAATGGACTTGAGGATATGGGGAGGGGGAAGGGTAAGCTGTGACAAAGTGAGATAGTGGCATGGACATATATACACTACCAAACGTAAAATAGATCGCTAGTGGGAAGCAGCCGCATAGCACATGGAGATCAGCTCTGTGCTTTGTGACCACCTAGAGGGGTGGGATAGGGAGGGTGGGAGGGAGAGAGACGCAAGAGGGAAGAGATATGGGAACATATGTATATGTATAACTGATTCACTTTGTTATAAAGCAGAAACTAACACACCATTGTAAAGCAATTATACTCCAATAAAGATGTTAAAAAAACAAAACAAAAACATAAAACATTCAGAGCTTTGGCAGCTCCAAAGTGATGGAATGCCCATCCTCAGACACACACCTTTGTAGCCTAACTCTGAAAAGCCATGGCTTGGTCGCTGTGTGACACTGTGTGATCAGGTGACACGCCATCCAGGTAAGGGAGTTTGTCCTGGGAGTGCACCTCTAAAGGGACCAGGGGGCTGGAGCACTGGGGAGGCTGTGGGTAGGGTACCCAGAGGTGGCTCACCCCACTGGCACTTAAAAGCCAGGGATACTCACACACACACACACACGGAGTCTCAGCAACGTATCTGCCAGCCATGGTTCCTATCACATCCCCGCTGTGTCTTGGCTCCTTATGAGGAGTCCCTCGTGGCTGCCCTGCTCCTTCCCTTCTATCAGATTTCACTTTCTGGTTGTGACTTGGGACGGGAAGGCATGGGAGGGGGCACACACTATCTGTCTGATTTCACCACTTCCTTTGGAGGGGGGGCCTGATTACCAGGTTGGAGGTGTGTATGTGTGTGTGTTTACACCAATAGATAGATTTTTTGTGTACAGAACATGGCCCATGGGGGTGAGTCATCCTCAGCTATTTCACACTTGGGGCTTAGGAAATCCGTCTCCAATCAGCGGAGAACCAATGGCCCAGAACTTCTCTTATCAACTTCTGATAGGAATTTGCAGCCCATAAAACCCAGCTCGCACACTCCCTGCAGAGAAAACATCTGCACCTGGGCTTCTTGGCCCAGAAGGTTGTTATTTAGTCGCTTGTGAGTAAAGGGCACCATTGTTCCTCCCCTCCCTTTGTCACTGAAGGTAAACAATCAGGCTCCAGGAGCGGGCAGCCCACAGGGGACCCTTGCTGGATGTGTGTTTCTCTGATAGATCTTGCAGCCCATGAGTAAAGCAGCAATGATGGTTTTCCTGGAAGAGCAAAGAGTGATGCTAATCAGTGTTTTCCTGAAATCCCGTCAACACCTCTGTGCTGACACTGTTTTGGTAAATTAACTCGTACCAGCCCTAAAACCATTCATGTTATTATTTCTGAATGTCACTAATAAAAGTGACAGAAAACAGTGACGTGTGACACTTAGCGAGAAAGGGACACGGAACTCTTTTCAAACTTCGGTTAAGAATTCCCAGCCCGGCTTCATCAGCAAACACAGACCGTAAGCCACCATCACCCAGACTCAGGGGTGGTGCTTTGGACCAGAACACAATCCCCTGTGAGAGGCCCTGACCCTTGTTACACTGGAGTTGGGCTGCAGACACTCCCGCTGTTTCATCTTTTCTTTGACCTGCACGCCAGAATTGGATAATTTTGTGAGCCAAAGAGAGCAGAAATATTTTACTGATGGATGTGCTACAAAGTAAAATAAAGTGCAGAAGGAAGGTTCGAAGTGTATTCACCCAAGATGGATAATAAAATGTGCGGTAATGGAATCTCTTCCTAGGGAGAGACTGACAAAGCAGCTCTAAACCTGGGAGGAAAACGGAGGAAATGAGGTCTTTGCAAGCAACGATCTCAGCTGAAACTTTCCAGGGGCAGAAGATTCCTTCCCAAAGCCTCCCCTGGCTCTCACTCCCCAGCCCTCTGCCCACCCCTGCCCCACCCGTTCTGCAGGACCTGGGTTGAACCCACCTCCGACAGTAGCCACTCCGGACCCTCCCCTGGGCGAACACCCACGGGTTTGTATCGGTTAGGATGGGCTGGGTCAGGCCACGGTCCTGTGCGACCTCCAAGTCCTACGAGACGTGTCCAGCCTGGTCTGGAAATCTCTGATCTGCAGAGTCACGCAGGCGGAGGGAGCTGCCGTCAGCCATGCGCTCCCACGGTCAGTGCCGGATGGAGAAGAACGAGGACGGCGTCCACTGGTCCTTAGAGGCTCCCCCCTCCCCCCAATGACACTCATCGCTTCTGCTCATGTTTCATTGAGTCAAACAGCCACCCCAGCCACAAAGGGAGTGGGAGGTGCCATCCCACCGAGAGCCTAGAAAGAAGAGACCCAAGGTTCTGGTAAAGAACTCTAGTGGCTTCCACGGGACCCAGATCATCACACGTGGTGCCTGCTTAACCATCACCGGGAGACCCCCGGCTGGAGGAAGGGGAGGCCCACCTGCCCAGCCCAGGCCATGTGGCCACGTGGCTGACGCTGCAATGGGCGTGTTCAGTTCCTCGGGGACACCAGGCTTCTTTCCCGTCTACGGTTGTGCCCCTGCTGCCTGCACGGGGCTGGGCATGAGAAGGTGCTCAACAAACACCACAGGAGGCATGAGCAATATGGCAGCTTGCCGCGGTCTCGTGATGCCAGCTGTGTCATCCCGTGAGATGTTCAGCTTTCTGAGGGCCAGGGCTTCCTCTTGCCCTTCTGTGCCTTCATTCATTCCACAAGCGTATGCTGTACTCAGCAGTCGACTTGGAGAGAAAGATGAGACCAATCCACCAACCCCCGTCTCTGTCCTCAAGGGTCTCAGGCGGTAAAAAACATAAACGACGTGCTGTGTATCAGCAACCTGCCTAACGGAGTGCTTGCAAAACACAGAGGAAGGCAAATGGGAATGTGAAGACGACCAGGAAACTTTTCCCCAAGAAAATGAGATTGTCTCCGGGCCTTAAGAGAGAAGGCATCTCATGGGTAGAAAAGAAAAATCACGGCATTCATACGCGGGAGATCGGTGAGCAGAAACATAGAGTTATAAGCGTTTTTCCTCCCGGGGAGAAGGCTGCAGGGACTGGCAAGGTTACAGGGCAGACAGTGAAAGTTTAATTAAGGCTTTGTGGGTCACATACCATCTCTGTCACATTTTCTTCCTCTGTGTGTGTGTTATAATCCTTTAAAAATATAAAAACTATTCTTAGCTTACAGGCCATACAAAAACACAAACAGGCTAAGGCACACCCACAGGATGGCTATAATCAAAAAGATGGAATGACAAGGGCTGGTGAGGATGTGGAGAAATTGGAGCCCCGTACCCTGCTGGTGGGAATGTAAATGGTGCAGCTGCGGTGGAAAACAGTCTGGCAGTTCCTCAAAAAGTTAAATATAGAGTTACCGTGTGACCCAGCGGTTCCACTCCGAGGTGGGCACAGAGAGAAATGAAAACATGTCCACACAAAAACTGGCACGTGAATGTTCATAGCAGCGTTATTCATAATGGACGAAAAACAGAAACAACCCAAATGTCCATCAGCTGGTGAATGGATGAGTAATGTGTGCTATATCTGTACAATGAAATATTATTCAGCAACAAGAAGGAATGAGATTTGGATACAGGCTACAACATTGATGAACTTGGAAAACATCACTTGAAGTTAAAGAAGCAGACACAGGAAATCACCTACTGGATGATTTCATTTATTCAAAATGTCCAGAACAGGCAAATCCACAGAGACAGAAAGTAGATTAGTGGTTCCCTTGGGTTGGAGGCGTAAGGGGGGAATAGAGAATGACTGTTAATGGGGACAGGGTTTCTTTGGGGGGTGATGAAAATGTTCCCAAATTAGCTAGTGATGATATTTGCACAGCTCTGTGACTACACTAAAAGCCACTGAAGGGACTTCCCTGGTGGCGCAGTGGTTAAGAATCCGCCTGGCAATGCAGGGACACGGGTTCGAGCCCTGGTCCGGGAAGATCCCACATGCTGTGGAGCAACAAAGCCCACGCGCCACAACTACTGAGCCTGTGTGCCATAGCTACTGAAGCCCGCGTGCCTAGAGCCCGTGCTCTGCAACAGGAGAAGCCAATGCAATGAGAAGCCCATGCACCGCAATGAAGAGTAGACCCTGCTTGCCGCAACTAAAGCCTGCGAACAGCAGTGAAGACCCAATGCAGCCAAAAATAAATAAATAAGATAAATAAATTTATTAAAAAAGAAAAAAAAAGACACTGAATTATATACTTTAAAAGAGTGAATTCTATGGTCTGTGAATTCTCTCTCTTTCTCTCTCTGTTTAATGGTTCTGTTTTGTTTCTTCCTGACAGGCTGTGAGCCATGGGTCTGTGACATGACAGGGGTTGGCAGGAGGAAAGGCCACAGAGGTTTCCAGTCTTGGAGGTCATGGTCAGGGGTTTGGGCTTGATCCTCCAGGAAATGGGGAGAAGCCATCCAAGGCATCAGTGTGGAAGGAATGTGGTCAGAGAGGTTTAGGAAAGGCTGGAGGCAGGAAGACCACCTGGCAGCTGTCATAATATGGCAAGAGGGCTGAGGAGAGAGTGGACTTGGGTACCAGGGGAGAGAGAGACATGGGAAGGCCCTAGATGTGTTCAGGTAGAAGAATCAGTAGACTAGAGACTGGTTAGTCACAAGTGTAGGTAAAGAGACCAGGCAGAGATGCCTGTGGTTTCTAGATTAGGAATCGGGTCCCGTACTGATGCCTGCGTCCTGGGACCCAGGAGGAGGAGCAGGGTCACCAGTGGGACAGCAGGACCCTGAGAGCAGGACTCCCAGGACAGCCAGGTGGAGCGTGTGGGTACCAGGCGGTGGTGAGTTTGTGTCTACAGCCTAGAAGGAAGAGAGACAGGCTGAAGATACAGATTTGATAGCAGTCGGTGTGGAGGTCAGGTATCTCGAGGAGAGAGCACATGGCAGCAGGACTTCAGAGGGCTAAACATGGGAGCTTTGGGAGCACCTACGTGTAAGGGGCAAGGAAAGGGAAGGAAGAGATCCGGGCAGGAGAAAGTGGAAATGGCCAGGGAGCCAGGAGAGGGCAGAGAGATTCATAAAGGAGGGCTTTGAATATTACGGGGCAGTTGTGGACGGTAGGGGCCCCACTGAGCTTTAGGAGAGGCACTTACACATCCCTGTGGGGATAAAGCCAGCCTGCAGGGGACTGAGAAAGGAGCCCGGGGGTGGGGGAGAGAGGGGCGCAGGAGCAGGAGGGTGGGGCGGTGGGGGGATGTTGGGGGGAGATACAGTGATGGGGGGTGGAGGGAGGGCGGCTGGTTAGAGGGGAATGTGTTGCTTCCTGCTCCTAGGCAGAGGAGGAAACACCCCTGAAGGTGTTTTCCAAAATAGAAAGACTCAAAGATGAGCGGTAAGGAGGGCATGCGGGTCTGGCTGTCCTGAAGCTCCTGCTGCTTCTCCTGCCTGCCAAGAGAAAACAGAGAAAATGGGAAGCCAGGCCCCCCAAAGAGGGAGGGGACAGAGTGGAGGTTCACCTCACACGGGAGTCCAGAGTTAGAAGGTCAGAAAGTATGATTACACACTCTATTTGTCTCGAGTGTGAATTTTAACAGAATCACAAACTTGAATGTGCAAAAAAAGTCCCAGTGATTGTTAGTTTAATGTGTCAGCTTGGCCAGGATGTCGTGCCCAGATGTCTAATCAAACACCAATTGGGATACTGTCGTGAAGGTATTTGGTAGACATGGTCAACCTCTGCAATAGTTGGCTTCAAGGAAAGGAAAGGACTCCTGATGATGGAGGTAGGGCTCACCCGATGAGTCGGAGCCTTAAGAGCAAACACTGAGGTTTCCTGAAGAAGAAGGGATTCGGCCTTGAGATCACGCCGTCCATCTGGTCCACCTGGAATGCTCCCCATCCCACCCTATTCTTCCTTCCTTATCCTAGGTGGGACCTGGATTCAGGGGAGGTTTACACAGCATCTGGGAGTCACGGACAGAGATGGGCACAGCTGGTCCCTGATGCTCTGTCCTGGCCGCTCCTGGGAGCGACCTGTCCCACCAGGTCTTGGGCTTTCCCTCCGTCTCTGTGGCCCTGTGATGATACCTAAGGGTCCGTCAGGGCCTCTCGCTGTCATATCTTATGCTCTCTGTTCTCAGTGACCAAATTTGAGGCTTCCTCTTGTCCTCCTGTCCTCGAAGTCACTTCTGTGTCCCTCTCTGGGTGTGCAGACCTCCCATCTGTTCCTCCCCAATCACACTGGGTGTGCAGGTCTCTGTAAGGCTGCCCTGGAGCCCGTCTGCACAGATAACTTCCGTGGCCATTGCTCCAGAAGCTTCTCGGCAAAGCATCCACTCTCTAGGGCCAGGAGGATACAGGGTCAGGGGTAAGTGTTTTTAGGGTTGAAAATACCACACTCTGTGTATATGGCTCAGGTAATGATACAAGCATTGTTAGAAAATTCAAAGGGCCCAGGATATGGCCAATGCAGGCCCAGAAACTCTTTTTCTAGGGAATTCCCTGGCGGTCTAGTGGTTAGGACTCTGAGCTCTCACTGCCGGGGGCCGGCATACTAAGATCCCGCAAGCCATACGGCGTGGCCTAAAATAAATAAGTAAATAAATACAACTTAAAACTATAAAATAAAATTCTTAAAAAAAAACCCTTTTTTTTCAGATTGATTTGTGTTAATATGACATATGGAAAATAAATTACAAATTAATAAACCAGAATAAATGTAAATTTCTTATAAATAATAAATATAATATATTTATATTAAATATATATATATATAAACCAGAATATAATTGCCAAGCGAACTGTTTTTATTCACACCACCTTTGACATCAAATGTGTGGGTCTCTTCTCACACCAACACCAACAGGGTGTCCAAGAATTCAATTCATCTCTGACATTACCTGTCAGACCCACAGTTAAGGGCTCAGTCCCACGTGACTGTCCTCACTTTGGTTGCCAATCTCATGTCCCCAGGTCACTCGTCCTTCTGACGGACGAACAGGTAAACCAGGGGTTCCCACCTGATTTATCCAGACCTCTTCAGGTTTGATAATTTGCTAGAATACCTCAAAGAACTGACGAAAGAGCTTTCCTTTCTGTTACTGTTTTATTATAAAAGATACAGCTCAGGAACAGCCAAATGGAAGAGACACACAGGGCAAGGTATAGTGGAAAGGTGGGAGCTTTGTGCCCTTTCCGGGCTTGTCACCCCTCCCGGAACCTGGACGTGTTCACCCACCCCGAGCCTCCCAAACACTGACTATGAGGGGTTTTATGGCGGTTTCATTACAGAGGCATGACTTCCGAAATCTTTGGCCCTGGATGACTAACTCAGTCTCCAGTCTCTCTTCCCTTTCTAGAAGTTGGTGTGTGTGTGTGTCTGTGTGTGTCTGTGTGTGTGTGTGTGTGTGTTTAACCCTCTAATCATGCCTTGAGCTTTCTGAAAACCAGCCCCCATCCTGAAGCTATCTGGGGGCCCCCAGCCAAGAGTCATCTCATTAGCATTCAAAAGAGTCATCATTCCAGAGATGCCAAGGGTTTTCGAAGCTGTACACCAAGTACTGCAGACAGAGACCAAGTACCTATTCCCCACTGCACCACACCGAGTATACTGACTATTTGTGTCGACCGGTCTGCACCTCCCTTCCTGACTGTGAAACCTAACCCAGTCATCCGAGCGGACACTGCTCAGTTCATATAAGAAAAGTCTGAGACTCACGGAGGGGCGTCATTGACCTGGAAGTAGCAGAGGGAACCTCCCTCCACCAGAGATGAGCCCAACCTCCAGATAAGAGTCCTCCATCATTAAAGCCCCAGAACTTCTTTACAACGCAGTTGACTGTGTTTAAAACAAAATAAATCTACATTTACTGTAGAAGCTGGAGGCCCAGGCATAAAGGATTAGGGCCGGTCAGGCCAGCCAAGGGGAAGAACAGGAGAGGCAGCTGCTCTGAAGGCCGCGGGTTGGTGGCAGGGTGACTGGGAAGAGAAGCGTGGAGAGGCTCTCTGGCCCTTGGAGGACGAGCCCGCATTGCAGCGCCGCGCTCCAGAGACCTCCTCCCTCCTTCCCTTCTCCTCCACCAGCCATACCCTCAGAGAAGCGGAGGCTGAAACCAGTTGTTTCCATCGGGACTGGGGAACCATGGCCATTGCCTTCCTCTCCCGGTCCTTCAAAGTCTTCCAGGAACCAAAGGCCTGGCTGGGCCGACAGAGCAGATGCAGAGCAGAACACAAAAGAAGCAACTCGTGAGTTAACTACGTGTAAATCTCACCACAAAAACCACATTGCTTTTAAAAAATGTTAAACCACCTGAACATAGTAAATGTCACTGGGGAATGCCAGGGTGGGCTCTTTTAAAAGATGGAATGAGGGACTTCCCTGGTGGCACAGTGGTTAAGAATCCACCTGCCAATGCAGGGCACACGGGTTCAATCTCTGGTCTGGGAAGATCCCACATGCCACGGAGCAGCTAAGCCCACGCGCCACACTACTGAGCCCACGCACCACAACTACTGAAGCCCGCGCGCCTAGAGCCTGTGCTCCGCAACAAGAGAAGCCACCGTGGTGAGAAGCCCGCGCACCGCAACAAAGAGTAGCCCCCGCTCGCCCCAAAGAGGAAGCCCGCGCGCAGCAACGAAGACCCAACACAGCCAAAAATAAATAAATAAATATATAAATTTTTAAAAAATAAAAGATGGAATGAGGACCCATTGATCCTTATCAGTGCCTAGGATGCAAATGTCTCTATACCTTGGCTTCCTAGGACAAGGGTCAGACAGACGAGGTGGTTCTTCCCTTTCTAATAATCAAGGATTATGTCATTTTACTGCTTTTGCTCTTTTTACTCCATTTTCCTTTTTTTTTTACTATTATTTCAAAAATATTTCTATTTTTCAACAAATCTGTAATTTAAAAAAATTTCTGACCCTGCACATAGCCTACATCTTTCCTTTCAAGAAAACATATCCAAGATGTAGTCCAAAGAAATGTCTTCCTTCCACATCTAAAGAAATGGGAGATCTCAAAGAACAAAAGCATACTCACATCGATCTTTGTTTTCTAGATGGAAAATGCAGTTTATATTTCTCACTTCTGACCACGGAGTCGTTTCACATGTAGTGTGGATTTGGTCTTCACAAAATGACGTTTGTATGTATGTATGGCGTGCTTTACCCTGGGCTGTCCGTCCTAAGATAGAGCCAGCTGCACCGATAATAATTCCTGCAGAGTCCACGGGGTCGGCGGGCAGAGAAATGCTTCTCATCCATCAACCCTGGCAGCTCAGCCCGCCACAGGCCAGAGATGCTCCTGAACGAGTTCTTTGTTCTCGAGGGATGAAAAAAGTCCAGGCTTCATTTACCCTAGAGCTACCATCCGCATCTGAGTCTGCCATCTTTGTATACAATAGCACGAAACTTAGTGATGGAGAATTAACACTCTTTATCCGGCTTGAGTCATTAGCCTTAAGATTCACTTAAGTAGCTTCATCTTTACCACCCCTTAGTTACAAAAAAAAAAAAAGTTTCAAACCACCATCACACCAGAAGTGCCTCGGGTGGGGTTTCTCCTCAACCAGGCAAAATAAACACCCCCCCCCCCCAGGACCATCAGCCACCTATGACTAAGACCCAAATCACAGCAGCTGGGGTTCTGCTGACGGAGCTGTGGCCTTCCCCATCCACACTCAGGCACTTAGGCCAGCAGGATGTGTGACGAGATTTTCCTTTCATGCTGAATGATAGAAAGCTGCTGTTTTGGCTTGGGGGTGAAAGGTGTTGAGAGGGTCAGGAGGTCAGAGTTTCCTAGCCCTGTTCATGACTGATCTGTAAGCTGGCGCCCATCTCTCCACTCCTAGGTCAGCGGCCGTCGCGTGAAATGGGGCTTTCTGTGGGGCTGCTCAGAGCCCTGCAGCCTGAATAGCTCCCGTCTTCGAGAGGGCAGCTGGCTGGAGTAGGACAGCGCGGGTCATGCAGGTGGCAATCAGGCAGGCTGCTTGAAGGCAGTCGCATGCCCTCCTCCTTTTGGGTCGTGTCCCCACCCACACGAGGATGAATGCCCTAGAATTTGGCCTGACCCAGAGCAGTAATTTTCTGTGAGTGGAAGTGTCAGGCATATCACTTAACTGATATCAACCTGGGTCCTGGAACCAGCTCTGCTGGTAACTAGCCGTGTGCCAACGAGCAAACCACTTACAACTGTCTGGGCCCCTTCATCTGTAAATGAGGGGAGGGGGTCCCTGATGGGTAAAGCCCTTTTTATTCTAACAACTATGGTATCATGATTTCCTTTGCCAAAGCAAGGAAAGGAACAAGAGGATTATGTCCTAAAACCCTAAGCCTCTCATAACAAGAACACTGCTTGTGTGTTGATTTTTAAAGTAGCCCTTTAAAAAAATTGAGCCGATAAGGAAATGTATAAGCATACAAAAGACATCTGGCCCAGTCTTGACGCAACTTAGAAGCTGAGGGCAAATCAATGTTCATAAAATTGGATCATGGTAAGCACTCACGCAGTAGAAGGTTGTTTTCATCCTCTACTCCACTCTATCCCCCAGTTCATCTGCCTTTATTATTAACTACAATGTGACATCAGGCACTTTGGGATTTTTTTTTAAATAAGAGGGTTGATACGAAATGTCTAGTGAAAATCCAATCAAGGTCATCCCCCATTATGTTGTTTGTCCCTTAGGAATAAAAATTGTGGGGCAAATTCACCTCCGAATCCGTCTGTCTCACCTGACAAACTGGTCTATTTCCTCTCTGCAGACAATACACTGTGTAATCCATCCCTTGCTTGTTGGAGAATTCAGAATAAAGGTCGGTGTTCAGCTGGGTACTTTTTCTTATCCTGAGTTCTCCATTGTAATTGTACCTGTCACTTGACTCTTATTTTAATGGTTTTTGGTTTCACAGAGGTACTGCTTCTTTTTTAATGAGTTCATTCATTCATTTGAGTTGTTTTTTCAGTTTACAGAAAAACTGAACAGAAAGTACAGAGAATTCCCATATATCCCCTTCCCCTCCTTGTATACAGTTTCCCCTGTTATTAACATCTTGCATTAGTGGTACACTGACTACAGTTGATGAGAAGGTATTGATACATTATTATTAACTAAAGCCTACAGTTTACACTAGGGTTCACTCTCTGTGTGGTGTTCTAAGGGTTTTGATAAACACATAATATCGTGTATCCACCATTGCACTATCACACTGAATAGTTTCACTGCCCTAAAAATCCTCTGGCTGCACACCTATTCATCCCTCCCTTCCCTATAACCCCTGGCAACCCTGATCTTTCTACTGTCTCCATAGTTTTGCCTGTTCCAGAAAGTCATATAGTTGGAATCATACAGGATATATGTAGCCTTTTCAGACTGGCTTCTTTCACTTAGTAATACGTGTTTGAGGCTTCATCATGTCTTTTTGTGGCAAGAGAGCTCATTTCTTTTTTTTTTTAAATAAATGTATGTATGTATTTATTTATTTATTTTTGGCTGCGTTGTGTCTTCATTGCTGTGCGCGAGCTTTCTCTAGTTGCAGCGAGCAGGGGCTACTCTTTGTTGCGGTGCACGGGCTTCTCATTGCGGTGGCTTCTCTTGTTGCGGAGCTTGGGTTCTAGGCGCATGGGCTTCGGTAGTTGTGGTTCACGGGCTCTAGAGTGCAGGCTCAGTAGTTGTGGTGCATGGGCTTAGCTGCTCTGCGGCATGTGGGATCTTCCCGGACCAGGGCTCGAATCTGTGTCCCCTGCACTGGCAGGCGGATTCTTAACCACTGCACCACCAGGGAAATCCCAGCTCATTTCTTTTTATCACTGAATAATATTCCATTGTATGGACGTGCCACAATTTGTTTACCCATTCGCCTACCAGAGAAAATCTTGATTGCTTCTAATTTTTGGCACTTATGACCAAAACTACAATTTCTACCAATTTTCATTATTATTATTATTTCTACTGATCACTATTATTTTACTGTAAGCTGCCTCCAAGCCCTTTTGGAAGTAGATGGGAATACAAGTTAGTATTGAAATATGCTTAACTGATGGTTCACACTACAGAACATCACTTTTTAAAACCCTGCCAAAGAATATGACTATAATGGGGTAGTAAAAGGGAATTTCTCTGTCATGATGGGATTTTCTGAATCTTGATTATTGTAGTTATATGAATCTATACATTTGAAAAAATGCATAGAACTGCATACATACGTACACACACATACCACAAATCTATGTACGCAAAAATAGGTGAAATCTGAATAAACCTGTAGTGTCCTTAATTGCATGGTACCAATGTCAATTTTGTGGTTTTGATATTGTTTTATAATCATGTAAGATATTGTCATTGTGGGAAGCTGGAGGGAGGAAGGGTACACAGACCTCTGTATTATTCTTGCAATTTCTTGTGTGTCTATAATTATTTCAAAATAAAAATTAAACAATAAATAAATAAAATAAAATAATAAAGCCCTGCCAAGTAGAATCAGGTTTACCACGGATCTAGCTAACAGAACTGTCATGTGGGATGACTCTGTTACCTATAGCTCTGGGAGCCCAGTGTGTCCCCTGCACTTTCTAAATATGATGTGGACCAAGCATTGCTGTGTTAGGTAAAGAACTCAGCAGGGGTTCACCTCAACATGTACAAAAATTACAGACAGCAAATTTTCCTGCTTCCTAGCTGGAATCAAACTCAAACTGATGTTCATCAAGACTCACAGACGTAGAGAATAGACTGTGGTTGCTGTCGGGGAGGGATGGATTGAGAGTGTGGGATTAGCAGATGCAAAGTATTATATATAAAATGGATAAACAACAAGGTCCTACTGTATAGCACAGGGAACTATATTCAATATCCTATAATAAACTCTAATGGAAAAGAAGATGAAAAAGAATGTATATATATGTATAACTGAATCACTTTGCTGTACAGCAGAAATGAACACAACATTGAAAATCAACTATACTTCAATAAAATAAAACTTTTACAAAATTGCTTTTTATCAGACATAAGCAGACAGTATTGCACTTTCTGCTTTTGACGACACTCCGGAATTCTTAATAAGTAGCTAGTTGTTTTTGTTCCTAACAATACGTTCTAATTGTGCACTTAGAGTGTGCACAGCTTGGTTATATGCCAGAGATAAAAAGGGGGCAGAAGTTCTTCATGGGGCATAAATTGGGTTACACTTGCTTTCTGCGAGATCTGGGCAGGAGTTGAGAACTGAATAAAAACCCAAGCTGTTTTTTAATTTTTATTAAGGTGCAACATGGGTGTCTGGTTCCTTTGGGTGTCTCTTGGCTTGTTTTGTCAAGTAGTGTTAAAAGGCTTATTACAAAACTGAAACAAAACAAAAGAGCGATCTCTTGCCCCACTCAGTTTCACTGGATACTTCTAACTCTTGCAGGTCTTTTTTTCTCCTTTCTTCTTTTGTTCTCTTCTCTTGTGATTTGATGACTATCTTTAATGTTATGTTTGGATTCCTTTGTCTTTTGTGTGTGTGTGTAGATTTTTGGTTTGCGGTTACCATGAGGTTTTAGATAGCAGTCTCTATAGACACGTAATTGTTTTCAGTTGCTGATCTCTTAATTTCAAAGGCATTTTCAAAAACCCTGCATTTGTACCCTCCTCCCCTCACGATTACTATTTTTGATATCATATCTACATCTAAGTGCTTTGTGTGGATACTGCCAACTCTTAGCAGATTCTTCTGAGAGTTACTTCCATATTTTTAAGTACAGATATAGTACAACTCTGTCTTTTTTTTTTTTTTAATTGAAGTACACTTGATTTGCAACTCTGTCTTAATTAATCTATTATAGATACCATCTACTGTCTTTCCATCATGGTAGCTGAGAATTTAGTGCTCTGGCATCCAAATAGAGTTACAGTATTACTTTTGGTTAGGTCAGTATTCAAAATCTATACTCTTAGGACCATGTGAAATATTGTTCACGGCTGAGTCAAGGAATAGACTATGATTATAGTTCCTTTCTTTTGCAACTTTTTGTTTGTCTCAAAGTTAACAGTTGCCCTATATTTGGATTTCCTTCACTTAATTTGTGTCTGTGCTGTCTCCCTGCAGCCCTTAACGTCCCCTCATTCCATCTGATAATCAGTTGATTCCATTTTTGTTTCCCGGAGACTCCTTCCTGGGCCCCCGCTCCCTGGTTCTGGCTAAACTTGGTTCCCGTGGCAGGTGCCATAAATTCGCCCTTGGACTTCCCCTCACCATCACCCTGGAAATTCCCTCTGCTCCTTGAAGCCCTCCTTCCTGGGATTTCCTCTTCCTTGCTCTTGGCTGTTCGGGTCACTCCCTCCCCCTGATGGACCACATCGTCCAGCGGCTTCCTGAGAAAGTGTACAGAGCTAACTGAGAGGTAGGTGCTGGAGTTAGAGAGATGGGGAACCAAACAGCACCTTTCTCACTGCTGAGGCTGTATGGAGGAGGCGGCTCCTTGTCTGCCGGCCAAGGGCGCATCCTCCCTCGGCATCCTAGAATTAAGCGCACCCACTCAGCTGTGCCGGAAAGCGGCAGCCTCCCCAGATGGGCGAGAGTGACGGGACACCTGCTCTCTGCAGGCCAGCAGAACCCAAAGAGCGGAGGGGGAGGGGCGCAGGGTGAAGTCCAGGTCCTTCTCCCCAGTGTCCCCAGCCATGTAAGTCACAGCCCCGGAGAGGAGGCATGAGTGGAGGGGCGTGGGCTGGCCTGAACATCAGCATTTTTTTTTTTAATTTTTATTTATTTATTTATTTATCTTTGGCTGTGTTGGGTCTTCGTTTCTGTGCGAGGGCTTTCTCTAGTTGTGGCGAGCGGGGGCCACTCTTCATCGCGGTGCGCGGGCCTCTCACTGTCGCGGCCTCTCTTGTTGCAGAGCACAGGCTCCAGACGCGCAGGCTCAGTAGTTGTGGCTCATGGACCTAGTCGCTCCGCGGCATGTGGGATCTTCCCAGACCAGGGCTCGAGCCCGTGTCCCCTGCATTGGCAGGCAGACTCTCAACCACTGCGCCACCTGGGAAGCCCCCAACATCAGCATTTTTAGAGCTCCTTAGGTGATTGGATGCAGCCAGGGCAAGAACCTCTGGCTTAAGCAGAAGTGAGCAGGTGCAGTAAAGAAAAAAAAAAGGGAGGGGTACTTCCCTGGTGGTCCAGTGGTTAAGACTGCGCTTCCACTGCAGCGGGCACGGGTTCAATCCCTGGTCGGGGAAGTAAGATCCCGTGTGCCCTGCGGTGAGGCCAAAAAAAAAGGAAGTGAGCAGGCCGTTTCTAAGGGCTCCTGTCTTCAACCCCCTCCTCGGCCAGGCTCCCCTCTACTCCACAGGCGTGGGGCTCCTCACCTCCGTCTGCCCCCACTCCATCACCAGTGATGGTTCAGTCGTGTGATTCTCTCCTGTTTCATCTAGGACGGAATTTATGTCTCAGTTTCTTCTTCTTCTCGTTTTGAGAGAGATTTCCACGCGTGGTTGGAGGGGAAGAAAGGTGTTCTCTGCCATCTCAAAAACAAACTATGGAGCCAAGCTGAATGACTTCTTTTACCAAGCATTTTTCTGACACTTTTTAGAAATGACCTGGAGAGATAACAAATGGGTCTATTTCTTTGCAAATATTTCTTGTTTTGAAAGGGGGTTGCAGACAAAGTGTCATGAGTGTCCAGAGCCAAGAACGGACGGCCTTCAGCTCACACACACGTGACGGAGGCAAGTGGGACCCAGACCTGCACATGTCGGCCAGATGCTCTCTCCTCATGGAGCCTCTGTAAATTACATGATATAGTTCAGTTTATTATGGCAACTTCCCCCAATAGCCCCTTTACTCAGCACCACACAGCATAACCATTCATCTTCTCCACGTGAGCAGGGAGTCCAGATTCTGGACTTCACCGACAGCTACACAATCTTGGCCAAGGCACTAACCTCTCTGAGACTTGCTTTTAGCATCTCTGAAATAGAAATACTGTTATGTGCACTCCATGCCTCAAAGAGCTAATATGAGGCACTGACGCAGTCACGTGTGGTGAGCTGGAAGGTGTTAATCAGACGTGTTACCATTACAGTCCACTGAATCCTTTTTCCTCCGAGGCAAGCAGGCAGAGCAAATCCCTCTGCATGGCCGAAATAAATAAATTAAAAGTTTCAATCTACTTTCACAATCAAATACAATTATCAGCAGAAGGGAAAAAAACACACGTAAGTCCAAACATGAAATACCCTATATTTTTAAACAAGTGGTGCAGCTAAATTCTTATACAATATCCTGGGAAGGAAGAATTTAGAGAAGCATGCACTAGATTTAAATGTGAAGTGAACTGGGGGCAAACTACACTGTAGCAGTCTGCTCAGGCTGCCATGACAAAATACCACAGACAGCAACAGAAATTTATTCTCTCACAGTTCTGGAAGCTGAAGGTCCAAGATCAAGGTCCAACATGGTCAGAGAGCTCTCTTCCTGGCCTGCAGATGGCCGCCTTCTGGCTGTGTGCTCACATGATGGAGAGAGAGCTATGGTGTCTCTTCCTTTTCTTACAAGGACACCAGTCCTGTTGGATTAGGGCCCCACCCTTATGACCTCATTTAACCTGACTTCCTTAAAGGCCCTGTCTCCAAATACAGTCTTATTGGAGTTTAGAGCTTCAACACATGAATTCAGGGGGACACAATTCAGTTCCTCCTCTCACATGTGGGTTCTGTCTGCCTGAATGAGCAATGATAGACAAGGTGAATTTCTGGGACTGCAGCAAGAGTCTAGTCTAGACCAGAAGTAGAAATAAACTGGAATTCACAGAATTAAAACTATGGATTGAAGCCAAGCTGGTCTCCTGGGCTTGGTAGAGCTTTCCAGACTCTGGGATATCAATACGAACTGTCTCCTGAAAGCCCCAATATCTGCTCTCTGCACATTAATGCTTTTGGATATCATTTGAACCCTTGTAAGCATTCAACCACTATTCTGAAGCATAGCTGTCTTCACGCCAATGATTCTGGAAGCATTTTCTTTTGATAACTCATCGGAGAAGGGCAATGAAAATACTACATTTCTGAATCTGAAACCACAAGAAGATTTAAGTCTCTGCGTGTTGGCGGTGAGGTCAGAGGATCTGCCACCACGGAATTCAAAGTTCTTTGTGGTTTGACATAATAGCTACCTATTAAGTTTGCCTTCTGCTTGACCTGTGCAACTGCCATTTAGAAAAGGGAAAGCTGTCATCCATCATGTGTCTTTATAAAGAACTTCTTTAAACTTTATCTTATGAAACTGCTTTCATAATTATTTAGCTTAGCTCAGCTTCCAGAATGCTGTACAAGATGTAGAAAGAGAGAAAAATTGCAGTGCTCTAGGATCAGGTATCTTCCAAACTAACAAGAATAAAAGGGGTTTATAATTTTTTTTTCTTGAAGAAAGGACATAAATCATCATGAAATACGCCCAAATTCAAGTCTACTTAAAAAAACAACAACAAAACTTCCAGATTATGTCCTGGTGTTAGTTGGGTGATTCATTCAGCAAGCATAATTCAATGTCCTTATGTTCACACCACTCTACAGTGATAACTAATGCTCAGAATGCTGATTCTAAGGCCCAGAAAAATCCTGAATCATGATTCATGATGAACAAGTTTGCACCGGAAGACAGAAAAGGACACTAAAATATCTGGTTTCTTGGATAATTTGCTGACTTTAAGTCATATAAAAACCATAGCTTTATGCATATTTTTTAAAGTTCATCATTATGGGGCTTCCCTGGTGGTGCAGTGGTTGAGAGTCCGCCTGCCAGTGCGGGGGACACGGGTTCGAGCCCTGGTCTGGGAAGATCCCACATGCTGTGGAGCGACTGGGCCTGTGGGCCACAACTGCTGAGCCTGCGCGTCTGGAGCCTGTGCTCCACAGCGGGAGGGGCCGCGATAGTGAGAAGCCTGTGCACCGCGATGAAGAGTGGCTCCTGCTTGCCACAACTGGAGAAGGCCCTCGCACAGATACGAAGGCCCAACACAGCCAAAAATAAATAAATAAATAAATTTAAAGTTCATCATTATGAAGTATACTGTCAAGGTAGGAGGATAGAACATATTTTGTTTAACAGTTTGTTCACTTGATTGATAATTTTTACATTTGGACACAATATGTGGGCCTCGTTTGTACTCTTGCCCAGACTCCACAAAGGTTAGGGCAAGCCAACTCCCCACAAGACGCCATTCCAGACTCCTTTTATCTTTGTGCTCTACCACCCTTAGCATGTGACCTTTGGCTTCATGTTTTTTTCCCTCATGGTCTCAAGATGGCTGCTTCAGCTCCAGCTTCATGGCCACATTCCAAGCAGGAAGGTGAAGACAAAGAGAAAGAGGATAAGGTGATGCTATATCACAAAAGCAAAATATTTCCAGAAATCCCTGGCAGACTACCCACACAAATCAGAACCACATCACCTGGCCACCCTTAGTTGAAAAGAACTCAGGAAAGGTAGTTATTTTAACTGGGTACAGTGCCACCCTAAACAAAATTGGGCTTCTGATAATTAGGGAAAAGAAGACAATGGTTATTAAGCAAGCAAGTAGCAGTGTCTGCCACACACAAGGCCCAAGAACAGTGACTCCTAGGGGCACCTGGTCCCAGGATTTATGGTTCACATGAAGCCTACTAATCATACCTGGTTGACTGTCCACACCAGATACTACAGGAAGGTCAAAGTTCTGACAGACTTAAACATGGAACCTGGGGTAGGGCTGAGACCACAGAAAAGGGGCCTTCAGGGAGCCCAGCTTGGAGCAGCTACAGAAGGAAGAGGCACATGGACCAAGGCACAAGGTTCCCAAAATTGTTCTAGAAGGCAACCCAGCAACTCATATCAAAAGCTTTGAGGGGCTTCCCTGGTGGTCCAGCGGTAAAGAATCTGCCTTAAACTGCAGGGGACGCGGGTTCGATCCCTGGTCAGGGAATTAAGATCCCACATGCCGCGGGGCAACTAAGCCCATACGCCACAACTACTGAGCTCTCGTGCCTCAGTTAGAGAGAGAAAGCCCACGTGCCACAACTAGAGAGAAGCCCGCTCGCTGCAACAAAAGATCCTGCACGCCTCAACGAACATCCTGCGTGCTCCAACTAAGACCCTACGCAGCCAAAAATAAAATAAAATAAATAAATAAATAAATCTTTTTAAAAAAAAAAATAGCTTTGAGAAAATGGGAACTTCCACTTCTGAAGAGGCGGCCCGTTCGTTGGGCTACCCAGGTCCCCGGAGCTATTCTGAGACCAGGGGACTCAGCTTCTTCTCCCTTTCTGGGGGGCGTCCCCATGACCACCTCACATATTCTTTCGTGCCTCCATCAGTCAGAGTTGGTTTGAGTGGCAGCCCCAGATCTTCCACATCAAGAGCCTGAGGGGCAGGGACTTCCCTGGTGGCCCAGTGGTTAAGAATCCGTCTGCCAATGCAGAGGACACGGGTTCGAGCCCTGGTCCGGGAAGATCCCACATGCCACGGAGCAACTAAGCCCGTGCGCCACAACTACTGAGCCTGTGCTCTAGAGCCCGCGAGCCACAACTACTGAACCCACGTGCCACAACTACTGAAGCCCACGCACCTAGAGCCCGTGCTTCGTAACAAGAGAAGCCACTGCAATGAGAAGCCCACGCTCACCGCAATTAGAGAAAGCCCGCACACAGCAACAAAGACCCAACGCAGCCAAAAATAATTAATTAATTAATTAATTAATTAATTAATTAATTAATTTAAAAAAAAAGAGCCTGAGGGGCAGCTTTCCAGTAGTGACTGAGGTGAAGAGACACAGCAAATGCTGCCAGGCAGGATTTGCACAGCAAGATGCTGGCATTTGCAGATTACTTTTTATTTAGGTTGCTCAGAGGGTAGTGGGGGGATTAATGGTAAATTTCTACTGCAATCCCCAAATCCCAACTTATATAAAAATATTTATTTCAGCTTTATCACTTTTAAGGAAAGACGTATACTCTTTAATTTACTATATATGAATTACATGGGGAAAAGTATGATTTATCAACAAATTTTGAAGTAATATATTTTATGACAAATGTAGACTCAAATATAGATTCAAAGTTAAGTATGTATTATGGCATCAAAAAAAGATAAAAACTGGTTCTATGAATTGTTTGGAAATTTTTGCATTTTTTTAAACTGAGTTTTAATGACCGAGGTTTTTATAGATAAATCTCACTATTTTGCTTCTAAATGACAGATATAGAAGGTTCCAGACTACCAGTTGTAAGCACCCCTCAGCAAAAGCACAATGTGGGTGTGGGTAATCTTTATTCCTAGCCAATGACAAGCAGGATTGGATGTCATCGTCCTTATATTTTTAGCTTTTAATTTTGGAAAATTTTAATTTGGATCTGATGAAAACAACTAAGAAATCCAGGAAACCGTATTATTATTATTGCCAATTTGTGGAAATTTTATCATTCTGTTTTAGCCTTTATTTTCACCATTAGTGTTCCTTAAGCTTTCTTTAATCTGAGATGTATTATGTGTAGAAATTTAAAAATGGGGACTTCCCTGGAAGTCCAGCGTTTAGGACACTGCAATTCCACTGCAGGGGGAACAGTTTTGATCCCTGGTCGGGGAACTAAGATTCCGCATGCCATGTGGCACAGCCAAAAAAAAAAAAGGAAAATAAAATCTTAAAAAAAATTTAAAACTGAAAATGATTTCAGTGTGTATCAGCTAAAGATCCAGACTGAGGGCCTGGGGTGTTGATACCACTAACGGCTCAGAGAAAACCAACCGTCCCACTTTGAAGGTTAAAAGAAGTTTAGTCATTGTTTTACTTTAAAAAAATAGAAATGGAAGTATACACTTTTCTGTCTTTAAGGATATAAACCTTTGGGTCCACCATGACAAACTTCACTTCCTCCCAGATCTCTTGCTAACATCTCAGATCCCGAAGCTGAGGGACCATCTTTTCAGCCGACTGATTGTTCCTTCGTCTAATTCTGGTCAGATGTCCTGTAATTTCTGTGACCAGAGAGAACAATTCAGCCGTGCTGTCCCTTGGCCAAGATGAACTAAGCCTGCTGTCCCCAGAGAGCTGGTAAGACAGCAGCTGTAGAAACATACAGTTCTGTGTTTCAAAATGCAAATGACCACATTTCCCTGACCCCGGGTGTCCTTGGAAACATTCCCCACCAATGATTATAAACCCTGCTCTTGGAATGCGGTAAATTGAGAAATTCAACACAAATATCCTAATCTGATAGTCTTCCTTCTGGCCTTTCATGGTATTGTTTATGGAGCTAGATTTTAGAAAATGCATTCCTTTAGGCTCGAGGTTTTAGGCCTTTTTCCTTTTTCACTTAAGCCCAGAAACTAAATTTTTTCATAATAGGAAGCTGGTTGTGGTCCTCTTGCTTTACAGGAAGGGAAAGGGGACTGTTCTGGGTTTCAGTGCCCTGTAACCATCCTCCCATCCTGATGGCACCTGAATTTCCTTTTATGGAATTGCCTCTTCCCCTTTAGGGCAATCTGGTGGAACTGGAAACCCCAGCCTGTGCATCCCCCTGAGGATGTGGAAGGGACGTGTTTCCAGCTCTCCAGAACCGGAAACGGAACCGCATAATTTCCATTTCCCAACCCAGAGCCTCAACCGCACATCCCTTCTAAGAGTCCCTGGGGCCCTTCTAATGCATTCCCTTTCGCTTAAACTAGATAACCGGTGATCCCAGTGTGAACCACAGGAGCCCATCCATATCTGCTCCGATCAGCTCCCTGGGCAGAACTTAGTTTTAGCTCAAATATATATTCTTCTTTCAAAAACACAAGTGGGGACTTCCCTGGTAGCACAGTGGTTAAGAATCCGCCTGCCAATGCAGGGGACACGGGTTCCTTCCAGCCCTGGTCCGGGAAGATCCCACATGCCGCAGAGCGACTAAGCCCGTGCGCCGCAACTACTGAGCCCGCATGCCACAACTACTGAAGCCTGCGCGCCTAGAGCCCATGCTCCGCAACGAGAGAAGCCACTGCAATGAGAAGCCGGTGCACCGCAATGAAGAGTAGCCCCTGCTCACCACAACTAGAGAAAGCCCGCGTGCAGCAACGAAGACCCAACACAGCCAAAATAAATAAATTAATTATTTAAAACAAACAAACAAACAAAAAAACACATGTGGACCTGTTAGATGTTGATGAGACTTTCTCAAACTTCCTGGAACTCTGGCCCAGAGATGCATCCTGACTGAGTCACAGTTCTTTACCAAAGTATTTTAATTGTTTTCTTTTCCGTGAAAATCTTCAAAGGATTAATACAATCTTCTTACCGTGGGATTATGGGCCTCACACCAAACTCTGTATCAAACATTCATCTTAAGGAGCATTAATCCAGAGTCCTAAGGTCAACAACTGCTGGGAAACACACTTTCCAGAACTTCGGGAATCTGGAAGCAGAGCTGGAGTTCAGGGAAACCCAGGCACCAACTCCAATTTCTCTTCCCCAGTGAGGAAGTGACCTGAAACTGAGTTTGGTTCAAGAAACAGGAGAGTCCAGTATTGATAAGCACTCTCTTGAACACAAGCATGATTATGAGGATAATGAGCCCAGAGTATACAAGTTCAAGGGCACAGCAAAAACCACAGACAGCATTGATGGGCCCTTTTAAACCCATAGGGGTGTCCACTTTGGTCCCTGGAAAGCTACTCTGAGATATATCTCAGAATACATCTGCTTCCACCCTGGTGCAGGAGGGGGCACCCTATTTCCTATAAGCTTCAGTAGCCTTGGTTCAAAAAATTGGGAATTTAACCTAATCTTATAGTGAAGGGGTATGTGTGGGCTCTTCCCGCTAGATGTTAATCCAACAGGCATACAATAGTTGCTGTCAAAAATGAAATTGGCATCATCATGCTTACAATATTCAGCAAGTTGAAAGAAGAAACAATGAACTAACTATTGCCAAGATGAAGACAGACGAGCCCATGGTGTGAGGCCAGGGGTGGTTGAAGGACTTACACCCGTGGAATTTATCCAGTTCCCTAAATGAGACCATTCATGCTCAGTGATGACTCAAAGGTAGCGGACCTAGGGCAGGGTAGCCCACTGACGGCTTCCTGGCTTCTCCCAGCCATATCGGCCTGAGATGGGGGACAGCTCTGGATCCCAAAGGGAGTCAAAAACCTAAGGAACCTTGGGTATTCTTGCCCAAACAGAGCAACAACAAAAGACTGAACCTTACCAAGCTTCTAGAGCTCACTACCATTACACCAGGAGGACAGAATTGGTCACATTCAACATGTGAGGAATTTCTACAGGACTTGCAACCCAGGTTCTCCAACAAATAAATGTCATGGAGAAAAAAGGAGGAGGGGACTATTCCAGATTAAAAGAGACATAAGACACCTAACAGTCAAATGCAATGTGTGGACCTTGTTTGGACCCCAATTTGAACAAATCAACTGTCAAATCCTGTTATTGAGGCCCTGGGGGAAATTTGAACGTGGACTGGATATCAGATGATTGTGGTGGTTTGTACTGTGTCATCTTGGCTAAGCGGGAGCTAGATTACCCCAGATCCCTTTCTCGAAGTAGCTCTGGGTTAGAAGAGGCCAAGAGAGGAATTCTCACGAGACTTGGGAGGTGGAAGGAAGCAGGTGTTACTCTCCAAGGTTTCGATGAGGCAAGACAGACAGACACAGAGGGATCAGTGGATTCCAGCTTGTCCTCCTCCTCCTCTGTCCCCACCCAACCCTTCTCCCCGACCATCAACTCTGCCAGCCAACAACGGCCCTGAGCCCAGCCCCAGATGCTTGGCTGTGGTCCACTTTGACCCAAGCAGTTACTATTAAGGGGTTTTGTTAATTGTGTTAGGTTGATAATGGTGTTGCACTTAGCTTAGCAAAAAAGGAAAAGTTTTATCTGTCCCAGGCACATGCTGAAGTATCGATGGGTAAAATTATGTCTTGTCTGGAGGATGATAAAACAGCATTGAGAAACGGTGATGATTGTTAAAGCTGGTTGGCGAGCGTTGCTCTGTTCACTCTGTGTATCTTGTATGTTTGAAAAGCCTCATGATAAAAAGCGGGGGGGGGGGGGCTTGGGTAGTTAAGGAGATGGAAAAGACCCTGAAGACTCCCTGAAGATCCTCTCCTCAGATTACCAAAGTGTAAGATGGGGTGGTGGGCAGGGTCAGGGGAGAGCTGGAAAATTCTTTGATTCTTCTTGAGGATTAAAAAGGAGGAAAAAACTAAGGGTGGCCGGAATCTGATGAACACACACCCGAGAAGAAGAAAGAAAACCAATTAAGTCTTACTATTACTTTCAACCGTAATACATTTTAACATGTGCGAGCTGGTCTTGCTGTTCTTACAAACAAGGCTAAAGAGATCTGTGACCCTGTGTATGTGAGATGTGTGTAAGCTGTTGAAGTTTTTTAAAATGATGTTTCAGACGTAAGTATGTACTTTTTAAAAGGTACCTTCTAAATTGAATTTTTAGATATTTGAGACATAGAATTTTTTTTTTTTTTTTTTTTTAGGAAAAATGTAAAAATCTGCATTATCTCAGGCATTGTTTTGTTAGGAGGGAAGATGACGGCACAGGACTGGAGCCAACCAAAACAGAAGGGCGGAGGATGGCAAGGGGCCCGTGGGTTTTGTTCACAAAAGTTCTTCTCCAAGGCTAAACTTCTTGGAAAGGGGTTTATTTTGTTTCACTCTGACCCAGCTCCACTTCTGGGTCATTTTAGGATCTCAGCTGGTGGCCACAGCTTTTGAGGTTTTTGAGCCAAGCCCCTTCTTTAAAAAAAACCAGGGGGGTGGGTATTATTTAAGAGGATGCTATACGAACAATATTAAGCAGAAGAAAAGATTTTGTCTTGGAAAAGTAAACGATCAGTGTTCATAGAGTGTGTAAAATCAGTGAATTCAGACACAACATGAATCCGATAGAAACAAAGTCAAGAGGAAAAATACCGCACGATGTTTTTAAAGCGATAAAAGCCATTCCTAGTGCCTCAGCTCAGGATGCAAGAGCAGAGAGGGAGGAAGGGGGAAGGTTAGACAGGAGGGGGTGCCCAAGGCAAGAGGGAGGGAGGAGGATGCAGGCTCAGAGACAGCGACAGGGAGATATTCAAGATGCAAAACGTCAACGCCAGCGGAGGCGTCCGCTCAGTCCTTGAGACTGGCATGAGGCTCCTGTACCTCCTTGTCCCACGATCAAGTGACAATAAAATGGTTGAGGAGCCAAGGCACCAAGTCTTCGAAAAGGTTCGGTTCCTGGTGGTTTTCCCTGGGAAGGGGATCAGAATTCACCACTCCAGAATATGCCTCTTTGGCATAAGGATTATTTTGAGTTGAAAGCCATTGAGAATCAGCAAATGCAGGAAGAGCTCTCTGCCCTCCCCGTAACTGCCTAAGAGCAGGGCACAAATTTCCAGTTGTGAAGGGGTGCTTTGTCCCCACCCCCACTCCCCAGATCCCACCCTCCCACCCCACCCTGTACCAGAAGAGGAGAGAACTCATGACCGAGGCGAACAATGACGCCAAGACAAGTTTGCATCAACAGACCTGACTGTACGAACCCTTATCTTCCATCACTTCCCCCATGTATTTTCTAGTTACGTCCCCATGATTTGTCATCTCTTGAAGCCCAAACCCCCTTTCCTGTGTTAAAATGATATCTAAGCCCCCAAATCTACTGCTTCTTTGAGTTCCACTTTTTTCCTGTGAACCCTCATGTACGTAATGTTTTTAAAAATTGCGTATTTTTCTCCTCTTAAACTGTCTTTCTTTGTTTAATTTGAAGGCCCTCTGGACAGAACCTAAGAGGGTGGAGGAAACAGTTTTCTTCCCTCAACACCTGAAAGCAAGGACTAACTAGAACTAAAACACAAAACAGAGCCCTCTGGTTAATTACCAGCCCCCATGAAAACAACTCATTGAAGGTAGTTACGATCGTGAGGCCACCGTGACCTGACAAAAGAATTTATTTCTAAAATAAATTACTGGCCCAGGCCCTTCCCAGGTCCAAACAGAAAGCCCAATATCAGGTTGACCTGTTCACATTTTGACACAGCCAGCAATGGTAGTACTGGTTTTACCATTATTGTGTACCACATATTTTTTTAAAAAGAGCTTTATTAAGACATAAAATAAAAGACATAAAATAAAAGACATAAACTGTACGTTAAAAAGTGTACAATTAGATAAGCTTTGACATATGCATACACCCATGAAACCATCATCCTAATCAAGATAGTTAACAGTGCCATTACTCTCCAAAAGTTTCCTCATGCCCTTTTGATACCTTAGTATTTTTTTATATTAATTAATTAATTAATTAATTTTTGGCTGTGTTGGGTCTTTGTTGCTGCACGTGGGCTTTCTCTAGTTGTGGTGAGCGGGGGATACTCTTCGTTGCGGTGCGCGGGCTTCTCACTGCGCTGGCTTCTCTTGTGGAGCACGGGCTCTAGGAGCATGGGCTTCAGTAGCTGTGGCACACGGGCTCAGTAGTTGTGGTGCACGGGCTTAGTTGCTCCGAGGCAGGTGGGATCTTCCCGGACCAGGGCTTGAACCCGTGTCCCCTGCATTGGCAGGCGGATTCTTAACCACTGCGCCACCAGGGAAGTCTGATGCCTTAGTATTTTTAGGTACCAAAATAGAAGTATGTTTGTGGGTGTAACAACATTATTTTAGACTTTTGTGGGCAATTTGCTTAGCCTTCTGGCTCTTCAATCCCTTTTTTGTCTGTACCCCTCCCAACACTCACCCAATTTGGACACCTGCACTCCAAGCTGTCCCAACCCTCAGCACCACTTACCCCTGCAACTCGCCACCAAATCCTCTTTCCCCCATCCTGAAACAAAGCCCCCCACTCAGGGACAGTGGATAGGGTCTGCAAGTTCACAGGGCTCCGAGGTCTCCTAGGGAGGGGTCTGGAAGTGAAGGAGGCAGCAAATCCAGGACAAGCCAGACTCCAAGGGACATAATGTTTATGGAGGTTCAGTTTTATCTCCAGTTTCTCCATTTTATGAATTTGAAAACTTTTAAATAGAATTCTGATGTCATTAAAAATGGCATTTTGGGCTTCCCTAGTGGCTCAGTGGTTAAGAACCTGCCTGCCAATGCAGGGGACACAGGTTCTAGCCCTGGCCTGGGAAGATCCCACATGCCGCGGAGCAACTAAGCCTGTGCATCACAACTACTGAGCCTGTGCTCTAGAGCCCGCGAGCCACAACTACTGAGCCCGTGTGCCACAACTACTGAAGCCTGCCCTCCTAGAGCCCGTGCTCCGCAACAAGAGAAGCCATGACAATGAGAAGCCCACACACCACAATGAAGAGTATCCCTCGCTCGCCACAACTAGAGAAAGCCCATGTGCAGCAACGAAGACCCAACACAGCCAAAAATAATTTTTTTTTAAAATTGCATTTTGATATTACTTGAAATAAACACTAAAATACCAGTATTGTCATTTTACTATGATACTGGCAAAAGCACATCTTACTGGGACTGAGCCACCAGATGACCCAAATGAGGTAACTTTGACCTTTGAGATGTCTGAGTTCTGAGGTGCTCATATAATCCACTCAAAGAGCTGGGTGTTTATGTTAGAACTTTCTATGGTTGTCCTGGTCTTACTTCTATTTTATTTATTTATTTATTTATTTGGCTGCATTGGGTCTTGGTTGCGGCACACAGGATCTTCATTGCAGCATGTGGGATTTTTCGTTGTGGCGCACAGGCTCAGTAGCTGTGGCACGTAGGCTTCTCTCTAGTTGTGGCACATGGGCTCTCTAGTTGTGATGAGAGAGCTTAGGAGTTGAGGCGTGGGGGTTTGGTTGCCCCGCAGCATGTGGGATCTTAATTCCCTGACCAGGGATCAAACCCAGGTCCCCTGCATTGGAAGGCAGATTCGTAACCACTGGACCACCAGGGAAGTCCCTTTCTTCTATTTTAAAAATCCCTAAGATGCACCACTTCCCAAGGTAAGTGCAAAGTAAAATTAAATTTTCATCTGAAGTATGTTATAGCTCCAATAGTTCTGAGGGTTTTTTGGTTTTGTTTGTTTACCAATTAATTTTAATGGAACCAGACAATACTGGTTCAAGCTTCCTTTTGAAATGTTACACTTAAAGTTAAGGGGTACCTTTACACTTTCAAAGTGTCTAATAATTCTTAGTGTTAACCCAGTTGTATTTTTCTGGCATTCTTAATTAGCTTTAGGAAAGTTGAATTGAAGAATACGGAGGTAATAAATATCCATACTTATTTAAATGACAAAACTATCTGAATAAAAAACAGTGGTGCTAATTCACATTTTTAAAAGTGGACAAAACCTTAAAAAGGTATATTTATCTGTCTTTTCCCTTTCAGAGATATGATCTCATAATTGCATGGAATTACATCTGAGATATCAGATGTCCCATACTTATATTCTGCATGCTTCTCTGGAGAGAAGCTAAAATGCTTCATTCTTTTCAGACAACTGGTTCCTCAATGACGCTGACAAACCGGATGGTCCAGAACTGCACACTCTGGAGCTGATTCCTAGGTGGCTGAGACCAGGATGGATGGATACAGATAGGGAGGTAGAGAGAGGAGTTGAGAGGTGGCTGAACCAGGGACACCTGTGCAAAGTAAACATGAATTCTGATGTGATGATAGATAATATGGTACTTCAAAGGTGCAACCAAGAAATCGGAAGCTAAAAAACTGTAAATGGCCCTTCCTGTTCTCCTTCATATACCTCTTCCCCTCCCTTCCCTTTTTCTTTCTCTTTCTCCCTTTCTCCTTCCCTTAGTTTCCTGTCCCTTCCTCAACAATTAAGTCCCTAAGTCACGAAGAGTGACAGAGCAAGGGAGCTGTCTGTGAGGAGAGGTGACCCAGAGGGGGGACTCAGAGCCTAGGCCTCTGTGTATGTTATGAACACAGATGGGGGGTCAGAGCCAGTAGAGAAGGGAGTCCACATGGGGGAGGGGGTGGTGGTGGAGACTGATTCTATACAGGGCATGGATCAAATAAGTAAGTATACTTAGAAAAGTGGGATCCAGGTTTCTCATGGTCAGAGAAAGTAGTTACGAATATGGAAATGGAGAAAACAAGAATGAGCCCTGTGGTGTTGGGCTGGAATTGAAGGTATTGATGTGAACTCAAGGATTTCAATAAAAATACACATAGAAACAAATGTGCATGTATTTACACATGCATATATTTTCTAGCTCTGTCTACCAAAAGGCTCTCGGTGCAGCAATAGCTCCATAGCAATGAGCACACCTAGTGCCCAGATCTTGGTTTCCAAATACCATTCCCCACTAAAATCTCCTTGGAGAAGTAGCTGATTCCAGGGCTAGGAGAGGGAATGTAGAAGTTGAACCTAGAACATCTGTCTGGGTCAGAAAAAAATGGAAATGCTCAAAAGATGATTAGGAGGTGTCACAAGGACACAGAAGTCAGCTTGAAGGGGAACCAAATATAGGACAATTTGAGCCTTAAAAAAAGACTGTAGGGCTTCCCTCGTGGTGTAGTGGTTAAGAATCTGCCTGCCAATGCAGGGGACACGGGTTTGAGCCCTGGTCCGGGAAGATTCTACGTGCTGCGGAGCAACTAAGCCCGTGTGCCACAACTACTGAGCCTGCACTCTAGAGCCCGTGAGCCACAACTACTGAATCCATGTGCTACAACTACTGAAGCCCACGCACCTAGAGCTCGTGCTCTACAACAAGGGAAGCCACCGCAATGAGAAGCCCGCGCACCACAACGAAGAGTAACCCCTGCTCGCCACAACTAGAGAAAGCCTGTGCACAGCAACAAAGACCCAACGCAGCCAAAAATAAAATAAAAATAAATAAATTTATTTAAAAAACAGGTTATAATCTACTGAATAAAACAGAAAATCATGAATCCATACTGAATTAAGGATTTGATGAGGAATGGGATGTTTTTCAGTTCCTCCCTCAAAATAACATAGTAATCACAGAGAGCAAAAGAGTGGCTTCACAGTGAAGAAGCCTAGCAGATGCCACTTATCTAATGATGGGACAATTCAACATCCTGCACCGCAAGTTATGATGCAGTGAAGAATACAACTCTCTGAGACGTTTCTGCTAAAGATGCACAATTTAAATCCAACCACGAGGAAACATCAGGCAAATGAAAATTGAGGGACATTCTAAAAATGTCCCATTCTCTTCAAAAGTACAAGGTCACAAAGGTCAAGGAAGGATTGAGGAAGGGGATATGACAACCCAATCAGTGTGTGACCATGAACTGGATCCTTTCACTGTAAAGGCCATTCTTGGGACAACTGGCAAAACTTGAGTGGAGTCTCAGGGTACGGTGGTGATGAGTCACAGCTGACATCGTGACGCTGATGGTCGCATGGCAGTTACGGGGGAGAATGTCCTTGTTTGTAGAAATACACGGGATGCGTTTGGGTTTGATGGGTCATCAGGTGGCAACTTACTCTTAAATAGCTCAGGAAAAAAGTTTTTTTGTACTCTATTTGCAACTTTTCTGTAGGTTTGTGGTGGTTAGTAAAAATATAACAACAATTTAAATAAATAAGGCATCATATTATTTTCTCTTAAATATATGCCTTAAAGGAGTTCATTCACCACCTTAAAGAAGTCAGTCTGGAAGCAAACAGACAGTAAGAGGGAGACCTTCCCTGGTCTGGATGAATCACTCCCACTTTTTGCCTTTCCCAACCAAAAGTCCAGGACAGAAGCTCTCCTTGCGAATTTTTGCATGACCCTCGACTTTGCCCATCACAGCATTTTTTATACTCTAATTGTAACTGTCCATTTCCTTATAAATTCAATGAGATTGGGGACATTGTCTGACTTGGTCACTGCTATATGCCCAGAGATTAGGGCAATTCCAGGTTGTTTAGGAAAAACACAGTTTTCCTCTACCCCAGTTCTTCACTTCTGACACCAGATGTGGGTGGGTTTTCCCACACCAGACAATTCTCCAACCCTCCTGCAGACTCCAACTGCGTGTCCTACAATTCAACTCAATTCTGACACCGTCTGTCTGGAGGTAGCGTCAGATCCCACAGGGCAAGGGCTCAGTCCCATAAGAAGTCCCCCACTCCAGATACCAACTGCATATGCAGGTTGTCATCTGTGCTTCTGACCAACTGGCTATAAATCAAGATTCCTCCAACCCCCTCCATGGGATCGAGCAGATGCTAGAACAAACCACAGAACTCAGGAAAACACTTAATTTACCGGTTTATTATACAAAAAAGGATAACATATACAGATGAAGATGTACACAGGGTCCCAAGGGTCCCAAGCCCAGTAGCCTTTGTCCCCATGGAACTGGGGTGTGTCACCGTCCTGGTCTGTGGATGTATTCACCAACAGCAAGCTCACTGAACCCTGTACTTTGGGGACTTTTCATGGAGACTTCATCATGTAGGCATGACCGATTATTAACTTTCTCTAGAGAATGGGGAGCATGGCTGAAAGTTCCAAGTTTCTAATCATGGCTTTGTTTTCTGGTGACCAGGCCCTACCCAGGAGCCATCCAGGGGTCACCTCATAAGAACAAAAGGTACTCCTCTCACCCAGGAAATTATAAGGCTTTTAGGAGCTCTGTGTCAGGAGCCAGAGTCAAAGACCAAGTAGAGGAACCTGGGGCAGAAACATACACACACACACACACACACACACACACACACACACACACGGTTCATGGTAGTTCCTGAATAAGCATTTGCTGAATAAACAAAAGAAGAGTTCACACTGACCCCAAACAAGTCTTTCCTCGCAGTTATGGAATTCTTTAAGTCCAATAATTAAAAGGTAAAGAGCAAGAGACACAGCTGAATTAGGTCTGATGGAGCCCTTCACCCTCCATCATGGAACCATCCCGAGGTTTCGCAAAGACTCTTGAGTCTTTGCCGAGGAGGCATGGAAAGGCCTGGCATGAGTCACTGCTGTAGGTCACCACGACCTTGTTCTGCGAAGGGCTCGAAGTGGGGAAACCTAAAAAGGAAGAAAATCAGAGAGCTGCCAAGGCTTCTGAGCAAGGGTTCTCGGATTACAGCCCAGTCACCAAGTTTCAGACTCTTAGTAAATGAGGTTATCAAGTGATGCATAATCCCCCATCCCTTCTCAAACCGTAGAATAATGCCCGGCCTTCTGAAGCACTCAGAAGAACTTCCTTTTAAGACAACTATTCTGCGTGACCCAAGGACATTTCAGCCTAACCTCCTGAAAGTCTACAAATTGCCCACAAAGCAAATCTCACTGGATTTTCTCACTGCCAATCCAGGCAACCTCGAGGGCCCGTGGCAGAGCTGACTTCTGTTCAGTCTCTCCACTGGAAAGAGTTTGTGTAAAAAGAAAAAGAAACCAGTATTCATTCCACAATAGCGGCAATTGTTCTAAGCTGCCACATTCCCTTAAATGTTTACCTTTTTGTTTCACAATCTCACAGGAAATGAGGGGGTCAAGGGTTTTTGATTCCCCTCTTCCCCTCTGCTCAAGACTTAAGGGGATCACTGTTTTTGCAGTTGCTCAAAAAGGAAATGGTAACAGGTAAGGAAATTAACACTTAGCCAGAGACCCCGGATGACAACTTTGGGTTTCAACCCAATTCCCCAGCAACTACATGAAGTGTTTCATAGGAATGACAGAGGGATGAACCTTGGTTGACCTTTTCCTGCTTTCGATGCGCTTCTGGGACGTTAGCAAGCGGGGCTGAACATTTTAACCATTTCTATTGATCCTGTGTACGCCATCGCAGGATGAAAAGCTGGCCAGAGAGATTAGGTTCCTTACTCACCAAATGCACATAGGGTGGTGATACAAAGCTGTGAAGAATTGGAAAGGAGGCCCGGGGGCTTCACAATACTCTCTTCCTCCATTTCAGACTTATTCTTCAAGACCAGACAACTACCAGCTTTGGCTTCTAGGCGAAGTCAGTACTTGTGTGAAGGTCCATCGGTAGAATGGTCCAGCTGGGATGGAAATCAGACATGTGAATCCAGCTCTACCACAGAAAAGCAGAGGAAAACCTCGCTGGGCTAGCGTCTCTTAATATGTAAGTTCAAGTCACAGAGTGGAATACCTTTTAGGGCACTTGTAGCTTTTTAATTGCCTTGAAAAATAGCACAAAATTATTTCAAAAAATTAGAAATTTGTGAGCTTCCCTGGTGGCGCAGTGGTTGAGAATCCGCCTGCCAATGCAGGGGACACGGGTTCGAGCCCTGGTCTGGGAGGATCCCACATGCCGCGGAGCAGCTAGGCCCGTGAGCCACAATTACTGAGCCTGTGCGTCTGGAGCCTGTGCTCCGCAACAAGAGAGACCGCGATAGTGAGAGGCCCGCGCACCGCGATGAAGAGTGGCCCCCGCTTGCCGCAACTAGAGAAAGCCCTCGCACAGAAACGAAGACCCAACACAGCCATAAATTAAAAAAAAAAAAAAAAAAAAAAAATTAGAAATTTGTAATTCCGTTTTAAACACGATTGTCATAACTGAACAAAATTAGGGGTTTTCAATACTTCTGTATATTTCTGTATTAAATACTCAGTCTCTGAACTTATAAAGCTTGTGTTCAAATCTTGTCTCAGCCCCTAACTAGCTGGGTAACCCCCGGGAAAAGTGCTTAAAATTTCTGTGCCTCAGTTTCCACATCTATAAAATGGGGGAAATGACAATATGTATTTCATGGGTTTTTATGAGGATGAAAAGGGTTAAACAAATAAAGGGTTAAAACAAACAACCTGGCACACATTAAACACTCAATAAATGCTCGCACGCATCATTGTTGTGTTGCTACAGCTCTTTGAGAAAGAATTTTGTGTTCGGGAAAGAACGTGAATGTTAAAAAACAAAACAAAAAACGTAAAATGGGCAAATCTGCAGACAGACCAAAGATTTGTACTTTCAAATGATTTTTTATGAACACTGAAGTTCGACCTGCATTTTTGGATCACAAGAGGGAGTTCACTATGGCTTTCCTAGTGGTACATACATCGTACTTTCAAGACCCTTTCCAATGTAAATCATGCAAACTGGATTCATACTAGCTTAGGAAGAGGCGGTCTAGGCAGGGCCAGGTAAGTACACCGCAGAGGGCAGGGATAGAGTTTGCCTTAGGAGGTAGATGGGACCCATGTCTCTCCGTGTCCCCTGAATGTCCCCTTACTCTCACCTACTGGAGCATCAGTCAGACTGCCTGGCTTGGAAGCCCCTTAAATCTTATCTATCTGCAGACCCTCTCTCTCCAAGTAGCAGGAACCCTGGCTGCCAGCAGCTTCTGGTCCCACATCCTAATAATTCCAAGGGCATGGAGGAAAGTGGATTTTCTTTCTCAGATCCATCCAGCTTGAAAAGTCTTGAGGAAGAAGTATGATTGGTGTACTTTGGGTCACCTAAACCCTACGCCAAGACCTAGAACTGAGCTCTGGCAGAGAGGAGGGTGGCAAGAAGATGGAGACTAATCAGAATAATGACAGAGAAGGAGACGAACAAAAGCATCAGGTGTCCACCATGACCTCCATGACTCTTGGACGACACCAGGCCCACTTTTATAAGTGCTTTATGAGTCAGAGTGCCTATGAATTAAAAGGATTTAAAATAATAAGTTCATTTGTATCATTTTTTTAGATTCCACAAATAAGTGATATCATGTGATATTTGCCTTTCTCTGTCTGACTTACTTCACTTAGTATGATAATCTCTAGGTCCATTCACGTTGCTGCAAATGGCAACATTTCATTGTTTTTTATGGCTGAGTAGTATTCCACTGTATATTGGTACCATACCTTCTTTATCTGTTCATCTGTTGATGGACACTTAGGTGGCTTCCACAGACACAGAAAACAATCTTACGATTACCAAAGGAGAACGGGAAAGAGGGATAAATTAGGAATTTGAGATTAACAGATACACACTACTCTATATAAAATAGGTAAACAACAAGCAGTATATACAGTAGTATAGCACAGGGAACTATATTCAATATCTTGTAATAATCTATAATGGGAAAGAATCTGAAAAAAATAGAGACATATATGTATAACTGAATCACTTTGCTGTACACCTGAAACTAACACAATATTGTAAGTCAACCATACTTCAATTAAATTTTTTTAAAAGAAGGATTTTACAGCAGGAAACCATAGTCATGTCTATAGCATGTATTAGGCTTTCCTGGGAACAGACTGGTTCATGACCATCCATCCGTTCATCATTCTCGAGAGGCCCACTGGTCATAAAGTTCTGTTTAGGCAACCACCATGGGGTGCTGCCCGCCTACCAGACCCCAGGCGGGCACTGGGCATAAAAGATAAGCCAAGTGGTGCCCTCCCAGGACACACAGAGAAGGGACAGCTGTCCTGGTCTTCAGGGAGTGACTTCATTACCGATCTGGGAACTGATGAAAACAAACATTTCAGATCCACTTCAAACCCCTGGATTTCAGTGGACTTTACATTTGTAAAATTTCCACTATGTAACGCAGTTGTAAATTTGGGTTAAATGTGTTTTTTTGGTCTAGCTCTGTCCTCTGACTTCCTCACACTTTCAAGTTCGTTTTTAGTCCCTCAGGTCTGTCTGGAAGTTCTAAGAAAGACCTTTTTTATACATTTTGCTCAACGTTGCAAAGGAACGGTTTGTTTTGATTCATCATGTACTGACAAAGGCCCACCTCCAGGTCTGTGGGGAACTGTATGAGGCATTTTCCAGAGTTATTTCCAGAATAAACAAGGCTGGAAAGGCCGGCCTCGCTTAACCACGGCCATGGCTTCACGTCTCCACTCCAGGCTGGAGGAGAAACTCTTTGACCTTCTGTAAATATTTCAACACAGCCAGTTCTCTGAGGAGTTAGAATTTGTATTTTTTTAATCCACTCTGAAACATCCATGAAAAAGGCCCCTTTTTTATTGCCGTGGGCACTTTAGTGATGTTGAAAAGTTCCAGCATGATATTTTTACAGTTATTAACAAAGGAATTAAACAGCCAAACCTCTCAGGCAGAAAGTGCACAAAAGAAGCGTGGACGTAAAGAGGTTGGAGGGGCCACGGTACCCAGCGTGGCCATGGGACGAGCTCAGGAGCATTCTATGTGATTAAGAAATATTTCTGGCCGCCGGTGCCACCTGCTAAATTGGAAACACCCAACGCCCTGAACATGGAACTTAAAAAATGAAAACACAATGTTGGTATGAGGACAGAATGTTACCTACATATTAAAAGTATTTAAACTACCCAATTTGTCAGTGACGCATATACCAGGGGAGAGGTGGTGGCCTGTGCTCAAAAAGGGATTCCTAGGCTTTCCACTGGCCCCCTCTCTGTCCACACACATGGGGGAAGAAGTCTATACATTCACTATTATGGGAAAGGAACACCAAAGGTATTTTGAGACTACCAGTTAGTTTCGTGTGTTGCAAAAGGTGGGAACTTGAACTCACCTTTGCCTTACATGCTCCTCAGTTTGGGAAACACCTGATGAACCTAGAGTCACTCAAACAGAAGAAGCATGTGTAGATGGCGTTAGCCTCCTGGGGTCTGGGCTGTGGGACATGGAAGGGACCGTGGTGCACAGGAGAGGACATGTCTGCCCCAAAAGACAGCCCTGTTCATCTCCAGACAACTGGTGCCAATGCACCGTTATCGTGGTCCCTTCTTATGCTTTGAGAGAAACAAGAAATCGTCAAATTTTTAATATTTAAAACTAATTAAAATTAAAAAGGCTGTGAGCCAATGCTGAATGCGTGTAGAGATAATCAACAACTTTCTGATCTTCCCGTGATGACTTCTTAACTACTTTCTCTGAAACCTCAAATATAAAGTTTCTTCAAAGGATGCTGTAGTACCCAGCCGGTGTGTCATCTTCATCATCCCGCGCGGGGCTGCCCATGGAATAAGTGGAGGTACCAGAAGGGCGCCTGTGGTATCATATGA
This sequence comes from Balaenoptera physalus, assembly GCF_965194825.1. Classification (NCBI taxonomy): domain Eukaryota; kingdom Metazoa; phylum Chordata; class Mammalia; order Artiodactyla; family Balaenopteridae; genus Balaenoptera; species Balaenoptera physalus. The sequence continues at coordinate 190,321,774 of NC_138882.1, forward strand.
AATATATTTGTTCTTTACCCCTTGTTTCTGGCACAGAGTTCCTAAAACCCTTGGAATGTCCTGAGTGATGGGAATGTCTTTTGTTATTCACTAGGAGCCCCTTTTGACCACACCTGAGTTTATGCTAATGAGGTGACTCAGGGTAGGGCCCTAGATCACCTCTGATTGGGGCTGGTCGCCAGAGAGCCAAAGGATTAGAGGGATGGAACTTTCAGCCCCACCCACCAACATCCAAAAAAGTGTGTACGTGGTCGGGGAAGGGAGGGAGCTGAAGATTCAACTCTATAAAAACTTGAACAGCAAGCTTTGATGAGTCTCCCAGTTGGTGAATGCAGGAAGGGGCTGGGAGAAAGGTGTGCCCAGAGAGGACAGTGGCAGTTCCCAGCAGCCCCCCACCTCCCCATGCCTTGCCCCAGGCATGTCTTCCATTTGGCTGTTCCTGAGTCTCATCCCTTACAATAAACTGTAAGCATAAATGAAGTGTCTTCCCTAGTTCTATCAGCCGTTCTAGCAAGTGATCAAAATTTAGGAGGGGGTGGTAGTGAGACAGGAAGTGGGCAGGGCACAACATTTAAAAGAATGACACAGCTGTTGAGGACACAACATAAACAGGCTAGAACCAACCAGGTCCAAGATGGCAGATGAGTCGACTTCCACTAGACCTTGAGCCTCAATATACGCGCACTGTAACACATCAGCAGGCTAAATGACACACCCACAGGCGCCATGACAGGCCAACCATAAAAGGCCAAAAAGTGGGCAGTGACCTAATTCCTGGAAATTCCCGTCTCTTCCCCAAAACAGTTGGAATAATCCTCCCACTCATTAGCCTATGAAATTATCCACCCCTATAAAAACTGACAGCCCCGTACCCTGGTGTTCCTCACCTTCTGAGATGGCCCACACTCTGTCTATGGAGTGTGTATCTCCCTGAATACCTAACCTTCCTTCACTTTACGATGGCTCACTCTTGAAGTCTTTCCTGTGCAAAGCCAAGAACCCACATTCAGCGGCCATCCTAGGGACTCGCCTGAGACTTGGAACATGACCGTCCTCTCGTGCCCCACTTTCTTTCCTGCAGCAGTGGGACCCCTGATTTATAGCCAGTTGGTCAGAAGTACAGGTGGTCCAGGACTTGCACTGGCTTCTAAAGTGGGGGCAGTCCTGTGGGACTGAGCCCTGAAGCTGTGGCGTCTGCATTAACTCCAGGCAGTTAGTGTCTGAACTGAATCGAATTGCAGGACTCCCAGCTGGTGTTGGAGTGGTAGAGAAAATGATTGACATTGACTCCAGAACCCTCCAGAACACCCAAACCTCAAGGTTTGGGCCTCTGGATTTACAAGTCAGTATATCTTGCACCCAGTTTTAAGCTTCCTAGTATCACCTGTTACATCAAAGTTTTGGCGAAGTTTTATTGAAAGTAATAGCCTGGTCTTTGCTAACTTGCAGGAAGGGTGTGGAAAGTGATGGAGTTTCCCGGCAGGAATGTATCAAGTGAAGACTGGAATCATAGCCTGACGGCCGACTCAGATGGATTTGTATACAAGTAAGTGAACTTGGGGAGAGGAACCTGGTGACAAACAGGTCAAACAGAACTTCCTGCAGGTAGGCAGGTAGTGTTACTGAACTCAGGTTCAGCTGTTCGTGGCTCAAAAGCCAATACTCGAGAGGCAAGTGTTGGTTGGTAAGGAACAGTTACTTTATTGAGGAGGCCGGTAACCTGGGGAGATGGCAGACTTGTGTCCAAAAACCAACTCCAAGTATTCTGCTTGACCATGAACAATTTTTAAAGGGAGAATCATTTGGGGAGGAGGTCAGAGTTTTCTTTAGCGTCACTGTGTGCAGACTTTCTTCTGATTGGTTGGTAGTGAGGTAACAGGGGTGTTCCAGGAATCATGTGCTTGGCCTGAAGTTACCATCCTCCACCTGGGTGGGAACCTTAGTTCCTACAGAAGAACTCAAAGATATTGTTATGTCTATTCCTTTAGGAGAAACTGGGACCCTGCCCTGTTTAAATTTTATTTAATAGTTAAAATATTTAAATAATAAAACACTGTGTTCCATGAACGTAAGGATGGTTTAACATCAGAAAACCTACCTATGTAATTCACTATATTGATTTTTTTAAATTATTTAATTTATTTTTGGCTGTGTTGGGTCTTTGTTGCTGTGCGCGGGCTTTCTCTAGCTGTGGCGAGTGGGGGCTGCTCTTCACTGCCATGTTTTCTCTTGTTGCAGTTGCAGAGCACGGGCTATAGGCACGTGGGCTTCAGTAGTTGTGGCGTGTGGGCTCAGTAGTTGTGGCTCATGGGCTCTAGAGCACAGGTTTAGTAGTTGTGGCGCATGGGCTTAGTGGCTCCGCGGCATGTGTGATCTTCTCAGACCAGGGCTCAAACCCACGTCCCCTGCATTGGCAGGTGGATTCTTAACCACTGTGCCACCAGGGAAGCCCTATATTGATGGTTTAATGGAGAAAATAATACTGTTATTTTAATAGAAATAGAGAAAGCATTTGATAATGTTCAACAATTTATGGTTTAAAAACAATTTATTTGGTAAGGCTGTATACCAAGAACATAAAACAAATATTATGTGTAATAAAGAAATTTTAAATCCAAAATAAGTCAACATTAGACAATTGTAAAATATATAAAAGTACACATACACACAAACTTGTAATCTCACTGTGGTTGGCAGAATTCTAAGATGCAACCTGCCCACCAAAATTCCAAGCTCCTGGTACATACACACACCTTCTTCTAGTTATTCAATCAAACACTAGGTGCTGCCAGGAAGAGGATTTGCAGATGTAATTAAGGTACCAAACCAGCTGACCTCAAAATAGGGGAAATATTCAGATGGGCCTGACCTAATCACATGAGCTCTTTAAAAGCAGTGTTTTCTCTGTCTGGTCACAGAAAAGGAAGTCAGATATTTGAAGCACAAAGAGGGTTCACTGCACCATTGCTGGCTCGAAGAAGGAGTGGGTCCCATGACAAGGAATGTGGGCAGCTTGTAGGTACTAAGAACAGGCCCCAACTGATAGTCAGCAAGGAAACAGCGCCTCAGTCCTACCTCCCGAAGGAGCTAAATTTTGCCAACAAGGAAGAGCTTAGAAGCAGATGTTCCTGCTGAGCCTCCAAACAAGAACTAAACCCAGTCCATATCTTGATTTCAGCCTCGTGTTACCCTGAGCAGGAAACTCAACCACACCATGACAGACTTCTGACCTACAGAACCATGAGTCAGTAAATGTGTTGTTTTAGACCGCTAGATCTGTGCTAATTTGTTATATAGCAATAGAAAACGAATACTCCCTCCACCTGAAAATTTTTCCAGAGCATTTATGTGTGCAGTGAATGTGCATATTTTCCTTTTACAAAATGAAATCTTATTGTATGTACTATTTTACAACCAGCAAAAGGTTCAGTTTGCCAAATTCCACCAAACAAAACAAAACACCATTTTGAAATTTTCACTGGAATAACATTAAATCTATAAGTCAGGGGAGAATTGATATGTTTAAGAGGTTATGGAAATAAGTCAGACGGAGGAAGACAAATACTATATGATATCACTTATATGTGGAATCTAAAAAAGCCAAAATCATGGAAACAGAAAGTTGAATGGTGGTTACCAGAGGCAAGGGGGTGGGTGGGGAAAATGGGAAGATGTTGGTCAAACAGTACAAACTTTCAGTTAGAAAATGAATAAGGGGGCTTATCCACTGTGGCACAGTGGATAAGAATCTGCCTGCCAATGCAGGGGACACTGGTTCGATCTCTGGTCCGGGAAGATCCTGCATGCCGCGGAGCAATTAAGCCCGTGCGCCACAACTACTGAGCCTGCGCTCTAGAGCCTGCGAGCCACAACTACTGAAGCCTGCGCGCCTAGAGCCCGTGCTCCGCAACATGAGAAGCCATCGCAATGAGAAGCCAGCGCACCGCAACGAAGAGTAGCCCCTGCTCGCCGCAACTAGAGAAAGCCTGCATGCAGAAACAAAGACCCAACACAGCCAAAAATATAACGAATTAATTATTTTAAAAAATGAATAAGATCTGGGGATCTAATGTAGAGCACTGTGATTGCAGATAACAATACTGACTACATACTTGCAATTTGCTAAGAGACTAGATCTTGTATGTCCTCACCACAAAAGAGAAATGGTAATCATGTGACATGATGGAGGTGTTAGCTACTCCTTTGGTGGTAACCACATTACAATATAAGCACGTATCAAATCAACATGTTGTAGTTACTCAATGTTAGATGTCAGTTATATCTCAATAAAGTTGGCAGAGAAAGAGAGGGAGGTTCTGTCTTTGAAAGCATGCTACAACTCTCCGTCTGTTTAAGTCTTTAATATCTGTTGGGCAAATTTTATAACGTTCTCTACAAAAGTCTTGCTCATTTTTATGATACTTATTCCCAAGTACTACTGCAAATAGAATTGTTTTTATTACCTATTTTTAACTATTGTTGGTGCAACAACGTTGTAGAAATGACCTTTGGATTTTGTTTGTCACCACTTTTCTAAAACCCTTTATTAATGTATCTGTATATTCCTTAGGATTTTCTAAGAAGACAGTCAAATGCATCTTGAATGGTTTCTTTTTTTAAAAATGTTATTCAAGTTAGTTGATTTACAATGCTGTGTTTAATTTCTGCTGTGCAGCAAAGTGACTCGGTTATAATATATATTCTTTTTCATAGTCTTTTCCATTATGATTTATCACAGGGTATGGAATATAGTTCCCTGTGCTATACCGTAGGACCTTGTTGTTTATCCAGAATGGCTTCTGCTTTACTTCTTCTTTTCCAAATCTTTAAAGTTCTTTTCTTTATTGTCTCACTGCACTGATTAACCTCTCCATCACCACGTGGATCAGAGAGGTGGGACTTGGTGCCTTTGAATTGTTCCTAATTGTAAAGAGAGCGCTTTTAATGTTTCACCATTAAGTTTGAGTTTTGCTGTAGTTTGTTTTGTGGTTTTTGGGGGGTGGGGGGCTGAGGTGCAGGGCATGCAGAATCTTAGTTCCCGGACCAGGTATAGAACCTGTACCCACTGCAGTGGAAGTGCAGAGTCAACCACTGGGCTGCCAGGGAAGTCCCAAGTTTTGCTGTAGTTTTGTTTGTTTGTTTGCTTGTTTTTTAATAAATGTCTTCATTAAGTTATGGATATTCTCTTCTACTCAGTCGAAGATTTTTTTAAATCATGGATGAATATTAAATTTTATAATTTGCTTTTCTACATTGATTGGGGGCAATCACATCATTTTTTTCCTTTAATCAACTGATGGGGTAAGTTACAATGGATTTTCCCAGGATAAACTTTATCTTTCTCATATATTCCTTGATTCTGTTTGCTAATATTTGGCTTTTTACAGCTATATTCGTGAGTGAAATGGGTTAGGAATTCTCCTTTCTTGTACCATTTTTGTCTGGTTTTGGTAACATGGCTATACAAATTGATTCGAGTTTCAATAAATTTGTTAAGGCATGCTCACTTCATCTCTATTAGTTGGAAGAGTTTGTGCAAAGTTGGAATTATTTCTTCCACGAATGCCTGGTAAAAGTTATATGCAGAATCACCTGGGCTTGACGTTTCCTTGAAGGAAGATTTTGCCTTGTGTTTCAATTTCTTTAATAGGTTTAGAACCAGTCAGGTTTACTTTTTCTTCCTGAGTCACTGTTGGTAAGTTATACTTTTCTAGGAATTTATCAATTTGTGGTCCTAAAGATGTTTGTAATATTCTCTTACCATTTTAAGCTCTCTCCACCTGTATTTATGTGCCCCAATTCAGTCTTAGTATTGTTTATTTGTACCTTCTCTCTTCCTGCCTTGATCATTTTTATTGGGGTGCATGTTTGGCACATGGCATGCACAGTACTTGGAATGAATAATAAATGATTCTTCTATTACAGCATGTCTGTAATTTTCATGTGTATATTATGGTTATATACATATGGTTAGCTATATATACGCAATATGGCTAAAGTATTATTATATCTTGTACCAGTCACTAAATGTCTTATTTTAAGCTACACAGCTGTTTGAGTGGAAGGTGTGAGGTGAACGCGATCTGTATGTCTCACCGGTTACACTCAGAGTCAATACCCTAAGCTACAAAGGGCCATATCAGCGATGTAGAGCCTATAGACAAATTCTTGCTGTCACACAGCCCAAGATCTAATTTCTGTATAAAAGATTAGAAAAAATCTTTCGTTTTACTACATACCAACTTTGCCCAGGTCTTTACAACACAGTTCCATTTTTCATAAAGACACCTGATGACTGCATCAAGAAGATAATCTAAATTCTTGATATAGTCCATGGGTCTCAAATCTATTTTGATTTTAAATGGGGAAAAAAAATCTCACACCGTCCCCCTCAATTTTCCTTTTCCCTGAATTGACCTCATGCAAAACAGGTTATTACCACTGGACTAGATAATTCATTTAGTAGTCAGTTATGGCCTAGAAACGAAATTAAGAAGATAGACTAGGGGCGGGGCTTCCCTGGTGGTGCAGTGGTTGAGAATCTGCCTGCCAATGCAGGGGACACGGGTTCGAGCCCTGGTCTGGGAAGATCCCACATGCCGTGGAGCAATTAGGCCCGTGAGCCACAATTACTGAGCCTGCGCGTCTGGAGCCTGTGCTCCGCAACAAGAGAGGCCGCGATAGTGAGATGCCCGCGCACCGCGATGAAGAGTGGCCCCCGCTCGCTGCAACTAGAGAAAGCCCTCGCACAGAAACGAAGACCAACACAGCCATAAAATAATAAATAAATAAATAAATAAAATTTTTTTTAAAAAAGCAACATACAATTAAAAAAAAAAAAAGAAGATAGACTAAATGGTCTGAGAGTCTTGGTTCAGAGAAAAAGAAAAGGTATCCATTTTAAATAGAAAGGCCATTTTTTGTGTTTGTCCTGAGGACCAGAAAGACAAGTAATTGGCTAAATTTGTCCATTCATTCACCATGTATTCATGTAATATGAATAATGAATAATGCAAATATAATTTGTCGTATCTCCAGCATCCCTCCAGGTGACCCACAGCATTCTGTTTGACTTGGTAACTATGATTCATAGATCTCCTTCTCGTGTTGTAATCAACACCTTGAGCTGCTTCTTCCTCCTAAAAATAGTTTAAATTATATTTCTTTAAATATATGTACCATATACTTATCCTCATGGTGCTCACCTACTATTTGCCCAATCACTGAGACTGCCCTTGCAGCTGGTCCCCATCACCTTGAACTTTCAGGGTACCATGGCCACATCACTTCCCCATGGTGCTCATTTGGTAATCATAATACATGCTTAGCACATTAGGGTCCTCGATAAACATTGAAGTAACAACAGATTCCTTCCCTGATAACTACTGACTTCAAAAAATTAACGAGGCGGTTGTCTTTGTACCTCAATACGGGCAATACAAACCATAATTACTTGCTGCTATGAAATCTACCTGTGGCACATGTGTCTTAGCTGCACGTCAAGCTGTGAATTCAGGCATATCAAGGTGTGTCAGAAAAGGCAGATCAACCGGACACAGGAAGTAGGGGTCACTGTGTCCTTGAGGGCCTCAGGCAATGTCTTAGTCTCATTCCTACAGACCTTCTCCTCCCTTAGTGAAGGGACTTCCTTCCCCCCCACCCCCGTTCTGTTAAAAGGAATTTTCTTTACCTAAGATGTTTTTTCTTCCCAGCCCGTGGGTTTCTCAATTTTGCAGCCAGTTTTAAACTCTGGGCGAAGAGGAGCTGTCCCCACTGCAAGAAGGCAATGGTAGAATAAGAGTTGTGTTGGTGGTACCAAGAAACGACAGGAGTGACAGCTGGGACCACAAAGAGTACGGTCAATGCAGAAACCAGAACGTCTGCAGAAAAAGAGCCTGCAAAGAGGAGGTTCCATGTGCTTTTAAGAAGTCACTCTAATACTGTAGGATTCCACTAATAGGAGGTACCTTGAGTGGTCCAGTTCATAGAGACAGAAGTAGAATGGTGGTTGCCAGGAGTGGGGGAGGGGAAATGAGGAGCTCTTGTTTAAGGGCATAGAGTTTCAGTTTTGCAAAATGAATGGAGAGTCCTGGAGATTTAAATGCAACTTTACTGAAGAAGAATTTACATAAAAGAAAATAGATACACTTTACGGCTTCCCTGGTGGCACAGTGGTTAAGAATCTACCTGCTAATGCAAGGGACACGGGTTTGAGCCCTGGCCCAGGAAGATACCACACGCCGCGGAGCAACTAAGCCCGTGTGCCACAACTACTGAGCCTGAGCTCTAGAACCCACAAGCCACAACTACTGAGCCCACGTGCCACAACTACTGAAGCCTGTGCGCCTAGAGCCCGTGCTCCGCAACAAGAGAAGCCATGACAATGAGAAGCCTGTGCACCTCAACGAACAGTAGCCGCCGCTCACCACAACTAGAGAAAGCCCGCACGCAGAAACGAAGACCAAACACAGCCAAAAAAAAAAAAAAAGATACACTTTAAATGTACAATTTGTTGAGTATTAACAAATGTATAATACACCCATGTAACCACCATCACAATTAAGATACAGATCATTTCCATCACCCTAAAAGTTTCTCTTGTGTCCCTTCCCAGTAAATCTGGACCAAACACGCTTGGCCCAAGGCAACCAGAGATCTGCTTTCTGGACTCAATTTGTCCTTCCTAGAATATTATATGAATAGAATCATACAGTAGATACTCTTTTGCATCTGGCGTCCTTCACCCAGCATGTTTTTAGAAATTTGTCCATGTGAATCATTAATTTCTTCCTTTGTATTGCAAAATAATGTTTCACTGCTTGGAGATATCACAATTTATTTATCCATTCACCCATGGGTGGACATTTTGGTTATTTCTAGTTCTTTGGCAATTATTATGAATAAAGATGCTACGATCATTTGTGTACAAGTTTTTGTGTAGACCTATGTTTTTGTTTATCTTGGATAAGTAACTGAGAGTGGAATTGAATCATACATATAACTTTATAAGAAACTGCCAAGCTGTTTTGCAAAGTGGTTGGACCAGCAGTAGATGAGAGTTCCAGTTGCTCCACAGTCTCATCCACACTGGTATCATCATGCTCTTAAATTTTAGCCATTCTAGTGGATGTGTGTGGTTTTACTTTGTGTTTCCCTGATGCCTAATGATGTTGAGCATGTGTTCATGTGCTTATTGTATCGTAAATACTGTCTCCAGGTCTGTGATTACTTTTTATTTTTTATAAATTTATTTATTTATTTTATTTTTGGCTGCGTTGGGTCTTCGTTGCTGCACGTGGGCTTTCTCTAGTTGCGGCGAATGGGGGCTACTCTTTGTTGCAGTGCTTGGGCTTCTCATTGCGGTGGCTTCTCTTGTTGCAGAGCATGGGCTCTAGGTATGTGGGCTTCAGTAGTTGTGGCGCTCGGGCTCAATAGTTGTGGCGCACAGGCTTAGTTGCTCCGTGGCATGTGGGATCTTCCTAGACCAGGGCTCAAACCCGTGTCCCCTGCACTGGCAGGCGGATTCTTAACCACTGCGCCACCAGGGAAGTCCCAATAGAGCCCATTTTTTAGTTTTTTTATAGTTCATGTTTTTGTGTCCCAGTTAAGAAATTTTTGCCTATCCCAAGATTTCAAAGTTTTCTCCTATATATTCATCTACAAGTTTTATATTAAGGGACATGATCCATTTTGATCATATCCCTTAATTTTGTGTAGGACATAAGGTAAACATCAAGGTTCCTGTTTTCCATGTGGATACCCAGTTTTTCTGGCACAACTTGTTGAAAAGAGCCTCTTTTCTCCCAACTGAATTATCCTGGCCACTTTGTCTAAAGTCAATTGACTAAATATGTGTGGGTCTATTTTTAGTACTCTATACTGTTCCATTAATCTATGTGTCAATCTTTATACCGATACCACACTGTCTGATTATTGTAGCTGAATATTACATCCTGAAATCAAATCATGTGAGTCTCCCATCTTTGCTCCTTACTTTCAAAATCTTTTTGGCTTTTCTAGGTTCTTTGCATTTCCATATACATTTTAGGATCAGTTTGCTGATTTCTACAAAAACCTGCTGGAATATTTTAGGATTGCAGTGAATCTATAAATCAATTTGGAGATAGTTGACATTTTTTTAAAATTGAGTCTTCCCATCCATGCACATGGTCTACTTATATATTTATATCTTTTAAAATTTCTTATAGTAATATTTTGGAATTTTCTGTGTGCTGGTCTCATACATATTTTAAGATTATCCCTGAGTACTTCATGATTTTAGAAGTTATTGTAAATGGCATTTTTCATTTGAATTTTCAATTGTACATTGTAAGTATTTTTTTTTTATAAATTTATTTATTTTTGGCTGCATTAGGTCTTCGTTGCTGCACATGGGCTTTTCTCTAGTCGCGGCGAGCGGGGGGCTGCTCTTCATTGTGGTACACAGGCTTCTCATTGTGGTGGCTTCTCTTGTTGTGGAGCACGGGGTCTAGGCTCATGGGCTTCAGTAGTTGTGGCATGCGGGCTCAGTAGTTGTGGCTCACAGGCTCTAGAGTGCAGGTTCAGTAGTTGTGGCGCACAGGCTTAGTTGCTCCACGGCATGTGGGATCTTCCCGGACCGGGGCTCGAACCCATGTCTCCTGCATTGGCAGGCAGATTCTTAACCACTGCACCACCAGGGAAGTCCCCATTGTAAGTAGTGTATATAGAAATCCAATTGATTTTTGTATATGGACCTTGAATCCTATAACCTTACTGACTTCAATTATATCTAATGACACTTTTTTTTGTAGATTTCTTGGGATTTTCTAGGTACAAGATTATGTTGTCCATGAATAAAAAGTTTTACATCTTTCCAATGTGTATACTTTTAATTTCTTTTTCTTGCTTTATTGCACAGTACGGTGTTGAATAGGAAAGGTGAGAGTGGACATCCCCATCTTTTTCCCAGTCTCAGGGAAAAAGCATTCTGTGTCTCACCATGAAAGATATTGTTAACACTAGTTTTCTGTGGACGCCCTTTATTACATTGAGGTAGTTCCTTTATGTTCTCAGTTTGCCACCAGTTATGAATAGGTACTAAATTTTGTCCAAAATTGTCTTTGGGGTGTGTGTGTTGGCTCCATCTGTGGAGATACATGTAAAAAAAGGGTTAACATGGCAGGCTGAGACTGCTGTCCTTTGAAAGGCCTGTTTGCAAGGTTAGCCTTTGGCTGCAACCTGGGACATAGGTTTTGGGAGGTTTCCCACTGTTCCCAGAACTGGTGAGTGGTTCACTGTGCCTAAACTGTTTGTACAAGCAATGTGGTTTATGCTGAACACCTGCTTTTGTTCTGGAAGTCTGGAATTTTGGTATGTGCCAAGTAGACTGCCTATGTGACTAGCCCCCCAAGAAAAACCCTGGGCAGAGTCTCTCCTGAGCTTCTCCAGTAAAGAGCATGCTGTGACAACACATCGCTACAGGAATTAAGAACAGAGAGAGGACTTTTGGAAGCTTACACCTGGTCTCTTCCAGATTTCACCTCATTGCTGACTTTGGTTTATATCTTTTCACTGCAATAAATCTTAACCATGAGTATGACTATATGCCGAACCACAAGTCCTCAAGAATCATTGAATCTGAAGGTGGTTTGGGGACCACCAACATAGATATCACATAGTTTTACTCCTTTATTCTATGAGTCATATTTGTTGATTTTGAAAATTAAACCAATCTTGAATTTCTGGTACAAAGCCCATTTGGTATATATCCTCCCCATATATTATCCTCTCTGTCTCTCTTCCTCTCAGTATATATTTATATATATTGAAAGAGAGATTTGTTAATGTATTGTTAAGGATTTTGCCTCTATGTTAATAAGGAATATTGGTTTATGGTTTTCTTTATTTATAATAATTTTGTCTAGTTTAAGTATCAGGGTAATCCTAGCCTCATAAAATGAGTTGGAAAATGTTACTTCTCCTTCTATTTTCCAAAAGTTTGTGTAGGAGGGGAATTATTTCTGTCTTAAATATTTGATAGAATTCTTTTTTTTTTTTTTTCAAGTGTTTCCTACCCAATTAACTCATCTGTTTTTTTTGGGTTTTTTTAAAATTTATTTTTGGCTGCGTTGGGTTTTCATTGTGGTGCACGGGCTTCTTACTGCAGTGGCTCCTCTTGTTGCAGAGCCCGGGCTCTAAGCTCATGGGCTGCAGTAGTTGTGGCCCACGGGGTCTAGAATGCAGGCTCAGTAGTTGTGGTGCACGGGCTTAGTTGCTCCGCAGCATGTGGGATCTTCCCGGACCAGGGATCAAACCCATGTCCCCTGCATTGGCAGGCGGATTCTTAACCACTGCGCCACCAGGGAAGCCCTGATAGAATGCTTTAATGAAGTCTTCTGGGCCCAGTGTCTTCTTTGTCAGAAGTTTTAAAATTACAAATTTAATTTATTTAATCAATATAAGATTTTTCTGTTTCTTCTTGTGTCAGTTTCAGTAACTTGTATCTTTCAAAGAATGTCTGTTTCATAAGTTATCAAATTTCTGGGCCTTAAATTGTTCAAAATAGTCTCTTATAATCCTTTTATTATCTGTAGGAACCATGGTGATGTCATTCCTGATATTGGTAATTTGTGCTTTCCTTCTTCTTTTTTAATCTTGATCATTCTGGCTAGGGGTTTATCAACTTAATTAACCTTTTCAAAGAACCAGCTATTGGCTCCATTGATTTTTCTCTATTGTTTTACCATTTTCTATTTCATTTAGCTTCCACTCTTCTCTTTACTTATGCTTATGTTTGGTTTAATTTGCTTGTCTTTTTCTAGTCTCTTAAGGTGGAATCTTAGATCATGAATTTTAGACACTTCTTTTCTAATATATGTATTTAATGTTATAAGTTTCCCTCTAAACACTGCTTTGGCTGCATGACACAAATTTTTTAAAAAATATATTTATTTATTTATATATTTATGTATTTATTTGGTTGCGTTGCTGCACACTGGATTTTGCTGCAGCGTGCAGGCTCAGTAGTTGTGGCACGTGGGCTCTCCAGTTGTGGCGTGCGTGCTCTAGAGCACGCAGACTTAGTTGCCCCGCAACATGTGGGATCCTAGTTCCCTAGCCAGGGATCGAACCGGCATCCCCTGCATTGGAAGGCAGATTCTTAACCACTACCATCAGGGAAGTCCCCATGACACAAATTTTGATATACTGTGTTTTCATTTTCATTTAGTTCAAAATACTTTCTAATTCCCACTATGATTTCTTCTTTGACTCCTGGGTTATTTAGAAATGTGTGTAATTAAGAAATACTAGAAATTTTGTTTCCCTAATATTTAGAGATTGTTCAGAGATTTTTCTGTCCTTTGTTATTATTGTTGGCTTACTTAATTTTAGCTAAGTTCCAGTGGCAGGGGATTGGTAATAGTTGGTGTTGTCCCTCGGCTGAAAGCTTCTCAGGCATTTAAACTATTTAACGTACTTAGCAGACAGTTTTTTTTTTTTTAATTTTATTTATTTATTTATTTTATATTTATGGCTGTGTTGGGTCTTCGTTTCTGTGTGAGGGCTTTCTCTAGTTGCGGCAAGCGGGGGCCACTCTTCATCGCGGTGCGCGGGCCTCTCACTATCGCGGCCTCTCCCGTTGCAGAGCACAGGCTCCAGATGAGCAGGCTCAGCAATTGTGGCTCACGGGCCTAGTCGCTCTGCGGCATGTGGGATCTTCCCAGACCAGGGCTCGAACCCGTGTCCCCTGCATTGGCAGGCAGATTCTCAACCACTGCGCCACCAGGGAAGCCCAGCAGACAGATTTTTTTCATGGCTACTGCAAAGGTAAATTTCAGACACATGTTCTGAATTAATGAAATCTTAATATGAATGTTGACATTTAACATTTAATATTATATGCTTTAAGTAAAAATATTAATGATTTTTAACAACCATTACATTTAAGTTAAACACCTGGATTCTTGTGCTTTTTAAAATTTTTAGATTTTAACTCATATTTAGATCATTAAATTTAAAACTAAAAAAAAAAAAAAAGCTCTCAATAGGCAGAGCACAGAGGTTTTGAGGGCAGTAAAACCTCTCTATGTGCTACTGCAATGGTAGATACATATCTTTATATACATTTGTCCAATGCCAAGAGTGAACTCTAATATAAACTATGGACTTTGGGTGATTATGATGCGTCAGTGTGGGTGCATCGATTGTAACAAAGGTACCACTCCGGTGAGGGATGCTGATGGTGGAGGAGGCTGTGCATGTGAGGGGTCAGGGGGCACATGGCCTTCCTGTACTTTCTGCTCAGTTTTGCTGTGCGCCCAAAACTGCTGTAACAAATAGTCTATTTTTAAAAAGTAATAATAATGAGATCTGGTGACATTCCAAATGCTAGATTAACATTTCATACTACTTTTGCATTTTTTGCTGCTACTAAATCATTTGTTTCTCCAATCCCATGTGGTTTCAAATGTGACTTTTAAAAAAATCCCCCTTAAACTTCAATAAGCTTTGCCAGGGGTGACAGTAAAATTACTTAGATTAAGCCCATATTATTTTAGAAATGAAGCATTTGAGGAGTCAATCAAGTCCCTGGGATGTGAGTCAGCTATTAAATTAATATCTTAAGGAAAAAGTACCCCCTTTACTAGTCACTCACTGCCTTCCCTACTGAGAGTATAAGATCAGCATTACATGTGCCATCCAGCTGCCTCTCCTAGGAGTTCAGTGGAGCGTGGTAAATAATATCAGAACTGAGTCATTTATGGTTGAATGACACAGAATGAAAAATAAATGCCTTTCATCCAGTTCCTGTTGCCTAATATGGACTAAGAAATAGAGACTTTAACTAAAGTGCCCCACCTGTGACCAAGTGAACCTTTCCCTGCAAGGGTGTTGATCTGATTTCCTGATCAAAAACGGAATCCAGAGATACTGTAAATGACCTGTCAGGCCTATTTTCTGTTCTCCAGGGCCTTGCTTGTCAGAGGGTGTTTTGTTTTTTTTGAAGAATTTCAGTTAAATCTGCTTTTTCATCCTAGCAAAAGGCCGTATGGCCCAACTGTCCTACAGGTGGCTAGAGTTTATTGCATGCAGAGGCAGAAACAAGATAACTGAAAACAGAGAATTCATATTTAGAACTTGGGGAAAAAAACTAGGAGTGGTATTTTTACAGGGTTTTTTCAAAACAACTATCCATTCAACTGTGACTTATAAGGCCAGAACAGGGATGTTTCAGATAATTTACATCACTAGTCTCTAGGCCTTCTTACCCACTAATAAAGGTGAAATTTCTCAAGAAGTAGGACAAGTGAGGTTAAGATGACAGCTTTCAGATAACTGAATTAAACTTTAAAAAGCCATAAAGAAAGGGAGCCCTTTCCCAAGGACGTGACGACAGATTCATAAACTGGATGCCTCATAAACTGCTTTCAAATTGCAAAACTGATTATGAATCACTGAAGAAAAACTTAAAATCTCCCCAAATCTGAGTTCTCTTTTAAAAATCAACAAATGCAGCCTCTGCTGTTCATTAACATATTCTTATTCACCGACCTGAAATAACCTTTGGGTGATCTTAAAATAGGTCAGCTTTCACAAAACACTGCTTAGAAATATGTGTTTAAAAACTTGATTTGGCTCTCGGTTTCTTTTGAATGAATCACAAGAGACTGGATGATAAAAAGAATTATGTGTAGAAAAATGCATTAACACAGGCATGGGATAAAAAATAATAGAAATTTCTTTTGGTAGAAATCTGTGTGTTTCTGAATCTTTCTTCAGAAGGTAGTTCCCTTGAACTGGTGCTGGTTGAAGAGTAACGTGGTAAAGGAGGAATTGGCCTTGACCATCACGGCTACCAATTAAGAGGGGGAAGTGTTCAAAAGTAGAGACCAACAAGGTGGTTCATTAGGTAAAAAGCCATTAAGAATAGATACATGGGGATCTCTCTGGTGGCGCAGTGGTTAAGAATCCGCCTGCCAATGCAGGGGACATGGGTTTGAGCCCTGGTCCGGGAAGATCCCACATGCCGTGGAGCAACTAAGCCCGTGTGCCACAACTACTGAGCCAGCACTCTAGAGCCCGCGAGCCACAACTACTGAGCCCACGTGCCACAGCTACTGAAGCCGGCGCGCCTAGAGCCTGTGCTCCGCAGCAAGAGAAGCCACCGCAATGAGAAGCCCGCGCACCGCAACAAAGAGTAGCCTCCGCTCGCTGCAACTAGAGAAAGCCCGCGTGCAGCAAAGAAGACCCAAAGCAGCCAAAAATAAATAAATAAATTTATTATTTTTTTAATTTACAGAAAAAGAATAGATACATGTATATGTATAACTGAATCACTTTGCTGTACACCTGAAACTAACACAACATCGTTAATCACCACAGGTGGGATTCTCAAGAGATCAGAATCTCTATCACGCTGTTTAAGAATCTACACTATCACAGGATATTGAAGAATCTCCACTAGGCTGTTTCAGAACTGGAAACTAATGGATGACCCAAGAAGGTTCCCAAGAAATGATGAATAACGTCCACGCAGAGAAGATTTTAATCATTAACTTCAGGGTAACCTTAGACTTTTGCCCGATTTCAGGGACAAGTGAGAAAGGACACTAGTAGCAAAGATGACATATTATTTAACTGCCAGAAAGGCTTGGAGACCGTGTAGGCAGATAAAAATAATATTGAGTGTTGGGAATTTTTTTTCATGTTTATATAAGGGCAGTTTTACTACCAGTAGTTAGGAAACTGAAATATAAATAAACAATAAAAATTTATCTAGACCATGTAAACATTATGGGTTTTACAATTTGGCCTGAAAATCTCCTAAGATTTGCTTACTGGATTTCCAAGCGATAACCTCTTTGGATCTTAAACCCCAAAAGGGGAAGGGTGGATGAGAAGGGATCTTGAAACCAAAGGGTCCTCAGCTCTGAAGTCTATTGGTCAAGAGGATTTTAAATTCCCTTCACTTCAGGGTAGAGGTAAATTTTTTTCCATCAGCCTAGAGATGTGTCTGGTTTTTCTCTCATGGAACGGCTGCAGTATTGGAAGAGCAGAGCATTTACAACCTGAAGACCTGGGCTTCGGTCCCTATTCTGCCATTTACTAGTAGGAGATTAGGGAAGTTATGTGACCTCCCTGAGCCTCAGTTTCCTTATCTCTAAAATGGGGGGGGGGGTGATAGGGAATTCCCTGGTGGTCCAGTGGTTAGGACTCCACGCTTCCACTGCTGGGGGCCCGGGTTCGATCCTGCTCAGGGAACTAAGATCCCTCAAGCCGCGCATCACAGCCAAAAAAAAAAAAAAAAAATGGGGGCAATAAAAACATCTCACAAGGCTGCTGTGGGCCCTCAATAAGGTAAGATATGTGAAAGCCCGGTGTGAGCGCCCCGTGAATATTTAGCAGATGTGAATCTTAAAGCAAACGGGAATCCTTACTTTCTGTTTGTGGTGTTTCATGGTGGAAGTCTTTTGAAAATCATTATTATCCAGAGGAAAAAAAATACTCTCAGTGTCATTACCAAAGATACTAGTTTCAGAGATTGTATCTGTGAAGACAGCATTGCACATCCATTCTAAACACCCATCTGCAAACGCTTGTAATAACCTTAGCAGCTGTGATAGGTAAATAGATTTATTATATGGAAAGAGCTGAAACTGTGTCTGCTTTGTGCGGACAACAACCTTCTAACCATGGTAAATACCCTACAAGTGCGCATGGAGACTAGTGTTTACAAGGAATTTGGAGGGATTCCGATGTTTTCCTGCCTCCCCGACTTCAGCTCACTCTCCTGTGGAAAATGTCGCTTTTACTGACCACGGATGAGCTACTAGCCCCTTCTGATTTATAGCCTTTTCCTGTGAACCACCTCTCTCAGAGCTAAAAGCAGGATGTTACGTTCGTATTTGTTTTACCTCTTCCCTCTCGCCAGGAGTTTAAATCTACTTAGATTAAGAAACCAAAATCGCCACTATCCTTTTTTTCTATAAATTTACTTATTTATCTTTGGCTGCGTTGGGTCTTCGTTGCTGCGCATGGGCTTTCTCTAGTTGCGGCGAGCGGCAGCTACTCTTTGTTGCGGTGCGCGGGCTTCTCATTGCGGTGGCTTCTCTTGCTGCGGATCACGGGCTCTAGGCGCGCGGGCTTCAGTAGTTGTGGCGCGCGGGCTCAGTAGTGTGGCTCGCAGGCTCTAGAGCGCAGGCTCAGTAGTTGTGGCGCATGGGCTTGGTTGCTCCTTGGCACGTGGGATCTTCCTAGAACAGGGCTCGAACCCGTGTCCCCTGCATTGGCAGGCGGATTCTTAACCACTGTGCCACCAGAGAAGCCCTCCACTATGCTTTTTGATCTTTGGTTGAAGTTCAATGTGTCAAACCTACTCACTATGTAAGGTCCTTTTGCCCTTCTCCTCACCTCCAAGGATGATGTGGAAATCACTGGGTCTCAGAGAGAAATACAGAACCAGCTCATGTCTGGGGAGTGGATGTTTCTCCCTCTGGGGACTCTCATGAGAGGGTGGCATTCAAACTTCTAGATTCCCTTCGAAAAAAAGAGTTATCATTAAATCTCTGCCAAGATTTAAAAAGTGGATGGAGTGACTTCATATTTGAATGAAAGAGGCAGTTCATTGGGTGGAGTTAATAAGGGCAGAGGTGAGTCATGGAGTCCTGGGTTGTGAATATAATTACAGCCCATTTAGAAATGAGCACGTATATACATGACCTTTATTCTCCACCAAAGCTGTACAAACATTCACTTCCAAGCTGACACAGACAACCCGTGGAAATCCATCCATACGGCAGGAGCCAGACATCTGATCACGTTCGTCAAGATTAGATGGCTCTAAGCGGATGAGGAGTTGAGAAACACCACGGTCCCATTAATCACACACCTAGAGGGCTTAAGGGACCCAACCTAGAGCAGGCTGGTCTCCACGACCCAGGTAATTTGAGTTGATGATAATTCTCCAGGTTGAGATGACGTCTCTCAACTTCCCTATTCCAGGATGTTCCCTATTCCAGCTTCACATTGATTCATCCCCTTGGAGAAATCATTACCCCTTCCTTCCCTTCAATAATCCCTGATATTTGGATGGCTTTTCACAGTTCAAAGACCCAAGTCGTGTTCATTTTCCTCTTTGACATCTCATCCCTGCTCGTCTCTCCTGGTATGTTCACTCCCCACTGATCGTCTCTCCTCACCTCTAATACTATTACAAGAGCCTCCACATTTCGGCTTTCCTTCACCCTCGAGTTTATCCCATATATCACTGCTGGCTTTGTGTCCCCAAAATGCCCTTTGCAAATGTCACTGCTCAACTCAGAGATTGTTAGTACCCCCCACTGTCTGCAAACTCCTCGGCCTGACTTTCAAAGACAAAATCCAGGGACTTCCCTGGCAGTCCAGTGGTTAAGACTCCACAGTTCCAATGCAGGGGGCAGGGGTTCGATCCCTAGTCTGGGAACTAAGATCCCACAAAATCCGGCCCAAATCTGCTTGGCCAGGTTTTTCTCCTGGAACTCCCTCGCTCCAGGATAACTGATGGCCACCCCTCTGTAACACACCCATCAGGTTTCAGGCCTGGCTCTTGGCCTGTAATGTCCTCCTCTTGTCTTCTCTGTGCCCAGGAAGTCCCACCTGGCAGGTGCAACCCCTCTGAGAAGCATTACCCAACCATCACTTGGCTTCTTTATTCCTTCAACTTGAATGCACTGCCGGCCAGCTGCTCAGACATCAGCTCTTCCACAAAGCAGCCCTGATCCTCCGAGCTGCAGGGACTGTCTCCACCCCCCAACCGCTCATGACCGCTCATGACACCTATCACCAACTGCCTGATCTGAGAGTTATTTCCCTGTTAGATTATAAGCTCATTGGCGATAGGGACCGTGTCTTAGTCATCTTTTTTACGCCCTGCAGCACCCAACATAGTATATGATTGAAAAATAGCTGTTGAA
This sequence comes from Balaenoptera physalus, assembly GCF_965194825.1. Lineage (NCBI taxonomy): Eukaryota > Metazoa > Chordata > Mammalia > Artiodactyla > Balaenopteridae > Balaenoptera > Balaenoptera physalus. Next base: position 190,341,708 of record NC_138882.1, read on the forward strand.
GGAATAAACAAAGCAGTTAAGGGGCCCTGTCAGAGCAACAGACATCTCGACCCCAATTCATAGAAGTCCTTTGGTGCCCTCCTCAGAGCCAAGGTCACACCAGTTATCCTGTGTCTTTAAGAAAAAGCCACCATCTCACAGAAACAGTCCAGACAAAATCAGCTGGGAACAGTAGAGGTAATTTTCTAGACTCTTTGGACAGATAATCCTGCTTTAAACAATAGCAAAACAGAATAAAGGCTTTCTGAATTACTTAAAAAAAAAAAAAAAAAAAAGGAAAGGAAGAAAGGAAGGAAGGAAGGAAGAAAGATACACCATGGTCCACCTCATTATTCATCCAAAGTTGCAGCCAATTATATGAGATTTCACAGTTTTCTTTGAGAAATTAATGTGTAATAAGGAAAACAAATATCACACATTTCAATATGCCTACAATTATCCATGGCATACGTGTTAGAGGTCAACCTTGCCAGTGTTTTGAACATGCTGCACAAAAATACAAGTTATCTGAACAGTATAGAGGTTCCTTAAAAAACTAAAAATCAAACTACCATATGATCCAGCAAACCCACTCCTGGGCATATACCTGTAGAAAACCATAATTTGAAAAGATACAAGCACCCCAATGTTCATTGCAGTACTATTTACAATAGCCAGGACATGGAAGCAACCTAAATGCCCATCGACAGACGGATGGATAAAGAAGATGTGGTACGTATATACAACGGAATATTACTCAGCCATAAAAAAGAATAGAATAATGCCATTTGCAGCAACATGGATGGACCTAGAGATTGTCATACTGAGTGAAGTAAGTCAGATAGAGAAAGACAAATATCATATGATGTCACTTATATGTGGAATCTAAAAAAATGATACAAATGAACTTCTTTACAAAACAGAAACAGACTCACAGACTTCAAAAACAAACTTACATTTACCAAAGGGGAAAGTGGGGTGGGAAGGATAAATTAGGAGTCTGGAATTAACATATACACACTGCTATATATAAAATAGATGATCAACAAGGACCTACTGTACAGCACAGGGAACTCTACTCAATATTCTGTAATAACCTATATGAGAAAAGAATCTGAAAAAGAATGGATATGTGTATATGTATAAATGAATCACTTTGCTGTACACCTGAAACTAACACAACATTGTAAATCAACTATACTCCAATATAAAATAAAAATTTAATTAAAAATTTAAAAAATACAAGTTATCCTAGTCAGATATAAGAACAGAGTATTAATAAGGGAGAAGGTGTCACATGTACTGAGTGCCATATTCTGGCACCTGGAGGTGATGTACTAAAGTACACACACTATTTTTCCTTCATTCTCCTAAAATGTCCGTCCCTTTATAAGTAGCATTGCAAAATCCCTGGTCGGATACATTGAAATGTCCTGAAATTAAATGTCATCCCTCTTACCACCCATTTCTTTCCAAATTCACACCAGTCTCCTCCTGCCCACCCACGGTTTTTCCTGTCCGTGAACGTTTTTCATGCTAAAATGTCATGTGTTTCTTATAATAACGACACTAATGGGTCCCCACCACAGTTCTATGTCATGTGGATTTCAAAGACACTCAGAGTTACTTTATGACCATCAGATTATTGATGTGTTACTAACTGACATAGTAATTCCATAAAGTAATTAATAATGATGTCTCCACTGAGGAAACTAAAGCTCAGAAAGATTATGTCATCAGCCCTAGGATATTACAAGGTCAAAATAAGACCAAAAGTGGAAACAAGGTCTTCTAATTCAGTGCTGTACTTGGAAGGCGATGCTTTCTTATCTTTCCCCATGGTGTGCTCTGAAAGATACAACAAAAAACCAAGAGCAGGGCATTGTTTTTTTAAATGCTATCTTTTAAAAATAACATCACACATTTAATCCCCAAATGCTCAGTTATCTGAACAATTACCGTGCGTTATTTTTTCTTCTTTGGGGAGACATGACCTGTCTCTAAACAGTGGGAACAGTCTTTCCCTTCTTCAGGAGAATTTCTGTTCTTCTTTCTCTGGTTCAATAGAGCCTCTTAACTGCTCTCTCTGCTTCGGGTGCTAAGACACAATTCAGGTCGTGTCACTTCTCAGCTCAAAAACCTCCAGTGGCGTCCTCCATCATTAAGAGTGAAAGCCAAAGTCTTTACCCAGAGGCTTTTTATGATATGGCCCCTGTTCCATCTCTATCCTCATCCCCAACTACTCTCCCCATTGGTCACTACATTCTAGCTGTGCCCTTGTGTTCCTCAGGCACACACCTGCCCCAGGGTCTTTGTACATACTCTTCCCTTTGCCTGGAATGTTCTTCCCCAGATGCCCATATGACTCACATACTACCGAGGTCTTGACTCAAATGTCACCTCCTCCATGATGCCTTCCCTGACCACTCCATATATCATTTCAACTGCCTTCCTGCCTCCAGCCCAGCATGCTTAAGATTCTGTCCTTGCCTACTTTTTTTTTCCCCTAGCACTTAACACCATCCAACACATTGTACTGATTTATCTTGGGTGTTGTCAAGAACCCAGTACATCCGTTCAGTGACCACAGTGGAATAGAAACACACATCTTTGCGTGGGGGTTACTACGTGCAAATGTGACTAATGCTGTCGTAAACTGTGCTTGATCCCTTTTTATACTACTGCTAAGCACTATTACAAAGTCACTTGTGGTTGGAATGACTTTAAAACTCGGAATACTATTAGTTTCCGGTGAATAATTCCAAGAAACATGGTACTTGGGGAAGAATTAAAATGTTTTCAGAGCAGCACAGAAAGCTGCCTGCTGTGGATCCAGGGGAAAAGACCATCCTGCTGAAGTCATTTTCCTGTTTAGGAAACCACAGCAGACAGCTAAGTGGATATTTGGAGATTTACTGTACTCTGATTCATTCAAAATGAGATTCCACATGATAATATGTTTCTTTAAAGTGTTTTGGAAGAAAGTCATTTCCATTTCAGTTTGTATTTTTTTATTAAAAAAGAATGTACCATTTCCAAGTTTAGAAGTTACTGTATTCTACCAAAAAGTTTCTTACAGTTTACTCAAAAAGATTTTTAAGAGAAAGAGAGAGAGGGAGAGAGGTTGAAATGGACACACGTAGCTGGGAAAACTGGACAGCTACATGTAAAAGAATGAAATTAGAACACTCCCTAACACCATACACAAAAATAAACTCAAAATGGATTAAAGACCTAAGTCCGGACTCTATAAAACTCTTAGAGGAAAACATAGGCAGAACACTCTGACATAAATTGCAGCAAGATCTTTTTTGACCCATGTCCTAGAGTAATGAAAATAAAAACAAAAATAAATGGACACACCTATTCAACTAAATTCAGCATCCACTGGGTGCCTTCCATGGTGTGTCCCCGAGCAAATTATTTAGCCACCCTTTTACCTTATTTTGTGCACGTATAAGAGGTGAAGGGGCCTGTCGCTTTATACGGATACTGACTGTGTATGCCCCCCTCCACCCCATGAAATCAAGGTGGGTACAGCACTGGTTTGCCGGTTCAGCCCTGACTCTGCTCCCATCGCATCTTGGCAGCTGCCTCCAGAGCTGAGAGTTGGTGCCAGGGGACTAAATGCTTCCCAGTGCCATCTTCCACTTGGCCATAGAGCTCTGGGCCCTATGTTGGGTTTCATTTTGGTCTCACTTGTTCCCTGTTCCCAGTCCACAACCCAGAGCTTGCACCACAGCTACAAACACCAACGCACGGTGTTACCATCAGAACTACTGGTTTTGACGATTACTGCATGTCTCATGAGATTTGGAGGAAACCAATGAGATGATGATTGAGAGTCTTCAAGGAAAGTTCTCTCTGATGGCATCCTCATGTATCTTGAGTGTCCTAAAATATCCACCAAACAGCCCTCTGTCTGCTTCATGCCTGTATTCCCAAACACCCAACACAGTAACTTGCATATAATACATGTTCAAGAAATAATTACTGAACCAGATTTTTGTTGGATGAATTTTTCAACATTAAATATCATAAGGGATATTTATCTGCCTATACAGAGAGAGTTTAATCATCTTTTAACACTGAGCTTTTTGAAAGAAAAACACCATGCATTTATGCAAAAGGCAGTATGTATAGAGCTGAATTATTTAAAATAATTTAAAATGCATGGAGCATGGCCCCTGTAACACCAGAAGAATCTGAAGAACCAGATGAAAAAAGGCTAACTGCACATACACAGGAAACCTTCACTTTTTATCCCTGCATTTCAAAACTTGATTACCAATAAACTGTGGTATGTTTAAACAATGGAACTCTACCAGCAGTGACAGCAATAAATACTGCAACATGGATGTATTTCAAAAACATTGGGTTGCGTGAAAGAGGCTTTACACAAAAGAATACAATGATATGGTTCCATTTATATGAAGTTCCAGAACAGGCCAAAGCAACCAACAGTGGAAAAAAGTGAGAATACCAGTTGTCTCAGAGGCTGGAGCAGGAGGTAATTGGGGTAGGCGTATGAGGGAACATTATGAGGTTATGGTAAATGTTGTACATTTTGTTAGGGGTTTGTATTAACAAGTGCATACATCTGTCAAAACTTACCCAGTGGTACACTTAAGATTCGTGCATTTTATTGCATGTGAATTTTACCTTAAAAGAAATAAAGAGAGAAATGTAAACATACATGAAAATTGAACTCTAGTTAATGATGGACATGCTGAAGTGTTTAGGGGCGAAGTACACTGATGGCTGCAACTTACTGTGAAGTACCTCAAAAAGTAAGATTCATGTGAGAAAGGAAAGGATATGTGGAAATGTTCATGGATTTGCTCATTTCTGTAAAATAAACATAGGAAGGATAAATCAGAAACAAATGAGACTGGTTACCTGCAAGGAGTAGATGGAATTCAGTGGAAAGAGCGTGTATTTCTACACAGCCCTGACTTTAGAATCGCAGCAAAGTTTCCCATATTGCCCCTACCAAATAATAAATATAAATATTTAAAATCAATCAAGGTACTTCCCTGCTCAGGGAACTAGATCCTGCATGCCAAAACTAAGACCCAGCACAGTCAAATAAACAAGTAAATATTTTAAAATGTAAAAAATAAAATAAAATCAATCAAGATGTGGAGGAAACCCCAAATGGAATACAAACAGTAACAAATGAACCTAATCGTACTAGAAATGAGTAACACAATCACACTGAAGAGGGTGGTGAAGAAAAGAACTAAGCTAAGGAACTTTGGAAAAGAGTATTTTGTCTATAAGCTAGAATGCTAAAGACAAGAAGAACTGTATACAGATATTGTACGTGGGTTAGTAAATGTGTTTCTCACGGAGGTATGGATTAGCAATTCCAAAACTACTTTATGTGTATGCTAGGGCTGAATGAATAAGTAAATATATTGCGGATAATGAGAACCAATTTTTTCACTGCTGGAGAGAGAAATTAGTAATAAAGAGGAAGTCCAGAATGAACCTATGGTGCTGAATTGGACTAAAGGCATCAGTATGAATTCATGATTTCATATAGATATAAATGGATATATGCACATATATACTCACAGAGATGGATAAATACAGAAATGTAGATGCACATGTAGATATGTATAGGTGTTAATCTACATATATGTCCTAGCTCCATCTGCTGAGACGGCCTGAAAGCAATGACACCCCCATAACAGCAAGCACACTTAGTGCCCAGATCTTGCTTTCTAAACACCATTCTCCAATTAAAGAAGCCAAAGCTCCTTAGAAAAAAGAGGGAAAATACAAAGTGAGCTTGCAACATCTTGCAGTGCCAGAAAGTAAGAAAATGCTCCCCCAAATGCCGGGCCATGTTAAAAGGACTCAGGAGCTAATCCAAAAGGAGCAGCCAATGATCAAACTGAGACAACTTGAGCCACAAAATAAATAATTATAATATTGGATTAGAACCCAAAGGATAAAATAAATATCCCTGACTCCATCCTGATATAAGTAAATAATTGAATAAATAAATAAATGGGGAAGAAGGAACATCTCTTCCTTACAGTTCAGTTCCAGCAAATGGGACTTCCCTGGTGGTCCAGTGGGTAAGACTCCACGCTCCCAATGCAAGGGGCCCGGGTTCAATTGGGGAACTAGATCCTGCACACATGCCTCAACTAAGAGCCTGCATGCCGCAACGAAGATCCCACATGCTGCAACTAAGACCTGGCGCGGCCAAATAAATAAACATTTTTTTTAAATTCCAGCAAATGATGAAGGATGTAGAAAATTGCCACTTGAGAACCACAGAATAACTGCTGCAGGCAAAATCCTGCAATGCAATGAGTAGGTGAACATTTAAGGAGAAGCAGGATATTTGCATGGTCTCAAAGTATCTCCTCCAAAATACTTATTATTTACAAAGTGAAAAATAGTAAATTTACAGTGGAGAGACCTGGCAGACAGCCCCTTACCAAGTGATAAAAGATAGCATCAGTAATCAATCATTAGAGAGTGTGCCGTGACGTACCCTCCCCCCAAATACAATGAACTGAGAAAGGTATAATCACTCTTGTATAATCACATTCTTGTAAAAAGTGCACAGTCTCAGTCTAACCATGAGAAAATTTCAGACACAACCAAAGTGAGGGATGTTTAACAAAATAAATGGCCAGTGCACTTCAAACGAGGCAAGGTTATTAAATACAAAAACTGAGGAACTATCATAATCGGGGGAGGCTTAGGAGACACAGCAAGTAAATGCAGTGTGGGCTGCTGGATGGATTTTGCACCAGAAAAAGGACATCAGTGGGAAAATTGATGACATTCAAATAAGATCTGTAGATTCATGAATAAATAGTGTTATGTTAATGTTAATTTTCATAATTTTCATAATGCAATTTCATAATGCAATTTTCAACCTTGCATTATGGTTTTGCAAGATTCTAACCTTAGGGGAAGCTGGTGAAGGATATTTGGGAACTCTGTATTATTTTTGCAATGTTTATTAAGTCAAACATTCTTTCAAAATAAAAATTAAAAAAAAATAAGATGGCTTGATGGATGAATAGATGGTTATATGACAAATAAATATACTAAAATGCTAACTGTAGACTCTAAGTGATGGGTATGGAGGTGATCACTGTACAGTTTTCTCAACTTTTCTGTATATTTGAAACTTGTAAAAGTAAAATGTTGGAAACATCCGATTTTTAATAAACTAAATTTAACTTTGATTTAAGTTTAAATGTATCTGTTCGTAACTGAACATAAAGAGCTTTGTAGTCAGTAATTTGACCCGACTAAAGTGAAATAAGATGACTTTTGCTGATCAGGATGACACAGGGTAGGAGACCCACATTCTGCAGTTAGGAATCAAACAATGTAATCTCAACAACAAAGGATCAAGTAAACAAGAGCAAGAGGAGAACACGCAAAACCTTAAAAGTAAAAATGGACTTATTAACAAGAGAGCCTTGCCTATATTTTTAGGTTCATAGACTCCTCTTGTTCTAGATGTCCCTTAGTAGAGACACGGTCTCATTAAGAATCTCACGCTATATCTCCTAGTCAAGGCCTATCCCTGTGAGTACAGATCAACCCTATCAAGCTACTGATTAGAAGGAGGAGGTGATAGAGTCAGCTAAGCCAGGGCTGGCGTAAGTTGGTACAGTTGCCTTATTTAATATTATTTAATTGCTAAATAAACCGATTCAGTGAATCAGCCCCACAGTAAAATGATGCAACAAGCAATTAATCTGCACTGGTAACCTTTGGTGTTCTGTATGAATGTGTACACTGTAACCCACATATTTATCATTGAGTGCGGGAAACAGTGGAGTAGTAATGAAATACACACGTGTTCCTTGGAGACTGAGAATCAGGGGATGATGAAGGGAAAAACATGATCTTCATGCTCTAAAGATTCACAGATCAGGAAATGTCCTATGAGATAATTCAGAAAGCTTCTGGTTCCCCGTATAGAACAGGAAACGCCAAAGGTCCAATTCAGCCCTACGAGGATAATTCCAAAATCTCGTCTTCCTGGGAACTCAGAAAGGAATCAGACCCAGAAGGTGGAGACTTCATCGGCTGCTAAACGTATCTGGTTCTACAAGTTAATTGTGACTGCTTGAAAACTTTGTAATACGCAAATATGTTTCAAAGCTGGATGGAAGTAAAAGACACTTTCCCAATGATGAATGGTTGTCTTTGAACGTGCATAGTATAAAACTTGGATGTCTCGGTCTAGAACCAGCAGACCACATGTGTAGGGAAGGAAATGTGGTCCATGATGATAACCCTTTCGGGTCCAGTGTTGGTGACAATTTCCCTAAACCCTCCTCCTCCTTTTCCAGCACACATAGGAATCTTTCTTACACATGAATTCACATGTGAAAGGAATGTTCAGTGTTTCCAATTGAATCCGAGGACGTGAATAATTCTAACTAATAATTTTTAAATAAAATAATACCAAATGTTCATTAAATACAATGTACCAGGCCCTATGCTCAGGAGTTATTTGTATTAACTCATTTAATAATAATAATTTCTTCCCCGAGTGCTAACTGGACCTCAGCAGGACACAGAGCTGACCTGTCGTTTACTGGCAATTCTAGGAGATAGGGTGATGACCACTGAGCATAGCCTTTGAACCTCTTCCATAGCTTGCTTGCTTGCTTTTTTTTTTTCTCGTACACACTGAAGGTTTGCCAAGGGTTGAATCGAAAATGATTCCAGCTGCATTTATTTCAAAATTGCCAAGTAGGGCCACTCCTCCATCCAGTACTGTGCTATTCATTTCTAAATCAACATGGTGTGCTCAGACCACACGTCTCCCTCTGATCTTCAAAAAACATGCATTTATAGAGAAAAGTCATTTTGTGACAAAGCTTTACTGAAACCTGGAAAAGCATAGGAGACATCACAGATATGCAGATTCACTCAGAGATTCTGCAATAAGAATCTGATGTGTTAAAAAAGTAATCAAAACATACTCCATGCTAATGGGTATTCCATAGGTATACTTTTTTTTTTAAAAAAAGGAGGGGAGATGAACATTAATCCCTTCAGATCATTTTTTTCAAAGGCCAATGAACTCTAATTCTTTTTCTGAATTAGGACATTAAATAAGCACATTTATTGGGATTGACATATTGACACTACTATATATAAAACAGATAACCAACAAAGACCTACTGTATAGCACAGGGAACTCTACTCAATACTCTATAATAACCTATATGGGAAAGGAATCTGATAAAGAACAGATATATTTATAACTAAATCACTCTGCTGTACACCTGAAACTAACACAACATTGTAAATCAACTATACTCCAATATAAAATTTAAAAATTTTTTTAAAAGCACATTTGGCTTGATAGATCTGACACACAATTTCTCATTGTGTCTTTCTTATTAAACTTTAAAAAATGAGTCTGTTTTTAAAGATAGATTGGAGTCAGTGGTGTTCCTAAAGCTGGACCACACTGTGAAAATTAAAAGGAAATTAACATGCCATCTGTAATACAGGCTGTGTAGGTACCTCATCTCTAAGAAAATGACCCAATTCTCCCAAGTGGTAAAGCAAGTCTCTGAGTACATCACTCCTTTCCTCACTCTGCTCTAACTCCCCAACCAGCCCTGCTCCCAGTGGTAGAGCAAACCACCTCGTGGATTCAGGAGAAAGAAGATTGCTTAATAGAGCTCAATATACCAACTTGACATTTGGACTGTTAAAACTCCCTGACTCTGTTTCCAATTGTAAAACTTAAGCGTGGACTTTGCGGGGACTTCCCAGGTGGTCCAGTGGCTAAGACTCCACGCTCCCAATGCCGGGGACCCGGGTTCGATCCCTGGTCAGACCCCGCATGCCGCAACTAAAAAGATCTCGCATGCCGCAACTAAAAAGATCCCGCATGCCGCAACTAAAAAGATCCCTCAAGCAGCTAAGAACCCGCGCAGCCAAATCAATCAATAAATACAATTAAAACAAACAAATAACAATCATGGACTTTCATGCGAGGGACAAGGAGGCAATGTTCGTACACGTGCACGGATGGCAACCATGTTCCTTCCAGGAGCCATCTCGGAGCCTACACCGCTCCTCCTCCAGAGCTGACGCTGCCCTACAGTTTCCATGGCTACAGCCTCACCCCTAACACATCAGAACCCCTCTTTGTGGATCAAGCCTTCAAGCCTCAACTTGGCTCCTTTCTAACTATAAACGTACCTATACATTATCCTCGTCTTACAGGGCTCTGTGTTTCTGATTCTAGTTGCCATATATCCCCTGCTGGTTTTGATTTCTTCAAGTTCTCCCTCCTCTGGTCTTTCCCTCGCCTACAATTAAGCTCCAGCACTCAGCCCCTGAAGAAAAAAAAACTTTACTTTGTGCAGGACGTCCCTAAATCACTGTGTTCTCCCTCCTACCTTCCGGCACTAATTTCAGCTCCAACCTAGTTCTTGAATCCATCTGCTTCTCTTTGCCTTCATTGCCAGGATGCTGGTCCAAGCTATCATTAGTTCTCACCTGGACTCTTGATTGCAAAACGGAAAACTGATTGCGTTCCACCCTCCACACATCAGCAATCTCCAGATTGTTCTCAGACTCAGAGCCTCCCTATCATTTAAAAGACCCAGCAGGACTCCCGTCACACCCCTTGGCTCTTTCCACCCTCTTTCCACGTTGCCCGGAATATTCCTCTCCCTGCCCCTACCCCCAACTATTTTACTCCTGTTCGTCCTTCAGGTCTCAGCTCAGACCTCCTCAGGACCCTTCTTTGACCCCAGATGAGGTCATGTTCCGTGCGGGGCACCGTGTTTCCTCCCGCGGAAGCCTGACTCAGTTTGTGACGATTCACTTACTTTGGGTCACTATTTGATCAGCGTCTCTCTCCCACGAGACCCTAAGATCCACAAGCACAAAGTTTAGGTTACCTTGCTCACATTCGTGTCTACACTGAATGATACAGGTTCCGGCCCTTCTCAGGAACTCAGTAAATATTCACTTTTGTCAAATGTCAACCCTCCAGAAAGAGAAGTCTGGACTTACAGTCCCTGCTCCTGACTCCCGTTCTCTACTCATCACAACACCCCTTCCAGTCACACCGATGACTTCCTAATGGTCCCTCCTCCCTGTCCTCAAGACACCAGGCTCTCCACATCCTCCTGACTTCCGAGATAGATTTCTGCCCTCCTTATCTCTTTGGCCTCTTTCCCTGTCTCCTCTCTGCTTCCTCCTTAAATGCCGATTTCCCCGCAGAGTCTGACCTTTTCGCTCTTATCTATTCCCATTCTACACCAATGATTCGTTAACCTTTGGATACCTCCCAGAGTCTGATCAAAGTTACTGACACAGTCTCCCCCAGCACGCCAAGTGGAAACTCATAGAAACCATTGCTTATAATTTCTGCTGGTTATAGAGCCTTGAATCCTAATCACCAAATCACCGTGGATTCCAGTTAAGGACCCCATTCCACATGCTCTCCTGACACCATCTCCAACTTCTAACCACTACCATTGTCTGCTGAATCTCTTTCCAGCTCCGAATTCTCTTGAAATCAAGCCCTGACTTCAGATGGCTCTTTCTATCGCTTCCTAAGTGTCCTAAAAGCACCGTCAACAAGGAAACTCATTTCCTCAAACCTGCTACTTTTTCCTGCTTTTCCCATCTCAAGCAGTTGCCAAGCTAGATATCTTTCTGATTTTAAAGAATATCTTTTTTTCATCCATGGTGTTTCTACAAAACCAGCCAGGATTCTTCCCAGAAAAAAAAAAAAAAAGAAAAGAAGGAAAAAAAAAAAGAAACATTAATGTTCTCAATCCAATTTTCTTGTGGTTGTTGTTTGTTTGTTTGTTTTTAATTGAAGTATAGTTGACTTACCATGTTGTGTTAGTTTCAGGTGTCAATCCAATTTTCAAATAGTTTTTCAAAATGCATTCAACCTCTTTCCTGAAAACAAACCAATTCCAAAACAGACTGATGAATAAATTAAACATACACATGCAAAGAAAGGAATGATGAAATCATATTAACAGACCTCACCCACCCCTCGACACCGCCAAGAATATAATAAATGTGTTAAGGAACAATTGAAGAAGAAGACAGTGTCCTGGGTGTGAAATAGGGAAAAAAAGAAATACCATGAATGTGGCCCGCATCCCGACCGCAGCACCTCTGGAAGCTCCCTTATTTTATGAGCTGCCCTAATACCACAATTATGCTCCAAAACATCTTGGCCGGCCTCCTCCCTGACCCCTTATTTTTTCAAATTAACCCTCAGTTCTGCTGTGCTCATTCCACCAAGCATGCGTCTCCACTCTGTTCTGACTTTCCAAATTCTTCTCAAGGCCCAGGACAAATGATTCATGTTTGGGTAGCCCATCACCATCCAATGACCCCTCTCTGTCCAAAGCAGAACCTAAGCTCCACCTTCTCAAAAAAGCCTTCCCTGATTCAATTACGTCAGTAAATGCTTACCAAGCCCTGTTATGTGTACAGAGCTGTGTCCCGTGGAAGGATTGGTGAGGAGGTGAGGGGGGAGGGGGAGCTGCTGAAGGTACTAGAATAGAGAGGAGATAGAAAGAGGAACATAAGATAGCCTCCAACTCAAGGTGTCTATCATCCAGTAGAACAATTTTTCGGAAACAATACTAAAGCCAAGTGAAATGCTAGGCCGAAAGGCACAGGCATTAGGGTCCAAGTGGAGGCAAAAATAATTTCTCCTTTCTCTGAAATTGCGTCTTATTTGTACTCCTTTGTGGTTCTATGACTCTTATGTGTTAAGTATCCACAACTGGTTCAGAAAGCTTTCTGAGGGTAGGAACTACATTTTTCCTGTCTCTAAAGAAATCTCAAGAACTGGCCTTTGATCGGAGGAGAGGTGAGGGGGAGACAGAAGAGATAAGAGATCACCCCATTCAAAGGACAAGTGCTAATAAAGGGAGCTCATCTCATACTTATCATGAAGCAGTAGCAAATAATAACCAAGCCTGAAATGAACCACAACCTTTATTTTTCAAGGAATGCATCATTTACACACCAAAGGACATGCATCAGAATTTTCAACAATGTCATTGTCAATTAAGTTGGCCTCAAAGCATCCTCAGTTGAAAGTCAAGATAAAATATGTCTTCCAAGATCTCTTAGTAGTGACTGAGAGCTACATTTGAGGAAAAATGAATCAAAGTATCCGTGTTTAAACCCCACCGTTATTATCCCGTGAAGGTGATAGCAACGGTCCAAAGCAAAGCAAGCCAGGTCAAGTTGAAGCAGAAGCTGCTCTGGGCAGCCGACGTGGTACATGTCCAGCTGGTACAGTAGGTGGTTTGCTCTGGCCTATGAGTCACTCGGAAAGTGCAGTTCTCCACCAGGACTGTAGGCGCTAAGATCCGGTATTTGCTTTTAGACCGTGGGAGCAAAGACTAATAAGGAAAATACAGCAGAACAGCTGGGAAACAAGTTCCCTTCTGACTGCACAGAAAGCGCTACTGCAAAGTCATTTTCCATCCTAGAGACAGGGGTCCAAGAGGATGTGTGCTTTCCTGTCCTTCAAATTCATTTCTTTTGCCTCACTTATAGCTTTACACTCCCCCCTGCCCCTTAAAATGATACCAAGCTTCGACTCTGCTTTGTAACACGAAGCATGGCAAAAATATGTCATTGGACAAGCAGCTAAAAATTTTTTCATTTTAATGTTTTTCTTTTCTCCTTTCAAACACTGCCTATTCAGCAATTTTGAGATCCCAGATGTATGTCAGTGTTAGCTTGTAGGGTGGCATGATTTTACCTCTTCCGACCAAGACAATTTTCTAATTTCATATGATCCTTGTGATCTGTGTGACCGAAATGAATATTTGGACCTCATCAAACACTACTGGACAGAGAGAGAATTCTAGGAGCCTAAGAGAATGCAAATTAACACTCATCCTTCTCTTGATTTCAAGAGAGGGTGAACAGCCTTGTGAGGGTGATTGATGGTCAGGAAACCATCAATTCTCTTGGAAAACCACTTGGATTCCAGCAAAATCCCTGAACAATTGGAGTAAAACAGCTGTCGGAAGAACTCACATGTTTTAGGCACTATGGTTTATTGTTCAGTGCTTAGAATTAAAACTATTTTTTTGACCAGGCAATTTAAAAAAAAATTTAGCCCAGTGATAAATCCATTTTTCTGGATACAATGGTCTAGCAACACATTTCCCTTTATTAACATTCATTTTTGTGCCATGCTCAGTCCTGCAGTTTCAGTAACACTTTTCCTGACCTGGTTCTTCCTGTGAGATGTTAGTTATGAACAATATGTATTGGGGTGTTCCTATGGAAAGGATGCTATCTTTTTTAAAATTAATTTATTTTATTTATTCTTTTTTTTTTTTGGCTGCGTTGGGTCTTCGCTGCTGTGCGCGGGCTTTCTCTAGTTGATGCAAGTGGTGTCTACTCTTCGTTGTGGTGCGCGGGCTTCTCACTGTGGTGGCTTCTCTTGTTGTGGAGCATGGGCTCTAGGTGCACGGGCTTCAGTAGTTGCGGCACACCGGCTTAGTTGCTCCGCGGCACGTGGGATCTTCCCGGACCAGGGCTCGAACCCGTGTCCCCTGCATTGGCAGGCGGATTCTTAACCACTGTGCCACCACCAGGGAAGCCCAAGGATGCTATTCTTGTAGAGAATCTGCAAAATGTATAATCTCATTGAGGAAAAGTATACAAACTAATTATGCCTAGACATAAGTTATTTTTTTACCCAGACAGATCTGATCGACTTATAGCCTTTCAGCATCATCCTAGCCCTGTAGCTTTCCTGGCCCACAGCTCTGCTAAAATGAAGGAATAAAGCTGCCGAAGAGAAAATGCAAAATTAGTAATATCTCACTTATTTTCATGGCAGCTTCAGTTGATTGGAACTCTGCTGAGAAGAAGAGAAAGGAAAAGAAGTGGTGATTCCCTGGGGAAGGAAAGAAAACTACTGTAGAACAAGCCAGTTTGGAGGCAAAAAAGCTCTAACTCTCTCCAGAGACCTCACACGCCTATGCCTGTAACAGGATAGAAAAGCCACCAGCACATAGTAGGCCCTCAGAATGCTGAATGATGGAAAACGACTGCTCTAAATGATGACCCAAGACCTCAGTTATGAGATCATTCTATTTAATCGTACTTAGGTATGGCCAGAAGCAGAGAACACTTTACAATTTTTCTTCAAAAAGCTTTTTATATAATAAAGCAAATATCAGGCATGGACAATGGTTCTGTTGGTTCTAAAACAGAAACCGGGTTGTTGTCTAAAAGAAATGGAATTGTGTCATGCTCCAGCAGGAAATGGCCAAGTGTAGAAGTCTATACAAAAGGGCAATTTTAATTTCCGTTCCTTTGGGGCAATGTATGGTGTTTCTTTTTTTTTTTTTAATTTATTTATTTGATTTATTTATTTTTGGTTGCATTGGGTCTTCTTTGCTACACGTGGGCTTTCTCTAATTGCTGCAAGCAGGGCCTACTCTTTGTTGCGGTGTGTGGGCTTCTCATTGCAGTGGCTTCTCTTGTTGTGGAGCACAAGCTCTAGGTGCGCGGCTTTAGTAGTTGTGGCTCGTGGGCTCGGTAGCTGTGGCTCTCGGGCTCTAGACCGCAGGCTCAGTAGCTGCCGCACGTGGGCCCTAGAGCGCACGGCTTTCAGTAGTTGTGGCGCACGGACTTAGTTGCTCAGCGGTATGTGGGATCTTTGCGGGCCAGGGCTTGAACCCGTGTCCCCTGCATTGGCAGGCGGATTCTTAACTACTGTGCCACCAGGGAAGCCCCTGTATGGTGTTTCTTTACTGCACATACAGATGAAAGAAAATTGTCCTCTTCGACGTATTACTTTAGAATTCAAAAACATGCTGGATAACCAATAGGCATCTCACGTTTGTGGAAGCTGAGGTCCTCGCCTGTCTCCCCAAAATTGCTCTCCCACAGTCTCCCCATTTCCTTATTGGCAACTCCATCCTCTGGCCACCCAGGCCAAACCCCTGGGAATCATCGCTTTCCCTGACATCTCACAACTGATCCATCAGCAAATCCTCTTGGCCCTTCCTTCAAAATAGATCTAGAATCTAAATCCTTCTCAGCATGCCCACCACTAACACTCTGGGTCAAATCACCTCCATCTTCTGCCTGGATTATCGCAAAACCTCTCAACGAGCCTTCCTGCTCTCTGTCTTGCTCCCTTGAGTCAATTCTCCAGATATAATTCAGAGGGATCCTTTTAACATGTAAGCTGGACTTACACCCCTCCCCTGCTCAGACCCTCCAATGGCCCCCTTCTCATGCAGAATAAAATTAAAGCCCTCAATTCTTCCTGCTCTCTCCCCAGCTCACTCTGCTCCAGCCCACCAGCTTTCTTGCTGGTCCTTGAAAACGCCAACGCCAGCTCTGCACTCTGTCTGGAATGTTCTTCCCCAAACATCCTTCTAGCTCACTCCCTCACCTCCTGCAGGCTCAAATGCCACCTCCATGAAGCCCTCCCTACTAACCTATTAAAAATGGAAACATACCTCCTACCACCTCACCTGGCGTTCCCCATCCTCCTCTCTTGCTTTCTTTTTTTAATTTTTAAAAAAATTTTATTGAGGGACTTCCCTGGTGGTCCAATGGTTAAGACTCCGTGCTCCCAATGCAGGGGGACCGGGTTAGATCCCCGGTCAGGGAACTAGATCTCACATGCCGCAATAAAGATCCCGCGTGCTGCAACTAAGACCAGGTGCAGCCAAATAAATAAATATTTTTTTAAAAATTTTTATTGAAATATAGTTGATTTACAGTATTGTGTTAGTTTCAGGTGTCCAGAAAAGTGATATATATAGATAGATAGATAGATAGATAGATAGATATTCTTTTTTAGATTCTTTTCCATTATAGGTTATTACAAGAGAGATATTGAGGATAGTTCCCTGTGCTATACAGCAGGTCCTTGTTGTTTATCTATTTTATATATAATAGTGTGTATCTGTTAATCCCAAACTCCTAATTTATCCCTCTCCCCACCTTCCCCTTTGGTCACCATAAGTTTGTTTTCTATGTCTGTGAGTTTGTTTCTGTTTTGTAAATAAGTCATTTGCATCATTGTTTTAGATTCTGCATTTACGTGATATTATATGATATTTGTCATTCTCTGTCTAACATACTTCATTTAGTATGACAATCTTTAGGTCCATCCATGTTGCTGCAAATGGCATTATTTCATTCTTTTTTGTGGCTGAGTAATATTCCTTTGTGTGTGTGTGTGTGTGTGTGTGTGTGTGTGTGTGTGTATATATATATATATATATATATATATATATATATATATATATATATATATTAATACCACATCTTCTTTATCCATTCTTCTGTTGATGGACACTTAGGTTGCTTCCATACCTTGGCTATTGTTAATAGTGCTGCTATGAACTTTGGGGTGCACTTATCTTTTCAAATTAGAGTTTTCTCCAGATATATGCCCAGGAGTGGGACTGCTGGATCATATGGCAACTATAGTTTTAGATTTTTACAGAACCTCCATACTGTTCTCCATAGTAGCTGCACCAAATTACATTCCCACCAGCAGTTTAGGGGTGTTCCTTTTCTCTCCTGCCTTCTTATTCTCCAACACTTGCCATCAGCTAACATGCTCCATACCTGGCTTCATTTATTATCAGGCCCTCCCTACTAGGATATAAACCCCACGAAAGCAAGAACGTGTGGCTGTGTGTTCATTGCTGTGTCCGCAGCCCCCAGAATGGTGCCTGACACAGAGTAAGGGGATTAGTAACTGAATGAATGACTGCCGTGATAGACTCAATGTTCTGTCTTGGGCTAGGTGGCTGTATCACTTCTAGTTCAGGGAACACACACCTGGAACCTCTTGCATGAGGCACACCCCGTGCTCTGCAGGATCTAGGGGTGTAGAGGTGAACTGGAGAGGCCACCCTTGCCTTTGTGGAGCTGACAGTCTGGTCTAGCGAAGGAGACATTAGAACATGGCAAGCATCAGGAACAGAGATGCTCAGGAAACAGGTCACAAGGACCCTCATTCTAGTCTAGGGGCTCAGGAAAGGCCTACCATGAAGAAGTGACATTAACACTGGGACCTGGTTGACAGTACAGTTGGCCAGATGCAAAGAGAGAAGAGAATATTCCAGGCAGAGGAAAGAGCAGGACAAAGTCTGAGGCTGAGAAAATTAGATCCAGCTCATTGGAGGATAATGAGAGAGGACAATGGCAGAGACAGAGACAGAGGGACATAGTATGGAGAACCAGCTCCAGGAGGATCCTGGGCTTTATTCCCAGGCAGTGAGAAGTCAGGCTTTAAGTGATATGATCAGATTTGCAAGTTTTTAACATTTGCTCTCTATTAGGAGAAATGACTTGAAGACAGGCACGAATGGATGCAGCGAGATAATTTAGGTGGCCAGAGCTGATAGGGGTTTGCCCTAGGCTAGTGGTCATAGGAAGGACGTACCAGGAACGTAGTATGAGTTTATATAAAACTATCATCTTTACTCAGGTACTCCATCTCCCTCAAACCCTCATGATTCAAATCACCCAACAACCTGAACAATGAGAGAGGATAGAGTTGTAGATGAACTAAGATAAAAATGATTCTATTATTACAATTTTATGTTTATTTTAGAAACATATTGCAAAGTATGTTAATATTGTCTTGTTATTTATATTGCAGGAATAATCAAAACAAAATATTTTAGAGCATTTGCCAAATTAAATGTGCCATTAACAAAGAACAAAAATGGTGTTCTTAATGGTGTTAAAGAAGATAAAGCCCAGAAAAGTATTTTACTCCATTTTACAATTGAGGAAATTGAAGCTCAGAAAGGTTAAGTCACTTCCCCAAGGTAATACAGCAAAAAAGTGATAGAGCTAGGACTTAAACCTAGTCTTTTGGACACCAAGTCTGGTTTCAATCCACTGACTTTTCTCTACAGTGCTAAGTGTGTATCAGAGTCCTTTGATGTATGACCCTGTCTGATTTAATCCCTCCTTCAGGATTTTACTTATGAGAAATAGTTTCACTTGTTTATTAAGTGTCCCCTATGTGTACAATGCCAGGCTCTGTGGACACATGATGGGTAAGACCAGGTCCTGACCTCAAGGGACTTACAGCCTTGTAAACAGTGATAACACTGTCTGCAAAATGCTAAGAGTACAGGATGGTAGGGGCATGTCTGGGGAGCACAGACCTGGGTGCGGGAAGGGGTAGGGTCAGGGGAAACTTTCTTGAGGAATTTCATCTAAGTTACCCAAGTGGAGCCCTTCCCAATGCCCCTAAAACCTCGCTCCAGAATGAATTCCCAAAGAGGATGCACTTTCCTGCCTGTCTCATATTTTCTTTCCAAAATAACAATTACATGTTACTTCTAGAAAGAGCTTTATTTCTTCAAATTATTTTTTATGTTTTTTTTTTTTTAATTTTTGGCTGTGTTGGGTCTTCGTTGATGTGCACGGGCTTTCTCTAGTTGCGGCGAGCACTGGCTTCTCTTGTTGAGGAGCACAGGCTCTAGGCGTGTGGGCTTCACTGGTTGTGTGCACAGGCTTAGTTGCTTCGAAGCATGTGGGATCTTCCCAGACCAGGACTTGAACCTATGTCCCCTGCATTGGCAGGTGGATTCTTAACCACTGCGCCACCAGGGAAGTCCCTAGAAAGTGATTTTTACAAAGTGATTTTTGCATACAGTATCTCATTGCATTCCCACTACCATCCTAGGGAAACAGGCCACACGGGTGTTACAATTTCTATTTTATAAGTGAGGAAAATGGGGACTCGAGAGGCTGGGTGACATTGTGCAATTTCGCACATCCGAGCAGGGAGCGCAGCCTAGAACCCGGGTTTCTAGACTTCTGGTCTACAGCTGTTTCCATTCAATCCCAAATGTCTCAGGGAGTTTACATTCTCTCCTTCCTGACAGTTTCTTCCCGCCTATTTTCTTCCCTTCAGGCACTGTGTACCTCCTGGGGCCCTTAAGCCTGTGAGCTGGCCGGAGAGAACATTTACAGAATAATTCACATATGACCGGAAGATAAGTTAGTGCTTGGTAGGTAAATTCCTAAAGGAACCAATCAATTTAATTCAAAATAAACATACCCTGGGCTCACTACCATTAATTAAAAACTTTCCAACATGACTTGATAATAATTTTGAAGGGAAGGGAGGGAGAAAGAATGGCAGGAATGAACAGTGCAGTTTCCTCCTCTTTATCAGGCCTGGAACGAGCTGTACTCCTCAATTCTGGGAGTACATGTTGCTTTTATTTAACTCATTAGTCACAGGTTAAATGAAGCAACTGAAAAACAAAAAATGTGGCAAGAAGGAATCCACACACAGATGCTGGTCATCAGAGAAATAGAAATACACGAATCGCAAACTATGAAAAGTAGGAAAACAAATTCATCTGAAATAAAAATGGCAATTTCAAGGTCACTTTTACTTAAGGGGTAATCTCACGATAAATGTGAAAGGAATCCACCACCCTTAGAAAGACTAAGGTTTGTGAACTAGATCACTGATGTTTCCAAATTTACTCCCGGTATACATGGGTATGCTGTGGGGCGAGGCCTTGCGGGGTCAGTTATTATGCACAGTCCTAGGAAATCGGGGAATATGGGCTTGGATTTACGGGGTAAAATCTGTTCAAGGGACTTCGGGGCCCCCGGCCTCACTTTCTAATTCTAGAAAGCACGAGAATTCATTTTCTACAGGTCCGGTCTGACAATGCAGGCAGATCCAAGCACTTTTTCTCTTGAACAAAGGAGTAACCATGCCCAAAGCCCAGTCCAACCTGAAATACCAGATTTCCTACTGAGAAGTCAGCCCAGAGGCCTGTCCCAGCAACTTCCTACCCTGTTTAACCCCTTCCTTTCCTCCTGCGGGGCCCCGGAATTCTACCTTCAAATACCATGAAGATTATTTGAATTTAAAATACATGTATATCTCTGAACATCCTCACATCTAACTACTTTTTAGAGATAAGTATGCATAACATTCTTCATACACACATCATTATTCTAAACAGTACTGAATGAGAACACTGCAGGAGATAGTAAATAGTACCACCAATCACTACAAAGTTATATATTCATCTTTCTAATTCATATACCTTTTTGGATAAAAAAATTAATTAATAGCTCTGATCATTTTTCAAACTATATCACCAAGAAATTTTGAGCTGGTCCACAAATAATATAGATCAGATGTCTCTTAAATCACCAAAATCTCTCTATTACTAAACTTTACACATTCCCATCCAGTAACTGAAAATACAAAGTTCCAAACTGAGTTTCTTTGATTCCAGTTGTTGAGATTCCTGTTGTCTTTTTTTTTTTTTTGGTTGCGCTGGGTCTTAGGTGCGGGGGAGGCGGGCGCCTTAGTTGCAGCTCGTCAGCTCATTGGTTGTGGTATGTGAACTTCTAGTTGCGGCATGCAGGATATAGTTCTCTGAGCAAGGATCAAACCCTGGACCCTGCATTGGGAGCACAGAGTCTTAACCACTGGACCACCAGGGAAGTACCCCTGTTCTCCTTTTTGTTTGTTTGTTTATAATTTATTTTTGGCTGCATTGGGTCTTCGTTACTGTGCGCGGGCTTTCTCTAGTTGCAGAGCATGGGCTTCTCATTGCGGTGGCTTCTCTTGTTGCAGAGCACAGGCTCTAGGCATGTGGGCTTCAGTAATTGTGGCACGTGGGCTCAATAGCTGTGGCTCGCGGACTCTAGAGTGCAGGCTCAGTAGTTGTGAAGCACGGGCTTAGTTGCTCCGCGGCATGTGGGATCTTCCCAGACCAGGGCTCGAACCCGTGTCCCCTGCATTGGCGGGCGGATTCTTAACCACTGCACCACCAGGGAAGTCCACCCCTGTTGTCCTTTTTGAAAGTCAGTCTTTAGGCTCTGGAGTTTAGTCTTGTGATCTTTCTTAATCTCAATGCATGTAATAGCAGTATCTCTTTCTCCTCTTCTGTTTAATTTATGTAGGGTTTTTTTTAAGTATTAGATATGAAGAGTTTTGGTAGTTAAAAATCCTGTGAACAGAAAAATAGTAGACTCTGAAGCATCCTTTTTTTTTTTTTAAGTAATTCTTTATTTTATTTATTTATTTTTGGCTGTGTTGGGTCTTCGTTTCTGTGTGAGGGCTTTCTCCAGTTGTGGCGAGCGGGGGCCACTCTTCATCGCAGTGCGCGGGCCTCTCACTATCGCGGCCTCTCTTGTTGCGGAGCACAGGTTCCAGACACGCAGGCTCAGTAGTTGTGGCTCACGGGCCTAGTTGCTCCGCGGCATGTGGGATCTTCCCAGACCAGGGCTCGAACCCGTGTCCCCTGCATTGGCAGGCAGATTCTCAACCACTGCGCCACAAGGGAAGTCCCAGAAGCATGCATTTTTTATCAAAAACTAGTAAAGAAATGTAAATGAGAGTGCAATTTTTTTCTCCCGTGCAAGAGCGAGCTATACCGTTTCTGTTTTTCCTTTTCTTCTTCCTTTTTTTTTTTTTTTTGCCTATGAAGTTAGGCAAGATAAAAAAACAAATACTCTTTGATAGCAGAAATGTAGAGGAAATGAACACTTTCAAACACTGTTGGTAAGAGTATAAATGAGTAAAAACCTATTTGGAACGTAAGCTAGCAATTAGTATACAAAGACTCAATCATTTCCTTTGATCTGATCATTCTGCTTTGATCCATTTATTCTAAGGAAATAATTAAAGATGCACAAAACTTTTGGGTAAAAGATGTTCATTTCAACACAATTTTTAATGGTGAAAATTGGAATCATCCAAGGGAGAACTGAAGAACTAAACGCAATTCCCTGATTACTAGTGGCCAAGGAACCAGCCAGACATCTTTACTTCTTACTTCTGGATCTACTCTGCACATTAATGTAACTTAATCTGTGCACTGGATTCTTCCGAAACCGAGTCAATGAGTTTAATAAATTGTAGATAATCTGCCAATCAGTCAAGGTTCTGACTTAAATTACTAAAATTCAAGAACTGTATTAAACTTTTCTGCCCATGAGTAAACAATTTCTTTATTTTAAAAGTTTTTCATTTTCCTGGGTAAGAACCCTACCAACAAACAGCAATTTGTTGCGATTGATATTAACATGATCCAATTTGTTCTCTTACAGCTGAATACAGCCCTATTTATTTATTAACATTTAACTAACATAACTAAATGAGTAATTTTAAAATAAAATATTTTTAAAGTACTTTCTCTAATGAGATCTATGCAATTCACATGACAACTTCCTCGCGGAATGAGCAATGTGACAATTAGCTTGTCACAGGCAGTGAGTGGTGCAAGAATTTTACGTGCATTGATTCACTGAATCTTCAGTCCAGCCCTAGGAAGTGGGTGCTGTTATTGTCCCCCTTTTACACATGAGTAAGCTGAAGTATGAGAGCTTCAGTAATTTGTCCAGTAACCCAGCTAGGAAATAGCAAAGCTAGAATCGGAATCCAGGCAGTCAGCATGGAGGTCTCAACCACCTGCCACATCGCTATTAAAATACAATAATTAGATACAAATGAAATAATTAAAATTTACATAACCTAGATTAATATTGAAAACACATTGGGCTTTTGGTTAAATCGAAGCAGGGGAGGGAGGGAAGAGATGATCACATAAGGTTTATCAAGAAGGTAATGATGCCAAAACCTTCACTGGGCCTCAGGGAGGGGAAGTGGCTGGTGAAGAACATTCTAGGCCAACAGCACCATGTGATCAAAAGAACAGACTCAGAAAAAAAAAAAAAAAAGAACAGACTCAGGAGTGATCGGCTTGTCCCTGAGGCTGGAATACCAGCGATGAGGAGGAAGGAAGGGCAGTCAATGATTAGAAAGCAAGGACTGTCTTTTATCTTGTCTCTGTATTTTGTGTCTCTTAATTTTGGTTTTTTATTTTATTTTTTTCTTTCTGGGAGAAATAAAGGTGGAAGAATTTTAAGTGGCAGAATGACACAACCAGGTATGTTTTCTAAGGAGCCATCACTCTGGCAGCAGTGTGAAAGGTGGGTTGGAGAATGGAAGATTTGGGGACCAATAAGACCAGTTAAAAGGCAAGAAATATAAATAACTGCAGAGGACTTCCCTGGTGGTACAGTGGTTAAGAATCCGCCTGCCAATGCAGGGGACATGGGTTCAAGCCCTGGTCCGGGAAGATCCCACATGCCGTGGAGCAACTAAGCCCGTGCGCCACAACTACTGAACCTAGGTACCTAGAGCCCATGCTCCGCAACAAGAGAAGCTACCGCAATGAGAAGCCCACGCACCACAACGAAGAGTAGCCCCTGCTCGCTGTAACGAGAGAAGGTCCGCATGCAGCAACGAAGACCCAACGCAGCCAAAAATAAATTAATTAATTAATTTAAAAAGAAAAGAATGTTCACCAAAAAAAATTTTTTTTTAAATAGTAACTGCAGGGCAGTTGGATTGGAGAGGAAGGGACAGAGTCAAAGCTTCGTTTAACAGATAGAATTCAGGGCTTTGATCACCAATTAGATGTGAGGGATTAAAGAAACAGTGATGTGACAGGTAATTGGCTAAAGAAAACTTACTTAAATACATATATATGCATATATTTTAGAGGCACCATGCTGAGTAAACTACTTGCCAGAAGACCATGTAAGTTCCAAAGGGGAATTTACTTTTTTTTCCTTCCTTGTATTTCCCCTCCTTATAACATCCTGAATCACAATCGTTCTGTTTTCACTTTTAATTACTGAGTCACTTCAAGATAAACACAGAATGAAAGACAGAATTGGTTTCTCAATCATCTTTCCATAATCAAGTTTCTTTTGAATTTGTTAAGGACCCAAGAATGCACATCGAATATAGACAATTCCTAATAACCTTGTTTTTTAAAACATAAAAGTTGTTTTTAAAGTATAGACCTGACTCTGACATAGAAATGCAAATACCATAAAAATTTCCGTTTTACCTCTTTCAGATTTCACCCTTTAAGTAGTCAGTTTCCTAAAATACATCTAAAGGAATACAATTATAAATTTACGTTCTAGAGGAAAATTAAACAATCAGCTTGAGTATCTTAGTTGATAGTAAATGTGCCTTTGTCTCATCCAATTTGCAATTCTGTTCTAACTGAGGAGAGCAAGCTGTCCAAATAATTGTCAAAGACTGATAAAATGAAGAACTAAGAAATACATATTTAAATTAAATAATAAAAGCCTTTGAAAACTACTAAAAGCACTAAAAAACAATGATCTCCCAAGAACCAGAGAGTGGCATCTGAAAACCCCATACAAGAAACAGTAAGAATGACACACCAGAGAAGCATGTAACAAATCCACTGTTCTCAGAGACAGGACACAGATGTCTGCTAAAGCTGCATGTCCCGACCTCCATGGTTAGGAGGCTGAATTACAGCCTAATTAGAGCCAGAGAAGAAGCCTTTGTCTCTTTCTTCTCCCAAGAGATGCAAAGGTAAAGCTGGAATTGTAATTTTCTGGGCGGCCTGGACCAAGCATAGTTTTGCACCATTCTCTAAAGTAAAAGAAAATTATATGAAGGAAAAGCCGTAATGGAAATATAAGACATCAGAACAATGACAAAGAAAGCTTGTTCAGAAAAATGACAGAGTACATGTATTTTCTAAATCCAGTAACATTCCCTTTTATCTATAACTGCTGTTACTAAGTATTAATGGGAATAAGAAAAAGTATACCGGCTTTTAAGTCAGACAGACCACCACCACTCGGGAGCTGTGTGATCTTGGGCAAGTTACTCAACCTCTCTGACACTTCATTTCCTTCATCTGCCAAATGGTGGTAATGATACCTATAATTATACTTTTCAAGAGATGGTATAAAAATTAAATGAAGTAATAAATGTAAATAAATAAAACCTCTAACATAATGCCTGGCATATAACAGAAATGGTCATTACAATAGTATGCCTGAAGGTTCTTCATTGACCTTGTATTTGTAAAAAATAAGTTATTAGAGGTCTTTTTCCCTTTTAGCACCAAGTGAGGCAAAGTTGACTCTTCTCCTCCTGCTTGTCCAACCCGGCCTCATCTTATGATTTGAATCATGGCCAAAAAAACAAAAACAAAAAAAACCCAAACAAACAAAAACACTTGTGTGCTTACTGTGTGTGTCTAGGAGCATGCTAAGTGCCGTGCTAGATACAAAAGAAGAGAAAGGACGTTCTCCGTCCTCATGGGCCCTGCAACAATACAAACAAGAAAGTGAGACCTCCATAGATGAAACAACTGGAATCAAGCTTAAAAATATAAGGTCCTGGGGCTTCCCTGGTGGCGCAGGGGTTAGGAATCCGCCTGCCAATGCTGGGGACACAGGTTCAAGCCCTGGTCCAGGAAGATCTTACGTGCCGCGGAGCAACTAAGCCCGTGCGCCACAACTACTGAGCCTGTGCTCTAGAGCCCGTGAGCCACAACTACTGAGCCCATGTGCCACAACTACTGAAGCCCGCACACATAGAGCCTGTGCTCTGCAACAAGAGAAGCCACCGCAATGAGAAGCCTGTACACACCACAGTGAAGAGTAGCCCCCGCTCACCACAACTAGAGAAAGCCCGCACACAGCAACAAAGACCCAAGGCAGCCAAAAAAAAAAAAAAAAAAAAAAAAAAATATATATATATATATATATATATATATATATATGTATATATAAGGTCCAGCACAAGATTACATGATATCGACTGGATAACCATGGCGACTCACAGTGGGAAGAACTGATGTGGGTTAGAGCACTGATGCTCAAACTCTCTGTGGTGAGAGACCAGTTTTGTTTTGATTTCCAATCCATCGCGAACCAAGAAGTGGTCCTATTGCCCATGGCCGCAACACAGCTCAGGCTACACCCAGTTCATCACCTAAGTTTGACAGCACTGAGGATGCTCTATGCCTTGTCAACAAGACAAATTCATCCGTCACGTGCTTGGATGCTGGGGTAATGCTAAATTGCCAAAAAGCTTTTAAATGCTATTCTCTATTTCTCTGCTCATACTGTTGCAGACCAGTAACAAACAGTTTGTGAACTAGTTTTGAACTTGTAGTCTGTGGGCTACTCTCCAAGTTGTCCGGAGCTGGACCTAAGGGGAAGGGTTTTGACTGTTCCAGAAGGAGCAGTGGCAGACAGACAGAGAAAGGTCTGGGGGCTGGGATGAGCCCTGCATGTACTGGGATAATTATTTTTATCACAACTTGGAACAAATCAGCAGAATTTGGGGCAGGGTCTAAAAAGGTAAAGCAAGCACCTCTATATCTCATAATGCAAGGGAACAATTCATTCAGTAGGGATCCCGAAAACAATAAAAAGGAGAGGACCTACAGGAAGCGTTCCCAAACTGTCACCTGATTGGCTTATGAGCTACTGAGGAGGAGAGTCAAAGGCACACCCCTCAGTAAGAACATCAGCACTGTGTTTGTGGGTGCATCTCAGGGGTCCCCTTAGTCATCAAAGCAAAAGAAGCAGGAATGGGTTCAAAGTTTGGGGCAAGTTCTGCCTGTGATGCAGCAATGAGAGCAGGCTCTCAAGCCACACTATCGGAGTTCAAATCCCAGCTCCTCCGTTTACTTGCTGTGCCATCTTGGGCCAGCGGCTTGATCTTCCTTCACTTTGGTTTCTTCAACTGTCAAGTGGGGGTAACAATAGCGCCTTCCTCACAAAGGATTGTTGTGAGAACTGAATGAGGTCATGCATGTAAATCCCTTAGAACAGTGCCTGGCACCCTGCAAGGGTTAGCTATTATCATTATTACCACTACTGCTACTATTATTATTACTACTATTACTCATTATTATTAGACTTTTCTCCTCTGACAGGTTCATCCCCAAGGCCAATTTTAGAGGTATTTAAGAAGTCTTCATCCCACACCCTTGAACTCAGATGATGAACCCCTGATATTCAAAAGCCCCCAGTCCAATAATTCAAAAAGATGCATGCAACACTATGTTCATAGCAGCACTATTCACAATAGCCAAGACATGGAAACGACCTAAACGTCCATGGACAGTGAATAGATAAATAAGATGTGGTATAGATATACAATGGAATACTACTCGGCCATAAAAAAGAGTGAAATAATGCCATTTGCAGCAACATGGATGGGCTTAGAGATTATCATACTAAGTTAAGTCAGAGATTATCATACTAAGTGAAGTCAGAAAGAAAGACAAACAACATATGATATCACTTACATGTGGAATCTAAAATATGACACAAATGAACCGATCTACGAAACAGAAGCAGACTCACAGACATAGAGAACAGACTTGTGGTTACCAAGGGGGAGCAGGGGAGAGGGAGGGATGGATTGGGAGTTTGGAATTAGCAGATGCAAACCACTATATATAGAATGGATAAACGACAAGGTCCTACTGTATAGGGCAGGGAACTATATTTCATAGCCTGATTTACTGTACAGAAGAAATTAACACAACATAGTAAATCAACTATATTTCAATAAAATTTAAAAAAACAAAAACAAAAAAAAACAAAAACCCCCAGTCCAAACAGACCGCTTGAAAAGACTTCTTTCCTTGGCCCCCTTTCCCGGTTAGTTGCTACTTAGGCCCTTCAAAGCCCCGTTCAGATGCACATAAGCTGTATTCATTAGGAACTGCATGCAACTGTGTGGAGTGGAAAGCCAGCTGCTGCGCCTCCATCAGGTAGGGGCTAATTGTCAGCACCTACCAAAAAGTCAGGGGGTGGAAAATCCGGGGCTGGTGCAGCAGGTCTTCGACATCCTCAAGACCCTGGGCTCCTTTTACCTTTCTCCTCCACCATCCTTAGCATGTGACATCAGTCCCCATGTCAATCCATGAATGTCCCCATCAGGCAGGAAGCGGAACAAAGAGCCGAGGATGAAGAGGTGGCACCTGTACCTGGAAAATAGCACCCACCCAGCATTCTCGTTGGTGGAGGCTGTGACAGGTGGACATCCCAAGTTGTAGAGGAGGTAAAAAAAAGGAGTTTTTAAAGCTGGATAGTTTGCTGATCCAAACACAATCTGGATTCTGTTCATAACAAAAAAGGAAAGAATGATTATTGGAAAGATAACCAGCAAAGATGCTTTCCTTGATGCCTAAAATTGTAAGATATTTTCATAGCATCATACACTCCTCCTTCATAAGTCACTTAGATGTACGTTGTAATTCAGTAATTTCTTACGTGAATAACTTTTAATATCTTTCTCACAACAGAACATAAGCTTTAGGAAGGTGGGAACCATGTGTCTCCTGCTCAGCTGACCCCAGGACCCTCAGGGCCTAGCCCAGTGCCTTATGTACAGTAAGCACACAATAAATAGATGCAGAATTGGCCAAAAAAAAAAAAAAAACTTAATAAAAGCTAATGAATATACTTATTAGCTGTAGACAATTAACTTCACTTTATTCTCGTTTAATCTCAGACTAGAAATTTTTTATATGCCTTATAAGGTTAATGTTATGAAGAATATGTGAAAAGAAAATCAAGAAACACTGGGAAAATATGTTGGGTAAAAACTTGATCCATGTGGTAAGAGAAAAAACAGAACCTTACTATTCATAAGGGATATGCTTTAAGGTCATGGGAATAGAGAAATATCACATAGGAAAATGCCAGGAATATCACTATATTACTTGGTATTAAGTACTGGAGGTAGAGACATATTTAGATATGGCTGCCTTTTTCTTTTCTCCTCTTTCTCTCCTCCCAGTAAAAGACAGACATGTTTTTATAAGCTGAATTAAACTACTCAGGGGAACTCATTTACCAGTAGAAGGTGATCTTTGTTCACTCACTTAACCAACACTTGTGGGAACATGCCCTGTATTAGATCCCAGGAGAGCAACAGTCCTTAAACAAACTCGGTCTTGACCCACATGACACTGTGTGCCCGGTGGGGTAGTAGGGCAAGACAATAAAGCAGTAAACGGGGCCTTCCCTGGTGGCGCAGTGGTGAAGAATCCGCCTGCCAATGCAGGGGACACGGGTTTGAGCCCTGGTCCGGGAAGATCCCACATGCCGCGGAGCAACTAAGACCGCGAGCCACAACTACTGAAGCCCGTGCGCCTGGAGTCCGTGCTCCGCAACAGGAGAAGCCACCGCAATGAGAAGCCCGCGCACCGCAACAAAGAGTAGCCCCTGCTCACCGCAACTAAAGAAAGTCCGCGCACAGCAACGAAGAGTAGCCCCCGCTCACCGCAACTAAAGAAAGTCCGCGCACAGCAACGAAGACCCAACACAGCCAAAAATAAATAAATAAATTTATATTAAAAAAAAGTAAACAGATTTACTGCTGGTCATAAATGCTATGAGGTGCTGTGCATAGAGTAATGAGAGGGAGGTGACATTGAAGCCACCACCCGAGAATGAGAAGGTAACCATTGGAACAGCCAGGGAAAGAACGCCAGGTGGCCAGAACATCACAGGCAAGGGGAGAGCTTGATATGGTCCATTTCTCTGATGGCATCTCTTACCACTCACCTTGACTCACTGGCCAGCCCTGCTGGTACTTGAACATGCCATGCATGCTCTTGCCTCAGGCCCTTTGCATGTGCTGTCCTGCCACACTCTACTTAAACACTCTTCCCCTGCACCTTCCTGTTATTCACTCTGATTCAGATCTCTGCTCAATAAAGTAATAAGGAAACGGATGATGCTACAATGATATCCCTTCCTGCATTAATTCAACACATAGGGATTGAACACTTATTATGTGCCAAGTACAGCCTCAGGACCTGGGATATAATGATCAGATGCAAGATTAATTTCCTGCTCTCACAGGTACTGCATCCTAGTTGGGGAAGTGGACAGTAAACAAACAAACATAAAATGTCAGATAGTGATACATGTCAGAGGATGAGAGTTTCTATTTTAGATAGGGTGGTCAGAAGAGGCCTCTTTGAGCAGAGAGCCGAATGATCTAAGTAAGCCATGAGAAGACTGG
Organism: Balaenoptera physalus; assembly: GCF_965194825.1. Taxonomy (NCBI): domain Eukaryota; kingdom Metazoa; phylum Chordata; class Mammalia; order Artiodactyla; family Balaenopteridae; genus Balaenoptera; species Balaenoptera physalus. The sequence continues at coordinate 190,372,600 of NC_138882.1, forward strand.
GGGGAAAAAAATGGAAGCAGAGACACAGCAAATGCAAATAAGGCAGAAGCTATTTTTTGAAAAACCACAAGAAGATATCTCAACAGAGCTGTTATATAAAAATTACATAAAAATGCTGTGTCCCCCAATAAAGATAGGTTGAAGTCCCAGCCCCCAGAACCTAACAATGTGCTCTTGTTTGGAAAAGGTGTCTTACAGAAGTAACTAGTTAAGATGAGATCATAGTAGAGTTAGCTGGGCCCTTATTGTTAATCCATATTGGATTAACAACATGACCAGTGTCCTTACAAGAAGACCATGTGACGATGGGGGCAGAGATTGGAGGGATGCAGCTGCAGGTCAAGGAGCACCAAGGATTGGTGGCCACCACCAGAAGCTGGAAGAGGCAAGGAAGAATCCTGCCTAGAGTCCCAGGGAGGATGGCCCTGGCGACACGTTGATTTTGGACTTCTGGACACCAGAGCTGTGCACCAGTACATTTCTGTTGTTTTAAACCACCCAGTTTGTGGTGCATTGTTATGACAACCCCAGGAAACAAATACAGATGCCTATCAGACATCCAAGGTCTGGAGTTGAGAGGAGAGTTTGGGGCTAAAAATGTCAATTTGGAGATATAATTTTAACACCATGAGCAAATAGACTGGACTTCACTATAGCGCAAAATCCAACAGTCTGCTACACACAGGCTACAGGAGTTACATAAACATGAGCAGAGGCCAACCTCTGAAGTAACAAGATGGTCTACATTCTAAGACACCTGCACAAATTTAAGAAGAGTAGAGCGATCACCATAGTATCAGATTAAATCAATGCCAGAGCAAGAAGCATCAGCAGATAAAATCACCATATAATGGTAAACCGCTAGGCAATAAAAACATAACACTAAATTCATGTTCCAATGAATATAATAAAAACGTCTTAAGTGGTGGAAATGCGGCCAATAAACATATATAATGGTAACCAAGATCTCAATACTTACCCAAGCGACAGAATTAAGTATCGAAGAATTAGACAAAGAAAGTAGCCCAAGATCATACGATAAGTGAGATAGAATGAGCAGATGTAAATGAAGAATACTGGCAAGTCAACACTCAACTTCCTTTACCAGTATACAGATCTCTCTCCTAAAAAGTTTCCAAATTCTAGAACAGAATTTGGTTATATTCTTAGATCCAAATAAAAACAAAAAAATGAACAAAAATAAAAAGTACCTTGAAGTAATCTAAACCTACACACTGTGAAACAACATCTAGAATGGGATAAAATTCAGAGCATGTCAGACTATTTTCACAGTGACTAAGATACATATAATACGTCAATTTATAAAATGCTGTCTTAAGGTTTAAGCCTTGTTCATTAGGCTCTTGGGGGTGAGAAAAGTCTGCCTGGGAGTACTGTCTTCCATCCCTCAGACTGCCGTGGCTGGCTCGGCTGATTGGTCAGGCCCTATGCATCCCTCCCCAGAGCTCAGGCCCCATCTGGAGGGAGCAGGCTGAGCTTTTCCTGGAGAAGCTGTTGTTCCCTTTACAGAAACTTTACGAAGTTTTCTTTTCTTTTTCTAAAAAGTCCCTGAAGATGCTCATTTTTAACGAACTCTCATTGTATCTAAACACCGGGTCCAAATTTTTATTCCAGCAGCCTGATAATCAGATTAAAAATGGTGTAGAATCCGTTTTAACAAACAATGATTCTCAGACTCCAGTGAGTGTAAGTGGGTGTCTGGCAGCGGGAGGGATTTCCTGCCTCCTGTGTTTGATGACATCTCTAGTTATGACATTGCTATGTCACTAAGACACGTAGCTTGCCAAACCTCATCCAGGACATTTATGTGGGTTTTCCCGAACTCCCTTCAGCAACTTAAATCCTCGATGTGATTGCCAGCTACCAGGGAAATTAAACAGGGAATATTCAGGAAATATAAAGTGACTAACAGTTCATAGTTGCACAATTGTTTCTCACGGGCATTTTCCACGGCTGGGAAACAAACTTGAGGATACAGTAGAACCCCATAAAGTGTTCACAGACTCTGAGGTTCAGAGTCTACTGACGTATGCAGACATTTCTGGTCCTGTTCCTGGAAGGACGGGGTGTTTTTGTCATGATCGTCTCTGCCTGGGGCTTGCTCAGTGATGTCCCAACAGTCATGATTAAACACAATCAGAACTGCGTTAGCAAAGGTCAACGTTTGAAAGATTTTTAGGTACATGATCACCTTTCCCTCCTAAAAATAATGAATTCCTAATCATCTGAAATCAAGAACTGTCAAAAGAAGAACAGTAAAATCTTTGCATTCAAACTTAACATTCCACAATCATTTGAGATTATGTTGTTATACCCTCAAGACATAAACAAACAAACAAACAAACAAAAAACCCAGAAAATCTGAATAAGAAGTGCTAATTTGTTACACAGAATGGGAGAAATGTTAGGAGTTAGCCAAATCTGGACATTACCTAACAGTGTGACACAACTTCTCGAGATGAAGGCGCCCAGGAAGGGAGTGTGATTCTTAGGAAAGTAAAGAGATGACCAATGTCAGCTGTCTAAGCTCAAGCTCAAGTGTATGCAAACAGAACAACTGAAGACCAGAAAACACAACATGCCCTGTTTGAAGTGGACTGAAAAGATATCTTCCACAAAATGGAAAACAGGATTTTTGGACCAGGATCATAGACTTCTGGAATCCCCTCTATTTTTAGATAAAATAGGAACCAAAACCTTCTGTGAAAACTTTACTTTTTAAAGTATATATTTATTTATTTATTTGGCTGCGTCGGGTCTTCGTTGCAGCACGTGTGGGTCTTTCATTGTGGTGAGCGGGCTTCTCTCTAGTTGTGGCACGTGGGCTCAGTAGATGTGGTGTGCGGGCTTAGTTGCCCCGCAGCATGTGGGATCTTAGTTCCCCCAGCAGGGATCAAACCCGCGTCCCCTCTATTGCAAGGCAGATTCCTTACCACTGGACCACCATGGAAGTCCCAAAACTTTACTTTTATAATAGGCTTGTTTTATCTCAGACTTTCCTGTGGCAGTTAATTTATATTTATATATAAACTGAATTATATATTAAGGTGTTTATTTGCAAAATATGTAGCATGTGCTTTCTCTGTCCCCATTCATCCTGTAACTAACAAAAAGAGGGGGGGAAACTCAGAATCTCTAAAATCCTGCTTGGGTGAAGTGTTTTTGTATCTATGGACCCATCCCACAAACTCATCAACTGTTTCACTCCATGCTTGTCTACCCTCCAGGATATATACTGGAGCCAGATGGAAATTCCACTGCCTAAATTAAAACACACTAATTGGGCATCAAATTTCTCCTGAAAATGTTCCTTCCCAGCATCATAAATGAGGTATCGTGTGGGTGTCGGATGTACGACTAAGAGGAAATTCACTCTTTCTGTACAAATAAATCATTCAGATTCACTTTACTAAATTTTCTTATTGGCTCCTGGAAATGATCAAATGTAGAGTGTGGGAATTTAACTGCTCAAACATTCAAAAGGTTTATTCAGTGAAGGGGAAATAAGAATAGTGGAAACAAGACAGCTAAATGGTTTCTAGATAAGATGTATTCCTTTGCAAAACAATACTAGAAAATCGAAGGCTACATCTGGGATACAGAGATGTACAGATGCTCTTACCTTCAGTGGATGCACGCAAGTATTTTTGCAGTTCAAATAATTTGCTAAATGTTTTGAAGAACCAGTTTTAAGACTTTCTGTTCCAACATTAATTTCTAGCTTGTAGTATCACCAAAAACAAACTGTATAACATTAACTTTATAGTTAAGCAGTTCCCATCAATATATTATTCAGGCCCATGAATTGCAATGAATATAACAGTTCTTTAGCTATTGTACAGTTTTTATGATGATTAAACGATAGCTTGAAACTCCAAGTTTTGTTCAGAATAGTTGACCTGACCTAAATGCCACTGAGGATGCTTTTTTTTAATCTTTATTTTATATTGGACTATAGTTGATTCACAATGTTGTATTAGTTTCAGGTGTACACAAAGTGATTCACTTATACATATACATATATCTATTCTTTTTCAAATTCTTTTCCTATTTAAGTTATTACAGAATATTGAGCAGAGTTCCCTGTGCTATACAGTAAGTCCTTGTTGTTTATCTATTTTATATATAGTAGTTTGTGTCTGTTAATCCCAAACTCCCAGTTTATCCCTCCCCACCCACCTTTCCCCTTCGGTAACTATGAGTTTTATTTCTATGTCTGTGAGTCTGTTTCTGTGTTGTAAATAAGTTCATTTGTAACTGATGATATTTACATAGACGTTAAAAGGCTCTGTATTCCTCAGATCAAGGTCAACATCAACAATGACAAATCATGTTAATAGCCTGTATCCTTGATAGGAAGTGATGAAAATAGCACTTTCCCTCCATGGTCTTCCTCCCCCAAACCAGTAACATTATAAGAAAAACATTAGCTAAATTCCAATAGAGGGACATTTTACAAAATACCTGACCAGTCCTCCTCAAAACTGTCAAGGTCATCAAAAACAAGAAAAATCTAAAAAACTGTCACAGCCCAGAGGAACCTAAGGGGACATGAAGACAAGGCTGTATGGTGTCCTGGATGGACTCCTGGAACAGAAAAAGGACATTAGGTAAAAACTAAGGAAATCTGAATAAACGATGCACTTTGGCTGATAATAACGTATCAATATTGGTTCATTCATTTTAAGTATGATGTTAATCATAGGGGACCCCGTGTGCGGGGTAAGTGGGAACTCTGTCCTACTTTCTCAGTTTTTCTGTAAAAATAAAACTGTCCTAAAAAATAAAGTCTATTTTAAACATCTTTATGGCTATTTTTTTAAATGCTATAGCTTCATGTCCATAACTTATAGTTCAAATAAAAATTATATAGATAGAGAAAACCGAAAAGGAAAAGAATAAGATGAAGGTAATAAAATGTTAACATTTGAGGACTCTGGGTGAAGGTACAAGAGAATTCCTTGCACTAATCTCACAACTTTTCTGTAAGTCTGAAATTGTGTCAAAATTATAAATAATTGTCGTAAATAAAGAGACATATACTAAAATGTATATACATGTATTTGTAACATATGTGATAGACAATGAATTAATTCCTCAATATATAAATCATAAGAAAAAAACAAATGCCACAATAAAAAAGAGAACAAGTATAAGGGCCAATCATCGTATGCGTGTGTATGTATGTATATATGGGTACATATGTATACACACATATATATTCAACTTCAGTACCAATAAGAGAAATGCACATTTTCTTAAAACTATGATAAAATTTTGCCTAATAAATCAACCTTCAAAAACAAAGAAAGAAACAAAAAAAAAATCTGAAACTAATCCAAAACTCCAAAGATGGAGAGTGTATCACTAATTGAGTGTACTTCTACTAGGTGTCCCAACAATCTGGTTGCCATTTGGCAATTGGAAAAGTTTTGAAAGATGATTTGTCTCTTTGATTCAAGATTTCCTTTACTTGGTAGTATTTATCCTGAGGAAATAAGCAGAGAGACAGAAAATTACATACAAGGCAGTTCATTATAACATTATTTATAATAATATTATGTTCAAAGTCTAATACTCAGGACTGGTCAGACATGAATCATGCTATATCCGTAAGATGGATTACAAAGTAGCTATGAAAAAACCCTGTCGTGAAAGGGTGCTTATTGACAATGGGAATAATATTATAATGTTAACAATATGTACACTGTTAGCAGTTATCTTTGGGTGGTGTTATTATTTTGCAAGCAGTAACTTTCAGACACCATGAAAAGAGATTCTACATGGGTCTTAGGGCATAAGCACAGCTGTGATTCTATTCCCAATGGAATGCAATGGCTGTCATGGAGGCTGAGCCTTAGGAAGAGCTGAAGGTGAGAAATGGCATGGACTTTACAATAAAATACTGAGTTTTCCCAACTTAAAAAAAAAAAATTCGGGCTTCCCTGGTGGCACAGTGGTTAAGAATCCACCTACCATTGCAGAGGACATGGGTTCAAGCCCTGGTCTGGGAAGATCCCACATGCCACGGAGCAACTAGGCCCGTGCGCCACAACTACTGAAGCCCACGTGCCTAGAGCCCATGCTCTGCAACAAGAGAAGCCACTGCAATGAGAAGCCCACGCACCGCAATGAAGAGTAGCCCTCACTCGCAGCAACCAGAGAAAGCCTGCACGCAGCAACGAAGACCCAACGCAGTCAAAAATAAATAAATAAAAATAAAAATAAAAAATTCTAGGGGCTTCCCTGGTGGTCCAGTGGGTAAGACTCTGCACTCCCAATGCAGGGGGCCTGGGTTCAATCCTTAGTCGGGGAACTAGATCTCGCATGCATGTCACAACTAAGAGTTCACACATTGCAACTAAACGATCCTGCATGCCGCAACTAAAGATCCCATGTGCTGCAACTAAGACCCAGCGCAGCCAAAATAAATAAATAAATAAATTTAAAAATAATAATAATTTTAAAATTCTATATAGTCATCCATTTTGCAAATATCTAAGTACCTGCTCAAAACAGTAGGCTAGGGGCTCTGTGACAGAAGGAGAAAAGTCTACAAAGTTGGATAAGGGATGTTCTCTGTCCTAAATGAGCTTACAATTTAGCAGGGATGATCAAAACAATTTTACAAATAACTATAATACAAGGCACAACATTGGAGGAGGGAGAGAGTATATCCAGTTAAGATGAAAATAAAGGAGGGACTTCCCTGGTGGCGCAGTGGTTAAGAATCCGCCTGCCAAGGCAGGGGACACGGGTTCAAGCCCTGGTCTGGGAAGATCCCACATGCCGTGGAGCAACTAAGGCTGTGCACCACAACTACTGAGCCTGTGCTCTAGAGCCCGCAAGCTACTACTACTGAGCCCACGTGCCACAACTACTGAAGCCCGCGCACCTAGAGCCCATGCTTCACAACAAGAGAAGCCACCACAGTGAGAAGCCTGCGCACCGCAATGAAGAGTAGCCCCCGCTTACCACAACTAGAGAAAGCCCGCACGCAGCAACGAAGACCCAACACAGCCATAAATAAATAAATAAACATTAAAGAAAAAGAAAATAAAGGAGAGGGTATCTGAAAAGCGAGTCTTTTTATTTTTATTTTTTGGCCGCACCACGTAGCACACGGGATCTTCCCCGACCAGGGATCAAACCCATGTTCCCTGCATTGGGATCATGGGTCTTAACCACTAGACTGCCAGGGAAGTCCAAAGAGAGTCATCTTTTAACTGGCTGCTGTTGCCATGGGAAATACTAAGGATGAAATGTGCAAGGATAGTACAGGGAACAGCATGAAATGGGAGAGAAATGGGGAAAAAAAGAGCTTATTCAAGAAAGGGAGTAGAGGGAGCTAAGAATTGGAAAGATAGACTAAAGGCAGAGAATAAAAAGCCTTAAATGCCCATCTGAGAAGTTTGGACTTAATACGTTAAGCAAGTGTGGTTATTAAAGGTCTCCCAGCAGTTTGAAAGTCTGAGAAAATCTGCACTAATAAGACGAATCTGACTCCCATTGCTGACTTCCATCCAGAGAAACCCTCCTGGTGCAGAACAATTAAACTGCAAACAAAATATTCTAAAACATCTTTTTAAATACATTGCTGGACTCGCAAAATAGTAAGTGAAATCTTCAGAGACAAAAAGAAGAAAGCATGACTCCAAATAGGTAAGAAAATGATGAAGTTGGCATCTGCTCTGAGGACATCTGCCAATTCCTGATGGCCTAGAGCAGAGGTCAGAAAACTATGGCCCAGGGGCTACATCTAGTTTATCTCCTCTTTTTGTAAGTAAAGTTTTATTTGAACCCAACCCCACCCATTCATTTATGTATTGTCCATGGCTGCTTTCATGCCATAATAGCAGGGATGAGTAGATGCCACAGAGACCATATGGTCTGCAAAGGCTAATATATCTACCCTCTGGCCCTTTACAAAAAAAGTCTGCTGAATCCTGGCCTTGAGTTTTAATGGGTTGAGTTTATGGGATTTGGGAGACAAAGCCAGGCACCTGCATAGGGTGGGATGCCATATGAAAGACTGAATAAAGTGACACCTTCAATAGGTGAATTAGGAAAATGTTTGTCCTGAAGAGGGAGATGGAGGAGATACTTGCTTGTTCATATCTTAGCTCTGGTGGAAAGGAAAATGTTTCCCCTGAGAATTTCTACCATAAGCCCAACCTCACACAGGTTAGAACCCACATTATCTATGTGGTGGCCCAAAAAAACTCTTAGCCAAAACTTCAGTTTATTCGAGTGATCTTGGCTAAGAAGTGCCCCTAGGTGTCCAGCATAAACAAACACCAATCTTTGAATTCCCATAGATAAAGAGCCAAAGAATAAAAGCTTCAAATCAAAAAGCACAAAATGCATGAGGAAACAAGTTACTAAAAGTAAAGCTAAGCAGAAAAAACAAACAGTAAGAGTAGACCCACAAAGACTGCAGATATTGGAAATATTAGATACCAAAAGTAAAACATTATGTTTATGATAATTAAAAAAATGAAAGAAAATACCAGAGAAGGAAGAAGATTATTAAAAATGAACAAGCATATTTGAAATAGAACCAAATACAACATCTAAAAATGACAAATATAATAAGTGATATCATAAAGTCAATTAATGTTAAGTAGCAGATACAATGAAAGAGAGTAATAATCGATTGGAAGATAGATTTGAAGAAATTACACAAAATCCAACACAGAGAAACAGAAATAGAAAATAAAAAGAGGGCTTCTCTGGTGGCGCAGTGGTTGGGAATCTGCCTGCCAACGCAGGTTCGATCCCTGGTCTGGGAAGATCCCACATGCTGCAGAGCAACTAAGCTCGTGTGCCACAACTACTGAGCCTGTGCTCTAGAGCCCACAAGCCACAACTACTGAGCCCGCATGCCACAACTACTGAAGCCCACATGCCTAGAGCCTGTGCTCCACAACAAGAGAAGCCACTGCAATGAGAAGCCCGCACGCCGCAACGAAGAGTAGCCCACGCTTGATGCAACTAGAGAAAGCCCATGCACAACAATGAAGACCCAATGCAGCCAAAAAAAAACCACAAAAATTATGATAATATTAAAAGACAATGAAATAATACTTTCAAAGTTCTGAGGAAAGAATTGTCAACATAGAGTTGCATATACATGAAACTATCTTTTGAGAAGGAGGGTGAAAAAAAGACATCTTCAAACAAACAAAAACTGATAGAGTTTCAACCAATATATCACCCCCTAAGGAACTTTCAAAAGAAATATATTGTAGAGAGATAGAAAACTAACCTTAAAACAACATCTGAGGGACCAAAAAAGCAAGAAAGAAGGAAAAGAAACTCCCTAAAACAAGACAAATAGGAAGTTCAGAATAATATAGTAAAAATGAATTCTAATCACCAGTAAATATATCAGCAATCACAATAATTATTAGTAATTAAACTCTCCATTTAGAGGACAAAGTTTTGTTTTTTTTTTAAATCTAGCTCTGTGCTTTTTACAAGACATACCTAAAACTTAAGGGAACTCAAAGATTAAAAAGAAAATACTGGAAAAAGATTCACCAACATACTAAGTAAAAGAAAGCCAGTATGACTATAGTCATATCAAACAAAACAAACTTGAAAGCAAAACTTATTACTAGAGGTAGAGGTTAATTCCATAGTAACAGAATGTTCAGTTTACCAGACAGGTTTAACAATCCTAAACTTGTATGCACCGAATAACATAGTCTCAAAATATGTAAGTAAAAAATCAACAAAACCACTAGGAGAATAGAGAGGAAGGATAGACTAAGAGCAGAGAGAATAAAGAAAGCTACTATGATGAGCTATTCAGATTTCCCTTGAGCACTGAAACTCTTACTTCTAGGATTAGTCCCCATACTTCTAGGATTGCAGCCAGAAAATAGCCCTTAGCCATCAATTCTCTTTCCAGATTGCCTCAGCTGAAGAAAACTACCTTGCCCAAGGTTACTACTACTCCCAAGGGCAACTCACATCCAATGACTGGCTGATGAGGATGGAAGGAATACAGGCCCAGCTCCCTTGCCCGAGTTGGGACAATCTGGCTATAGAGCTTTCCATAGGATCAGCAGAGGTCTGTATCACAGCTCAACATCTTCTGCCCAAGTCTGCTTCTTCATCCTCTCTTCCCCAGATCCCAAGAGCAAACTCTAAAGAACATCCTCTGTCTCAAAGCCTGCTTCTCAAGGAAGGCAATCTGCGACAAATATCCATGGGAGAAGCACTGGTAAGAAATTGAAAATATGGAATTAAAGGTCAGGAAGGAAGATAGGGTTACCATTAGATTTTGAGGCAATTCCTATAGAGGTGATAAAAAAAGTTCAGGAATTGAATGAGATGGCTAAATTACAAACAAGTAAAGACAGCTTCAAAGGATGCCTACAGCTAAGCATCCAAGAAAGAGAAGCATAGACGACTTAGGAGAGGCATCAAAAAGGTGTAATAGTGTAGTGTCACCAAGGTGAAAGGACAGAAAACATGAAGAAATGTGTAAGTTAATGTTAAATGCTTAATTTATGGGTAAGAAAATTGTTGTTGTTGCTACATAATGTGTACTAACAACATCCATTTCTCTTTTCTCCTAGTCCATTCTCTAATTTTACTGTAGGAAACTACCACCCCCTCTACTCTTAGCTGATGTGCTTTGGATGGCACTGATTCTACCCATGGTTCCAAAGGTGGGCTCATGTCTGGGCTTCGACAGTCAGAGCATTGCATTCCCTGGCCTTCAGTTTGAACTAGTGAGAGTAAGGCTCAAGGTTTTTGTTCAAACCATTAAATGAACTCTTTTTTTTTTTTTTAATAGGCTGACCCTAGGGTTTGCTGGCAGACACCATGCCACTGAGGAACCTCAAGATGAAGTCAGTATAATAGAGGACAAAGCCACAGTGAGATAAAGTCCTGATCGGGTGACATCATTTGAGCCCCTGAATACAGCTGTGCATATAGCTAGACATCCTTAGACTTTTCTGTTACTGAACCACTGAATTCCTTTTTTTTTTTTCCTTTTAACCCAATTTGAGTTGGGTTTTCTTTCACTAGCAAAGTAAAAAATTCTAAGTGATAGCATGAGGATAGCTATTCCATATTCAATTTTGTAGTCCACTTTTTTCACTAAACATGATAATGGAAGAATTTGGGGTGGTTAAAAGTAAGTTAACTGCCTAGGTTTGAGTCCACAGTTAGTAGCTGTGCAACCTTGGGCCTATTACTTGACCTCAGTCATAAAGTGAGGAATAGCATGTACCTTAAAGGGTTGTGAAAGTTAAATTAATATATATAAAGCCCTAAGACTGTACCTAATACTTGGTAAATGGTGTAAAAATGTGAGCTATTATTAATTATTATTTCAAAATCTTCACAAGCATCATTTTAATAGATGAATGGATATTTCATACTTTACTTAGCCAATTGTCCTACTAACAGGCCAGTTTTTCACTATTGTGAATAACACTGCATTGAACATCTTTGAGCACAAAGCTTACTCTGTTTATGATTATTTCCTTAGTTTAGAGTACTAGTGAAAATACCAGTTCAGGGCTTCCCTGATGGTGCAGGGGTTAAGAATCTGCCTGCCAATGCAGGGGACACGGGTTCGAGCCCTGGTCTGGGAAGATCCCACATGCCGCGGAGCAACTAAGCCCATGCACCACAACTGCTGAGCCTGAGCCCTAGAACTCGTGAGCCACAACTACTGAGCCCACGTGCCCCAACTACTGAAACCCACGCGCCACAACTACTGAAGCCCGCGCACCTAGAGCCCCTGCTCTGCAACAAGAGAAGCCACCACAACGAGAAGCCCGTGTACCACAGCCAAGAGTAGCTCCCGCTCACCACAACTAGAGAAAGCCCGTGCGTATCAACGAAGACCCAACGCAGCCAATAAATAAATAAATAAATTAATTAATTAATTAATTTAAAAAAAATACCAGTTCAGAGTCTATTTGATTCTCAAAGATTTTTAGGGAGGTAGAATCTACAGCCTTGCTCCAAAGATACTTCCTTTGCATTTTTATACCAATTAGTCTATTTGCACTCATCCAAATCTTCCTTCCTGTAATTTAAGCTTAGACCTATGACCAAAAGGAGATATAAAATACAGGCAGACCTTGTTTTATTGCACTTCACTTTACTGCCCTTCACAGATACTGTGTTTTACACAAATTGAAGGCTTGTGGCAACCCTGCATCAAGCAAGTCTATCGGTTCTATTTTTCCAACAGCATTTTCTCACTTCATTTCTCTGTGTTATATTTTGGTAATTCTCACAATATTTCAAACATTTTCTTTATTATTATGTTTGTTATGGTGATCTGTGATTAGTGATCTTTGATATTATGATTGCAAAAAGATTACAACTCACTGAAGGCCCTGATGATGGTTAGCATTTTTTAGCAAGAAAGTATTTTTTTTAATTTATTTTATTGAGGTATAATTGATTTACAATTTCTATTTACAGCAAAGTGATTCAGTTATACATATATATACATTCTTTTTCATATTCTTTTCCATTATGGTTTCTCACAGGATACTGAATATAGTTCCCTGTGCTATACAGTAGGAACTTGTTGTTTATCCATTCTATATATAATAGGTTGCATCAGCTAACCCCAAACTCCCACTCCATCCCTCTCCCACCCTCCTCCCCCTTGACAACCACAAAGTCTGTTCTCTATGTCTGTGAGTCTGCTTCTGTGTCGTAGATAAGTTTATTTGTGTCATATTCTGGATTCCACATATAAGTGATATCATATGGTATTTGTCACAAGAAAGTATTTTTAATGAAGGTATGTACACTGTTTTTACAGACATAATGCTATTGCACACTTAATAGACTACAGTGTAATGTAGACATACTTTTATATGTACTGGAAAACCAAAACATGACGTTTTATTGGGATATTCGCTTTATTGCACTGGTCTGGAGCTGGACCTGCAACATCTCTGAGGTCTGCCTGTAAATGAGTCTTTACTAGGATCGTATACACTAATTAATGAAATGGAATAAATGTTTAAAAAGTATTAAAGAAATTTTAAAATAGAAACAATCAGAAAGCTCAAATAAGTGGATATTTTCTGAATTTTACTTTAAAAAACTAGAAACCGTCAGAAGAATATAGTAGATTGGCAATAAATATTTACTGAGTGAATGTGATGATTACCCTCATGTCCTGAAGTGCCTCCTGATGGATGCATCGTTACAGGATGAATTAATAGGGAGTAGACCTTAGTATATTTCTAAATCGGTGAAAACGAAGTTTTTGTTACCGTTTTCCTCAAACAGCCTTCATTAATGACAACGCCCTAAAGTTAATGATATAATCACATGTGTTTTACAATGTAAGAAACTGAGCAAAGGAATGGTCACTTGTCTTAATTACACAGTCAAATATGCCTTTTTATTAAAAGAAAAAAACTGGCCACCTTTAAGATATCAGTGATTCACAATCATTATTTTAAGAAAAGTATAATCTGGAAAAAAAGATGACTTTATCCCACAGTCTTAAATTGACAAAGGAAGAGATCAGAAACAACTCAGAAGAAATGACAGTGGCAAATTGAACTGAAGTATCAACCAACATTCACCTAACCTTTATAATAGATTTGAAGTTCACACCCTTTCTTATAAAAGGGTCATTGAGGGCTTCCCTGGTGGCGCAGTGGTTGAGAATCTGCCTGCCAGTGCAGGGGACGCGGGTTCGAGCCCTGGTCTGGGAAGATCCCACATGCTGCGGAGCAACTAGGCCCGTGAGCCACTACTACTGAGCCTGCGTGTCTGGAGCCTGTGCTCCGCAACGAGAGAGGCCGCGATAGTGAGAGGCCTGCGCACCGCGATGAAGAGTGGCCCCCGCTTGCCGCAACTAGAGAAAGCCCTCGCACAGAAACAAAGACCCAACACAGCCATAAATAAATAAATAAATAAATAAAATTAAAAGTGTGTTTGTGGACCGGGGATCTTTAAGGAAAAAAAAAAAAGGGGTCATTGAACCTAAAGCCCTGAGTTCTAGTGGTGTCTCCACTAGAAATCTGTAACTTTTGCAATGTTGTAGACACTGAGGGATTTATTATAAAACACCATGAACCCCAATCTATATTTCCCCAAGCGAGGCCACCAGCCACAGATGCCATTCCTGTCACCCCAAGTGGCTGAAAACCAAGGAGCTGACCAAAAACCTATGCGCTTGTCTCTTTCTCTCTGTCCCTCTTCTTGTTTCCCATCCGCTTCGTAATTACTGCCAAACGTTGGTGCAGCTCTCCATGTCCCAGGGTTAGAAGAACTAATGCCCTAGCCAGAATGATAATTCAGAACTAAGAAGATAACTTAGCACCCTCAGCCCCAAATTATAAATCTTTTGGTCACATAATGCCTGTGGCAATAAGAGTGACATCTCAACATGCAAATGTAAACATTTCACTGTCTACTTTAAACCTTTTCAATAGCACCCTCCGCCTATTTTTAGCACCGAGTCTGAACTTCTTCACATGACATGACATATACAGTCAAGTAAAATCTGGCCTCTACTTAACCTCTCCAACCTCACCTCTTACCTTCTTGTCATTGAGAGTGAACTTGACCTCCTCAAATGCCAACATTCTGAACATTTTCTGTTTGCCCTGTTCTCCCTTCATCGTCCCACAGCTGAAGCAACCTTCACCTCTCAGTAGAGACCTCACATGGTCCGAAAAAGCTCTCCTGACTCCCCCGGGTCTGGGTGGGTGCCTTTCCTATGATTCCCATAGCACCCTGCCAGCCTCTATCACCTTATGGCTTCCTGGGTGCTTGTCTACAACTCTCACAACTGAAAGTTCTCTGAGGGGAGGGATTGTGTATCTCTTGCTTACTGATGGGTACCTAGTATGGCCTGGCACATAGGAGTTCAATAAACATTTATTGATGAATGAACGGATAAAAGTATGAATGAATAAAATTAGAAATACAAAAAGCGGGGTGAGGGAGGGTTGGATTGGGAGTTTGGGACTAACAGATGCAAACTATTATATATAGAATGAATAAACAACAAAGTCCTATTGTATAGCACAGGAAACTATAGTCAATATACTATAATAAACCATAATGGAAAAGAACATGAAAAAGAATATATACATATAACTGAATCAGTTTGCTGTACACCAGGAATTAACACAATACCATAAATCAACTACACTTCAATTAAAAAAAAGAAGGAGAGGAAATACCGAGAGGTGTTGGCATTCATTCAGTTCTTACAGCATCTAGTCACTGGGTATATCCCATTGTCTTTGCATTCCAGAGAAAATGGTAAAGCTGTTCATATTAAAAAGTTCTGTAGGGACTTGAAGTTTATGGACAAACCAAACCTATTTTTTTCTAAAGGAAACCTGCCTATGGATGTTGATGAGTATGGGCTTACAAGTAAATGTTCCTAGACTTATGACCACTTGTTACCTTCCCTTCAGAGACACTAGGAAGATTCTCCCTGCCTGTAGCTTATCTCTCCAAGAAAGGCTGGTGCCTGAAATTTCACTATGACAAATCCCTTTCTTTGGCTTAAGGTTTTATAGCCTCTTAAGTGGAAATACTGCAAAGAAAGTAAAACGTTTTATCTTATGAATCATTTAGGCTCCTGGAATTGAACAAAACAACCTCCTGGATAAATTAAATCATGTATACTAATAAGCAATAGAGAATTTTGGAATCTTAGACTGAAAGGTGTTCAAAAACTCAAAGACTATATAACAGGGAATTCCGTGGCGGTCCAGGGGTATAGGACTCCATGCTTTCACTGCTGTGGGCCCCAGGTTCGATCCCTAGTCAGGGAACTAAAATCCTGCAAGCCATACAGCTTGGTCAAAAAAAAAAGAATACATAACAACACTAACAATGAGAATAACAATATTGATTTAAAAAACAGCTAACATTTATTGAACCCTGATTGGAGCCAGGTTGTGATCTAAATACTTTTATGTACACAATATCATTTATCTACCCTATGGAGTAGGACGTACTGTTATCCCCAGCTCACTAGGTGTTGAGAGGTTAGGAGCGTGCCTGAGTCATACAGCTAGTGATAGAACTGGATTCAAACCCAAATCCTCTGAATGCAGACCCTAAGCTCTTCATCCCTACACCATTTTCCTTCTTCTTCTTTTATCCGGAAGAAAAGAAAATATCTGCTACCAACGGACCAATTTGGTAAACTGATACCAAATTAATTAATTTATTTTTAAAATTTTTATTTATTTATTTGTGGCTGTGTTGGGTCTTCGTTTCTGTGCGAGGGCTTTCTCTAGTTGCGGCAAGCGGGGGCCACTCTTCATCACGGTGCGCGGGCCTCTCACTGTCGCGGCCTCTCCCGTTGCGGAGCACAGGTTCCAGACGCGCAGGCTCAGTAGTTGTGGCTCACGGGCCTAGTTGCTCTGTGGCATGTGGGATCCTCCCAGACCAGGCCTCGAACCCGCGTCCCCTGCACTGGTAGGCAGGCTCTCAACCACTGCGCCACCAGGGAAGCCCCCAAGTTATATTAGCGCTAAATCCAAAGAAGGAAACATCTCTGTTTTCTTGTTTTAATATAACAATTTAACTTTCCATATATGTTGTGTTTGCTGAACTATTCGCTTGTGTCTATGTAAACATACCTCATCTGTGTCGATGGCAATGAAGGAGTGAAATCTATTTCTGAAATCTCTTAATGAAGAGTTGACATTAATATTTTTAATTAATTAATTAATTAATTAATTTGGCAAGGGACTAGAGCACACCCTACTGGCCAGCTAATGGGAAATACAGCATTTACTTGGAAGAAAATGTCATGTTAAAATCTGAAGATAAAAATCAGATTAGTGTTTTAAAGAAATTTGAAAAAATTGTCTCGTTAACATCTGTATATTAAATTAGTGTATCTATAGGACACTAAAAAATTTCTAAAGGTTTTAAGTTCTAGAAATGGGATAAAACTAGAAATATATTAACAGCCAATAGCATCAAATGTTGGTTAAGGGAGCATTAAGTAAATGAAAAAGTGGCTCAATTAAAAACAAACTATACAAATAGCCCTCCAAAACTCATACTAAGCAAAAGCAGGTAAGCCCTGGCCCTGACACTTAAACTAGTAGATTGATAAATTAAAACCAGCCTCTTCAGTCTTTTCCCAGGCCGAGCATACTGCATGTATTTCTTTTTCTTTCTTTTCTGTTTGTTTTTTTTTTTTTTTTTTTTTTAGGGGAAAAGCTAAGAAGGGGGAGTAATATCCCTAATTAATATCCCTGGGGAAAATGGAAGTTGTAAAGAAATCTTTTTCTATGCAACTTTTCAAATGGCTGCTAAATTTGAAAGCTCCATGGAGACTTTGATTTGATGAGGCAATTCCCATGGGTGAATCTCGGCTCATATCAGTGGGAAAGTTTAAAGTAATCCACAAAGTTTATTGGAAATACTGTATAAATATGTGTGTGTGTGTGTGTGTGTGTGTGTGTGCCCAGATGTTTCCAAAACATAAAGTGACAACTATACAAATGACCTCTATGAAATGCATTTCTTCCATTCTCATGTATTTTTTTATTGCACACATCTATAAATTGGTTTTTAAAAAAGTGCATAACTACATATACTGTGAATAGAAAAGGCTCTAGGACTAAGAGAGTAATGCAGAAAGTGTCTCACTTTAAAATATGTCTCTATAAACAGAGCCAAAACACAAAAACATCTATAATCAAGATGAATAAACACCAAGTTGTGATCCTCTTCTACAGGATTCGCATAATATCCAAATAGAAATTTGGAAGTGTCATAAGGCCCTGTCCAGCACATGCGTGCTTACACATGACTTGCAGGGATACTGGGAGAGGACAGAAAGAAACAATGTCCTTAGGAAAGCAGAGACTGTGATCCTAAGGTTTCTGAGCCAGAACCTCCCCCTGTTCTCACTCCAAGGACAGCCTCTTCTTACTCTGAAAGAAGGGCAAGTGCAAAGTGATAATCTGGGTCAATGTGATGTAAGTCTAACATTTTAGATGTTACATTTAGGGTTTTTTTATATTAAATAACAATCAGCCAATATAAATTCCTTGGGAGGTGGCGTCAAAATTAGATGGATTGGGGAGATGTAAAAAAAAAAACATTGTCTGACTTTAACTTTCTTCCTTACTGGAGATAATTTAAAACATGCTAGATTCAGTACAAAGAGGGTATTTTTTCCCTAAACCTCTAGACTAGTGTTCCAATCTGTTAAAAGTCATGGAATGATCACTTGATAAACACAAAATGCTCATTTCAAGTGGCTTAGCATTTTCCTTTTAAACTGTTCCGCAAATACTCCACAATATTATTGACATGTCAGTGTTATTACAAAATATCATTAATAGAGTCTTAGATAAAAGATATGTGGGGTATAAGTGTTCTCATGTAGTTCATCCACAGCTGAGAAAGCCACATTGTATGAGTATTATTGTAAGCAAAATTCAGTAAGCCATCAGCTCTAACTGGTTTTTCCCCCAAAATGAATAAATCAAGATGTTTATTTTCCGGCGCTGGGGGTGGGGGTGGGGTGGAAATTTAGGAGTTTGGGATTAAAATATACACACTAGTATATATAAAATAGATAACCAACAAGGACCTACTGTATAGCACAGGGAACTACACTCAATATCTTGTAATAAGCCATAATGGAAGAGAACAAAAAAAGAATATATATATTCATATAGATATGTATAACTGAATCACTTCGCTCTCCACCTGAAATTGACACATCATAAATCAACTATATTTCAATAAAAAAAATTTTTAAGATGTTTATTTTGCAAGTTTTAAATAGATCAGAAGAAAAAATCATATTCATCCAGAATGACTCATGTGATTTTGTGATTTTTTTTTTGATAATTTACCAAAACAGCCCATCATACAGCTCTCAACCCTATACTGAGTATCCTGTTGATCTTCTTTCTCTAAAGAAGGGGTGTGTTTGATGGTTGCTCTGGTGATTATCACTGTTTAATGAATAGGAGAATGTAAAAGCATGCCAATAAGGCCAAAGCACAAATTACAGCTGTATTGTGGTTACTTGAAATAGTGCAACCAGGGTGCCTTTTGGATGAAACTCGAGCTTGGCTAAGTCCCCATTCAGCAAATGCTGGACTGTGAGGTCTGAAAAGATGTTCTCTGGCAAGTTCTCAGGCTGATCCTTTTTTTTATACTGATAGCGTATGAGTAAGCCGTAAACATAAATGAAACCAAAATGGGGGAAAAAAAATCTGGATAGATTGTCTGTGAGTAAAAAACCTAGTTAATTTGGTAAGAAAATTAGCAATTAGTTGTGACTAATTTTCATCATTCTAAAATACTACTACACGAATGGCAGTAAGTAAGAAAAGTTAACAGAAAGATGGAATAACTGAATTGTTAAGTAGCAGAGGCATGAAAATGACCCAAGAAGCCCTGTAGTCCAGAAGGAGCCCATCAGAATGAGGGATAGAGCTCTCTCTGCTAAATATTTGTTTATCTTGCAAATAAAAGAGAGTTTTGTTTTGTTTTTAGTTTTGGTTCCTAAGGCCTTGAATTCAGAATTAAGCCTTTGAATTAAATTTAAAAGAATGTAAGTAAATAATAGGGGAGAAAAGGCAAATCACTTCATGGAGTGTAAGGTTAATAGTTAACCTGATAATGAGGTCGGAATCTCATTCCATATGTTAAACTACCCCAATTAGGTAGTGCTAAATGTCTAACTATTGGGCATTACTGCTGAAATGCAAGAAGGGCCTCTGAGGAGACCAAAGAGGTCAGCAGGAGGTCTCTGGCCTCTACTCAATAGAGAGTACCATTCAGGGGATTTGTTCTAGCTAAAACTGGAGGGTTTCTGTCTGTTTGCTTTTTTTCTTACTTTAGTTACTCTTGGTTTGTTATCATTTGTATTATTTATTTTACGGTTAAACTATAAGCCTAAGTTGCATCACCGGTGCCTCGAGAAACCTCCTCCTGCCGGTTTGCTGGTGTTTTGTCCTTGGGCATCAGTGGTTGCCCTGATGCCAAGAGATGTTGAGGTCTGCCTGGGTCTATTAAGTAAACACGAGGTTGGGAACTCAAGCGGACGCCGAGTTGGGGTGGGGTGGGGGCTTCTGGAAGCCCGTGGGCGGCCCTATCCGGGTCAACTGCCACCAGGGCCTGGCCTCCGTTGGCAAACGTGTGGTCAGAGGAGAGGTGGCCGGGCACCCTGCCAGGAAAGGCCCTCACCAATGTGACCTCGCTGCCCCTCGCTGTCTCACACGGTCCCACTCTGCCCTACGCTGTCCCTCAAGGTTCCGATGACTCACTCTGTCCTTCCTTGTCTTGCGCTGCCCGTGATGTCCCACACTGTCCCACCCTGTCCCGCGCTGTCCCTCCCACGCAGCGGCCCGCGAGCCTCGTGGTGAGCGCGTGGCTGCAAACGGCAGACGCGCCCCCCCCCCACGAGGCCGGCCCATCAGAAGCTCCGCTCGCCTCCCCCCGGTGCCCTCGGCCCACCCACGCGGCGGCGGCCCGCGGACAGGGGAAGACAAAACCCTCCCTGGGGCTGGAAACGGTGGAAACCCCGCGCGAGGCGCGGCGCCGCCTTTGGGTCGGGCAGGAACCGCGGCCGAGGCCGGGCGGCCCGCACACTTCAGAGGAAGATTCCCGGGAGGGGGTTCTCGGAGCTGGGCAGCGGCTACCAGGATCCGGCAGAGGGGAGGAGCCCAGACCGCGGCGGCCCAGAAACACGGCCCGCGGGAGACAAAGACTGCTTCCCCGCGGAGCCGCGCGACGACGGCGGACCCCACGCGAGCGCCTCCGGATCCCATGCGAGCGCCTCCGGATCCCACGCGAGCGCCTCCGCCGCGATATCGCCCCTTTAAGCGGCTCGCGCCCGGGATTGGCTGCGCGGGGGAGGTGGGGCGGTGAGCGGCGACGTCACGGCCCCGCCCACTTACTATATAGTGAGGCGGCGACGGCGGCCGAGTGCAAGTGGGGAACGCTAGTGGGAGCGGGTGGCCGGCGAGCGGCGAGGCGCCTGCGCGGTGTCCGGGCCCCTGAGCCCGCGGCGCTGAGACAGCCGGGACGGACATGCGCGGGAGGGCGCCGTGGGGCAGCCGCGGCTTCGCTGGGGTAAGGGGCCTGCGGGGTGGGGGGGGCGGCGCCGCGCCCCTCAGGGCTCCGGGTGGCTGCAGACGCGGGGCGGGTCCCCGGGGCGCGGAGAGGGTCGCCCGGCGCGGAGTCTCCCGGGACGGAGGGAGGGGCCGGCCCGGGGCGCCAGGGACGCGGCTCCGGGAGCGGCGAGCCGGGGTCCTGCGTCCGCGGGCTGGCGGCGGCCTCGGGCTCTTTCCTCCTCCCGCCGGGGGCTGCGCTAGTCTGGTCCACACCGCGCGCCCGCAAGCCATGTCCTGGGAGCTGCGGGGGGCTGGAATCGGCGCCGGTGCTGACCCGCGGTTCTTCTGCCTAGTCTCGGCGACGACGGTCATCCCCAGTCGGTGTTCTTAATTCATCCGAGCAGCCCCGCGCCCTCCTCCTCCCCCTGCTCCTCCTCCTCCCAGGAACGTGATTCTTTGCTGTGAAGGTCCTAAATGCTGCCTCAAACGGGAAAGAACTGTAGAATTCTGTGTTCGAAACGGGAACACTTATTGGACATTCATTTGTTGTGTGTGTACGTGTGTGTTTATATGTATATCATAGTCTTATACAAATTAGATGACTCCTTTATCAGGATTGATACTGGATTGGTGCTTGCGAAGTCTTTATTAAGATTTCGTCATTGCTCGAAAGAAACCAGTCTCTTACCTGATAAAAAAATATGAGTAGAGTGTTAGTCATAAACGTAAGTGCAATCAGAATAGAGACTGTAGCTTTAAAAGAGATGTGTTGGTGACTTTAGGTGCACCTGCAACACAGGTAGGGCAGGACTGGTTTCTAGGCAACTGTCGGGGGTGAAGAAAGGTGAGGTTAAAATGCCTTTTTCCCCCCCTTCTGGAGAACAAGTGTTCTACGAAGTTTCAGGCTTTTATAAATCTGTTAAGAATGCAGTGGGGATACTTTTGTTCAGGAGACTGAAGCATCTAAATAAGTTCACCATATCTGGTTTTGCCTTCTTTTTTTAACTGCATTTCTTTCTTTTTCTTTTTCTTTTTTTTAAAATCCTTACTGGAACTATATAGTTGTAAGTGAAGTTTTCGTTAAACAAAGGCATTTTGGTACCCATTTCAGAAAATGACCAAATTTCGCTAAGACCAAAATAAAAGAAGTCGGTTGCTTGTTAACAGGCCGACTATGATTGATTACCAGTATGTCATCAATCAAGCTCTTTTCCAGATATTAGCAAATTTGAAGAGAAATACATATTGGTTTTAGCTTGGAGTTCAGACACTGTTTGTCATTGCCTTCACTTCATACAGAAGTTTCTTTTTCAGCTGTGTGTTCTTGTGGACACTTACTGGTAGGTGGGAGAGGTCTGGGAGTAATAATTTATAACCCAACAGATATTAGAGTGTAAACTCCTTAAGGGCAGGAACGCTGCCTTGCACAACTTCTGTCTTATGCAGCTTTGCACATAGTTGATGACTGATAAATAATTGCAGGAAAGCATATTTTACATTTTAAAGCTCAGCAGGATAGGACCAGTCACTGATAAAGTTCGGAAAGCAAATCTGTTGTTTTTTTTTTTTTAATGGCCGTTATGAAATGTCTGAGTTATTCATATTTTTGGCAGATAGGGAAAACCACTGTCGTGATGCACTGGGTTTCCTACTTTCGGTTCACAGTCGATTCTAGTTGCTCTTTCTGTGAGATTTAATTATACTGTAGACTTGTGTTTTTGTGTGAAAATAACTGCTGCTCCTCAGAGGATGAGCCAGATAATACTTCCTTTCTGCTAATAGTAATGGTAGCTTTTAAAAGCAAGTCACCTGGGACTTCCCTGGTGGTCCAGTGGATAAGACTCCACACTCCCAATGCAGGGGACCCGGGTTCGATCCCTGGTCAGGGAACTAGATCCCGCATGCATGCCACAACTAAGAAGCCCGCATGCTGCAACTAAAGATCCCACGTGCCGCAGCTAAGAGCCGGCACAGCCAAAATAAATTAAAAAGAAAAAAAATCAAGTCACCTAAATTACAGGTGCAATCTAACATGCTTGAAACTGACCTGAATGTCTACATACCATGAGGTTGCTTTCAAAAGGTGACCAGAGGAGGGGAAAGGTGGTGCCAGGGGTAATTCCAGGAATTGGAATGTCACAGACTCCCGCCACAGAGAGAGTCTGCTCTTAAGCTAAATGCATTTGTGTGGGTACCTCATCATCAGGATTTCTGTAGCATCCTTTGGTGCTCGTGTTTGGCAATGCGTTATAAGAGCTGATCGGGATAACTCACTAGATAAACGAAATCCAGTTGTGGCATTCTGGCATTATTCGCACAGTATAAACATGCTTTGTAAAGATAGGTAAAACTGGTGAGCTTTGGGGTTCTGAACGTACGTTACTAGCGTAAATACAGAAGTTCGTTTTAAGGTGGGGGAAGTCAACGTGGGGTTCAGATTTCAGAAAAGAAAACACGATTCTGCGGTTTGGGGTCCTCGTTGATACTTGAATCCAATTCCTTATACCATAAAATTGGGCAGTATTACCAAAAGGCCGTTGGATGTATTTTTAAAATATGGGGCTCTGGCTACATGACGTAGCCATTTTCAACTCCAAAGTGCCGTGATTCAACAAAAGATTACAGTTTAACAGAGGAAACAGTAGGAAGGTCAGGATGAGAAGACATTGTCCAAAAGCTCTTGTTAAAGACCCCCAGAATATGAAACTCGATGAGTTACAGATTGGGATTTGAAAATACTGTTCCTCTCTGCGCGGAATGCTCTTCTCCTGACTCTTCTCATGGCTGCCTTTTTTTTTTCATCCTTTAGATTCAAATTTTAAAAGTCACCTGAGAGAAGCCTTCCCTAGCCACCTGTGTGAATAGGTTCTTCTGCCTCCTTGCCCTCTCCTGCTCCCCGCTCATTCCCTTGGAAGTGACCACAATCTGAAATTGTGTGCTTACCTCTTACCTCTCTCCTCGCTAGACTGAACCTTAGGCAGCACCACCTAGCGTCGTATCTAGTCCAGAATAAGCATCCGATAACTTATTTGTGAAAATAATGAAGCCCTGCCCTCTAAAAACCAGTGAGCCAAATACATGAGCTGAGTTGTCTTCTCTGCTCAGCTGACCAGCGCTTGGGTCCTGTCCTTTGTGTCAGTTTCTCCATCTGTAACCAAGAATGTCAGGAGGAGAAACGTGGCTGTCGCCTGAAATGAAGACGCTCTAGAAAGGAGAGGTGGTGAAAGTGTAGTGGGGAAAATGCTAGATTACAGGGCAGAAGAGCCGCGATGGCCCTTTGCCAACAGGAAGATGTTTAACCTCACTTCATTTCCTTCTCTGCAAAATGGCGACTGTAATCCCTGCCTCCTCTTACAGGGATGCCTTGGGGATCAAGTGAGATAACACGTTAGAAAGTGTTTTGTCATCTGTGGACCGCTTTCCAAATACAAGACATTCTATCATTAAATTCTGGATTTTACAATAGAGCCTGATTATCCCGCCCCACAGGGATCCATGCTGGGAGTGGATTAAAAGGAGGCCCCTTGGGTATATGTAGGGACCCCTTTTTTTTTTTTTTTTTTAAAGAAATTCACGTTCTTTATTTATTTATTTATTTATTTATGACTGTGTTGAGTCTTCGTTTCTGTGTGAGGGCTTTCTCTAGTTGCGGCAAGTGGGGGCCACTCTTCATCGCGGTGCGCGGGCCTCTCACCATCGCGGCCTCTCTTGTTGCGGAGCACAGGCTCCAGACGCGCAGGCTCAGTAGTTGTGGCTCACGGGCCCAGTTGCTCCGTGGCATGTGGGATCTTCCCAGACCAGGGCTCGAGCCCGTGTCCCCTGCATTGGCAGGCAGATTCTCAACCACTGCGCCACCAGGGAAGCCCAGGGACCCCTTTTTACGGGCGGAGACAGACCCGCGTATATCAAATACCATCTTGTAACGGTTGGCGGGGCGTCCACGTGTCACTGAAGGTTGACGGTTTCAAAGAACTGTTTGAAGTGGTCACAGAATATCAGACTGATAACCTTAACCCACCCTTTCCAGAGGATACATAGGACAGACCTGCAAGTAATAACTTGTACAGGAGAATTTGAGGGAGTTGAAGTAAAATAGGAACTTTCATAGGCTGAAGGTTGCCCAAGAAAAAACCATTACCAGGCAGCGAAGCCCCAGGACAGTCTGTCTGAGCCACCCTGAAACCTTGAGCATCGTAGTGGGTCAGATCTTCCCCCGGTTTAATTAAGAGCCTGGAGAGCCGTGTGGTGTGTGGGAAGAGCCTGGCTCAAGTCTGGGCCCCAAGTTCCTGAGCTCTGCGCTTCCGGCTCCTCGGCTGTAAAGGAGGGTGGTAATAGGCACCCACCTCCCAGGGTTGTGGAGAGGATTAAATTAGTTAATACACAGAAAGCACTTGGAACAAAGCCTGTCAGATAAGTGTCCAGTGAACTAGTTATTATCCTTACTGGGTTTCTGTTCACTGTAACAATCTCGAATTACCCACTGGGTGACTTAAACGCTCATTAATTAAATTTGAAGTTTTAAAGACTCGCTTCCTATCATTAGACTGTTGTGCTCACTGCCATTAAAATTTGAATAGAAATCGTGTATCTTTTACGATTAGAAATCTACCGTGTGTATGTCTAAAAGGAATAATATTTTTCCCTCCGGTGTGTCTTTGTGTTCTGCTGGTGCTATAGTGCTCTGTAGGAAAAGCACAAAGGACAAAAGAATCCATTCCTGCTGTGGGGCGTTTCTGCTCTGTCACCAAAGCCGCGTAGGAGACTGAGGGAATCCAGAGGCTGTCGGTGACCATGGTAGTTGAAGGAATACGTTTTCTGTTGGCTTGCCATTTCTTAAAAGACTTAGCTGGAGAATATTCTGAATTATTTCAGAACTTAGGTCACCTAGCTTTGACTGCGACAGTGTGAAGATAAAACATTTTCCTGGTTGCCTTGGTTTTTACCACCTATAAGTGGGCCATTATGGGCCAGGTGCAGGGCTGCGGGAGGACAAAACGTCCATCCCCACCGCACTGGGCCACACGCACATCTTCACTGAAACCACTGAGTTTAGTTACGTGTTACTAACTTCATATAACACACTTTTAAATCATCTGGGCGTTTAACACAGAGGCTGTTGATGCTTCCGCAGTAGCAGGGCACGGAGAAGGGCACTCCTACCTTGCTGCCCCTTCTCCCTTCCCCCAGATCGTGCCTATTAAAGTGAAATCCGAGAAAAACCCTGAATTAGGGCCTGTGATTTTTGAAGAATCTTCTGCTTTTAGTGAATCAGCTCAGGCCACACAACACTATAGCGATCATAAACACTGAATGTGTTAGGGGAATGTCAAATAAGTAAGTTTTCTCTTTTTATTAATGGAAATTAAAATCCTGTAAAAGAGCTAAACTGAACGTTCAGTGCAGATCGCTTGGCCACCAGTGCTTTAGACACTAATCACAGTAAAAATAGTGAGGTTTGGTTTTGTTTTCTTTTCTTTTTCATTTTCCCAAAGGTGATTATTTTAGGCATCTTCAAAATGAAAGATGAGTTGGTTTATTTGGGGAGGGTCTAAAATCATGGTATTTGTCATGGTCTTAAGTCAGTTTCTTGTCACAGATTTTGGCTGTGAATATAGTTACCTTCTATCTCCCTGGGTATGGAAATAGGTAGGTAGGTAATTGTTAAATGCAGCTGAGAAGACCATTTATCACCCTGAATAAACAGAAATCAGGTTCTTAAACCAGATTGAAAGAAGGAAATTACGTCATGCTTTTAAATAAGGAAGCACTGGGCAGAACTGGATGAGTTGTGTGACAAAAATGTGCCCCTCCCCCTCTCGTGGATTGCCTCTGAGATTTATTAATGAGATCTGTGGCCAGGTAAGCCTATCTAGGTTATTGTCTGAAGGTAGCCTGGTTTTTAAAGAACAGTCTCAGAGGCTATCCTCAAGCAAAAGGCATGTGATTTCACCTATTGGATAAAGAATGTGCAATGTGCTTTTGGGTGTAACCCTTTTTTTTTTTTTTTTTAAGGAAAATGACCTTAAATTTAGCAATAAAAACACGGGAGGTGCGTTACAATCCAGAAGAGAGGAGAAGGTGAAATTCAGTGTTTCTAGAAAGCATCCCCTGATTGCTTTAAGTAGACACTTAGTACCACATGCCAGTTGGGAAAGTTACATTGTTAACCATTTAAGGTTCTAATTTTTTTACCCAGTCTCAAACTGTCCCCTTTGGATTTTGGAAATGAATTTAGTGAAAATTCCTTGCTGGCTACCTGCCCTAGACTTGTTCTGTTATAATTGGGCAGTGTCAGCAAATGTGAAGTTTATCCCTTACAAACCTGTGTTTTTCCCCTTTTTCACTGGTTTGTATTATAAATTACATGACTCTTTCATGTAATTACTTTTTAAAAAATGAGATGAATATTTTCTCAAAATCCACTTATTAAGTATGTGTCAGAAATGAATGAGGTCAGGATCTGCTGGGGCGGTGGGAGTGCTGTCCCAGAAAGTTAGGCTGATAGAAGGGGACCAGGGGCACAGAATAACCCGAGCCCTGGAGATCCTCCTCTGGCTTCTCCCAAGGGAGCGGGTTCCTGGAGAGGGTGGCCCTGAAGCCTAAATTGATTCCTAACAGCGACTGGGGAAAGGAGAGGCAAGAGCTGGAGAAAGGTAGATGGGGGCCTCGTTGTGAAGGCCTTCAGTGCCAGACCGAGCAGCTTTCACTGAGAAGCCTTTGAAGACTTAGACGATGTCAGAGTAGTGGGAGATGAGGGACGGCGATCTGGTGTGCAGGGTGGGTGGGGGGCTATCAGACCCGAGGCAGATCGGGACGGAAGGAAGATAGATTTGAGAAACGGCGTAGAAATAAGCTGTGGACCTTGGCGATTGAATGTACATCTGCTGTAACTCAGGTTAAAAATGGTGCCTTTTGGAGACCTGTGATCTGCTTAGACTGTGAACTGGTTTGGGAAGGGGGAGGGGATGTGCAGTGGGTGACAGGAGGCTTTTGGTTAGTAAAGTTGGAGATGCCAGGGGACCATCAGACTGGAAAGGTGATCACCAGACAATAGGAAATGCAAAGTGGAGGCTTGCGCCTGGGCTGGACTCGGGATTCGGGAAGCTGTCAACGCAGAGTTGAAGCCCTAGAGGGGGGTCAGAACTCCAGGCAGGGCCGGGTTGTAAGGAGAGAAAATAAAGGGACAGCCTCAAAAAACAGATGGTTTTAGGGGCTTTGTTTTGTTTTACTTGAATTAAAAAAAAAAAAGTGATGTTAACAGGAAAAAGTAGTTCACACCTGGGATGGGTATTTAACAGCATTTTTGACACAAAGGCTAAAAATTAGTTCATGTATTTTAGAAAAGTTACTATGCCCAAGGTTATCGAGACGCTGGCCTATACCAGGCTGAGTGGATTCACATTAGCTTTCGTATTTTTGCATTTCATCACACAATGCCATCTTGGACTTATAGATCCTGGTTTTCCCACGCAGGTATCTTTTTGCAGCCGTTTTCCTAATGAAGCGTAAGGTAGAGCTAGTTTTACAGTTATAAGGGAACAAACTTCGAAACACGGCAGCGTCAGTTAAATTTCACTTGAGCGCCGTGTTTCTTTTTGACTCGAGGTTGACCAAATTGATTGACTTTTTTTTCTTTTTTTTTTTTTTTTTTTTTACAGAGGAGTATACATATTGAATACTTCCAGAGTTTTGAGAGAGGCATAAAATAATTCCAGGTGGTTGAGTTTACAACCTGAGGAACACACTTTAAAAATTTGCTTCCAGACCCCCTGCAGGTTCCCCTTTTTGAGTCTACAGTTGGGAGTTATTTTCCAGAAGAAGAGAGCACACAGTGACACTGCCCTGGGAGCTCCCCGTGCGAGCCAGTGGGAAGTTTGGACAGTTTCATAACATGGCCCATTCACAATTCCCCATTGAAATGTAGAGGCAGGTCACCTTCGATGAATGCACAAAGACACTATTGTGGTCACAAGCGAGCTGCCTCAGTGAACACAATTCTTTTTATACTAAAAAAAAAAGAAAAAAAAATTTTTTTTCTTAAGAAAGCTTAACAAGGAGGTGATGGAAACAATGACCGAAAAATAACTTTTTCTAGAACGTGTACATAATGTTAAGGGACCACTGAAATGGAAGTCCAGAATTCCGGGGCCATTTCAGCAGAGGCGATGGTTACACAATCACCCTGTTGAAAGCGAAGATTTAGATGGCATTCGGAGGCCGACCCACAGTAATTACTGGTAGTTCTTGCTGGCCTGCAGACAGGTGAGGGCTGGGCCTCCACCATCCCCTGCAGCACTTTCCTGTAATCTGGATGGGCGATCTTCAAACGTGTGCTTTCAAACCAGTCAGATACCATATTCTTCTTCCTATCTGGCCTTTCATTTTTCTATCGCCACAGATACTGTCCCTGCCGTCCTGCCGGGGCCGTCCTGCCGGGGCTCGCAGATTGCTCAGAAACAGCACCCTAGACCACCGGGCAGGGACAGAGAGGGCGTGTCTAGCAATTTTTTGCTAAAGATTGTATCTTAAATTTTTCTTAGAGCTTAACTGCATTCAGGGGAAGTAAAAACACATTTGCTTTGTTCCTGATCTTAAAAACCAACCCTCAGAAACAACAAAAAAAGACCTCCCAATAACTTAGATTTCTGAAATGATGGGGTTTTTTTTTCCCCCTCTTCTTAATCACATATCTTTAGAGACCGATGAAAGAAAGATAATGCTTGACTATTGGAAATAATATTTTAAACCTGTTGAAATCTCTGCCTAGTATATGAAAACAGCTGACTTTGGGAGAGTAAAAAGCTGAGAAGGGCTGATCGGGCCCCGTCCTCCTTTGTCACTGAAACATTGCTGTCTGCATTCCTTTTTACGTGAAAAAAAATGAATCATAAACATTTGCAGAGTGTTTTTTTAGACCCTTAGCTTAAAAAAAAACAAAAAATAAACCCTCTGCCTTACATATTGTATACATTCACTTGATGCTGACAATACTAATAGTTAGATGGCGTTGTACAAACATCTATTCAACAGACGTTCACTTACTGAGCACCTGCTAACACCTGTTCAGGTGGTGATAATTAATGATTGGGGCGCAGCCTCTTTCCTGAGCTCACAGTCTTGTAGGGGGTGACGGATTTGACCCTGAAACAAAACTCTGACCTGCGTGCCCCTCCCCCAGCACAGCACCCATCTCACTCGTCTTGTGTCACCCACAGCCCTCAGCACGGCGCCCAGCTCTCGGTTTGTGCGAAAATACTTGCCAAGAGAATGAGAAAGCGTTAGAAAGTGTATGTACACATCGCACAGGGGGTCAGTGTAACACGGAGACTTGACAAGTGACATCCTCACCTTATTCTAAGCAAACATGCATGTCTGAAGACAGGGCAGACCTGGATGCTAATAACCGATGCACCTCGGTAATGAATACGGAAAATGGGGACTGGGGACGCCAGACACATCTGACAAGGGGGCGGAGGGGTCTGAAGGTGAGGAACTGCTAGGCTAAGAAAGCTGTGATCCATGCCTCGCAGCTAGGCAGGACAGACATAAATTACTAGGCACTTCACAGGGGAGAATGTGGAGAATGCAGTCTTCAGTTTGCCTCTAAAAGGCAGGAGGACGCCATCCAGCCCTCTGCCGAAGCCGGTCATCCTGCAGAACTTGATTTCCACAGGAGAGTGGAAACGAGTATCTTCATATGTAACGATTTCTTTATTCTCGCAAAAGTAATAACTGGAGAATTTGTCTCCCCGGGGCCCACCCCGAAATACAGAATCCAAGTGAATGCTGGGCTTGTGGGGTTGGTTATCAGGGGCCGAGTGTAGACTCTCCTGCTTCATCAAAGCGTTGGGTCTTAGAGAATATTAGTGCTGCAGATTCGAGCACAGTAATTTCTGAAATTACTTGTGTAGCTCGGGGGTCGGGGTGGGATGAGCTCCACTCTCAACACAGCCACACACTGGAAGGTCGGCGTGTGTGCTCTGGCGGGTGAGGCCGCTGTGCTGTGCAGCTCTCAGCGCGCAGGAGCTCTGCCTCCGCTGGCGACAGACTGTATCCCCCAGACTGTATCCTGTTGGCTGAAAGCATCTCACATCCTGGATTAGTACATACCCCCGCCCCCCAGAAAAGACTTATCATGTCTACATTTCCGTACCCTCGTGAAAAGTAAGAGCTGGTAACATAAAAGTGGAAGAACTGAGTGGAAGTCGGTCGTGGAACGTTTCTATTCCACAGCCCCCGAACTTCTCTCACTGTGGCGAGTTCCGCGTGTTTCGGGATTGTTCCCTTTACTCTCTCCTCTGTGTCCCCTCTAGGGAATGAAAACCACTGGCTGACCACACATCCCTCCTTGGGCTTCACGAGTTTGAAGACTTCCCAGAATAAGGCACAATGTCCATGGCCGGAGTCGCTGCTCAGGAGATCAGAGTCCCGTTAAAAACTGGGTTTCTGCACAATGGCCAAGCCCTGGGGAGCCTGAAGGCCTGCTGGGGGGGCCGCGGCGAGTTTGAGAAGTAAGTGCAGGACGTGGGGCCGCTGGAGCCTGAGTGTGCGACGTCCGAGTGAGGGCGGGGACGCGACTGCTGCCTGTTTGACACCAAGGTGTCCGTCCTTTCCTTTCAGCGGCTTTTTGAACATCGACCCCATAACCATGGCCTGCAGTCTGAACTCGACGGCGCAGGCGCACCTAACATCCATAGGTACGTGTCCTGAAAGCCCAGGCGCCCCTGGCACTTGGGGAGGAGGGTGGTGGCAGCCCCTGCCGTGACCTTGGCCTCCAGCATTATTTTCTAAATGAGGGGACGACCTGAGCCGTTTCCGACAGGAGCCGGACCCCTAGTGGCGACAGATTCTGAAGCTAAGCGTGTTCTTAGCCGCCTTTGCACCTCAGCCTGAGTCGCTGGGTCTCCCTGTGGAGGTGTGAGCTTCTAAAGGCATCCCAGCCATGAGACGTAATAACTTTTAGGAACCCCGGACAGGATCTCTCTTCTTCCTGACGAGCCTCGAATGCTCGTTTGAAAGTGACAAAGCGGTATAAGTGTTGACAAAAACGTAGAAGACTGTGTGTGTTAGTCCTTCTAACGTGAACCTGGCGTTCCTTAGATTTTTGCCAAGGGCTGCTTGTCCCATCGCAGGCGCGTCTCTGGCTCGCGGTATCGCGAGGGGCCGGGTGAGGCTTCGTCCTGTCTCAGGGCCGCCCTGCATGTGCTGTGTGGCCCGCCTCCCAAAGGGCCAGGTTGGCGCAGGCTGGCACTCGCGTAACTTACACGCTGCTCGCCTTCTGTGGATTCTGCACACGTCACAGAACCTGTCTGGGGCGTGTGGGCATGTGCCGCGCACACGTCCAAGGCAGATAGAAGAGATCATTGGTTCTCTGAACCAGATCGGGTGCGTTCCCCACCTCCGGGCAGACCCGACGCCCGCGGCGCTTGCCTGGCTGTGCTCGGCGTTCCAGCGGCTGGGTGTTTGGCCAGGAGCGACCCGGCAGAAGGTGGCAGGAGCGCGGGCAGCTGAGGGCGAGCACGGTCGGTCTTGGGTAACCTCTCGGGTTCCTTCCAGGGCGCGCTTCCAGGTCGGCTGCGATGAATGGGAGCCACTTTCCAGAGCACGGCCCCTCCGCCAAGTCCCGCCTGCCCCCTCTCATCATCCCCCCGAGTGAAGGCTGGGGGCAGCAGGAGGACCGGGTGGCGTGTGGGTTGAAGAAGCTGGCAGTGAACGGGGTCTGTGCCTCCACGCCCCCGCTCACCCCCATCAAGACGCCCCCGCCCCTCTTCCCTGGCGTGGCTCCCTGCGAGCGGGGCTCCAGGCCCCTGCCGCCGCTGCCCATCTCCGAGGACCTCTCCCTGGACGAGACGGACTGCGAGGTCGAGTTCCTGACCAGCTCGGACACGGACTTCCTTCTAGAAGACTGCGCGCTCTCCGACTTCAGACCCGACGGCCCCGGCAGACGCAGCTTCCGAGGGTGCGGACAGATCAACTATGCGTATTTCGACACCCCGGCCGTCTCGGCCGCGGATCTCAGCCAGGCGCACGACCAGGCTGCCGGGGGGACGAGTGCCAACCCCCCTCCGTCCCAGGCCCACCGGAGACTGAGGAGGTCTCACTCAGGCCCCGCAGGGTCCTTTAACAAGCCGGCCATCAGGATCTCCAGCTACGTGCACAGGGCTTCTCCCAACTCCGACGACGACAAGCCCGAGGTGCCCCCCCGGGTCCCCATCCCTCCCCGGCCGGCCAAGCCGGACTACAGAAGGTGGTCGGCCGAAGTCACTTCCAGCACCTACAGCGACGAGGACAGGCCCCCCAAAGTCCCGCCGAGAGAACCCTTGTCCCGGAGTAACTCCCGCACCCCGAGCCCCAAAAGTCTCCCGTCTTACCTCAACGGGGTCATGCCCCCCACGCAGAGCTTTGCCCCTGACCCCAAGTACGTGAGCAGCAAAGCCCTGCAGAGACAGCACAGCGAGGGGGCCGCCGGTAAGGTCCCCTGCATCCTGCCCATCATTGAAAACGGGAAGAAAGTGAGCTCAACGCATTATTACCTGCTCCCTGAGAGGCCACCCTACCTGGACAAATATGAAAAGTTTTTTAGGGAAGCAGAAGAGACACACGCAAGCACTCCCATCCAGCCCCTCCCTGCCGATGGCGGTGTCTTTTCGGCCCCGGAAAAGCTGGACTCGAAACCAAGAGTGGATCTGGCAGGCCACCCGAAGCGCAGACATTTCTCCTACGTGGTTTCCCCTTAGACCCTGGGTCCTGGCTCAGCAGAGGTGCCGCAGCAGCCAGCGGTTCTCCTGCCGTTCTCCAGCCTGATGGCGGTTCACAGGAAGACGGCGCAGGTCGCAGGGTCAGAGACTCGAACTGTCTGTCTTAAAGAGAAGGGTTTAGACGGTCGTGAGGTGCTGCCATGCTGAGCATCCCTGACCATGTTAGCGGCGGAGAAAAGTCTGCTCAAGTCTGTGATTTAAAGATGTGATGAGGGAAGGAAGGATGGGGACATTTCTGTACGTGCGCACGTTACGCACCCGTACCTACACTTGTGGTAAAATCGTAGATCCTAGTTGCAAGTTAACCAAGTAGTTGCTATCTTAGAGTAATATATATTTAGAATGATAAAAACTAAAGCTGGAGGATGGCTCCTGATAGACTGAAAACTGAGCAAATGGAAGAGAATACAGAATACAGTATCGTTTAGATCAAAATCATTAAAAAAAACACACACACAAAAAACCAACTATTTCTGCTTACTAAGTTTGAGGATTTCTGGCTCTGAGGCCTGTTCTGTTTTGCCTCATTCATTTTTGCAACAGTTTTTCCATGGAGGGCAGGCCATTCGTTCTTTCCGTGACTTAACATGCCTCGTTCAAGTCATCCCAAGAGCTAAATCCTTTAGGTCTTGCTTTCTGGTCTGTTGAGGGGAGGGATGGCCACATATTTGGTACTGTATTCTCACCTGTCCATGTCTCACATCTTGAAAAATGGGAAGGTAACAGAATTAGTCAATCATTTTTCCTTACCATTCCTGCTGTATTCTACACCCCCCCAACCCCCGAAACACAGGGCGCTCGGGGGAAAACAAACTAAACTCTTCGCCAGTGCTGAGGATGTCAGTTGAAGCAATAATGAAACAGCAATGCGCTTGAGAGGATCTGTGTGGGGATGTGTGTCGTGGTTTTTTTGTTTGTTTGTTTCTTGTTTTTTTGTCTTGGGTTTTTTCCCTCCCCTTTTTTAGACTGTATAAGTAAACGAATACAACACAAGCTGGCCTTGTGTTGCTGGTTCCTCTTCAGTATTTCCTGGGGATTGTTTGCTTTTTAAGTAAAACACTTCTGACCAACAGCCCAGTATGTCTTAAGAGCAGAGGTCACCTCAGCACCTGCTGTGGAAACTCTCACAGTCCGCTGCTCCGCTCGGATTCGCTGAGACACAGAGCTCACGTTCCCATTTTCACAAGCTTCGCTGTATTTATCTTGTGTAGAGCCGCACAAAGGAGATGGTGCTCAGTAACAGAAGTACCTTACTGCGATGTTCTTCATATTAAACAAGCTGTTTACAGTTTAAACTGCTGAGTGATGTTATTTGAGCTATTTAAAGCTTATATTTTAGTATGAACTAAATGAAGGTTAAAACATGCTTTAGAAAAATGCACTGATTTCTGCATTTATGTGTACAGTATTGGACAAAGGATTTTATTCATTTCTGTTGCATTATTTTGAATATTGTCTTTTCATTTTAATAAAGTTATAATACTTATTTATGACACCGTTAATAATGTTTCTTGCCTACACTCTTATAAAATTTTGTGTCTCGAGTAATATGACAACATGACCATTTTTAAGCACAAGGGAAGATTTTTAAGCAGTCTAACATAGGCTTGAAATTTACCACCATTCCCTAAAATGACAAACGATTTAAGCAATGTACATTTAAGTAGTATACAGACAGTGAAAACGAGCTGTTTGTATTTACCTATAACAATTAAGAAGGTGCGCCTGAATTGATGCTGGTTTGTTGCTGTGGAAACAGAGTCCTTCTGGGGAGGGGCGTCCCCATCAAGGGAGCTGTAGCAGGAAGGAGCCGGCTCTGACGTGGACCTGATGTGACGCATTCTGAGTTTGAGGACTAGGTCTGGATTGCCCTGGGCCCTTGGGGAGGCTATGCTTCTTGCTTGATGCAAGGCCACCAAAGGAAGCCCAGCCTGCCCTGGCCTCTCATTGAGTCACAGATTTGGGAGGCGGGAGGAGGCTGGGATACTGTCAGGGAGGGTGCCTGTCTGGTGTCGCCGGGCCCTTTGCCTGTTCTCCTCCCTTTCCTCTCCCTGTGGCTGAAATCCAGCTGCCTGCCGTCCCCCGCCCCCGCCCTCGACACTTCCCAGCTTCCTGGGTGACGGCAAAGCTCTCCATGACCTTAACTGCACCCCTGCCTGTGCTTGGTTCCTTCCAGAGTAAAGAGTGAGGACTCGAAAATGGAAGATCTGGGCTGAAAGTCCAACTCCGGCTCTTTCTAATGATGTGTTGGGCAGATTCTTTGAAATCTCTGTATCTCAGTTTTCTCATTGGTAAAACTGGGGGAGAGGGTGACAGCTACGATAGGGAATTATCTGTGACAACTGCCTATAAACCAGTAGCTGGTACACAGTGAGGGCCCGGTCTGTGAACTGATTTTATGATTCTCTGTCGCTCATCCTCACCCCACAAGTTGGGCGTTATTTCTGGCAATTGACAGATGAAGAAATGGGTTTGAGGAGTTCCTTCAGCAGACATTTGTTGAATAACTACCAAATGCTAGATAGGGCCTCAGAAAACACACCCAGGCCCTTATGGAATTTGAAGCAGTACCTAGTGACCATTTGTGATAAACGCTGGAAAGGAATGAACAGTGGTGGTGACGGAATGACAAAGCGGCCCCCACCTCTCTGAGGTGATGAGATCTGAAAGGATGGAATCTGAGCCCAAGGAGGCAGAGTGAGCTGGGAGGGTCAGTAGGGGGAACCGCAAGGCTGGAGGGAAGCTGGGCATCTGCCAGGGGCCGGAAGTTACCCAGCGAGAGGCACAACGGGAAAGGGTAGCGGATGCCACTCAAAGGTCTAAGCAGGGGATGGATGGGATGGGATGTGTTTTAAGAAGACCAGTGGCTGTTGCATGCAGAACGGATTGGAAATGGGGAGACTTCAGGACAGAGGCTGTCGGAACTGAGATCCGCGTGTCCGGCGGTGGAGACGGAGAAACACTGGCGTGGAAGATACTTGGAGGTAGAAATAGCAGGTGGTGATCTCAGGTGGGAGGCAGAGCCAGTGTGTGGCCCGGGCCACTGTGCCTGTCCCCCAGCTTCTGGGGGCTTCTCATCACGGCACTGACACCGCGCCATCTGCAGCTCGTATTAGTTGCCTCTTTTTCCCCCTCCACTGCCTTTTCTTTGTACTGTGGTCAAGACCATCTTTAATTCATTGCGTATTTGCTTCCCTCTCACCTTCATGTTGTTCCTTGATTTTTTTTTTTTTTTGGGAACTCCTTTATTTATTTGTTTGTTTGTTTGTTTGTTTATGGCTGTGTTGGGTCTTCGTTTCTGTGCGAGGGCTTTCTCTAGTTGCGGCAAGCGGGGGCCACTCTTCATTGCGGTGTGCGGGCCTCTCACTATCGTGGCTTCTCTTGTTGCGGAGCACAGGCTCCAGACGCACAGGCTCAGTAGTTGTGGCTCACGGGCCCAGTTGCTCCGCGGCATGTGGGATCCTCCCAGACCAGGGCTCGAACCCGTGTCCCCTGCATCGGCAGGCGGATTCTCAACCACTGTGCCACCAGGGAAGCCGTTCCTTGATTTTGCGAGACTATTATCTTTTCCTATTTCTTCCTGGCCAGTGCCACTGTGACCAGAATGCTATCCATAACACCACTTGCCAACTCAGTCCTTGGCCAGCACACAGAGCAGATGGAATTCTAAGCGCTCCCCTGGCCTAGGGCAGCCCTGGGCCTGCCCTCTTAGTGTTGATAAGACCGTTATGGGCGAGGAGACAGCGGCTCTTAGCTGCCACTGAATGCGCTGTTGGGTCCTCACTTAAAGACAGGTCTTACCTAGTTAACAAAGCTCTGGCCTAAAGTCAGGAAGTGCGGGCTCATCTCAACCTCCCACGTCCTCCGGGAAGGATTCCCTGAGCTTCCCTTCCCCGTCAGTGGGAGACCACAGCAGAGCAGGGCCCAGCCCTACGCAAACAGAAGGAATTTATTATTAAGGACCGTTTCATGGCAGAAAGCAGAAGCTAAGTTCAAGAGGAGTCCTTTGTTAAGTCAACCCAAAATCTGGATAGTATTAAATTCCAAGTCTCTCTAGGCTGCAATAATCAAGTATGCATTGCCGATCTTACTAAATTCCACATTCTAATGGAAGTTTAATCTTGTTTATGCGTTGCTTATTTCTCTTTAGGTCTCAAGGGATGTCTTAACTGTGTTATGAAAAGATCTTGTAAAAGGATGTTTCTTCAATGCTAGGGGCCCTAGTCAAAACAACAGAGCCATAGATTTTTCTAGAGCAATTCATAGTCGGAGAAAAGAGAACTACATCCGCCTACTGGTTTAAGAATCAAAATATATATTAAGCTATTCTCTATTTTAGTTCTTTTTTTAAATTTTTTATTTAGTTTATTTTTTGACTGTACTGAACGGCTTGCAGGATCTTAGTTCCCCAACTAGGGAATGAAACCCGTGTCCCCTGCAGTGGAAACAGGGAGTCTTAACCACTGGACCGCCAGGGAAGTCCCTCTATTTTAGTTCTTAATTTCATCACATAATTTATTATATTAGGGTATATGGAGACATTTTCTTAAGAATAAGCTCCTAGCATGGTTATTTCATACATAGCTTTGTTTTTCTTTGTTTTGTTTTGTTTTTTTACTTTTCGTTTTGAGATTAATTATAGATTCAAAAGTTTCAAAAACAGTACAGAGAGGTCCCCTGTACCCATTACCCAGATTTCCCCAATGGTAACATATAATCATAGTCCAAAATCAAAACCAGGAAATTGCCATTGCCACAACACATATATATACAGTATTTTATTTAGCAATAGTTACTATCAAAATGGACTTAGGGCCTACTTTTTAAAATAATTAACTTAGAAATTCATTTCAGCATTCTGTTAGGCATTTTGTGAAAAGCTAATAAAACTTTAAAAATATGTTGCCATGTAAAAATTTCTACATTATGGTAATGGCAACTGAGAAGATAAAACTGACTCATGTTGGTTTTGACCTGCCAAGATTTTCCACAAGATTAATTTGCATTAGCTCTAGTAAAGATATTACTTCAACCTTTGAGGATTCTTGAAGGATTTTTCCTTTAAAGGCCTTCAGATAGACAGATTGAGGTTCCACACCTTTGAATCTGAATCGTGTAACAAACCAGGGAGCAAACTGTGAATTTCCAATCCAGTACTAAAGCTTGGGAATAGGGGGCATGGTGGTGGTATGGACTCTTGATTTTAAGAAAATAAGCTTAGGTCAAACTAAGACACTCAGAGACTGGTTTGCTTTGCAGACTAGACCATTTGACAAACGTTCTGACCCTTTTCCTCTCCACATTTGAATCATACACCTTTTAAGAGAAGTTTTGGGGTTTTATTTGGAAAGTAGAGAGAGAATAGGGCAGAAGGTTCAAGTGCATCGGAAGTCAGCTAGCCTCTCCTTGTACTAAGCGAAACAATGTAACTGAAGCATGTCTAATGCAATCTGAGGGTGTGAATTTTCATGCTTGCTTTTCACTTGAATGTATCAAACTTCAAGATACTTCTACCTAAGCAGCCCAGATCTGTTACTAGAGCGTGTTTAGACAGGCTTACCTCGGCTTTCACGTGATCTGCCCAGAATTCAGTGGCAAAGGTAGGTATAGTGTTTATGTTTTCCAGCACCTGCAGAAATGCTTTCACATCAGAGCAGCCCTTGACGGCCCTTTGCTTCTCAGGCCCACGGCCACCTGGCAGGGCCGCAGGTGGGGTTTGGGATGGAGAGGGGGCTGGAGGTGGTTGGGAAGGTTTTCCCTGCCTAGAAAGAGAACTGCTGGCAGGCCACTGGGCTTACACGTGCCTCCCCTATGCCGTCATCCTTCACCCTGTGATCCCATAAAATGGACCGGAACCCAAAGCAAGCCCACCTGTAGCAAGTTCTCGAAAACAGCATCCATGATGGCATGTAAATCTTCTCTTCCTCCCTCTCCCAACCAAAGTAAAAGGGGGGACCGAGGGGTTATAACCAAGGGACTGGTCCTTGGGAACGTACGAGCATTCGTCATCTTGAACTCTGTGCCCCGATGGGAAAAGGCAGCACCTTCATTCCTTGGAAATAACTTTGGATCCATGTCAAATAAACATCTTAATCACATGCTTCTTGCGTGTTTCTTCATTTCGCAGTTATGAGGGATTAGCCCAGCGCCTCCCCTGGGACTGCGTGACTTTTGTACACTCCCCTCTTGTGTAAGGCAGGATGAGTCTCTCTGTCTGGCCTGAGCCCTGAGTGGCCCTGGGCTCAGCACACAGGAAGCTGTATTTCGCCTGGGCCAGCTCCTCGGCTGTGCTGGGGTTCTCGCAGGCACTAGTGTCCTGTACACAGTTTTCTACCTAGTAACCGATCACAGCTCTTGGCTAAGCAGAAGCCGGGTCCGGATCCCGAGGTTCAGGGAGGCCTGGGAGCCCGGCTCAGCTCACCCACAGCAGCCCACACGCATGATAAGACTTGTCTGCGTATCGTCCCGGCCCGAGAGGCTCTAATTACACGTCTGGGGCTCGCAGGAGCCCAGGTGGCCCGGCTCACACGATCCCAGAACTGTGAAGATAGCGCGGGCACAGTTCTCACTGCCTGGGCAGCCGGGTCGGGGAGGCCCCTCCGAGCCCCGTGCGTCATTTCAATACGAATTATGACACCGGCCTTCCAAAGACAACAGTCCATGTAACCAGGCAGCTCTTCTCCAAGCACCGCCACAATTTTATCCTCCCATCAAGCTTTCAGGCTCTACCTTTCTGGTCTTTCCAGCTCAACTTTCCACCTGCCCCCTAACTGGCACAGCAGAAAACTGCTGGGCATCGCGGCAGAGTCAGTGCAAAAAGGCACAATATCGGGTCCCCAAGCAGCCGTGTTTCCCCCACTCAAGGTAGCTTTGGCCTGAGAGGTGGCTCGTGGGATGCCACTTTGACTGATTGAAACTGTTCCTGCACTTCCTTGACCGTGTTAACAGTCACCAGTTATCAGAAACGTGCCCTTTGCCAGGGACTGTCCTGGGCACACGGAGATCTTGCGTGAAGCTATCAGCATCTGCCTTACAACCAAGCGACCTGGTTCAAAAGAAAAGACACTTGGGACTTTCCTGACGGTCCAGTGGTTGGGACTCCGAGCTTCCACTGCGGGGGGCGCGGGTTCGATCCCTGGTTGGGGAACTAGGATCCCGCATACCACGTGGTGTGGCCAAAGAAAAGAAGAAAGACACTTGTACGGAGCCGCGCGAGAAAGTCACTGTCACTGGGACCAAAATCTTGATTTGGCACACGTCAGCGGCTTATTGAGGAAAGAAAGCTGTGCCATGGGAGCAGGTAACACAACAGGTGTTCATCATGTCATCAGTCAGCTGTGTGGGAGGATTTTGTGGACAGCGGCCAGAAATCTGTTTTTGTTTTTGTTTTCGAGGCTAGTTCTTTTTTTTTTCTTCTTCCAAGCTTACTGGATGCTGAATCAGTTCAATTTTTCCTTTTGCAGGAATCCACACACTTTAACAGTAATAGATTGGCACTTATTTGGTTAGTGATAAG
Source organism: Balaenoptera physalus (assembly GCF_965194825.1). Classification (NCBI taxonomy): domain Eukaryota; kingdom Metazoa; phylum Chordata; class Mammalia; order Artiodactyla; family Balaenopteridae; genus Balaenoptera; species Balaenoptera physalus. The sequence continues at coordinate 190,413,969 of NC_138882.1, forward strand.
GATCATATAAAGAAATTGATTTACCAAACTGAAAGTGTCATTTTTTATAGTTGATTTAGATGTGGTACATATATACAATGGAATATTAGCCATTAAAAAGAACAAAATAATGCCATTTGCCGCAACGTGGATGGACTTAGAGATTATCATACTGAGTGAAGTAAGTCAGACAGACTAAGACAGATCATATGATATCACTTATATGTGGAATCTAAAAAAAAGGCTACAAATGAACTTATCTACAAAGCAGAAATAGAGTTACAGATGTAGAAAATAAATTTATGGTTACCGGTGGGTAAGGGGGGGAGGGATAAATTGGAAGATTGGGATTGACACATATACACTACTATGTACAAAATAGATAATAAGAACATCCAGTATAGCACAGGGAACTCTACTCAATACTCTGTAATGACCTATATGGGAAAAGAATCTAAAAAAGAGTGGATATATGTATACATATAACTGATTCACTTTGCTGTACGCTTGAAATCCTCATTTTCTTTTCTTTTTTTTTTTAAATTTATTTATTTTTGGCTGCATTGGGTCTTCGTTGATGCGCGCAGGCCTTCTCTAGTTGCGGGGAGCGGGGGCTACTCTTTGTTGCGGGCTTCTCTTGTTGCAGAGCACGGGTTCTAGGCACGCGGGCTTTAGTAGTTGTGGCACTCGGGCTTCAGTAGTTGTGGCTCACGGGCTTTAGAGCGCAGGCTCAGTAGTTGTGTTGCGCGGGTTTCGTTGCTCTGCAGCATGTGGGATCTTCCCGGACCAGGGCTCGAACCCATGTGCCCTGCATTGACAGGTGGATTCTTAACCACTACACCCCCAGGGAAGCCCCAAACCCTCATTTTCAATGTTTTCCTCTAAAACCTGGAGTATCAGTCTATAGACATCTTCTATTCATGTCTTTTTCTTTTTCTTAAATCGTATTCTTAATGGTTCTATGTATTCAGTAATCCTAAAAAGACAGCTTTCTGGATACAGAGTTTTCTCTGAACAGCCTTACAGGCAAAAAGAGGTGTTACCGTCCCACCCAGCGTGCATTATAATTCTGTCGTTGCTTAATCCCCACCCAAATGCCCATTTCCAGCTATACAAACTCATATTATTCTTTCTGAATCATACATACACGCCACACCCTGAGTTGCACATAAAACTTTGCCGTGTTATTTCTACATCACTGTGTCCTGACGCAAGCTGTGGCTGACTTAGAAGCCCGTGTATATTTTTCTGGACTCATTTATCACCTCACTTCCCCGTAACTGGTTCTAGGTGGGAATTTCATGGAAAGGTTTTCTTCTGAAATTCTATAGCCTAATGTTGAGGATATGTTTACAAACCCTCTCCCGGTTGCAAATCCTGATGCCAGCAGGTCTTTCTCCTTTAAGTTTGAACCTCAACCAGGACAAGTGACACTGTATTATTCGGAGGGGTGCAGAGCCCCTACCCTGTGGTCCATAACCAGGAATGTGATGCAGGCGAGTTGTGGGGATCCATCCGTGGCCCAACGCAGGTGGACCTCCTGCCTCCCTGGTAAACATATCCTGGAGTCCCCTGAAGTCAAGAATAAACCTGGGACCTCCCTGGCGGTCCAGTGGTGAGGACTTTGCGCTCCCACTGCTGTGGGCCCGGGTTCAGTCCCTGGTTGGGGAACTAAGATCCCGCAAGCCACGCGGAGAGGTCCCCCCCCCCAGAAAAAAAAACAAAAAAAACAAACTTGTAAGTAAAAACCCAAAATGTCTATTGGCATACCGGACTGTTTCAGGAATTCATGAAAGATACAGAGCAGATAGGTGTGGTTTGATGGAGAAATAGGATCAAAGGAAAAGGAAGGCTAAAATATTCACAGGCAGTGACTTCTGTGAAAGCAGTTCCAAGAGTTCTGAGAAAGTTCCGTGTTTATGGAAATGGAACAGGAAGCAGCCCTGGGGCAGTAGTCAGGGTGATTATCTGGGGAACCACTTTCGGAGTATCCGCTGGCCAGCGGCTCCCACTCCCTTCCCTGTACTAAACATGCCAGTGAGTGTCTGCCTCCAGGCTAGAGCGTTAGTGTCCAAGAGACAGGCAAGGCCCCAGGCATCAGGAAGTCTCCAGGTGGGATGGCAAGCCCTTCCCGATGAAGAGGACCCAGCCCCACTGCACACCCTGTCCAGAAACATGGACGCTCCTCTTCCAAGCACATGTGATGAGAGCCTGGATCCACAGACAGCAGAACTGGGGGTTTTCAAACACAAATAGGAGCATAAGATTAAAAAAATCACCAAACATTTGAAAACCAATGAATGTCAAGAAGAGCACAAAACTCTATAAACAGAGACCAGCACCCATGCAAAGATTTCACAAAGTAAACAGATGTGAAAATAATCCCCAGAGATCCGACACAATATTACAAGACACAAAAACAAGGTATTATGGGAAAAGTCCGAGGAACAGAAAATGTGAAGAAAAGTAAAGAAGCATTTAGAATCTGAGGAGACAGGAATAGAGAGTGGCATGAAAGAAATAATTAAAACATAATGGAAGAAAATTTCCCAGATCTGAAGAAAGATACAGGTCTTCACATGGAAAGGGGCCTCGGGTGACAAAATGATTTACTTGGAAATAAGACACACCCTTACACATTTCCCAAAACTTCAGAATACCAAGAGAAAAACAAAAACAACACCCTTTCCAAGGAAAACAAGCAGAAAATTGCCCTCAAAGAAGTAAGAATTATATGAGCCCCAGCAACATAGGATGCTGGCGGAAAATGGAGCAATATGATCAAGGTTCTAAGAAAAAATGACTTTGAACCCAGAGTCCTTTACTCAGCCAAATTAGCATTCACGTGAAAGGTCACAGTGAAATATTTGGGGCATATAAACCTCAGGAAGTCTGTCACTCTCAGATTTGCTCCCTGAAGGAATTTCTCAAGGATTGCAACATAGCAGACACAAGGAATGCAAGAAGGGGATAGCTGTGGTATCCAATGGGCAGTGGAAAACAGAGCAGCCATTACAGCTTATAGTGAAGTTTAAATAGTTTTTATGCATAGCTAAAAAATGAATAATAATAGAGAACTAAGATCCTGGATTAATTCAAGGAAAAGGAGAATGAGAAGGGAAGTGAAAACAGACTCAGGTTTTTGTCTTTTTGGAGGAGAGGATAGAATTGATTAATTCTGGATATTATTGAATACTATTAGTGTACATTAAAAATCTAGAGGAGGGACTTCCCTGGTGGTCCAGTGGGTAAGACTCTGTGCTCGCAATGCAGGGGGCCCGGGTTTGATCCCTGGTCGGGGAACTAGATCCCGCACGCATGCCGCAACTAAGAAGTCCGCATTCCGCAACTAAAAGATCCTGCGTGCCGCAACTAAGACCCGGCACAGCCTAAATAAATAAATAAATAAATAAATAAATAAATAAATAAATAAACAAGAAGTGCCAGGGTCCCTAGGAAACCATTAAAAATGAAGCTGTAAAATATAGACAGTGGCATGGGAATTAAAAAAAAAAAAATCTAGAGGATAGGAGACGATTTCTGAAGTAGGTTCCCGCTTCTCCATTCTTTGCCCACTGAATAAACCTCGTGCTGTTCCAGTCTCAAAAGAAGAAAAATCTAGAGGGTAAGTTCCACCTCAGGTAATAGCACAGAAGCTATTGACAGTTAGAAACTCGGGAAAAACATAAAAAACAACTATGTGAAGGCACAGTGCCCTAGACGGAAGGAATCTAGGGGTGGTCCACCTCATCGTACAGGGCTGAAAAGACAGAAGCTGGATTTAAGGACTGCCAGAGTAGCTGGGAATTGAGGGAGGGCAGATCCCGAAAGGAGGAAGCCCCCAGATCTGTGTACAAACACCCCTTCAATCCTTGGCTGACTGCTGAACCAGGCATGTATGGGTCACGCCTCCAAGGAGCCCAGCTGGAAGTGACAAGTGGAGAGGCAGAGGACTGAGCGGAGATTTCAGCAGCTGCCCGACCGCAGACTCAGAGTTTGGAATTCAAGTCCACCCTAGTTTGAGGTGTTTGGTAAACCCCCTGGGCTTTCTACTAAAACCCCAGAAAGGCCATGTTTTAGAAGTGAGGCCCACATCCCAGACTGAGGGCAAAACTGAAATAAACATACCCTCACAAAGCCTAGAACTAAGCTGCCACAGGACCAAGGTTATCTGCTAGTAATTTAACTGCCTTCTAGAACAAAGTTCATCACTTTTCAGAGGAAGTTGACAGAAACTATGTATCTGTCATAATGTATCACCCATAATGTTCAGTGTACAATCAGAATTTATGAGACACGCAAAGAAGCAGGAGACTGCATCCCATAATCAAGAGAAAAAAGCAGTCAGTAGAAGCAGACCCACAGAAAAGCCAGACACTAGAATTAGTGAAGACTCAAAAATAATTATTATAAATACGTTAAAGATTTGACAGGAGGGGCTTCCCTGGTGGTGCAGTGGTTGAGAGTCTGCCTGCCAATGCAGGGGACACGGGTTCGAGCCCTGGTCTGGGAAGATCCCACATGCCGCGGAGCAGCTGGGCCCGTGAGCCACAACTACTGAGCCTGTGCGTCTGGAGCCTGTGCTCCACAACAAGAGAGGCCGCGATAGTGAGAGGCCCGCGCACCACGATGAAGAGTGGCCCCCGCTTGCCACAACTAGAGAAAGCCCTCACACAGAAACAAAGACCCAACACAGCCATAAAGAAAGAAACTCTTTCAAAAAAAAAAAAAGATTTGACAGGAAAAGATGGATATAATGGGTGAAGGTATAGGGATGACTTTTTAGGAGCAATATAGAAACACTAAAAAAGAGCCAAATGGAAATCTTTACCTGAAAAATGCTATATCTGAAAAAAAAAAATTTTAGGAGATTGAAAGCAGATTGGATACTGCAAAAGAAAGGATCATAATGTGAACATAAAAACAGATAAGTAGAAGGTATTCAAACTACAGCACAAAAAGAAAATCGATTGGAAAATTGTCCCAAGTGGGATGGTAGAAATTGGATGTACACCTTCTAAAACACTTGAAGAAAAAGAAAATGAAACTTTAAGAGAATGATCAATCCAAGAAATGGTAAGAGGAGAAATTTAATATGAAAAATCATGGTAAAAAGCAAACATAAAATAAGATAGCAAGAATAAGTCAAAACATTTCAGTAATCACAAAAGGGGTATGAATTAAATTCCCATTTACACTTTTTGGCAGAAATTGCAGCAATATCTTTTTAGATCCGTCTCCTAGAGTAATGGAAATAAAAACAAAAATAAACAAATGGGACCTAATTAAACTTGAGCTTTTGCACAGCAAAGGAAACCATAAATAAAACAAAAAGATAACCTATAGAATGGGAGAAAATATTTGCAAATGATGCACCAACAAGGGATTAATTTCCAAAATATACAAAGAGCTCATACAGCTCAATAACAAAAAACCAAACAACCCAATCAAAAAATGGGCAGAAGACCTAAACAGACATTTCTCCAAAGAAATCACACAGATAACCAACAGGTACATGAAAAAATGCTCAACATCACTAATTATTAGAGAAATGCAAATCAAAACTACAATGAGGTGTCACCTCACTCTGGTCAGAATGGCCATCATCAAAAAGTCTACAAGTAATAAATGCTGGAAAAGGTGTAGAGAAAAAGGAGCCCTCTTGCACTGTTGGTGGGAATGTAAATTGGTACAGCCACTATGGAGAACAGTATGGAGGTTCCTTAAAAAACTAAAAATAGAGCTACCATATGATTCTGCAATCCCACTCCTGGGCATATAGATGAAGAAAACTACAATTAGAAAAAATACATGCACCCCAAAGTTCATTGCAGCACTATTTACAATAGCCAAGACACGGAAGCAACTTAAATGTCCATTGACAGATGACAGATGAATGGATAAAGAAGATGTGAGATACATACACACACACACACACACACACATACATACATACATACACACAATGGAATATTATTCAGCCATAAAAAAGATTGAAATAGTGCCATTTGCAGCAACATGGATAGACGTAGAGATCATCACACTAAATGAAGTAAGCCAGACAAAGACAAATATATCGCTTATATGTGGAATCTAAAAAAAAAAAAAAAAAAAAAGATACAAATGAACTTATTTACAAAACAGAAATAGACCCACAGACATAGAAAACAAATGTATGGTTATCAAAGGGGAAAGGGGAGGAGAGATAAATTAGGAGGTTGGGATTAACATATACACACTACTATATATAAAATAGATAGCCAACAAGGACAGGGAACTATACCCAATATTTTGTAATAACCTATAAGAGAAAAGAATCTGAAAAAGAATATATATGTATATATATACATATGTATATATGTATGTATAACTGAATCACTGTGCTGTACACCTGAAACTAACAGGACATTGTAAATCAACTATACTTCAATAAAATAAAATTTATGTAAACAACAACAAAAACGATGGTGACATTAAAAAAACAGAGACTTTCAGATTAACAACAACCAAATTGATACGTTATTCGCAGAAGACACACGTAAAAAGAAAGTTATATATTAGTTGGAACTGCTTTTGAATACAAATAACAGAAACACCAACTACAGTGGCTAACAAAGTGGGTTTATTTTTCTTGTAGAAGTCTGGAAGTATGTGGCTGCTGGTGTTGGTTTGTCAGTGTAGGGCTGGTATCTCAGCAATTCTCTTGGCCTTTTCTTCATGGTCACAGAATGGCTGCCAAGGCTTCAGGCATTACATCCACATTGAAAGCAGGAAGGGGAGAAAAACAACACTGGTCACATGGCTTCCTCTTTCAGGAAAAGCAAAAACCTTCCCAGAGTTCTCAACAGACTTCTGCTGGTGTTTCAGTAATCAAAACTGTTGTCAGCTGGCAAGAGAGGAGGTCACCCCAGCTTACTTAGTAAAGGCAGACAAGAGATAAGGGATTTCGAAATGAATGTTCCGTAGCCAGTGAATAGTGTCTCACACAGGTTCAAAATACAGGGATGGAAAAGATACACTAGGCAAAGGCTGACAAAAGGGTAACAAGAACTGAGAGGCTGCAGAGTGGTGAGAAGCTACCCAGTAGCTCTGAGCAGGTCGTGATCAACGGACTCAGCACACTTTTCAACTCCTGTATTGTAGAGACTGGAACATAAAAGCCTAATTTCTGATGCTCTTTTGCAGCTAGACTCTAGACGTGAATTAGGTTCTCCCAACTGCATGGACCTACATGAGATTTGGTAGCTGGAAGTGAGGTTGAGACTGTCGTTCTGCTGGTAACCAAGGTCATGGAGAGGAGTGTAAAAGATGGGCAGTGGCCAGACTCAGCATTTCTGGGTTTTATCAGCAGCTTTGTGGGTAGATATGGTCATTATGGTAACAGCTGCAGCAGCAGTGGCCTCCTAACCCTGGCTTCCTTATGCCTGAATCAAAACTACAGTGATGTGGTCTTCAACTCAATAGTTCCATGGGAGGTTTCCTGATTTACCACACCTCCAGTTTTTCCAGTGATTTTATAAGCACCTAGTTCCCTGTGTTAAACCCCTTTCTGCTTAAAATACACTGAGTGGTTTCTATTTCCTGCACTGAACTCTGAAACTGGTAACACACACAACCACTCAGGTCTTAGAATGATAGGGCCCCTCAGGTGACTTTCAGAAGTAGTGTAAACCCTCTCTGCAAAGAACTCAAACTCAGTCTGAACCTCAAAGAATCCTATAGAATTAACAATAAAATAAAGGAAAATGAACACTTCCCAAGCAAAAACCACAAAACATACAGGGAAACAAAGCAACATAAACAAAAACAGCAGGAACCACAGACAGCAGAGACAGAACTGCAAAGACTTTGGATTTGAGAATTATCAGACACACACTGCTGCATTTAACAGATAACCAACGAGGACCTACTGTATAGCACAGGGAACTCTGCTCAATACTCTGTAACAACCTAAGTGGGAAAAGAATTTGAAAAAGAATAGTTACATATATATGTGTAACTGAATCACTTTGCTGTACTCCTGAAAGTAACATAACATTGTTAACCAACTATACTGCAATATAAAATAAAAATTAAAAAAAAAATAAAAAACACGTATGTTTGGTATATTTAAGTAAATAAACATGTGCATAGAACAAATAGATTTGAAAAAGAATAAAACATTTTAAAGTAAAATTAATATGTAACAATTAAAATTAATAATTCAAAGGACATGTCAGCCACCAGGTTGGACACAGCTGAGAATTAATGAACTAAATGACAGATCCGAAGAAACTTATACAGAATGCAGTACCAAAAGACAAAAAGATGGAAAAAGAGAGGTCAAGAGATATGAAACATATAATAAAAGGAGGTAAATTACATTATCTGGAAGGAGAGACAAGAGGGAATGAGGAAGAAGCAATATTTGAAAAGATAATGGATGAGAATTTGCCAGAATTGTTGAAATATATCAAGGCTCAAATCCAGAAATTCTAATAAATCCCAGCAGATTAAAAGGAAAGAAGGAAGGAAGGAAAGAAAGAAATCCACAAATCATGGATTTGCAGTGCAAAACACCAGAGGAAAGGAAAAGTTTTAGAAGCAGCCGAAGCAGGAGAAAAAAAAAAAATCACCTACAAAGGAATAACAATTAGATGACTAAATTCTCAACTGCAACAATGGGAGTCAGAAGAAAAATGCTAGTTAAAAGAAAACATTGTTGGGGACCTCCCTGGTGGTCTAGTGGTTGACTCTGCACTTCCACTGCAGGGGGCGTGGGTTCAATCCCTGGTCCGGGAACTAAGATCCCGCGTGCCTCGTGGTGCAGCCAAAGAAAACACTGTTGGGCCAGATTTTTATAAAAATAATTCTTCTCTATTCTATTCACAAGAGGTGCTTCCAAAACATAAGGTCACTAAAAATTTGAAAATATAGAAAAAGGTAAACCACAAAGTAGTGGCCAAGAGAAAGCTGAAATAGCTTATTAAACATCAGACAAAATAGATATTAAAGCAAAAAGCAATAAAGAGGACTACTACACAGTGATTTTTTAAAAATTCAGTTCACCAAGAGGAGATAACAATTCTGAACTTAAATGCATCTAATAATATAGCCTCAAGATATATAAAGCAAATATTTACACATCTATGAGAAGAAATTGACAAAGCCACCATTACAGTGGGAAAGTTGAACACACTTCTCTTAGTAACTGACATATCAAGCACATAAGAAATAGGTAAGGACAGAGAAGATTTGACTAGCACAGTTAACACACTTGATTTAATGAATATATAAACATTGCACCCAGCAATTAAAGAATAGATTTTTTTATTGAAGTATAGTTGATTTACAATGTTTCAGGTGTACAGCAAAGTTATTAAGAATATATATATATATTCTTTTTCAGATTCTTTCCCAAGAATAGACATTTTTAAACTAAACTTTTAACTGAATGAGAACATAAATAGAGAAGAGTACACAGATCAAAAATATATGACTCAACGATTTCTCGCAAAGTGGACACACTGCAGATCCAGGACTTGGATTAAATCAGGAAATGGAAGCTTACAGCACCCCAGAACCCCCTTTCTTGCTGCTCTGCCTCACCCCCAGTCACTATCCATGCTATAGGTAACCACCATCCTGACTTCCAACACTACAGATTAATTTTGCCCCTTTTTACTTTATATAAATGGAATCATATAGTAGTACTCTTTTGTATCTCTTTTGCTCAATATTATGTTTGTGAGATTTAAGCATGTAGAAATGTCTTCTTTGTTTTTCCATTATATGAATAAACCACAAGATGTTTATCCCTTGTTTCACTGGTGGACATTTAGATAGTTTCCTCCTCACAGCTAATACAAATGATGCTGAGATGAACATTCTTGGACACGTCTTTTGATGATCATGTGTACACATTTCTGCGAGTAGGTTGAGCTTATGTTTAGTTGTAACGCAGATACTGCCAAAAAATTTTCCCAAATGGTTGTAGCAATTTGTATTCCCACCAGCAGCATATGAGCGTTCCAGGTGCTCCCCCATCATCCATGCTCAGTATTACCCTACTTTCTTCATCTTAGCCATTCTGATGGGCGTGAGAAGACCCATTCTTCTCCATCACACATGAAATATTTACAAAACTGACCAAATGGTGAGGTTCAACAAAGTTCAAAAGACTGTTACCCTACAGACCAGGCTCTCTGACCACGTTACAATTAAGTTAGAAATCAGTAGCAAAAATATAGCTAGATAAATTGAAAAAAAGATGCATGCACTCGGAAATAAATCAGAACCAAACGCTAACACAAACTGACATCAATATATATATTAAAAAAAAAAAAAAAGTAGAGCCTTGAATGTTTATAATAGAAAAGAAGAATATCTCAAAATTAAGGAGCCAAGCATCCAAGTTTAGAGGTTGAAAAGTCTGGAAAGAGTAAGAAATTTCTGAAAAGTAGGGAATGAGGAAGAAGCAATATTTGAAAAGATAATGGATGAGAATTTGCCAGAATTGTTGAAATATACCAAGGCTCAAATCCAGAAATTCTAATAAATCCCAGCAGATTAAAAGGAAAGAAGGAAGGAAGGAAGGAAATAAATCCACAAATCATGGATTTGCAGTGCAAAACACCAGAGGAAAGGAAAAGTTTTAGAAGCAGCCAAAGCAGGAGAAAAAAAAATCACCTACAAAGGAATAACAATTAGATGACTAAATTCTCAACTGCAACAATGGGAGTCAGAAGAAAAATGCTAGTTAAAAGAAAACATTGTTGGGGACCTCTCTGGTGGTCTAGTGGTTGACTCCGCACTTCCACTGCAGGGGGCGTGGGTTCAATCCCTGGTCCGGGAACTAAGATCCCGCGTGCCTCGTGGTGCAGCCAAAAAAAACACTGTTGGGCCAGAATAGAAAGTATTATCAAAGCCAAAAGTTGATTCTTTGAAAAGACTAATTAAATAGACAAATCCCTTGCATGATTATTAATCAAAGAAAATAAAAGGAGAAAGCACAAATGAACAATAGTAAGAATGAAAAGAGGGACACGATTCCAGGTGGTTGCCAAGATTAAAAACATTCTAAGAGATTATAAACCAGTTTATGCCAATAAATTTGAAAACTTAGGTAATGAAGATAAAGTCCTAGACAAATACAACTTACCAAAACCATCTCAGGAAGATAAAAGAACCTGACTAATCCTATTGCCTGCAAAGAATTTGAATGGTGGTTCCTCAAGCAGTTAAACATAGAATTACTGAACCCATAGAAAACCCAGCAATTCCATGCTCTAAAATGGTTAATATTATGTTATATGAATTTCAGCTCAGTTAAAACAGAAATCTCAGCACAAAGAAAACACTGGGTCTAGATTGATTTAGAGGGAAATTTCATCAAACATTCAAAGAATATATAATTTTAATCCTTCACAAATGATTCTATAGAAAAGAAAAAAATGGGGGTGGGGGGCAGATATTCCCCAACTCAAATTATGACCTTAGCACAAGCTTGATACCAAAATTGTACAAGAAAGGAAACTTCCAGTTCAACCTTACATGTGAGATCCAAAAAAATCCTATAATAAACTTACCAAACGGAATCTGGTAAAGCATAAAAAAGATAAAACATGATGACTAAGTTGGGATCTCAGGCATGCAAGAGATTAGTAGATTAGAAAATCTACTAATACAATTCACCACATTAACAGATTACAGGACAAAAACCTTTAATGATCTCAACGGCTGTGGGAAAAGCATTTAATAAATTTCAACATCCATTCATGACACAAATTTAGCACGCAAAGAATGGAAGTGTATTTCCTTACCTAATAAAGAATATGATGACGGCAGGCAGACTAATGCTCCCACCCACCACCTCCCCTCCCCTAAAGATGTCCCTGTTCTAATCTCCAGAACCTATAGGTTACCATTGATGGCAAAAGAGACTCTGAAGATATGATTAAGGCTCAGGACCTCAAAATGGGAGATAATTCTGGGTTATCCCGGTGGGCCCAAACCAGTCATAGTGGAGAAACTTTGCTGGCTGCAGTCAGTCAGAGAGGGCCATGTGACCACAGAAGAACAGTCAGAGATGCTGTGCTGCTGGCTTTGAGGATGGAGGACGGGGCCGTGAGCCTAGGGCTGCAGGGGGCCTCTAGAAGCTGGAAAAGGCAAAGAGATAGATTCTCCTCTAGCGTCTCCAGAAGGAAATGCACACTGGCCCACACCTTGATTTTAGCCCAGTGAGACCAGTGTCAGAGGTCTGACCTTCAGAACTGTAAGATAATATACTTGTGTTGTTAAACCACTAAAATTGTGGTAATTTGTTACAACGATAGAAACCTAATAACAACATAACAACAACAAAAGAACTCTACAGTAAATGTTCTATTTCATTCCCTTTAAAATCCAGTACCACCTAAGATGGCTATTGTGATCACCTGAATTTAGAATTTTACTAAATTCAGATCCTAACCAGGATAGAATGGCAAGATAAAGCCAAACATCTAAGGACTGGAAAGAGAGAAATAAATTGTCATTCTTTGCTGATGATGTGAATGTCTACATAAAAAATTCTGTATAATTTATAGCTAATTATTTATAGCTAGTTATATTAGAATAGGAGAGTTTAAAAACCTGAGTACATGATCAATATATAAAAGTATCTGCATTTCTATATACCAGCAACAATCTGAAAACATTTTTTCAAAGGTATTTACATATCAGAAGAAAGAAAGGAAAAAAGAGAGAGAAGGAGGAAAAGGAAGAAGGGGGGAGGGGGAGAAGGAGGAGAAGGAAGAAGAAGGAGGGGAGGAGGAAGGGAAGGGAGAAAGATTTAAAGAATCTAACAAAAGATGCGCAAGCTCGTGATAGAGAAATCAGAAAAGTTTATTAAAGACAGATATTAAAGAAGACGCAAAAGGGTAGAGAGTATACTCTGTTCTTAGTTAAGAAGGATCAACATCAGAAAGATGCCAACTTTCCCTAAATTGCTCTACAAATTCAATGCAATCCCAATCAAAAAATCCCAACAGTATGTTTTGTGAGACGTGATAAGCTGATTCTAACATTTATCTGGAAGAGCCAAGGCTACGAATTGCCAAGGTACTTCTGAAGAAGTTGGGAGAATTACCTCCACCAGGTAAAGAAATTAGCCTGCGTGGTACTGATGCAGACACAGATCAATAGATTGATGAAACAGAATAGAGCCCCTAAACAAAGATAGACGCTATGGAAATGTGAGTTAGGACAGAACTAGAATTGCAGATTAGTGGGGAAAAGGTGGACCATTCACCAACTGGTGCTGGGACAACTAATTAACCACTTGGAACAAAGAGAAATCAGACCCGTACCTCACACATTCACAAAGTTAATTCCAGATGGCTTAAAGGCTTACAGGTGGAATGCAAAACTGTAAAAAATTTAGTAGACAATACAAGTGGACATCTTTACAATCTTGAGATAGAAAAGAATTTAGCACAAACTATAAAGACAAACATTGAGATTCTACTATATTAAAATTAAGAATTTCTGTTTATCAGAGATGCCATAAAGAATGAAAAGGCTACTCAGCCATAAAGAAAAGAATGAAATAATGCCATTTGCAGCAACATGGATGGACCTAGAGATCATCACACCAAGTGAAGTAAGTCAGATAGAGAAAGACAAATATCATATGATTTCACTTATATGTGGAAACTAAAAAATGATACAAATGAACTTATCTACAGAACAGAAATAGACTCACAGGCATAGAAAACAATCTTATGGTTACCAAAGGGGGACTCTGAGATTAACAGATACAAACTACTATATATAAAATAGATAAACAACTAGGACCTACTATATAGCACAGGGAACTATATTCGGTATCTTGTAATAACCTATAAAGGAAAAGAAACTGATATATATAACTGAATCACTTTGCTGTATGCCTGAAGCTAACAGAACATTGTAAACCAACTATACTTCATTAAAAAAAAAAATCTTAAAAAAAAACAAGTGAAAAGGCAAGCCACAATCCAGAAGATATTTGCAAAACAAATAAATAACAGGGTTTTTTTTCTTCTTTATTTAAACTAAAATCAAAAGCTGTTCACTCATTTTTCCCCATTTCTTCTCATATAAATGATAGTGATTAATATTCAGAATGTATAAAAAATTCCTACAGGGCTTCCCTGGTGGCGCAGTGGTTGAGAATCCACCTGCCGATGCAGGGGACACGGGTTCGAGCCCTGGTCTGGGAAGATCCCACATGCCGCGGAGCAACTGGGCCCGTGAGCCACAATTGCTGAGCCTGCGCGTCTGGAGCCTGTGCTCCGCAACAAGAGAGGCCGCGATGGTGAGAGGCCTGCACACCGCGATGAAGAGTGGTCCCCACTTGCCGCAACTAGAGAAAGTCCTTGCACAGAAACAGACTCAACACAGTCATAAATAAATAAATAAAAGGACGTGAATTTCTAAAAAAAAAAAATCCTACAAATCAAAAAGAAAAAGACGAAAATCCAACAGGAAAATGAGCAAAAGAGAGTCATTACAGGGACTTCCCTGGTGGCGCAGTGGTTAAGAATCTGCCTGCCAATGCAGGGGACATGGGTTCGAGCCCTGGTCCGGGAAGATCCCACATGCCGCGGAGCAACTAAGCCCGTGTGCCACACCTACTGAGCCTGTGCTCTAGAGCCTGCGAGTCGCAACTACTGAGCCCGCGTGCCTAGAGCCCGTGCTCCGCAACAAGGGAAGCCGCTGCAACGAGAAGCCCACGCGACACAATGAAGAGTAGCCCCCGCTCGCTGCAACTAGAGAAAGCCCGCTCAGCAATGAAGACCTAACGCAGCCAAAAATAAATAAATAAATTAAAAAAAAAAAAAAGAGAGTCATTACACAGAAGAAACTATAAGAAAAATGCTTCCTGAGTTACCAGGAAAATGCAAATTAAAGCCTCAAGGAGATACCATTTCACACCCACCAAATTGGCAATAACTTAAGAGTTAGACAATAGCTAATGGTGACAGGATATGAAGCAACAGTCATTCTTATTCACCGCTCGTGGAGAATAAATTGCCAGAACTGTTTGGGAAGTGGTTTAGCGTTTCCTAGTGCAAGACTTCTTAACCTGGGGTATGTGGTTAGAATTCAGGGGTGGGGGGGATCTGTGTACTCGAATGGGAAAAAAAGTATGTCTGTGTTGTCACTAATCTCTAACTGAAACTTGCTATTTCCTTCTATTAGGAACCAAACCTTTGTGTTACTAGTACTGTACCTGTGACTTGTACCAACCAAGAGAATACAGATTTTGTGTATCACATTGAATTTGTTGCAGATATCTCAAAATATCGTTTATGCTCACCACAACTTCAAAACTTTGGTCGTTGTTAGACCGATGGCTAAATATAACCATTTAATGGTAGGAGGACATGTATTGCTTAATCACAAATTTGTATTTTTAACATTTTGAAAACTATACTCCAATACGATTGGTTTCCCTTGTAATCCAATGTATTTTATGTATTTTAAAATGTTTTTCTAAGAAGTCATCCAAGACTTCACTACTGTACCAAAGGGGTCCATGAAACAAAAAAGCAAATACTAAAATAAGTGGTCCTTAACAAAGTGTCTACCCTGGAGAAATTCTTGCCCATATGCATCTGGAGATACGAGCAAAACGCTGGGAGACTGGAAAGGGCCCAAATGCTCATTCATCAGCAATACAATGGATAAATTGTGGAATGCAGTATAATTAAATTTTTTTAAAAGTGCTTGAAGACTCGGGTGGCACTGAGCTAGATGTCTCATGGACTAATGACATAGTATTATCCACAATCCGGAGAGGCAATTTACTCTGTCATAAGTAGGCTGAGCGTCCCGTCATTCTTGGATGATGGAAGGAGAAGCATAACTAAGTATTAAAAAAGAGGGTGAGTTCATTCCTGCCTGCAAACTTGTCCATTATTCTTGCATTGATTCGCTGCTTAAGGTAAACCGAGGGGATGGTCTAAGGCTCTAAGGCATGACTATCAGTTTCTGCATCATCCTTTACCTGCCTCTCACCTGGCAAGTTATCCTTAACAAGACTGCCACCTTATCTCCCTACATCCCCAGGGCTAGTCATTCAGCAAGGCTAATGGAGAGAAGACTGCTTTTTGTGTAACTGACCACACATCACGTTGGGGGCCTGAGGCTCAAGGCAGGTGGGCCCCAAGACCTCCCCACAACAGGCCGGAGTTGGGTAGGGGCTGCAGGGACAAGCCCTCAGGACGCAGGAATTCAGGACTGACACCGGCTACATTCCATGTGTCTTTTAAAACAAAGCACAACTCGCTCTTCAGTAAATTCTGTGAAATATTATTCTCCCCTTGAACAAAGAAATCTGAGCCAAACACACCTTTACGGCATACTCACTTTTGCTTGGCTTTTAAGAAAACCTCTCAGGCAAAGCTGTGACATCGACCAAGGCCCAGCGTCCCTATACCGGTGGCTCTCTTGCAAGGCGGTGCCTGGGATTCCGTCACCGCCAACCCAAGGTCTGTGTCTGCACATGGCTCCTCTGTTACCCACAACTTTTTTTTCTTTTTTCTTTTTTAAGACAATGAACTTTCCACTCTAATGTTATTTTTAAGCCAAGGAAAAATCTCCAAGAGCAGGCTGAATTCAAAAACAAAACAACAACAAAAATTTTTTTAAAGAGAAAACCCGAGAATGTGATCACACGCAGAACTGAAAAAGCAAAATAGAGCAGCTGAGTTGTGAGGCCCGGAGCGGGGATCGCATCTGATCTGACGATGGATAGCAGCTGGCCCAGGACTTGGGGAACCTGAAACAGCCCCCGAGGGCTGCAGGAAGCAAAGACGGTGATGCTGATGGCGATGGTGATAATGATGGTGATGGCAATCTTGCCGCAGCGCCTGGCCTCGTGAGAGCCCTGGCCCTCTGGCCCTGCGTGCCTTGAGGCTGGAGCTGGGGTCTGGGGGGAGGGGCTAGCTCCAGGACCCCACGCTAGGAGCCAGCAGGGTGTGCCCAGCCCAGATGCGCCTCAGCCCCTTCCTGTGTACCTCACTGACTCTGACCTCACACGTGAGCGGAGATGCTGTGGCGGGTATGTCAGTGGCCCTGACCCACTGCTGCCTCTCGGGCACCCAGGTCCCCTGACCAAGGGCAAAGGCAGGGAGTTTTTTTTAAAAAAAAAAACAAAGCAAAACTATGAGATGATTGTTCCGGAAAATTGAATGTTCTCCTCGCTCCTTAGGGAAGCAACAGCCTAGAATATAGAACACATAACCAGACTCTTAAGATGATAGAGTCGGCTACACTAAAATCATACTTTACATCTAATGTTTCACAGTTTAAGAAATGTACTTCCCCCTTCATGGCTGCCTCTGATCTTCGGACAGCTCTACAGCACAGGACAGAGAGACTACGATTTTCTCTTCTTTTTACAACAGATGCCAACGGCCACTTTGTCAGGACGTTGGGAGAATTGAGTTGCATGTTGTAGCCAGCACGTAAATCTCCGCATGCTGGTAGAGAAAAGGTTCTCTAAGATACAGTCAGTGAAAAAGCAAGGGGCAGAACAGTGACATATGTAATGACTCTGTTTGCATCCAGTGTGAAAGGTTAGCCGCCCAGCTGGATGCTTGGTCCGCCCTGAACCCTCCCTGTTCTACTACTTAGCCCCTGGGAAACAACTGCCCTAAGCCCCTCCTTCATTTATTCATCGGGCTTTCACCAGATACCAGTCACAATCACTAACTCTTTGGAAGAGCAGTTTGGCCGTCACTTCCCTGGGGCAACGCTGACCAGGGCCTCGGGGATCCGAGCCTGGCCACCCCTGCCCAGTGCCGGGAAAGCCACGGCCCAGAGCTGCTCACCTGGGTAAGAGATTTGATTTCCAGACCCCATCTCCTCCCTAACTCTGCAAGCAGCTTTGGGCAGACACCGGAGCTCCAGAAGCCACAGCTACTGTCGCAAAGGTGAGAGTGAAGGAAATGATGCCCAAAGTGGGGTGACCCCTGGCTGAGGAGGCCCGTCTAGCTGGATGGGCCACACAAACTCCAAGTCCAGGTCACTTTGAAATGGAGCCAGCCGCCTCCCTCCTTCAGTTCCCAAGTTCTCTTTGTCGACACCACTGCCCCGCACCCCCTGCCCCCCTACTTCCTAGAAGGAAGAGAGCAGGTGTGTTTAGCATAGGAAAGAAGCCGGCAGATAGAGAGGGTGGAGGCTTTTAAATGTTATCGATATACCTAAAGCCAGTAATTCTTGACCTGGCCAGAAAAGGCCTAAGGTTTAGATAAAGCAGGTCCTGGAGCCCCTGCCCCAAACACGGTCGGGGGAAAAAAAAAATCTTCCCTATATCGCCTGGAGTCTGATAAACTGAGTTTCTTAAAAATGCTCTTTCCTTTTTGTCCATCTGGAATCACCTTTTCCTGCCGCCCCAAGGGCACAAAAATTCAAAGACCTAATCTCTTAAATAGTTCCCTTCCTGCAGATCACTCAAATTCCAGGGACCTTAATCAGACGTAAGTGCTGCTGCTAAGATAAGCCACGACTTGTGAGAGTCTTTTTCTTTTAAACCAAATAGTTTGTCTCTTTTTCTTTTTCTTAATTTTTATTTTTTGGCCACGCAGCATGTGGGATCTCAGTTCCCCGACCAGGGATCGAACCTGCACCCCCTGCAGTGGAAACGCAGGGTCCTAACCGCCAGGGAAGTCACGCAGGAGTTTTCACTGTTCACTCTTAACAATGAATTACTTAAACGGCTGTAATTTGGGACTTTCAAAGTAACAGGTTTTGAGTTCTTTCTTTATTGAAAGTATATTTTATAGACCTCTTGAATTCATCGATCTGCACTCCAAATTCACCCCTCCTACCCCAAGGGCTCTCTCTCCAGCTCAGGACACAAAATCTCCATTTGACCTTGTGTTCAAGTCGGAAATGTGGGAATGGCCTTCTCACCCACGTGGGCGCCCACCTCTGGGGCCCTCCCCCTTGCTCCCCACGGGGTCCCCTCTCAACAGAGAACCTCTGAACGGAGAAAGATCAGGGTCCTCCTCCAGGGCTCCCCATCTAGGTGCCAGCTAGCTCTCCAACCCCACCCCCAGCCAGCCACCCTCCACACCCCGGTGCTCCTGCCCCAGGGCCTTTGCTCTTCCTGTTTCTTCTTCCTGGAATGCTCTCAGCAGACCTGCCCTACTCAACGCCGGATCTCTCCAGGTTTCCCCTCAGGTCCCTTTTCACAGAGGTCTCCTGTATACACCCTGCGGGAAACAGCCCCGTCGCTGCCCCCTGACCCTGCTCCTCTTCATACAACGTGGATGTTTTCCTCTCTCCCAGTCCCACATATTCGCTCTAAGAGGACAGGCTGTGCCTCCCAATGGCTCTTGCAGCACCGGGAACGGGCTGGGCACAGAGCAGGTACGGCACAGCCAACGGCTGCTGAAGGGCCAAACCTGACCTCACCTCAGGTCTCAGCTGAGACCTCACCTCAGAGGCCCCCCACCCCTCCTGCAGTCTCTCCTGTTCTCTCCCCGGCATCCTCTTTACACCACCCCAGTGCTCATCAAAACCTGCAATTACGTTTGCATTTTTCATCAGTAACATCTGCCTTGCCTTCTGGTTCAGGGGTAGGCAAACTGCAGCCCGAGGGTCCAATCCCCACCGCTGCCCGGTTTGGTAAAGGTTTTGCCGCACGGCCGTCCTGCCCGCCTGGTGGAGTGGCTGTGGCTGCTTTTGTGCTACGAGGACAGAGCCGAGTGGTTGTGACAGAAACCTCACAGCCCACACGCCTAAAAGGCCAGGAGGGAGGGAAGGAGGGAAGGAGGGAGGGGGGAAGGAGAGGCGGCGGGGGGGGGGGGGTGATGGGGGGAAGGGGGGAACAGGCAGCAAAGCACACTGGTGGTCCGGCAGTTTTACTCAGTGGCTCAGTCCAGCACCTTCAGAAGCCTGCCCACTACCTCGTTCCTTTGTGTCCCATCAGTCACTTATAAATGGTGAAACAAAAAAGCCAAGGGCATTTGTTGGCTCCTGTTCGCAAGTCCAGATGTTGTCCTGCTTCAGGTGTAGATGGATATTGGGTCAAGCACGTTCTGAGCTTTCCACCTCTCGTGCTGGAGCCACGTTCGGCTCAGCCTTTCCTCCAGGTTCACTGCCGGCCCTCATGACCGCCCAGCAGAGAACCCCAGCGGGCAGGGCACAGGCCCTGGCACTGAATCCCACCGGCTGACGGTCCCACCTGGGTCAGGGCGCGTCAGGCTGTGACTGGCTGGGCCTGGGCCGTGTGCCCAGCCCTGGTGTGCATCCCACCCGCCGCACACGGGAGCCGGGCGGCTCGCGGGGTGAAATAGCCGGGTGCTGTTACTCAAGGAAGGGAGGGCAGGCTAGGCCAGCCTTGGGAAGTGTTCAATTCCATCTCAGGACTCTGTCTGCAATGGGAGACGAGGGATTAGCTTACAAAAATTCACCAGTGCAGCCAACGTCGTTGGTATTTTTTAATCGCACATTAGAGACTCAGTTAATGAACGGGAGAGAAGTCACAAGCCTTTTCAATCTGTTTTATGCTTTTCCTCCCTGCTGTGTAAAATGCATTTCCTACTCATTTATTTCAGCAGCTGTATCAATAGTTAAGAGCTGCAAACGCAGCTGATAATCACTTGGTTTCACACAAGAAAACAGAGACCAGAAGTAAAAGAAGGAGCCATCAGTGGTTTTGCTAAATGCCCCATTTATTCTGCAATCAAGGTTCAGAAGTGTGGGGACACAAGTGCAGGTTGAGGAATCTCTGTGCAGCTGTCACGTCACAGCCACACGAGGGGGGATGGTGATGACGGCGTCTCTGCACAGTACCCCCCTTCTCTTGTTTAAAGCGAACACGGTGAGGATGGATTGCCCATCATCAACCTCTCTGCTCTAATCTTTAAGAACCAGCGGGGCCTTCACTTGGTCGGCCACCTCCTTGCCGGCCAGCGCCTCGACAATCGCCAGAGCAAACTCGAAGCTGGTTCCCGGCCCCCGGCTGGTGAGGATCAGGCCGTCCCTTTCCACACGGTTCTCTGAGTAGCTGTAATGACCTTCGAAATAAAAACAAAGAAGGGTTATGTCCCAATGGGCTATGCTGGACAGCAAGGACCACCACTCAGCAGTCCCATTCGCTTCCAGCGCTACTACTGGTCTCGTGAAAATTAAAAGAAGAAGAAGCCAAAACCCCCAGGACAACGAGGTAGCCAGTCACGCAACCCTCAGGCACTGCCAGCTCTCGAAGCACAGCGGGAAGATACTGAGGCCGCCACGCGCAGCAAAGAGCAGCAGAAGCTAACAGCTGCTGAAATGAAGCGTGGGAACACGTGTGACGCTAACGCAGCTGCAAAAGACCGCGTCCGTGTGAGGGGGATGCCGGAGTGAATGCTAAGCGCTCACGTTTCTCTTCCACAACACACGCAAGTTAAGTGCCAATCCTGTGAGATGAAGGGCAGAGAATGCGCGCCCTGAAGTGTGTATGACTGCAGGGGTTCAGGAAATGCCACCCCAAAACAGGCTGCTCTGGTATACTGATTATTTTGAGCTAAAAGCACTTGAAAAACAGCACAGGCAGGGAGAGGGAGTGGCTTCCTCTGAATCTCCTTTCCTGCCTAAAGACAGATCATCCAGAAGGAACTCATAAATCCCCTCCCAGGAGTCTCATCACCCAGGAGAGAACACTAGAAGTTGACACCACACCCAGACAAACTTTGTCACAAACTATTATTACTCCCATCTACTCTTCGAAGGGTCCCTTCATCTTTCCTAAAAGCCAATTACGCCCCCCTGAGAGGCCTACCTCCCCGTCCCCTTTCTCTATTAAGATGGTATTTAAGCCAGAATTCTAAACCATCTCAGGGAGTTACTCATTTTTCCCTGGGTATCTCCCATGTATACATGTTAATAAACTTGTTTTTCTCTGGTCAATCTGTTTTTTTTTTGTTTTTTTTTTACAGGAGTCTCAACTAAGAACTCAGAAGGGTAGAAGGAAAATTATTTTTCCTTCCCTACAAAATGCTGGAGGAAAGGGGGATGAGGGTGAACTGGTGTTGAAGGTAGAAACTACCTGTGATACAGACTACCTAGGTAATGCACACACACGCTCTCTGCTGCCTCAAAATCAAACAAGCACAAACGACACATGATGCATCGGGAGCGGGGAGAGGGAGGTGCGGAGGGAGAAACCACACTCACTTGTCAGGGACTACCTTCCTTCTGCGGCCCCAGTTGGCTGTATTTTTGCAAATGTAATAAGAAATGTGCTTCTCCTATATTCCCAGGAAGTAAACGATACCACCTCCGGGCAAGTCTCAGGGCACAAAGCTGGGATTCCCTGCACCACCCCCCCCCAGCTCTCACCCTCCACGGCAGGCAGGCGGTCAGCAGACCCTCCCTCTGCGCGCAGCACCAGCGCCCCACGCGACCTACGCGACCTGCCCCACCGCCCGCTCCCGCCTGGAGCTGCTGCCGGGCACACTGCACTCTTTGCGGCCCCACGAGGGGCCCGGGCTGCCCCCTCTGCCCAGGAAGCTCTTCTGAGCGACTTGCTCTTTCAATTTCATCATCAGCACCAAGCCCTCAGAGAGGGCACCTGTGACCCCTCTCTAAACCAGGTCCCTCAGGTCACTCCATCACAGCGCCCTCCCAGCGCCGAGGGAACAATATGTCTCCTGTTCACTGTCTATTCCGTAAAGCGCTGAGTCTTCACCTGCCCGTCTGGCCCAGGGTAGTAATGGCACCGAGGGGGCGCCCCGAGCACCAGGTAAACCAAGAACGAACGAGTGCGCCCCCGCCGGCCGCCTTACTGCAGGACCTCCGCGTCCAGCCCCCTTCTGGCTGCCCTTCCCTCCACACTCAGCACCACCAAAACGGGAACCTTCCCAAAGCGCAAATCAGAGCACACCCAGTTCCCCCAGAAGCCTTCGCCAACTTTCTCCAGCACCTTGAGGTGACCCTGAACTCCACGTCACGGTGCACAAACCCCGGGGCCTGGCCTGCGCACAGAGACGGGACTGGAAGGAACCAGAGGGAAGACGGAAAAGAGCCCGCATCCAGGTGGGAGCAAACGGTGACCTGGATGGGACAGCGGCAACAGAGAGGAAACGAAGGTCTGAGATGGATCTTGGAGATAAAACGCCCAGGCCTTGGGGAAAGACTCGATGTGGAGAGACATCAAGGATGACTGTCCTGGGCAACTGGGTGGGCGGGCGGGTGGTGGCACCGCTCAGTGACGTGGGACACGAAGGACAGACTGAGTGAGGGTCCTCTGTGAGATCCTGCCACACCCAGTCCCCGCAGGGAGAGCCAGGCACGCAGTGCACATACCCCCTCTGAACCCCTGCCCTCCCCTCCCCCACGCTCAGTGCAGACCTCCTGCCAGTGCCCCCCCCACCCTAGAACACCTGCGGCCATGGCTCTATCTTGTTCCCTTTTCTGTTCCCAGAGCCTAAGGAAGAGCTCAGGAAATGCCTGTTCAGTGAACACATACAGAAAAACGTCTCCTGGGACTTCCCTGGCGGTCCAGTGGTTAAGAATCCGCCTTCCAATGCAGGGGACATGGGTTCAATCCCTGGTCAGGGAACTAAGATCCCACATGCCGCGGGGCAACTAAGCCTGCGCGCCGCAACTACTGAGCCCGCGCGCTGCAACTAAGACCCAACGCAGCCAAAAAAAAAAAAGAAAAAAAGTCTCCTGAGCAAGACGCTTCTGCTGTGTTAACGAGCTTTAGAAACCACGTCCTGATGCTCATGTCCTTTCAAAGTGGATGAATAACACCTGCAGTAATTTACGTCTTCCTAAACCTCATTAAAAATCACGTCACCCACTGAAATAACTGACTACAGTACGTGAAAATTTTCCTAGTTGCACCTTTTTAGAAGAAAAGAGGATCCCTGGTTTGAGGGGGAGAGGTTTTCCTAATCTAACCTCATTTCCTGATGGTTAAAGATCATTTTAAATGCTGAACTAGAAAACCGGCTGGGCTGGGTCTCCTGGAGCTGAGACGGACAGGTCAGCGGGAGGCACGGCTCTAAACGGTTCACTTAACAACCTCTTTGTGGGTAAAATATTACAAATACAGCCTAAACTGGTTAAAGATGTTTAAAGGTTCCATGGTTCTCAGAACCTCAACCAGGAAGAGCAAAAGGTCTACTTACGGACCACCTCCACCTAGTGGCGACAATGAAGAAAACCCCCCGCGCACCGGCCAATCCCCGGTCAACCCGCAGGAGGCATTCATTCCCTGTTAACTGTAAGCAAACACCCTAAAGCCTCTCTCCAAGCCCAGAGATGAAGCACCTGGGGAGGCCAGGGGCCAGGGGGCAGCAACTAACGGCAGCTTTTACCTGCACACCCCTCGCCTACATGGTCTGGGCGCCACAGGTGGAGGAGTCGCCACAGAGACGGGGAGTCCCAGAGAGCCCGAGACATTTACTATCTGGCCCTTCAAGGAAAAGCCGCTGACCCCCGAGCACAGCAGTTCTGGGTTCGAATCCAGGCCTGCCATTCAGCAGCTGTCTGACCTCTCTGAGCCTCCTTTTCCTCTTCTGTAAAACGGGGATGATACCAACCTAACAGGATGATTCTGGGAGCCCGACCAAACCAAACGCCAGCATGAAGTGGTGGTGTCATTACCGCAGACACGGCCGGGGAAGGGCAGCCTGTCCACTGCGGCGTCCCCAGCACTCAGCCCAGAGCCAGGCCTACTGATCTTAACACGATGTTCACCACGAGGACGAGACAGAGGGCCTCCCGGAGGAGACACCAGGAAGTGATTACAGCTCCACTTCTCAGAATGTTCTGAAGGGGCAGAAACTGCAAACATTTTTCTCTTACAAGAGGAGTTACATGTAAGAGGACAGAATGCAATGCTGGTAACCTAGGCATATGGGGGGCCTCACCAGGACAGAGGCGGGGCCCCAGGTCTGGCCTGGCTCCAACGAGTGGCCTCGCCTCCCCAGGCGAGGTGAAGCCAACACCTGCCTTGCCGGGCACTGGGGCTGCAAGGCTCGAGGTAACGCGCAGGAATACACCCTGTAGGTGCCCGAGAGTTAACGATCTCATCTTTTTCTACTTCTGATCAGCCTCAACTTCCTGAGGCGTTACAAGGAAAGAGCCACAAAGATACATGTACAGATAACGGGGAACATGTTCCACTCCTTCTTCCTTCTCATGTGTCGTAACTACTAAAGGAAGCCCGATTCTGTTCTTTCTAACCCTCCAAAACCCCTCCACTAGCTCAAAGTAAATTAAATCCCTACACTAAAAAATGCCCAGAAACCGGAGCCTTTAAAAACAAAAAATCAATTTTCACACAGATGGTTTTACTTACAACTTAGTATCTTTCTGCCAACTAAAACCATAGATTTTTCAAGAAAATACTACTTTGGATCAGATTTAAGAATATGCAGAATCTGCAACACCGGGAGTGAACCCTGACATAAACTGTGGACTTTGGGTGATGATGCCACATCAGCGCAGGTTCATCGACTGTAGCAAAGGCACCGTCTGGTGGGGGAAAGGAGGCTGACGGTGAGGGGGATGGGGTGGGGTACTGGGGCTTTAGGGAAACGGTGTACTTTTTTGCTTAATTTTGCTGTGAACATAACACTCCTCTAAAAAATAAGGTCTATTAATCTTTTTAAAAAGGCAGTGAATGAAAAATGCATCACCTTGCTTTGCGATGAAAGCATTAACGTAAGAAAAAATTTACTTGCCCTACTTTTAGTTCAGAATAAGTCCAGAGCAGAACAGAGATAGACAAGAAAATGTAACAGTCACGCAGCTGTTTTCAAATCCGCTTTTGATACTATTAGTCTTTTATTTTTTTCCCCAACATCTTTATTGGAGTACAATTGCTTTACAACGGTGTGTTAGTTGCTGCTGTATAACAACGTGAATCAGCTGTACGTGTACATATATCCCCACATCTCCCCCCTCTCGCGTCTCCCTCCCACCCTCCCTATTAGTCTTTTTATTTAGCCACTGGTTTTTGGTCGGCGGGTGTTTTAAACGGAGCCGGTCACTCGGCCTCCCCGCTGGCTGAACGCCAGTCGAGCCCCCTTTGGCCTCTAAGTGGGGATTTGTGCTTCCCTGCACTTATCCACACCAGCGTGATTTTCCTTTCTCTCTGCATGTTCCAGGGCCTCTGCCGCCCTGTGATATGCACTCCAGGGACAGGTGGCAGAGGAAGATACCCCCTGACAACAGACTCTACCTGGTCGGTGCTCTGAGTGGCACACTGAGAAGCAGTGGCTCCACAGCTGTGCATCCAGGAGCTTGGTTACATTGTTTTGCTGTTAACTACACACTGCCTCATATTTTTAGATTTGATGCACATGTCTCTGCAAGCCGTTAACTCTTGGAGGGCAGAGACAATGACATGCTTTTTAAAAATAATCTCCAAGTGACAAGCAACAATAAGAGAATTTGTTTAAAAGTTGATAAATTACCAAAAAAGGTTATAACGTTAGGTTAAAAAAGCAAGCTGTAGAATATACTTAATAGATCTCATGTGAGTAACAATATTAAACTGCAAAGGATAATGAGTAGGTGCAGAGAAAATTCTAGAGTTTCACAGGAAAACTTAATAGAAGTTAAATCTGACAAGTAGAAAGGTGCTGGGGAAGTTAGAAGAGAAACATTTCCTTTTACTTCACCCCTTTCTGTACTGTTTGCATTTTTCTTTTTACCATGAATAGAAATTGTCTTCATAAAAATAAATGAATAAAAGTTAAACATCTAGCTGATATTTATAAGAGAAGCCTGTGAGCGAAGGAACAGGCCTGCCTGCCACCCGGGCCTCCTCTGGAAGAAGGGAGCAATGTCCATTTTACTTTGGATTGTGGGCAAAAGGGCACATTCTGAAATCGCTATCAAGGTTTAAAATTTACCCTCAGGCTGCTGGCAAAGTATTTAGTAAAAATACTAGTTAAACTGGGCATTTTGCAACCACTTCAATCGGTGACCACGAGGAGCCAGGCTGGCCTTTGGCTCAGCCCCTACGTCCCCGTTCGGGTACATATCTGCAGACCCGCACTGTTAGGGGACGCACACGTAGAGACCCACACCATTAGTCCGTCTCTCTCATTAAAACACTTGCAAAGAAAGTGAGGAACACATCACACGCCAACCCACAGAGAATCCCTACGTACTACTGTCTACCAAGTGGGAGACAATGCTATAGCACAGCTTTTTGAGTAGGTCTTTTGGCACATTAGAATATATTCATGTACTTACTTCCGTCCATCATTTTGTCTTTAGCAAGTGGGTGTGTTGTAACTTTGCTTCCAAAACCTATTTCATGAGCCAACAGAGCCGTAGGTCCTAAAAAGAAGATGAATAAAAAGACTTAAATGTAGACACAGAAAAACCCCTGTTTTAAAAATCGCAGCAGCAAAAATATTCTTCAAAATCAGGGGCTCTTACCTAAAATATACTTATGATTCTGAAATTAAACACTTCTTAGTATGAGAGGTAAAGTATGTTTATGATAAAACATCTGCTGAGCACATGCAGCAAAAACGTACAAACTTAAAACACATCAATAACCATTTAATCAAAAATATCTACTTTTCTAGCTGAGGAGCAAACAGATAAATAGAACATGCCCCCTCGAGGGACAGGCTGCAAGTGTAACAGGGGGACAAAGGAGGGGGAGACCACGGACGGCAAAACGTCCTGCCTTACCCTTTGCAGATGGAAGATTTAGTTACACATTAAAGGCAACTAGTACTCTCTGAACCCCTGGGCTTGACTGCTATTTTACAGACTAGTTTTATTTTTCTACTTGAGAATGAAAAATTAGCACTCATCCATCTGTCTATCCAAATGTATCAGGTGGTAGGATTATTAAAATGAACGGGACATTGTCCCAGCCCCAAAGGAGACACCTGTGAAATGCCCACATCTGAGATACAAAGGCACTGGCATTCCTGTCTTACAACTACGCACTTAAGAACCCTGCACAAATGCCCCCTGTGGTCCTCTACATGCTCCCTCTTAAAATGAAGGTTAAAAAAAAATATGCTGGTGCTAACTTGAGATTTTTGTGAATGGTCAACTTCACTGATAATCACAAGCATATTTTGTAGGTAACAGTCCTCAGATAGGGACTAAGACCAAAATGGTTTTATACCTTTGTTATCTTAAAACTTTTAGAAAAGTAGTTTTTCTACCTTTTTCCTCTAAGCCACCAAAAAATAACAAAAGAAGAACTTTCTAAGGCCTAATGTCACACCTAGAAAAACTTCAGAAGAGCACCGTGGCCTTCTAAACGGTTAGGGCACTGTGGTTAAGATCCCAGGACGGACTCTGCACACTTTAATTCCAGCAAACCCAAGCACCTGCTCTCAGGACCTTTCATTTTACAGCACCGTCCCAAGGATAAAGTACGGACCTACCTACAGGCTACTCAGATCTCAGCTGCTACTAACAGGAAGATCAAACAAATGATATGTAATTACATAAGCTTTCTGTCTTAGCGTCAGGTGTCAGTTTCATACCAAGTCCTCACTTATACCTTAACCAGGAAGCCTCTTAAATATACTTGACGCCCCTTCCTCCTTACTTGTACGCTGCATGTGAGAGCTATGTTTGGTAGCAAACCCTAAGAGTGTGTGAAAACTGAGTAATTATCTCAATTTTTATTTGATGTATTCAAGAACTACCTTTAATTCTTATTTTGTACGATTTTAAGAAAAAATGATTTCCTACATCATATATTTTAAAGCAAATTTCAAGCGATGACTGATCGTACATGAGGACCGCAGGTCATACAGTGAGGCGGGAATTTTCAGGCTGCTCCCTCCAGGTGGTAAGATGGCTGCCTATAACACTGATGACCGTAGGGTAAGCTCATAAGTACTGCTTGCTGGGGCTCAAGAATCCTAGCTGGAAAACTCGCGGGGATACTTAACTGCTCCTATTACTTGAGATTCCGGTGGATGAAATGCGGCCGAGCCTGCAACAGGGGTCCAGCCCTGAGCACGGAGCCGAAGGTTCAGGGAACAGAGGGTACAGTGGACAGAAGGGCCCTGGGAGGCCCAGAGGCGAAAGCCAGCAGCGCCACCGTGTGGCGATGTACAGAGGGCACACCTTGCCCCCGCAAGCGCCCCCAGCTCGCACCTGCAGCCCAGCGCTTGCCCGCTGCCCGCTCGTCACCTCCAGGCTTTCTTGCCCTCCCCCACCCAGAGTGAATCTCGTTTTATTTTCTTCTCAAGACAGCCTCCCTTCCAATTTCTGTCTCTCCCATTCACTCCATATTAGGGGTTAAGCTAATATTCCTTCAGTTCAATAAACCGTTCCCAATTCCTAACTGCGACATTCATCTGCCGATTTAAACACCCGTCTCTCTCCCATCACTCGTTCCAACCTCGCTGCAATCTCCTCCACACGCCATCACGCTTCTCCTACTTTGTGCAGCACCCAGCGGGGCAGTGCAGGACATTCAACAAGACACCAGGTCACTAGCTCCGTTCACTTTACAACGTGGATGTAAATGACGACAGGCCTGTGTGTCTTAGCAGCGTGGGATTCAAGTCCGCCTGAACACAAAACACTGAACCAGATGTGGCTGATAATTCTGCTACTTTGGTGACACAAAATGACAAACTGCTATGTGGTGTTTACTTGCAACACAGTCCTAAGAGGACAAACCCAGCCCAAACCCTTCCCTTCTTCCTTTAGTTAAAGCACTAAGAATGAGGCAGAGGTGAGAGTCAGCACGCAGGGTGGGGTGGGGTGGACTAAGCCCTTGTATGAATGACAGCACCTCTGTCTTCCTCCACAGGGAGGGCTGCAGCTGCCTGGGCTGCAGCGTCCTTCAGCAGAGAGAAATCCCCGAGCCCCAAGGGCAGGTCAGAGGTCAGTGCTGACCAGAACCCAAGGACGGGGCTTGCCAGGTGGCTGCCCCTCAGTCCTTCCCAGTCTTTAATGCAGAGGTTCTCAAACATTTAAAGGGGTCTTAGGACCCCTTTAGCTATTATACGAGTTACATTTATCAACATCTGCCATGCTAGAAATTACAACTGGGACAGGTTTACAACATAAGAATACTCAAGCACACAAGCCATGCCTGAATGATGACATCGTCATACTCTGATGTCACTCCTGTGAGAATTAGAAGGAAAAAGGCAAATAATGTGTTAATAGTATCTGCTTTGCCCTATGAACCCTTTGAAAAAACTCCGAGAACCACTGCTGTAATGCAGTCCCTAGATCCCCAGCCTATGACTTCTTTTAAAGTCTATTGTATTGAACAAAATATCAACACATCATTTTATTTAACCATCCATACATTCATCTCTTTATTTGCTCTTTTTGACAAACATTTAATGAAGACCTATGAATAAGGAAGGCACCTGCCAAAATTACACTATGAAAAAATGCAAGATGGCAGAATATCATCTGATATTAGAGCAAAAAGGATGGACTTTAAAATGGTATCAAAAACCAAACTACTAGGCTTCAAAGATGTGGAGACATCGACAAAGCACCAACAGCCTTACTCTATAAATTAAGTGGTAGAGAATACAGTACCTAAGACCTAGCACTCAACACTGGGGACCAGGCAGGAAGCCCCCCAGGGCAAGTCCAGGGCAGAGCTCTGACGCTATGTTGGCCCAATTCTTGCTGACCGTGTGCGGGCAGAAGTACTTCCTGGCACCGGGATTTGCTGTAACAAGCTGTTTACTGAGTGCCAGAGGGGCCACGTTCTCCTCCAGGTCCACCAAACAGAGAAAACACTAAGTTTCACAGAACGTAGACCAAAGGCAGGGAGGGGCAGAAAACGGAACTGTAGTAATTTCTGAGATGACATCAACCTCATGCCCCAAGCTAAATACACCGATACAGATGCCCTTCATGCCTTAGGAAGGGGAAGAAGTACTGGGAACACGATCTTATAATTAAAGATGACCCCGTCACGTATTTTTTGAAGAAAGCCAACAACACACTTGAACACAGGACGGCTCTGCACTTACCCGCACAGATTGCGGCGATGAGGCCCTTCCTCTTTTCTTGTTCCTTCAGTATCTCCTTCACAGCAGAGGACTAGTCAAAGGAAACCAAAAACACAGCAAGTTGTCATTAAGCTGCAGCCAATCTCTGGCTGGAAACTTCGGCAGAATCTGATTTTAGCTTAAACCACAAGATCTTCAATCTATTTTTCAACAATATTGCTAAATCATCAATATAAAAACTACCAAATTCATAGTTTTTCTACATCCTTAAACCCAATCAAGGCATTTATTATAAGAAAAAGGTACCCTTTTCTTAAAGATGTTTAAAGATAAGAAAAGCAATTTCCCCTGGGCATATTTAACCCTTGCCATTTTGTACTCTAGGGAGAAAGACACAGAAGGGAGGAAATGTGCTGTTTTGGGTGTTTTCAGACAGCGAAGTGGGGAGTGGAGCCCAGCAGTCCCAAATGTCTGATTCAACCTGCCTCATGAGCTTCTGTGTGTCCTGCCCCTGCCACCTCTCTCTCTTCTTCTTCCTGCAGGCTGACTCTTCACATAAGACAAAATGAAGAAGCAGTGGCTTCTTTTATGCCATTTTTCATTCAAGCTGGCAGCTCCAGCCCCCTGCAACCTCCCTAACCCCGACGGTTGAGTAGACAGCCAATCTCTTATCTTTCTAGGCTTAACCCTTCACAAGCACAAAATTAATCATTCTTCTGCTGTTGAGGGAAAAAAACAAGTAGTCTTACATTTGGACTGTATTCACAGAATCTGTTCATAACTGTTTCACCAATTCCACTTACTTCTATAGTAAATGTTATTAGAAACTTTTTTTTAAATTAAGCTAGAACACCACTTTGTTAATTTCACCTTTTCCTAATCTATTCACAGCCTCCTTCTTGAAGTATTTTAGCAGCAAACCCAGCAGAATACGAGACGCTGAAGTCCCCCAGCTTTACCTGGGATAAATTCTGTGCGCCCAGACCGCCTCCTGGCATAACCACCACGTCGTAAGGTCCCTGTAACAGTTCAAAAAAAGAAAAAGGATGCGAAGATGTTTCACTTGAAGTGTGCGTTAAGCAGCAACACTTTCATATCAGAGCAAAAAACTGTTCACAGAAGAACAATTAAATTAAGGTGTTTCTCTATAATGGAATACTGTAACTAGTACAAAATGCAGAATATCTGTATACAGTAACATGAAACGATGTCCATGTTGCAGAACTGCAGGCGTATCATGACCTCATTCCTGTACAAAGAATAAATATACACACGTATGTAGATGCATGTGTGTACACACCTCTCAATGCCCCCACATACGTGTGTACAGTATACAGACACTCATGGACAAAGGAGATCACCAACTGAGGCAGGGTGGGGGAAGGGGGAGAACGAGAAAGGGACATTTAACGTTTGACTCTGCGTTTGTCTACACTGTGTGAATTGTTTTCAACAAGAATGTACATAGCAATAAATAATTAAAAACAAAACAAACTCTAAAAGGCACAAATTTTTTTAACCTTATGAAAAATGGAACTTGGACGATAAAAATGATGTAATATTTTAGTATCCCACATACCAAAACACCCTACAAGTCTAATGATTTCAAACTTGCTGAAATTACAAATAGAAATTGGTTTAATACAGTATCTTAAATTGTTAAAAGCTTTAAAAATTTAGTCATTAAGCAAATTATGAAATAAAAATTTACATTTTTAGTCCAACATATACTAGAGTTACTTTTAAAGACTGTAAAATGTCCTATGTTGTTTTAAAACCAAGCAAAACTTAGAACAAAATTTGTGAAGTATAGAATTTTTTTCACTCCTTTTAGAAACTGAACTAAATAAATAGACACAAGATGTCACCTGTTCTAAAATACCCAGACACCATAGGACAAAAACCACCAGGGAAGGAATATTTACTTCCACTCTCTCATTTTTAACCTGCTATTTAGAAAGTTTCAACAATTTATGTGAAATACCAATATTCTTACATTCCACAATCTAGCAAATAAATCTGAAATATTTGGATTTATTAGAAAGGAATGCACTTTTTTCTATGCATTTGAGAGTGAGGCACAGGGAAATCAGGCTCCAGGTTCCCCAGGAGGGCAGAGACGGCCGTCCATGAGAGGGCTCTGCTTGCTTTTCTGCCACAGCTCTGCTCCAACAGGGTACAGCCCACACTCCTGTCACACCGGCCCCTGAAGCCTGAGCCCGGTGAAACCGTGGGCAAAGGTGTCTGGTATATGTGGCGGGGGGGCATGCTTCTGAGGAAAGGGACCACAGCTCTTGACAGATTCTCAAAAGTGTTGGTCCCCCTCAAAAGGAAGAACCGCAATACTGAAAAAGTGACACAATTTCAAGGGACCTCTTACCCCTCCCTTAATCCAACCACAAATCAAGTATGAGTTGTTCATGTAACATGAATCACCCAACCACGTCTGTGTCACTGATAAAGGAAAGATAAGAAGCAGCTTTCAAGTAAAGAGTAAAAAGTGAATGGGAAATGTCCACCTGACTCCTTTATATTAAGTAACATAATCATAAGAGGAGGACAGGCTGCCTGTATGAGC
Organism: Balaenoptera physalus; assembly: GCF_965194825.1. Classification (NCBI taxonomy): domain Eukaryota; kingdom Metazoa; phylum Chordata; class Mammalia; order Artiodactyla; family Balaenopteridae; genus Balaenoptera; species Balaenoptera physalus. Next base: position 190,447,467 of record NC_138882.1, read on the forward strand.
CAGAACACTGATGAAAGGGTCCCATCCATCCACCCACACTGAGCACACGCGGTATCAGGGACCTGCCAGGTTCCGTGGATACACAGTGGAAAAAGGCAAAGTCCTCCACTTCCCAGGGCTTAGTTTAGTGCCGAAGACGTCCAAGCAAAGTAACTTTCTTAAAATAAGTCTGTGCTAACAACAGTCTTAGATGTAGTCAAGAAACAGTTCAAGAAACTGATAAAGAAGCCAGAGGAAGGAATAATTCCAAGTATATGGAACAAACCTCTTTTTTTGCATCTTCTAGACTGGCATCAGGACAAATGACAACATCTCGGCTACACTGTACCGGGTCTTTTCCAGCCAGACCTGCAATGGTGACCTTAATCTAAGAGAAAGACATCATCACGATATTTAAGAACACTGAAACATAAATTTAGAGTAACATTTCCACAGCTGCCCTGTGTTTTAAAATAACTGGGCAGGAAATACTGCAACCAAACCATGCTGACCTTAGGCTATTAAGATGGCTAAATATATTTAACCATTAGGTCTGTCCCAGTTTGCCTGGAACAGTATGAATTAAAGATGCCGTCCCAGCACCCTGTCTGCTTAGCGTCCTTTCTCCCACAAGTGTTCTGGTTTAGGTGATAAATTATATGATCATCCTATCAATAATCCACCTGGCAAAGTTGCTGTTGCCATTTAACCCTTCTGGTATTTTCTTAAGGTAGAAATACAAGTTAAAACAAAATACTACTCCGCCTTGCAAAAATTTACAAAGCTGACAATACTGGAAAAAATGGGAATCTTCCTCACTGCTGGTGGGCCCACATATTAGTACTTTGGATAGTCATTTGACAAAATCTAGTACCATCAACCGTGCAACTAGCAATTCCTTTTAGGCACAGAGCCTAGAAAAACCGCTACGCCGGTGAACAATGAAACCTGTATTAAGACTATTACCGTATTAGAATGCTGTGAAACAATGTAATAAAGGAATGGATAGATTGGCATATTCCTACAGTGCAATACTAAGCAGTATTTTATTTTATTTATTGACCGTGCCACGCGCGGCATGCGGGATCTTAGTTCCCCAACCAGCAACCGAACCCGTGCCCCCTGCAGGGGAAGCACGGAGTCCTAACCACTGGACCGCCAGGGAATTCTCTACGCAGCAATTTTAAATAAACAAACTGGATCTATACCTTTACTACAACGTGGGCACTTTATTTAATTATTTTATTGTTTCTGTGCCTCAGTTCCTTCAACTGTAAAATAAGAATGGCAGTAATTCATAAGGTTGTTATAAAATGTAAAAAATTTTACATAAGTGCTTAGAATGATACCTACCACTCAGTAAATGCTATTTAAGCATTCACTATGGTTATGCGCGTATATATAGATTTATACCACAGACACCCAGAATGGGAACCACACTCTAATGCTACTTTAAAGACACGCATGGAATGCATTCACGTCACTGTGAGGACAGCAGTTACCTCTGGGGCAAGACAGGGAAAAGGATTAGGGAAATTTACAAAGAGGGCTTTGCAATGCCTTCTTCCTTTAAAGCACCTGTTCTTCAAGGCACAGGTCAGAAAAAAATATAGCAAAATGTTAACAAGTAGTAAATGTGCACAGTAGAGAAACAGGTGGAATTAGTGCCTGTACTGTCGTGTCCGTTTGAAATATTTCATAAAGTACACGGAACATTACTTTATTCAAAATGACTTATAAAATTCCAACAATGTTTTAAAAGGGAGGAGGGCTAGAAAACTTTGGGGGACATACTCCAGCTCGCCTCATGACATCGACAGGGATGACCGTCTCCATCTCCTCTGCTCCTGTAGCCAGGATGACCAGAGCTCTCTTTGCAGCCATTTTGATGTTGGATTTTTTAAAGATGTAACTGAAAAAAAAAAAAAAAGATTTTCGAAAAACTTTCACTGCGACTCTGTAAGAGCCAACAACTTCAATTTCAGGAACATTTTTAAGGAGAGTAACTAAGTCCCTCCTAGGGAAAAGGTTTTGATACACAAACACAACTGAACCTGAAAAATGCATTTTAGATCAACGTTGGTTTTCACAGCATTTCAATTGCTGTTTTTTGAGATGAAAACACAGTAAGGTTGCCAACACGCTGGTGTTGTTTAGATTCTTTTATCATGTTTTTAAAAACCCAATTTCTAATAATATATTGCAAATGAAATTTTCCAAGACACAAGTACATGGGTCTTTCATTTCACACGATGCGGAGGAGGTACGAAGTCGTCTTTTTTCAAGTAGTATTTCACAGAGAAACGACTAAACTTTATTATCTGGGTGAGAAACGAAATACACTCTTTAGCAATTAGCTCCTGAGATTTTTGGAGGGGATTTTTTTTTTTTTTTAGTTCCAATAACTGCACTAAAAATTTGGGGGAGGTTAACAGTGTTAAATATTTGAACGCACTTTTTTTTTTTAAATAACGGAGAAAAATGGGAATTCCCCCTCACTACGTTCAATGCAGCTAGATTCTCTCTTTGCACTTAGCAAACGCCATTGTAAACGACGGCTGCTAAGCCAGGGTCTGAACAGTTTTTAGCCTATTCTCTTTCCGCAGAGCTTGTCTTCCGTTAACTGATTTTGGTAAAACGATGCTATCACACACAGGATTAACCAGCTCCCGGCTGGTGGGTTGCTATGCACGCAAATTCCGGCAGCTTTAGCGTTGCTACTACGCTGGCGGCCTAACGGCGCCCTCTGCTTATCTCGGAAGGCCGCCCACTCCTCAAACGCGGCGAGACGCCGGCCAGGCCCGCGCCTCCTCCGGGACCCCCCGAGGGTCCAGCGGGAGGCCCGCGCCCCCTCGCCGCCCGCGGCGCCACGGCCTGCGCACACGCCGGGTTCCCCAAGGCCCCGACCTGAACCTCGCCTCTCTTCCCAGGAACGCAGAGACTCGGCCCGTTCCGGCGGCACCTCTACCCGAGGCACGACAGAGCCAGAACCGGACTAACCCAGGACGCACGCAGGCACGCAACCCAGCACGCACGCGCGCCGCCACGCTCCGGTCTCAGCCCCTCATTGCGCAGGCGCGCGCCGTCCGGCGTCTCATCGCCCCGCACTGCGCAGACGCGCGCCGTCCGGCTAGGCTCCTCAGCCTCGCACTGCGTAGACGCACGTCGCTCGCATCACGTTACGTCACATCCGGCCGAACCCACCCTGGAGAACGGGGGTGGGGGCCGCCAGTCCTTCTGCGTGGAGGTTGTGCGCCTGGGATTGATTCCATTTGGAACAACCAGCACCGCGGGAATCCTGTGGACTCAGGTGTCCTGCCGAAATCTCCCGCATCCGAGGCATGGTTCTGCGTGCCCCCGGCTCACGCTGAATTTAACCCGTTTTTTTGCCGCAGCCCAGACGTTTTTTGCTGTGCCGGTCTGGAGAGTGCGTCGGCTTCCTTTAAATACGCATTTTCACAAAATATCAATAGAATTGTTCCTTCACGCTTCCTCTGCGCACTTAGGGCTCCCTCTGCATTGTTCCTGTTTTCTGGAGCGCCTTCCCTCGTCGGCCCCGCTCTATTAGGACTCTTCAGGGTCTCCCTGCGCTCTGTCACCCGATCCCCTGTGACTAATTTGGTTACGGGGGCTAATTTCAGGTGTATTCGTTTCTCAAAATAGTATTTTTTAAAGATTCCAAAGCTGCTTCTGCATCCACAGAATTAGGGAGGGAGCTGAGCACGTAAATCAGGCACGTCTAGGTGTACTTAAGAGATACTGCAGGTCGGGTCCCAGACCACCACAGTGAAGCGAGACGCTCGAGTTTTTTGGTGTTCCAGTGCAAATAAAAGTTATATTAACACCATACTGTAGTCTGTTAAGTGCGCAATAGCATTACGTCCAAAAAGAGTGTATGCTTTTTTAAAAAAAAATATTCCTAAAAAATGCTAACCATCACCTGAGCCTTCATGGAGTCCTAATATTTTTGCTGATGAAAGGGTTTTGCTGGTGGAGCCTGGGATGTGGATGGTTGCTGACTGAATAGGGTGATGCTTGCTGAAGGTTGGGGGCGGCTGTAGCAATTTCTTAAACTAAAACAATGAAAATATATCAATTGACTCTTCTTTTCATGAAGGATTTCTCTGTAGCATGCAGTGCTGTTTGGTAGCATTTTACCAAATGCTTTAGAACTTTTTAAGATTGGAGTCAGTCCTCTCAAGTCCTGCTACTGCTTTGTCGGGTAAGTTGATGTCATATTCTAAATCCTTTGTTGTCATTTCAATAATTCCAGAACATCTTCACCAGGAGTAGATTCCAGCTCAAGAAACCACTTACTTAGCGCATCCATAAGAAGTAACGTCTGATCTCCTTAAGATAAAGTTTGATCATGAGATCGCAGCAACTGAGTTACATCTTCAGGTTCCACTTTTAATTCTGGGAGAATTACCAAAATGTGCCACAGACACGAAGGGAGCAAGCGCTGTTGGAAAAATGGTGCTGGTAGACTTGCTTGATGCAGGGTTGCCACAAACTTTCTATTTGTAAAAAAACGAAATGTCTGCGAAGCACAATAAAGTGAAGTGCAATAAAATGAGGTATGTCTGTATTTGATTAATTCATTTATTGAAATTATAATCTTGTGAAAACGCACAAAGGAAACCTAAATCAAAATGGGCTGGGGAAACCATGAAGGGAGGGTTCTAACACACGTATCACTCACTGCATCTTACAGGCCCCAGGGAAAGAAAGAAAATTTCCTTCTGACGCAGCAACAAGCTGCCCATAATTGCAGCCAATAAAAAACCCGCCACAGCCCTCCCCAATTTCCTTCTAAAATCTAGTAAAATCTGACCTTCCCTTGGCCTCCTTGAACTTGCCTGTGGTTTTCACCATAGTTGGCTTGTCTTGAATTGCAATTCCTCTGCTATTCCCAAGTAAGCTCATCTTGGCTAGCTAAAGTTCTTGTTATTTTATTTTGTCAAGGTCAACAACCTCAAATTATGTTTTTAAAAGTCTTTGGTTAGTGATATTTTTACTGGTTTCAAAATCCAAAATGATAATGGTTACACTGAACAGACAACTCCTATCCCGGTCCCCATCCAGTTCCATTCCCACCTCCCAGGTAACAATGTTCTTAGTTTCTTGGGCATCCTTCCAGTATTTATGCATGCACAAGCAAATACAAATACATACTATTATTTTCCTTCTTTCTCATAGAAATGTAGCAGACTCTATATTGTTCTGCACTTCCTACCTGCTGCCACTACCATATTAAGAATATCTTGAAGATTTTCCATATCAAGAAGTTCCTCATTTTTTTCCCCACGGATAAATAGTATGCCATTGTGGACACGTTTCGTAGATTATTTACTGGTGCCCTATCGTTAACACTTAGGTTATTTCCAGTCGTTTTCTGCCAAAAGCACTGCATTGACTGACCATATTCATACGTCCTACTTGTGCAAGGGTAACTGGGGGATAAATTCCCAGAAGTGGGAAATAAATTTGAGCAACTCCATACAAATTGAATCACTTAGCATTCTCACCATTAATGTATGAGATCAACAGTATTTTTAAATGTCAGTGTTTTTAAAGTTTTGATTTAGATATTAAAAACATGTTTCTTTTCAAGAAATAACATGCCATTTTTATTTGCAGAACACTTTCATATATTTCATGTTATCCTTACAATGGTGGTGAGAGTGGTTTTTATTTAATTTTTAAAAACTGTAACTATATTAATTTATGCAACACTCTGCACTCATGCAAAAAATTTAAGTGCCTCCAGTCATTTTGCATTTTAAGAAGAAAATGTTTTGGGAGTTCTGGAATGACTTCACCTTTGGCTGTTTGTGAAGGAAGCAGGCAAAAGTTGCCCCCTTTTAATTTTGAAGGGGTGTGGGAAATAGAGACAAAGAAGGAGAGGAGACAAGTGGTCAGACACACTTCAAGAACCAAGGAGGGGACTTCCCTGGTGGCGCAGTGGTTAAGAATCCGCCTGCCGATGCAGGGGACACGGGTCCAAGCCCTGGTCTGGGAAGATCCCACATGCCGCGGAGCAACCAAGCCCGAGAGCCACAACTACTGAGCCCGCGTGCCACAACTACTGAAGCCCGCGCATCTAGAGCCTGAGCACCACAACGAAGAGTAGCCCCCGCTCACTGCAGCTAGAGGAAAGCCTGCACACAGCAACGAAGACCCAATGCAGCCAAAAAAAAAAAAAAAAAAAGAACCAAGGAGGGATTTAGGTGGATGGAAGGAAAACTAAGAGAAGACAGGCTGTTTTGCTGTAGTGCCCATGGTAAACTCTTGTAAGGAGACAACCATACTGGTGGCCTGCCACAGCATGAGACAACCAGGACAGAATAAAAATGGCAAGACAAAGGTTCAGTAAAAGAGAAAGAGAAAGAATCTGAGTTAACACTCCTGGGACATCTGCATCACCATCAGGATCTGAAATGGACCTGAGTCAGTGTGAATTTTTGCCAAATGAATACATTACATACAGTTTTAAAAACCCAAATATTACTTAGGGTAGATTGGATTATTTTTCAGAAATATTTCCTCTTTCCTCTCCACCTGCAGCCCCTTGACTTTGGGTTTGTCCTTGCTTTGTCTAAGAGACATGACCTGATCAAAGCCTTGAAAAGCACTGACCTGAGGATTAGGTTTGCTCGCTTGTACTTTTGCCTTGCCATAGGAAGAGATTGCCCCCCAGGGAACAGAAGGCAGTACCCAGATTTTGTTGCACAGTGATAGCCCACTGATGACTGCCTTCAAAGTCTCATCAGGAAAAGACAGCAGCCTTCTGACTCTGTCCTTCATACTCCTCAGCCCTGCTCTCCAGAGGCAAATATTTTCAGCTCTTTAAATGATTTCTTCTGGTAATTATCTCTATTTTAAAACAATACGCTAATACTGTTATTTCTTACGTGTTGGTTTTAGACATTATGTATAGACTTCCTGGCGGGTATTAACATAATTTTCATTTCACAGATGCAGAGGTTGAGGTCCAGAGGGGTGAAATGACTATATAAGGTCCTGCAGAGTCTTGGTCCAATTCAGATATTCTGATGCCGGATTTCACACTCTACCCACCATAGACTCTATCAATATTACTTATTAATAAGTCAGCAACTCAACACTCTTTCAACCTTAGAGTTCATACCTATTTCTCATCACACATTTACAAAACTAAGCCAAAAAATTAAACCATTTACCAAAAAACCTTGTTCTAATACTGGAAATGAAGACATCGCCTAGTTCAGTCCCTTTTTTCCAGGTAGAACAGTGCCGTCCTATCCACTGCATTTTTAATTCAACATTTGACAAGTCTTTAGGCATTGGAGCAAGTGCATACTAAAAGACTCTCCCTGTTTTCAAGGAGCTTAAAATTGTCAGTTTCTTGCAGCTCTTGCAACATTTATTTAAGAGATCTTGAGCTGCCTTGTGGAGCTCACAATCCAACAGTGGAGAAATGGTGTTGCTAATGTTAGTGAAGCACTTTAGGACGTGCCACCTCCAAGTATGCCACTTTAGCATATCGATTATTTTGAGTTAAAGGCATATGGAAAACAATCAGCACTCTGATTCCCATTTTTTCTTCCCCAAAGCAAATGATGCTCTTACGTAGGAACTGCCCTCCCCATAACAAGAAGAAAGAAACATTCTTATCACCAGAGACGGAGGTGGGTCTCTTAGAATTTGTACAAAGAGACTTCGTTAAAATAACTCTCAACTTCCTCTAATTTCCCCCATTTTCTTCTACTTTTCCACAATTCCCACTTTTTGCTCAACCCACTTAGGTTTTATCTCTTCTTTGGGTCTTCAATTCCTTACAAAATCTCCCAGGTCATGGTAAAGTTTATATTAATTTGCATGCTTTTTCTAAATCTTATGTCAGTTCTCAGGTCCAACCAGAGACCTTAAGAAGGTAAAGTTTTTGCAGCCCCTACATTAGCCAACAGCCAACCATGGCCCTTCTGATACTGGTTCTACAAAGCAACTTCCTGGAAGTAGCCAGATCACAATAAATAGCAAAGAAACTGTTGCCAGGTTATTTATTATTTTTTCATGGGTCACTTACATCTTGCGTAATAACACTCATTTTCTATGACTGTATCCTTTTATTTCATTGATAGCACTTATTCAGCATTTTCTTATCTTTTGTTTACTTATTTATTATGTCTCCCCTTAATCCTGTGAACGCCATGATAGGACCTTCCTGTCTTGGTCACTGCTGAATCCCTACCATCTATTGCAGCCTCTGGCACATAGCAGGTGTTTGATAAATTCTTGCAGGTGTTATCCTGATTTCACCCTATAAGACGTTCCTTCCTTTCTTGGACTATGGCTATAGATTAATACTTTACATTTGTAGAATACTGCAGTTTACGATGTGATTTCAACCAATTTCTTGTTCCTATTTTAATCTTATTTCCCACGTCATTTTATTTTCACCTGCTTTCTCTACAATGAAAGGCGGGGGAAGGTTGGGGGGGGGTGGAAGCTCTAATTGCAGTTACTGGGCATAAAAAAGCCATTTGTGGCATCAAATAAATGTATTTTTTCAATATCCAGTGAAGGCTGGGTTCAGGGCACTCCCTAGAGAGGTCCGGCAGGAACTGCGAATTTCCCCTGCGAGCCCCCAAAAGGTTAGGCTGGCGAGACCGGAGAAGAGTGGGCGAGCCCTGACATTTGAAGCAGCGTTGGCTCAAGGGGGGAAATTCTGACACCGAGGTCTGCGAGGGGCCCGGAAGATGCCTTCACCTCTGCTCCCACCCCGTGTAAAAAGCTCCCCCAGCCGTGGGCCACGACACACAACTCCCACAGGCAGCCGAGCGCCGGAAACGGGCCGGCTGACCCACAGTGACGTCAGACCCACTTCCGTCGGCCGGGTCGCGCGGCGCCCGGATTGGTCGAGCCGCGCCGCAGTGGGCGGGGCGGGGCGGGCGCGAGGGGGCGGGGGCGGCGCGCGGCTTCGGAGCGCGCGGTGTTGGGGCACAGGCTGCGTTCGTGGCCACCTCTAGCCGCTGCGCGACTTGACCCCTCAGGTCCCCTCCTTGTGGGCGGCGAGAAGGGGCCCTGAACCACGCGGCCAGTCACGTTGGGGTCGCTGCCCCTTAACGACCTTGCGGACTTCCGGGGAAGGTTGCGCCCGGGAGGGGGAGGCAGGAAATCGACGCTCCCCACCTCCTCGTCCCAGATGGCTCCGGTGGCCGATTGGTGGCAGAGGCCGGTGGATGCGCGAGGGAACGACGACATTGACCCTGTCCCCGGTCTCTGGAGCCATGGTTGTTTTGAAGACTCAAAACCCAGGCTCTGCAGCATCCTATGTATTCATCACCTCATTGATAACTTACTGGAAAACTTGCAGAGCCCTGTGGGAAAACAAGGCTGTGCCGTGGGCTCCGTTTTTTGTTTCTAATTTCTGCCAGAATACAGCTGCTGATGTGCTCTGCTCTTACGGGCACCTTCTTTCTGGAAGTACAGTAAGATCTGATTAGGGTTTCAGTATGGCTTATCAAAGCTTTAAAAACCCTTTTCAGTTGTAAAATGTGAATAGTAATGCCTGTCCATAGCTTGGTGAGGCCCTAGATCTCTCTTACCTAAAACGCTAAGCTCAAAGGAATTGAAATGTTGAGTCCCTTTTTGTTATTTCCTGTTGAGTTCTTTAATTCTGCTTCAGTAATGTCTTCATATCATCCAGGAGCTATACCAGCGTTTCTCTCAGTGTGCAAAGTAATCAACATTCCACCCAGCAACACACATTTGAACCTAGCAGAACTTTCCTGACTCCCTACCTGTTGACTGCATCTTGTATCCCTTTCTTTCTTTTGAGGCCCATTTACTCCACAGGTTGTTAAACTGTGGCTGCACCAGGGTGAGAACCTATAGACCTTTTGCATGTCTACAACATTCTGTGGATCTGCGGACTTTGGCAGTGCGCTGCTATGTAGGGGATTAAAATCAATAGGAGGTTTGCCAAGGACATTCAAATCCCTCCACACTGTGGTTCAAACCTCTTTTCTGCCTGATCTTCCACATTCTGACCTCTTACTCTCCCTCACTCACTTTATCTGTTCCTTGAACATACCCTGTACTTGCCTTCTTCATGCTTCCACATAGCAGTTCCCTCTAACTGGAATGCCCCTATTCTTCCGTACCATACTTTCAATGCATTATCCATCCTGCAAAACTCAGTTGCAGTGCCAATCCCTCCAGGAAACTTTCTCTATATTCCCATAGTACTTTGTCCCCCTAATATAGAATCTATAAGGGTGTGTGGCCTTACCCAATGTGTATAAACTTCTTCCTCCCTCTCTAGGTTGTAAAAGCTATTGGGATGGTGCCGTATCTATCTATGCCTCACAAAACAGCAAAACGCAAAACTCATTCAAGAAGCACTTACTGAGTGCCTGTCACGTGCCCAGTCCTACCCTGGGTGCCATGGACACAGCAGTGAAAAAACAATGTCCTCCAAAGGAGATGGCGAATGACAGGGAATAGAGAGTGGTCAAGGAAGGCATTTTTTTTTTTCCTGAGGAGGAAACCTGAGTAAGATGAAGTCATATAGAAAGCAGGAGGAAGAGATTTTAGATGAGGGAGCAGCGTAAAGGCCCTGAAGCAGAGGTGTGTTTAGTATGTTAAAAAAACAGCAAGGGAGTCAGACCAGAGGGGAGTGGTGGGACTCAGAGCCGGAGGAGGTAGGGGGTTAGATCATGACACACTTACATTAGACATTCAAGAAATGCTTGTTGACTTGAAATTATTAAATCGATAAGGGATGGAGAATAATGACAGTAACAAGGAAACTTGGAGATGGCTTGGATGGGATAGACCCAGTAGGCCTATATGAAGTATTCACAATTTGCACACACATACGTTGGAACTGTTATTTAGTGCGGCGACATTTCACTGAAAAAAATCTTAATGAAAACCAATGGTTAATGCAGAGATCTTCCATTAGAATGGAAACCCAGAAGACGAGGAGGTAGGTTTCTTGGAGGAAGAAATGGATTGACACCACTCCAGTGAGTGGAATTATTTGGTAGATAATACCGATTGCTCTTAAAAAGTTCGGAGGGAATGTGCTTTTGCTTTATTTATTTATTTATTAATTTATTACTTTATTAATTTATTATTTATTTATTTATTTGCCATGCTGCATGGCTTGCAGGATCTTAGTTCCCCGACCAGGGACTGAACCCATGCCCTTGGCAATGAAAGCATAGAGTCCTAACCACTGGACCACCAGGGAATATTACTCAGCCATAAAAAAGAACAAAATAATGTCATTTGTGGAAACATGGGTGGACCTAGAGATTGTCATGCTGAGTGAAATAAGTCAGAGAAAGACAGATCTATGATATCGCTTATATGTGGAATCTAAAAAAATGGTACAAATTAACTTATGTAGAAAACAGAAATAGAGTCACAGATGTAGAAAACAAATTTATGGTTACCAGGGGGAAGCGGGGGAGGGATAAACTGGGAGATTGGGATTGACATATGCACATTACTATATATAAAATAGATAACTAATAAGGACCTACTGTATGGCACAGGGAACTCCTCAATACTCTGTAATGATCTATACGGAAAAAGAATCTATTTAAAGAGTGGATATCTGTGTATGTTTAATTCATTCATTTTGTTGTATAGCAGAAACTAACACAACATTTTTTTTTTTTTTTTTTTGGCTGTGTTGGGTCTTTGTTGCTTGCGCAGGCTTTCTCTTTGGGGCAAGCGGGGGCTACTCTTCCTTGGGGTGTGCAGGCTTCTCATTGTGGAGGCTTTTCTTTGTTGTGGAGCACGGGCTCTAGGCGTGCGGGCTTCAGTAGTTGTGGCACGCGGGCTCAGTATGTGTGGCTCGTGGGCTCTAGAGCGCAGGCTCAGTAGTTGTGGCCCACAGGCTTAGCTGCTCCGCGGCATGTGGGATCTTTCCAGACCAGGGATTGAACCCGTGTCCCCTGCATTGGCAGGCGGATTCTTGACCCCTGTGCCACCAGGGAAGTCCCTAACACAACATTTTAAATCAATTATACTCCAATAAAAATTATAAAAAAAAATTTAGGAAGGAAACAAAATCCATCTCCTGATGTTGTCCTTTTTATTTGCAGGAAAAATACTTGAATGTTAGTTGACAAAAGTTGAGTTTATGAGATAATCAGATACATTTTAAAACCCCTACCTTCCCAAGGGCTAAAGTGAATGCTAGGGGCAGGGAGCCAATACCCTATAGGCAGAACTTGATCTTTAGCTCTAAGTCATAAACTTCAAGGTCACGTTGCTTGTTGGAGTGATATTGCTGTGGCAACAGTTGTCATTTGCAGCCCAACCCTTAGTGGCTCATGGAAACTCTCTCCAGCAGAATTTAAAAATACAGAACACTTGTTTACTTAATAGTTCTTGATGACAAGCTCTTAACTTTAAAAAAATTTTGAATTTTGTTATTATTATTATTTTGGTTAGTTTGGCTCCCTCTAAAAAGTGGGTACTATGGGCTATTGATTTCACTCTTTGTAACATTTCTCAAAGTTTAAACTGTCAGTTTCTTGGCAATCATTCACGTAGATGAGATTGTGGTTTTCGACTCAGCTCACAAACCACTGAGTTGACAGCCTCAGTCTTGGTTGCTGAGTCAACACATCTTTTTATTCATTCACAGGAATGAGTAGCTCCATTACGGGCAGTTCCTGAGTTAGTCACAACCGGTGGCCAAATGTTAAGGCAACCTTGGAATGAGACTGCGTTCCATCCCTGGCTTCCTCGTTCCTTAAATGTGGCAGCATGAGTGGTGGGAAAGTATTGATATTTGCTCTGAGTGTGGCCTGTCTGGGGTCCAGCCCAGCTCTGCCCCATGCTAGCTAAGTCATCCTGAGGAAATTACTTATCCTTCATGCCTTGGGTTCCCCACCTATAAAACAGGGATAACTTCAAAGTGTTCTCACAAGGATTAAAAGAGTTTATAAAGACAAAGCTAGAACATTGGCCTAGAATAAATACTCATATGCTGCCATTAATACTTGTCTGTTACTTGAACTCTCTCAGCTTCTGTTTCTTTAGCATTAGAAGAGTTACATTAGTTCTTACCTCCTAGAATTGGTAAGAGGCTACATAAAGTAATGTGCTGAAACACGACTGCAATGCAGGAAGCAACCCATAAGTATTTGCTATTATTAAGATTAAAAAACATTTATTTTTCAATAGTTGCAATCTGTTTAAATTCAGTGGTGATGGGATCACAGGAGAGGAACAGAGAAAATGATATGCCATAAAGTTGTACCATCTTGGTGAAGAAGATGAGGGGTAGAAATTGTATAGTTAGAGTTTTTGCCTTGAGGTACAGTGACAGGATTTCATGGAAGGATTTGAAAAAAATAAAGTGCAAATGGCTCTTCTTAGAGTCAGAGCAGATTCCCAGAGCTAAACCTATTTAAGCTTTGAGTACCTGTCTCAAAACAAGACATTTATCTTGGCCTGAAAGGCAGCAAAGGGACTTGGTACAGGGGTTGTGATGTGGGGTCTGCAGATGCCCAAGGGGCACAAAGTTCAGGGGTGTGTGAATTTGAATGGGGAAAACTGCATCTTTCATTTTCACTAATCTCTAATGGAAACCTAGCCTTCAATTTTGAATTAAAAAATTCACAAACATAGACAAAGGAACAGTACCTGTGGTGTTGCACCAATAGAAATCAGTTATTTTCATATCACATTACGGTTCTTGCAGATATCCCCAAATACCATTTACCCAAAGGTAAATTTGAAGGTATGTGATCATGAAGAAGCCCATGTATTACTACATCACAAATCGGTTTTTAAATATTTGGTAAGTATATTTCAATACAATCGGTCTCCTTTGTAATCCTTTGTATTATATTTACAAACTTAAGAACATTATTCTGTGGGGCACCACAAGCATCAGGTCTACAAGATGGAAGGCTAAGAGTCCTTGGTAGGAGCATGGGCTGTGGAGCCAGACAGCTGAGTTTGAACCCTTTCTCGGCTCCTTTCAAGCCAGGGGACACTGGGTAGGCTACCCAGCTTCTCGTGCCCTAGGGATGAAGGATGCTGTGAGGTATAATTTAGGGGACTATGTAAACATAAAACAGTGCCTTGCAGGTAGTAAACCCTCAGTAAATGTGAGCCATTTGCAGAAAAGCAAATGTGAGAAAGGAAAACTGTACAGCTTTGGCTGGGGTTTACACACCAGAACGATTTCCCAAGGAAGAGGGGGAGAAGTAAAACCTTAGGTACTGAAGAAGTAGGCAGACTCTGAGACTGGAGTTACTCATTCATTCATTCACTCATTCATTCAATCACTCCATTCATTCAAGAAGGGTTTCTTGACTGCCTACTATGTGCCTCTCAACACATTCACTACCACTTGTGAGCCTTGAGCAAGTGTACAAATGGAGCTCATACACCCTACATCTAAGTAAGTGGCAATCCCAGCCAGTGTTGAATGTGTTCTGTTTTTCCACTTCAAAAGAGAAATCTTCAAAATAACAAAATAAAAAAATTCTTGCTTTTATGTGACAAAGGTGGGAAAATATCAAACATGACTGGATTTAATTACTACAGGTGTCAATGTTCTTTGATGGCCTAGAAATGTTTGCATGGGTGGTAAAGACATATAATTCATAGATTAGTATATATTTGGTCCATAATATTAAATTAAATTAAGTTAAAATGTTTTCATGTTTGTTTTAAAGTTATTTTTCCGGGACTTCCCTAGCGGTCCAGTGGTTAGGACTCCACGCTTTCACTGCTGAGGGTGCAGGTTCAATCCTGGGTGGGGGAACTAAGATCCCGTAAGCTGCGCGGTGCAGCCAAAACAAAAGTATTTTTCTTCTGAAAGTTTCAAAATTATCTATTAAAATTAAAATAGTATTCTTGATAAAAATCAAATATCTAATTTGTTTAAATATATCTGACCTTTTCATTTTGTGAAATTTAATTAAATTTTATTAAATACTTTTATAAAAATTAAAACTGTTTGCCATTCTGGGGTTCAATGTCCTTCTAGTTAAGAACCACTATTACAGTTCTCATGCTACTTCCTACATATATGGAGATTTAACAGTCACAGGAATCGTTTAGTATTGCAAAGCCTTCCTCAGATTTCTTGTGCAACTATTTTGAATTCCACGGTAATTCACAAGGACTTCCAAAACCACAAAATGGAGCATAAGTAACATCAAGATAATAGACACTTGGGACTTCTAGGAAGCTATAATTTCCATAATGTTCTGCATAATTACAGATTAGGCGAGAATTTATCGCATCCTAGGCCTCTGAGAGGGATTTGATTAATTTTTTTAAAAAAATCTCATGTTGATTTTTATTTTTCCCAGTTTTTTTTTTGGGGGGGCTGCATTGGGTCTTCATTGCTGCACGCAGACTTTCTCTAGTTGTGGCAAGAGGGGGATACTCATTTTTTCTTTTTGAATTTTATTTTATTTATTTTTTATACAGCAGGTTCTTATTAGTCATCAATTTTATACACATGAGTGTATACATGTCAATTCAAATCTCCCAATTCATCACACCACCAGCACCCCCGCCACTTTCCCTGCTTGGTGTCCATACGTTTGTTCTCTCCATCTGTGTCACAATTTCTGCCCTGCAAACCGGTTCATCTGTACCATTTTTCTAGGTTCCACATACATGCGTTAATATACGATATTTGTTTTCCTCTTTCTGACTTACTTCACTCTGTATGACAGTGTCTAGATCCATCCACGTCCCTACAAATGACCCAATTGCGTTCCTTTTTATGGCTGAGTAATATTCCATTGTATATATGTGCCACATCTTCTTTATCCATTCATCTGCCGATGGGCATTTAGGTTGCTTCCATGACCTGGCTATTGTAAATAGTGCTGCAGTGAACATTGGGGTGCATGTGTCTTTTTGAATTATGGTTTTCTCTGGGTATATGCCCAGTAGTGGGATTGCTGGATCATATGGTAATTTTATTTTTAGTTTTTTAAGGAACCTCCATACTGCTCTACATAGTGGCTGTATCAATTTACATTCCCACCAACAGTGCAAGAGGTTCCCTTTCTCCACACCCTCTCCAGCATGTGTTGTTTGTAGATTTTCTGATGATGGCTATTCTAACTGGTGTGAGGGGATACCTCATTGTAGTTTTGATTTGCATTTCTCTAATAATTAGTGATGTTGAGCATCTTTTCATGTGCTTCTTGGCCATCTGTATGTCTTCTTTGGAGAAATGTCTATTTAGGTCTTCTGCCCATTTTTGGATTGGGTTGTTTGTTCTTTAAATATTGAGCTGCATGAGCTGTTTATATATTTTGGAGATTAATCCTTTGTCCGTTGATTCGTTTGCAAATATTTTCTCCCATTCTGAGGGTTGTCTTTTAGTCTTGTTTATGGTTTCCTTTGCTGTGCGAAAGCTTTTCAGTTTCATGAGGTCCCATTTGTTTATTTTTGTTTTTATTTCCATTACTCTAGGAGGTGGGTCAAAAGAGATCTTGCTGTGATTTATGTCAAAGAGTATTCTTCCTATGTTTTCCTCTAAGAGTTTTACAGTGTCCGGTCTTACATTTAGGCCTCTAATCCATTTTGAGTTTATTTTTGTGTATGGTGTTAGTGAGTGTTCTAATTTCATTCTTTTACATGTAGCTGTCCAGTTTTCCCAGCACCACTTATTGAAGAGACTGTCTTTTCTCCACTGTATATCCTTTCCTCCTTTGTCCTAGATTAGTTGACCATAGGTGCATGGGTTTATCTCTGGGCTTTCTATCTTGTTCCATTGATCTATATTTCTGTTTCTGTGCCAGTACCATATTGTCTTGATTACTGTAGCTTTGTTGTATAGTCTGAAGTCAGGGAGTATGATTCCCCCAGCTCGGTTTTTTTCCCTCAAGACGGCTTTGGCTATTCGGGGTCTTTTGTGTCTCCATACAAATTTTAAGATTTTTTGTCCTAGTTCCGTAAAAAATGCCATTGGTAATTTGATAGGGATTGCACTGAATCTGTAGATTGCTTTGGGTAGTAGAGTCATTTCACAGTATTGATTCTTCCAATCCAAGAACATGATATATCTCTCCATCTGTTGGTATCATCTTTAATTTCTTTCTTCAGTGTCTTATAGTTTTCTGCATACAGGTCTTTTGTCTCCCTAGGTAGGTTTATTCCTAGGTATTTTATTCTTTTTGTTGCAATGGTAAATGGGAGTGTTTCCTTAATTTCTCTTTGAGATTTTTCATCATTAGTGTATAGGAATGCAAGAGATTTCTGTGCATTAATTTTGTATCCTGCAACTTTCCAAATTCATTGATTAGCTCTAGTAGTTTTCTGTTAGCATCTTTAGGATTCTTTATGTATAGTATCATGTCATCTGCAAACAGTGACAGTTTTACTTCTTCTTTTCCATTTTGTATTCCTTTTATTTCTTTTTCTTCTCTGATTGCCATGGTTCGGACTTCCAAAACTATGTTGAATAATAGTGGTGAGAGTGGACATCCTTGTCTTGTTCCTGATCTTAGAGGAAATGCTATCAGTTTTTCACCATTGAGAATGATGTTTGCTGTGGGTTTGTCATATATGGCCTTTATTATGTTGAGGTAGCTTCCCTTTATGCCCACTTTCTGGAGAGATTTTATCATAAATGGGTGTTGAATTATGTCAAAAGCTTTTTCTGCATCTATTGAGATTATCATATGGTTTTTATTCTTCCATTTGTTAATATGGTGTATCACATTGATTGATTTGCATATATTAAAGAATCCTTGCATCCGTGGGATAAATCCCACTTGATCATGGTGTATGATCCTTTTAATGTGTTGTTGGATTTTGTTTGCTAGTATTTTGTTGAGGATTTTTGCATCTATATTCATCAGTGATATTGGTGTGTAATTTTCTTTTTTTGTGACATCTTTGCCTGGTTTTGGTATCAGGGTGATGGTGGCCTCATAGAATGAGTTTGGGAGTGTTCCTTCCTCTGCCATTTTTTGTAAGAGTTTGAGAAGGATGGGTGTTAACTCTTCTCTAAATGTTTGATAGAATTCACCTGTGAAGCCATCTGGTCCTGGGCTTTTGTTTGTTGGAAGATTTTTTTTAAATTAATTAATTAATTTATTTATTTGTTTTTGGCTGTGTTGGGTCTTCGTTTCTGTGAGGGCTTTCTCTAGTTGCGGCAGGCAGGGGCCATTATTCATCGCGGTGCGCGGGCCTCTCACTATCGCAGCCTCTCTTGTTGTGGAGCACAGGCTCCAGACACGCAGGCTCAGTAGTTGTGGCTCACGGGCCTAGTTGCTCCGTGGCAAGTGGGATCTTCCCAGACCAGGGCTCGAACCCGTCTCCCCTGCATTAACAGGCAGATTCTCAACCACTGCGCCACCAGGGAAGCCCCCTGTTGGAAGATTTTTAATCACAGTTTCAATTTCATTCCCTGTGATTGGTCTCTTCATATTTTCTATTTCTTCCTGGTTCAGTCTTGGAAGGTTATACCTTTGTAAGAATTTGTCCATTTCTTCCAGGTTGTCCATTTTATTGGCCTAGAGTTGCTTGTAGTAGTCTCTTAGGATGCTTTGTATTTCTGCGGTGTCTGTTGTAACTTCTCCTTTTTCATTTCTAATTTTATTGATTTGAGTCCTCTCCCTCTTTTTCTTGATGAGTCTGGTTAATGGTTTATCCATTTTGTTTATCTTCTCAAAGAACCAGCTTTTAGTTTTATTGATCTTTGCTATTGTTTTCCTTGTTTCTATTTCATTTATTTCTGCTCTGATCTTTATGATTTCTTTCCTTCTGCTAACTTTGGGTTTTGTTTGTTCTTCTTTCTCTAGTTCCTTTAGGTGTAAGGTTAGATTGTTTATTTGAGATTTTTCTTGTTTCTTGAGGTAAGCTTGTATAGCTATAAACTTCCCTCTTAGAACTGCTTTTGCCGCATCCCATAGGCTTTGGATCGTCGTGTTTTCATTGTCATTTGTCTCTAGGTATTTTTTGATTTCCTCTTTGATTTCTTCAGTGATCTCTTGGTTATTTAGTAACGTATTGCTTAGCCTCCATGTATTTGTGTTTTTTACATTTTTTTTCCCTGTAATTGATTTCTAATCTCATAACGTTGTGGTCAGAAAAGATGCTTGATATGATTTTAATTTTCTTAAATTTACTGAGGCTTGATTTGTGACCCAAGATGTGATCTATCCTGGAGAATGTTCCATGCGCACTTGAGAAGAAAGTGTAATCTGCTATTTTTGGATGGAATGTCCTATAAATATCAATTAAATCTATCTGGTCTATTGTGTCATTTAAAGCTTCTGTTTCCTTATTAATTTTCTGTTTGGATGATCTGTCCATTGGTGTAAGTGAGGTGTTAAAGTCCCCCACTATTATTGTGTTACTGTTGGTTTCCTCTTTTATAGCTGTTAGCAGTTGCCTTATGTATTGTGGTGCTCCTATGTTGGGTGCATATATATTTATAATTGTTATGTCTTCTTCTTGGATTGATCCCTTGATCATTATGTAGTGTCCTTCCTTGTCTCTTGTAAGATTCTTTATTTTAAAGTCTATTTTATCTGATATGAATATTGCTACTCCAGCTTTCTTTTGATTTCCATTTGCATGGAATATCTTTTTCCATCCCCTCACTTTCAGTCTGTATGTGTCCCTAGGTCTGAAGTGAGTCTCTTGTAGGCAGCATATATGTGGGTCTTGTTTCTGTATCCATTCAGCGAGCCTGTGTCTTTTGGTTGGAGTAATTAATCCATTCACGTTTAAGGTAATTATCGATATGTATGTTCCTATGACCATTTTCTTAATTGTTTTGGGTTTGTTTTTGAAGGTCCTTTTCTTCTCTTGTGTTTCCCACTTAGAGAAGTTCCTTTAGCATTTGTTGTAGAGCTGGTTTGGTGGTGCTGAATTCTCTCAGCTTTTGCTTGTCTGTAAAGCTTTTGATTTCTCCATCGAATCTGAATGAGATCTTTGCTGGCTAGAGTAATCTTGGTTGTAGGTTCTTCCCTTTCATCACTTTAAGTGTATCATTCCACTCCCTTCTGGCTTGTAGAGTTTCTGCTGAGAAATCAGCTGTTAACCTTATGGGAGTTCCCTTGTATGTTATTTGTCATTTTTCCCTTGCTGCTTTCAATAATTTTTCTTTGTCTTTAAATTTTACCAATTTGTTTGCTATGTGTCTCGGTGTGTTTCTCCTTGGGTTTATCCTGTATGGAACTCTCTGCGCTTCCTGGACTTGGGTGGCTATTTCCTTTCCCATGTTAGGGAAGTTTTCGACTATAATCTCTTGAAATATTTTCTCTGGTCCTTTCTCTCTCTCTTCTCCTTCTGGGACCCCTATAATGCAAATGTTGTTGCAGTTAATGTTGTCCCAGAGGTCTCTTAGGCTGCCTTCATTTCTTTTCATTCTTTTTTCTTTATTCTGTTCCGCAGCAGTGAATTCCACCGTTCTGTCTTCCAGGTCACTTATCCGTTCTTCTGCCTCAGTTATTCTGCTATTGATTCCTTCTAGTGTAGTTTTCATTTCAGTTATTGTATTGTTCATCTCTGTTTGTTTGTTCTTTTATTCTTCTAGGTGTTTGTTCTTTAATTCCTCTAGGTCTTTGTTAAACATTCCTTGAACCTTCTCGATCTTTGCCTCCATTCTTTTTATTTTTTATTTTTTTTATTTTTGGCTGCATTGGGTCTTCTTTGCTATGAACAAGCTTTCTCTAGTTGTGGTGAGTGTGGGCTACTCTTGGTTGCAGTACATGGGCTTCTCACTGTGGAGGCTTCTCTTGTTATGGTGCAAAGTCTCTAGGCTTGTGGGTTTCAGTAGCTGTGGCACGTGGGCTCAGTAGTTGTGGCTCGAGGGCTCTAGAGTGCAGGTTCAGTAGCTGTGGTGCACAGGCTTTGTTGCCCAACAGCATGTGGGATCTTCCTGGACCAGGGCTCGAACCCATGCCCCCTGCATTGACAGATGGATTATTAACCACTGCGTCACCAGGGAAGTCCTTTGCCTCCATTCTTTTTCTGAGGTCCTGGATCATCTTCACTATCATTATTCTGAATTCTTTTTCTGGAAGTTTGCCTATCTCTACTTCATTTAGTTGTTTTTCTGGGGTTTTATCTTGTTCCTTCATCTGGTACAAAGTCCTCTGCCTTTTCATTTTGTCTATCTTTCTGTGAATGTGGTTTCCTTCCACAGGCTGCAGAATTGTAGTTCTTCTTGCTTCTGCTGTCTGCCCTCTGGTGAATGAGGCTATGTAAGAGGCTTATGCAAGTTTCCTGATGGGAGGGACTGGTGGTGGGTAGAGCTGGGTGTTGCTCTGGTGGGCAGAGCTCTGTAAAACTTTAATCCACTTGTCTGATGATAGGTGGGGCTGAGTTCCCTGCCTGTTGATTGTTTGGCCTGAGGTGACCCAACACTGGAGCCTACCCGGCTCTTTGGTGGGCCTAATAGCAGACTCTGGAAGGGCTCACGCCAAGGAGTACTTCCCAGAACTTCTGCTGCCAGTGTCCTTGTCCCCATGGTGAGCCACAGCCACCCCCCGCCTCTGCAGGAGACACTCCAACACTAGCAGGTAGGTCTCGTTCAGTCTCCTATGGGATCACGGCTCCTTCCCCCGGGTCCCTATGTGCACACTACTTTGTGTGTGCCCTCCAAGAGTGGAGTCTCTGTTTCCCCCAGTCCTGTCAAAGTCCTGCAATCAAATCCCGCTGGCCTTCAAAGTCTGATTCTCTAGGAATTCCTCATCCTGTTGCCGGACCCCCAGGTTGGGGAGCCTGACATGGGGCTCAGAACCTTCACTGCAGTTGGTGGACTTTTATGGTATAAGTGTTCTCGAGTTTGAGTCACCCACCCAGCAGTTATGGGATTTTCTTTTATTGTGACTGAGCCCCTCCTACCATCTCATTGTGGCTTCTCCTTTGTCTTTGGATTTGGGGTATCTTTTTTGGTGAGTTCTAGTGTCTTCCTGTCGATGATTGGTCAGCAGTTAGTTGTGATTCCGGTGCTCTCACAGGAGGGAGTGAGCGCATGTCCTTCTACTCCGCCATCATGAACCAATCTGAGAGGGGGCTGCTCTTTGTTGTGGTGCGCGGGTTTCTCATTGCCGTGGCTTCACTTGTTGCGGAGCATGGGCTCTAGGCGTGCAGGCTTCAGTAGTTGTGGCACAGGTGCTCAGTAGTTGTGGCTTGCGTGTTCTAGAGCGCGGGCTCAGTAGTTGTGGCATACGGGCTTGTTGCTCCACGGCATGTGGGATCCTCCTGGACCAGGGATCGAACCCGTGTCCCCTGCATTGGCAGGCAGATTCTCAACCACTGTGCCACCATGGAAGTCCCAGGATTTGATTAATTGGTTTGCCTTTTCCCAGCTCCCTACTTCTGTGGCTCACACTCGCTGTGCTCCAAGGCAGGGCTGCTCTGTTTGGCAGTAGCAAAGCACAGAGACCCCGTCACCTTGAGTTTCAGGATGTAGAAAAGAGCTGCGGGGAGGAGTTGACCTGGGGACAGACAGTGTTATCTCCAAGGGCAATAGAGCCGTTGGTAGCATTATGTATTCTCTATGCCAGCATGAAGCACCAGACCCCCAATCAGAGGCACCGTGTTTTCATTGTGTGCGTTTGATTTGTGGGGCCCTGCCCTGGACAGAATGGAGTTTATTTAACAGTGTATTTAGCTTGATGTGTAACTTCTGAATATCCGGACTTATGCTATGCGGGCCTCCATTTGCCCTCTTGCCCTGGGAGCTGCAGGATTGGAGGTGGTCTGAAGTTGGAGGTACAGATCTATGAGTCACTAACATAGATGTGGATATCACACAGAGAAAGTGTGAACAGGGAGGAAAAGTGAGCAAATTTGATGGATGCTAACATTCCACTTTTTCTTACAATATATGCTTTCTTCTTTGCCCCACTCTACCTCCTTCCTCTTCTCTGATTTCCCACTCATTTTCTTTTTTCCAATTCCTTTTTAGTTTCCTCCTTCCCATGTGTCAGAACTCCCATTGGCATCACAAGCATCAACCATCCCTAACAGCAACTGCTACCTGGATGGATGGATGGATAGATGCTTGGGGGAGGGGTAAGGACACTGCATCTTGAATGAATCCATTTTTGGGGAAATAACAAATGTAGATAGTGAACATTCCATGAGTGAGATTACCTCTAAGATGTGTGCTGGCAGGAAAGGAGCATACTTTACAGGAAGCTTATTTTGAGGGGCTGTTTCTCTTTCTAAGTATTGTCTTTATCTTATTTAGAGTAGTTGAGCCTTCATGCTGTTTAACCTCAAACTATACTCACTTGAGACATTCAGTCTTAGACCCACAGCCAGTCAAGTTAAAACAAAATCTCTTCCTTGGCTTAGAGTGAGATGTTCAGAATGTGATGAAACAAAGATTATTGCTGATATTGCTAAAGTGTTGATGTTTTGTTGGGTTCATCTCTGTTTAGTTTGGGAAGGCTTTTTAGAAGGGGTGAGTTTTTTTGTTGCCTTTGACTGTTTAGAAGACTAAAATGGATACAGCAATGTGATATGTAGTGATATTTTAAAGCAAATGAAAATTGTACTAAAAGAGTATTATACCTTTGGCTAGCTTAAATATTATGTGCATCTAGTTAGCAATAGAATTTGCCTTAGCTTCTTATCATGATTTTATCAAATAAAATGCAGAAAAGTGAACATTATAAAACTCCTCACACAGCTGAATGAAGCTGTGCACAACTTTTGGTAGAATAATAATTCTGAAGTGGCTGATTTTGTTTAACCGTAGGCTGGTAAGACTAATCTTGAGAATCTTTTAGCTCAGTAAAGACTCTTATGTCATTGGCCCAGCTTCAAAAGGTGAGCTAATTACTGTGCTAGGAAACGACACACATCACTTTCAGGGGAGGTAATAACTCTGCCCACAGAATATCCAAAATGTAAATTAGCAAGTAGCAGTAAGTTAAATAAAAATATAGTCCAGTTAAATGTCATGCTGTCACGTTAAACCCAGAGTCCCACAGTTAAATAAGGCTAGATTGTGACACTGAAAGTGTTAGGAAATTATCAGCAGTGCAATTTCTATGGTGTGATGCTCCTACATTCGGCCAACTCTGCTGAAGTTGGTGGAGGGGATCCCACAGTTATCACAGGGAGAATGACTCTCAGATGATGCTCAGAATTGGTGAATAAATTCTGTAGATAGCCCATGCATTTTTCTCCTTCTCTCTTGCTACTTGCCCTGGTTGCTTTACTGCTAATCACTGTGGGAGGCTGGGGAGGGAAATTTTTGAAACAATGTCTCATAATAACAGTTACTATTTTCTTGAGAACTATGTGCCAGGCATTGAACTAAGCACTTCATATTCATTGTTTCATTTAATCCTCACTAAATGAGGATGGGGTACAGGGTTCCTGTATCTGTAAGGTATGGTTGGAAAAACTGAGATTTAGGGAGGTTAAGAAACTTGCCCAAGGTTGCGTGACCATCAAGATGGCAGAGCCTAGATTCGATCCAAATCAGCCTGATAGTAAAGCTTGGACTCTTAACCATGTGCTATACTCTACTATTCCCATTACATGGGGTGTGGGTGAGGGTTGATAAAATTGGGGCATGGGTAGCAAATCAAAACCACAAGTAGATACTTCACACCTACTTGGATGGCTATAATAAAAAAAATTTTTGTTGTTGTTAAAAAAAAAAAACCTCACAGAAAACCAACAAGTGGTAGCAAGGATGTGGAGAAATTGAAACCCTTGTACATTGCTGGTGGGAATGTAAAATGCTGCAGCTGCTGTGGGAAACAGTCTGGTAATTCCTCAAAAAGTGAAACAGGATGACCACACAGTGGAGCAATTCCACATTCAATAGAACTGAAAACATATGTTCGTACAAAAACTTGTACACAAATCTTCGTAGCAGTGTTATTTGTAATAGTCAAAAAGTGGAAACAACTCATATGTCCATCAGCTGATGAATGGATGAACAAAATGTGGTAAATCTACAGAATGGAATAGTATTCAGCCCTAAAAAAGGAATGAAGTACTGATATGTACTACATCATGGAAGAACCTTGAAAATATTAGGCTAAGTAAAAGAAACCCAATACAAAAGACCAGCTATTGTATGATCTATATATATGAAATGTCCAGAATTGGCAAATTCATTGAGACAGAAAGCAGATTAGTGGCTACCAGGGGCTGGGGGGAGGGAGATTGAGGAGTGACTGCTAATGGATATGGGGTTTCTTTTTGGACCAATGAAAATGTTTTGAAATTATATACTGGTGATGGTTTCACAACATAGTGAATACTAAAATCCACTGAAATGTGCCCTTTAAAATGGTGACATTTATGTGAACTATATCTTTTTTTTTTTTTTTTTTTTTAAGGCAACTTCAGGTCAGATCTGGGATGTCCTTGAATACTGTACTATAGGGTCCAGGTTTTCTTCTGTGGACAACAGGGAGCCACTGAAAGTTTCTAAGGAGGTTGATGGCATCATAGGAGTTGTGGAGATGTGTAAGGTGCTTAGCACACAGCAAGTGTTTAATAAGTATTTGCCCCCCCCCCTTCATCCCCCAATTCAAGACAAAGCCACCCTGTCTCCTGCGGAAAAAGAACTCTTCTGTTTGGATCCTAATAGAAAACCATCTGTTTTATTGAAAACCACTCTTGCTCTCGGCTCCCCTGGTCGTTTTCCTGAGGGTCCCTAGCCACTCAACGCTGGATGAGTTTTAGCATCTTGAAAGAATCCTCCTCCTCTTCCTCTTTTCTCTCCTCTTCTTGCTCCTCCTCCTCCCCCTGCTCCTCTTATTCTTTCTTTTCTTTTTTTAATTTGAAATAATGGTTTTCTAAAAGCCCTCATAGATCCTAACTTCGCCCAATAAAGTCACCCACCATATAAATTCTATGCTTCCTTTGTCTCCAGTTCCCCTCCATTTCTTCCTTCTTCTACCTCCATCTCACCCAGAGAGCAAGGAACACAGTCAAAAGGAGTCAGGTCATCTTTGTTTCTAATCCTGGCTCCCCGTCCTGCTGGTAATCTGGCCAGACTCATAGCTCAATGATCTAATTTGCATAATGCTGTCATACGCATCCTCAACCTCATCATCATCATATCAACACCTAGGGTTCATTTGCAACTAAGTTGCTTAACTGATGCCTGGTACATCAGCTGCAGTCAATAAGTTATAGCTATAGCATCACTATTATTATAGGGTTAAGGGGTAGTAATTGACAGGACTGCTGACCTTTCTTTAAAAGTGGGGTTCATCCTTCAGATCTCAAACATTTTAAGGATGCCTTAAAAGCTTTGACATGGAGAACTACTTTAAGTGACAAGATCTGTTTGCCAAAGTCATCTGAAAAATACCCTAACAGCAGAGGGCTGCTTTTAGTTTGAAGTGTGTTATTAAGTGGGGACAGAAGCTCTAGGGGACTTTGAGGTCAGCAAATATCAAGTGAGCTACCTCACAGAGCTGTCTCTGGGGATTTCCCACGAGGCTCCGCCCCCGGTTGAGTCACCAAACTCCCCTCTTTGAGTCTTTGACCTGCAGCCCTTGTCAGCTGCAGAACCTCACTGCTCTGAAGATCAAGGAGAAGGAAAGTTCTCCACCAGCCCTGCGATCTCAAGGTTTGTCCATTTGGGGCAGATGGGGGGAACCGAGGAGGGATGAGGGTGCTTTGTTCCCTTTGTACATTTCTAGACTTTTTCCCTTCTAATTTCTAATAACTTTTATTCCATAGTCCATTAAATAAGGATCAAGAACCTGGCCTATAGAGATTGTTGGACTCTAAGATTTATGGCTAGATGAGCTTCAAATCTCAAAATGAGCAGATACATGTCTATTAAGAAAATGTGATAATGAGTTGAACAAGGAGGTGTTTCAACATTTTAGCAACTAGGTGTTGAAATTCCACATGCTGTTTGGACAAAGGGAGAATAGTAATAATGAGATGTCTTCTCACTGAGCTGAACTGTTGGATGCCCCTGACAGATTTTCTTTTTAAGGACTATATTTCAGGGGCAGCAAGCCACAGGCATTGTTGAAATCTAGATGCTAATGCTAAATATCTATGAAAGTCCCCAAAAGTTCTTGCTATTGTTATTTCTGCATTTTGGCAAAACATGTTGGAAAGTACACTCTTAGACTTTGGCAAATCTACAGAAAGCTATGTGTTTAGTCACGCTTCTCTTATCCTAGAAGTTTCTATGAATTTGCTACCTTTTCCATGGTATTCCATCATTAATTTTTCCTGCAAACCCTGAGTTATGATCTTGTAGAATTGTACAGGTGATAGTTGAACTGTAGCTAATTCTGAAAGGAGAAACCACCTCATCCTAGGAAACTTTTACCTTTTGCAGAGTGGTACTTGTGAAACCAGCTACTTTGATAAAATTCTTTTGGAATCTGCTTGGCTAATACGTCTATGCAAGATTTCATCATGGGAAATTGTTATTACAACATAGTGGCTACTGTGCTGTTGGTCATGAATTTCGAGAGGACAAGATCATTGCAGGATTTCTGTAGTAACTGTTCAGCGGGTAAGAACCAAATTAACATGTGTGCTTGATCTGTTCTGCTGAAAACATGGTTCAGTTAGTCTGGTAGTCAGGGCTTATGAGCTCTGTTTTAACGATCTTTTTTTAAAAATTGAACTATAGCTGATTTACAATATTGTGTTAGTTTCAGGCATACAGCAAAGTGATATATATATATAATATATATATTATTTATATATTATATATTATATATATTATATATATATTATATATATATTACAAGATATTGAATATAGTCCCCTGTGCTGTACAGTAGGTCCTTGTTGTTTATCTATTTTATATACAGTGGTGTGTATCTGTTAATCCCAAACTCCTAATTTATCCCTCTCCCCCAATAATGATCTTTTATTCATTCATTTACAAATATTTCTTGAATGCTACCTCTTAGCTGTGTGAATGCAGGCTTGTCACTTAAACTCTTGTGCCCCAGCTTCATCATCTGGGCATGATATGAGAACCTATCTCATAGGATTGATTGCTGGGAGGATCCTATGATGGGCTTAGATCAGTGCACGGCACAGGGAAAGACCTCAACAAAGGTTAGCTTTGTGTGTGAGGACAGTGCTTAGACTAGGGGGCGCAGCAGGGAATAAGCAAGTGGCAGGAGGCTTAACAGAGTGGGAGAAGGCAGACACATTTAAATTGTAGTGTGCCAATAAAGGACATTGATCTCCTGAATCCAGTCACTGATCTCTTGGCTCAATCAAGAGAAATCATTCTGTTTTATTCAATAGATAAAGGGAACTATTTTCTTTCCATTGATTTATTTGTTGCAATATCTATACTTTGTTATTTTTAATTCTGTGATTATGCTTAGGGCAATCTTGCAAATGGATAATTTAAAACAGTCAATCAACAAATAAAGTCTATCGCTGTGGTACCTAGGAAACGAGTCTTTGTTTCGTGTTCTGGTTTTCTTGTGAACCTCATAATGCTTTGGGTGATGACGGTCCATTGTCAAACATGTACAGCTCTTATCTACTCTTTTCAGGTACTTTCTGTGGGAAAAACAAGCATGAGCTTTGCACTCCTTGTCCTTCAAATAGTTTCTCCAGCACAAGTGGACAAAAGACCTGTGATGTATGCAGGAAGTGTGAAGGTATGATTTAAAAGATGTATTCTCCATCCAGATATGTGTTGGGAAGACAAGCTTTTATTCTCGAGTGTACTGATCTCTTTTGAAAATCTGAAGTGTCAAATAGGCTGGTTCCTCTGTTAATAGGCAGGTCCAGTAAAATAATTTACTGTAACAGCAACTATTGGTGGATTGAGCTTTTTAAATATTAGAGGAAATATTCATTAGACAAGAGAGAATTTTTTAATTAGCAAAATGTAAAAAAGTCTTCTATAGATATTTAAACGTAAACTTTATACTCTTAGATCATTAAGACCATTCTAAGTAGAACAAGCACGGTTTTTATTGCAGAACATAAATTTGCTTCCTGGATTTGGAGATCAAGGGTATTGTAACACTGGGGGACTTTGTAGGTGTTTTCAGGACCAAGAAAGCATGTTCCTCCACCAGCAATGCAGAGTGTGAGTGTGTGTCGGGATTCTACTGCCTGGGGGAAGGATGTACCATGTGTGAAGAGGACTGTAAACAAGGTCAAGAATTAACAAAAGAGGGTAGGTTTCCTCTTCTATCTAGTGCCAATTTGTTGTCTAGTCATATGTTGTTAACTTAGTTCTTGGTCCTTTGATTACAAAATAAAACGTAGATTTGTAGAACCTTTAAGTAATAGTAATGAACTGCTAAGTATCTGATATTTACAAAATTATTTCTCAATCAATGGAAATAATTTGAAATCACAACATTTGTTTTTCATCAGAACCATGCCTTTTCATGCATCCTATACATGCATATACAATACTCTATGTACAATGAGAATAAAACCTTTAGTCGTATTAAGGTTTCATTTCAAGAAAAACTGTTGAACAATCTGTGTAGATTGTATTAAGTTAATGACTTTATTATGGGATTATGTTAATCACAAACTATTCAAGAAGAATTGTTCATCACTAATGAAATTCAGGAAGAATCGTTAGACAATCGGTACAGATTGTATTAAGTTAATGACTTTATTATTATGTGATCATGTTCATCACAGAGAAAGTTAAAAATGATAAAAATGCTTCCTTTTTTATTATTCCTTTAATTTTTACAAAAGGTTGTAAAGACTGTTCCTTTGGGACATTTAATGATCGGGAACATGGTGACTGTAAACCTTGGACAGAGTATGTATCATTTCTTTCTGCTTACACATAAAGTATCTGGGTTAACTTTTCTAAAGACAAGGAATGTGATCACTGATGCTTTTTTAAACCTATCAAGTGTAGACATAGAATAACATGCAATTAGGTGTTATGGGAACAGTATGGGGTAATTGTGACTGGATTGCCAAAGTGGGCATTTTCTCCAGAAGTAATGCCCAGAACAACGAGGTCAGATTTGCCAGTGGGACTTAGTTACTGTCTGCCGCAGGTGTTCTTCTGTGTCCTTCCAATCTCTTTGCTGCCTCTGACCTTCCTCCATTGATCAGGCCACCTTCAAGCGTTCAGTGCCAGCATTGATAATGATATAGAAGAGGGTAAAGTATGTTTCCTCCCCTCAAAAGCTTTAACATAGTCTTGGGCAAACAAGACTATCACAGGTAGTAAAACAGCCAACAGTGTATTTTGTACACCTTTGTTCTTTTTGCATTTGATCTGCTTACTAGAAAATCATTTTTATCATAATTTTACATTTACATTCTTATTGTGTGTTACAAAAGTATTGGTTCATAACAGATTAGAAAGTTTTTTTTGTTTTTGTTTTTTGTTTGTTTGTTTGTCTTTTGACACAAATAGTTCAGAGCAGGGAAGTGAGTCTGCATGGACAGTGGGATCGAACTGGGCTTTGGAGAATAGGTGGGTTTGTTTTAAGTAAAAAGAGGCAGGGGAAAGACACAGGACAATGACGATGGTGATGACGACAATGATGATGGATGGCTACCATTTATAGGGAGTAAGTCAGGCACGTAGGGTCGTTTACTCTTCACAACAGCCCTGGGACATGTATATCTTATTTTTCAGATGAGAAAACTGAGGCTTAGAGAGATTTCCCAACTTGCCCAAGGTCATTCTACAAAGGGACCAACCCAGGGCTCAAACCCTGGTCAGTCTGATGCCAACACATCATAGGGTTAGGAGCTCCTAACCCTAGGCTAAGTTGTCTGTCCTTCCTGTGTGCCAGAGATGGTCAAATATGCTTAAGAAGGTGGGGGTGAGAGACTAACCAGGCAACAGCCTGAAGTAAGCTGTCGTGGGACAGGACTCCCCAGCCTGGGAAGAAAGAAGAATCCAATTAGGTAGATAGAGTGGGATGAATTGTGGAGAGCCATGAAAGCCAAGTGAACATTGGAAGAAGCCCAGATGGTCAAGTCGAAGTTTTTCAAAATATCTTTGCTTTGCCTATGAACCCAGATCCACACATCTTTTTCACCAGAACTGCTTTACTGGGTAGAAAATGTCAGTCTTTTTTAATTAGAATGATCCGTACCTGAATTAATTATTTGAACTCTTTTCATTGGACCATCTAAGCTGTTCTTTGGATGGGAAGTCTGTCCTTGTGAACGGGACGAAGGAAAGCGATGTGGTATGCGGACCAGCGTCAGCTGACTTCTCTCCAGGTGCACCTTCCACCGTCATGCCTGTCCCTGGGGGAGAGCCAGGTAGCTGGTTTGTTGCTGTTAAATCAAGTGAATGTATGTGGCCGTTCGGATTGCTGTCTAAGTCACTCCAAGATCCTGATGCCTTGCATCTCTGCCTCTAGCAGGCACCTCGACATGCCTTCCTTCTCTTACCCTGGCTTCAAGGGACCCATCCATTTCCTCGGGTGTTTCTTATTCACTCTGAATTCCACATTAGTAAACAGAGCAAGGTGAGACTGCATCCAAACAGACACTACCCCTTTGATAATGCCAAGTAATGGCGATTATAGAGTTCCATGTTTCCTATAGGCTAGAAAGGCCAAACCACTTAATTTTTGTGGGCTTCTAGGAAAATGACTAAGGTTGTAAAAAAAGTTTTCTTAACAAGCAGGCAAGTTTACTAAGATAGCTAGCTGGTGGGAGATGCCCAAGGCACGACTTCTCATGCTTAAGAGTTTACAAATGCAAATATAAATATCAGCATATTTGCAAACTTTAATTTTTGTCTGAATTTCTCCTTTTGTTCTGTTTTAAAGGTCACACCACCAGGGTCACCATCTTCTTTCTTGCACTGACGTCGACTGCAGTGCTGTTCCTGGCGTCCTTCGTGGTGCTCCGTTTCTCTGTGGTTAAACAGGGCAGAAAGAAGCTCCTGTATATATTCAAACAACGTAAGAGGAACATAAAAGTGTTAGATATGAGCCTTTTTTTTTTTTAATAACTATTTATTTATTTATTTTTGGCTGCATTGGGTTTTCGTTGCTGCGCGCGGGCTTTCTTCAGCTGCGGTGAGCGGGGGCTACTCTTCATTGCGGTGCACGGGCTTCTCACTGTGGTGGCTTCTCTTGCTGCGGAGCACGGGCTCTAGGCTTGAGGGCTTCAGCAGTTGTGGCACATGGGCTCAGTAGCTGTGGCTCACGGGCTTAGTTGTTCCACGGCATGTGGGATCTTCCCGGACCAGGGCTCGAACCCGTGTCCCCTGCATTAGGCAGGCGGATTCTTAACCACTGTGCCACCAGGGAAATTCGTTATGAGCTTTTTGAGGCTAGGCTTTTTACAGTAGAAAGAGGAAGATGATTTGTTTTAAGTTACAGAAGCCAGGTTAGTATAGGACAGTGGTTATCACGTGGGACAATTTGGCCCCCAAGGGGACGTTTGGCAATGCCTGCAGACAGTTTTGGTGGTCACAGTCTAAGCGGTGGGGTAGGGAGTGCTTTGCTCCTGGCATCTAGTGAGTGGAGTTCAGCGACGCTGCTAAAGATCCTACAACGCACAGGACAGCCCCACAGCGAAGAGTTAGCCGTCCCCAGGTGTCAATGGTGCTGACGTGGAGAAAGCCTGGTGATGGCAGAACATACTCCAGGGGTTCCAGGAAAATGACCGCTTTAAGTATGCTGCAGCCTTGGACAACTGTGTGTGTGTGTGCGTGTGGCCACTCAGTTGTGGATACAGGATACTGACAAAGAGGAATCAGAAATAACGTTGCCCCATCGAGCACTGCTCCTCTGGCTGATGAGTGGCCTTAACCTGAACTAGACCCACACATAGAAGAAGGCCTAGAGAACAAGGAGGGAGCTTAAAGTGGGTTTAATGAGATGAATGATCAGGACACTGATCTGGAGTAAATGAGACATTTCAATAATGGATTCCATTCATTAAACCAGATACTGTTTCTATATGGAACTGGGCAAGTGCCTGGCACAGGGTCAAGACTCACTAAACGAACGCTATTAACGTTGATTCCAAAAGACTTATAGATGGGGGCAATCTGCATTTTTGTCTTTGTGGAGAACAGAACCATAGATAGCAGGCTAGACTTACTAAGAGGGATTCATGTATAGGAAGAGCGCTCTGAGAGCTCTGTGATGTAGCCCAAGCCACCATAATAAGCCTGGAGAGTGTCAGTTTGTGGGTTGTTAAAAATATAGGAGGGGAAGTATTAGTAAAGTCTTATCTAAAGATGCAGTACACTAATTTGTATAAAGTTTCTTTCTGAAAACAATATAAAACCTTTTGAACATTTTGAAATATACAGGAAAATGCATAGGCATAAAGTTTAACAAACTGTAAGATGAACACCTGTGTAACTCTACCCAGGTCAAGAAACAGATCGTACTCTGCTCCCCGGAAGCACTTCTTGTGTTCCTTCCAGATGAAAACCTTCCTTCCACTAGTGCTAACCACAACTAGATTCTTACAGTGTTCACTTCCTTGCTCTTATTTATAGTTTTGTTACCTAAGAACAGGGTTTAATTTGGCTGCTTGTGAACTTCAGACAAGTGGAATCACACTGTATCTGTTCTACATTTTCCTTCCCCTTTTCACTCAACTTTGTATCTTTATGATTCATCCACGTGCGGCATTTATCTTTAGTTGATTTCCAGTGTTGAATACTCTTCTCTTGAATGACTGTATCATAGTTTGTTTATCCATCTTAACATTCCTGGACACTTGGGTTGTTTCCAATTTGGGGCTCTTACAGACAGTGATATTTGAATATTTTTGTCTACGTATCTCAGTACACATAAGCACATGTTTCTGTTTTGGTGTTTCTGTTTTTGTTTTGTTTTTAACCTGGGAATAAAATTGCTGGGACATGAGGAATGTGTATCTTGGTCCTTAGTACTAGATTTACCAAACTGTTTTCCAGAATAATAGACCTCATTTACACTTTCACAGCAGCATATGAGAGTTCTTTTTGCTCCAATCCTTGCTACTACCTAGTATCATCAGACTTCTTAATTTTTATCTGTCTGGTGGGTGTATAGTAATATCTCGTGGTTTTAGTTTGCATTTCCCTGATTACTAGTGAGATTGGACATCTTTTCATGTTATATTGGTCATTCGGATTTCCTCTCTTGCAAAGTGCCTGATCTTTGGAGACTTTTCCCACTGGGTTGTTTGTCCTTTTCTTTTTAATCTATAGGAATGTTTTAGTCTACTGTTCACGTACTACAAATATATTTTCCGACCCTGTGGTTTGTTCTTTGACTCTCTCTTTGAGGTCTAAACCTCTGATTTAAGCTCTAAGTTCTCACTGAAACCTCTGTTTTAAACAACTATCCCTCCCAGCTTTACCCCAATCTACAATAAAGGTCTTTATAAAATGATTTTCAAAAGAATTTATGAGTAATTATTGAGTTTCAATGGAACAGTAATCCATTAAAAAAATTTTTAGGTTATTTTTTAAAACTTTCTATTTTTAAATAAGGATTCACAGGAAGTTGTACAAACAGTACAGAAAAATCTTATGTGCCACTCATGGGGTTACATTGTACATAACTACGGTACACTATCAAAACCAGGCAACTGACATTGGCACATTGTGTGTGTTTAGTTTAGTGTGTGTCATTTTATCGCATGTGTAGATTGGTGTAACCACTAGCACAATCAAAATACAGAACTATTCCATCACCACAAAGATCTCCTCCTGCTGGTCCTTTATACTCCAAACACTGCCTTTCCCTCACCATCCCTAACCCCTCATAACTACAGATCTGTTTTCCATCTCTGTAATTTTGTCATTTCAAGAACGTTATATAAATGGTATCATACAATAAATAAATGGATCATAAATAAGAGACCTTTTAAGACTGGCTTTTTCCCCTCAGCAAATGCCATTGAGATCCAACTGAGTTGTGTTTCAATAGTTGACTCTTTTTTATTGCTGACTAGTGTTGTAAGGTGAGGTTGTACCACAGTGTGTTTTACCATTCACCTATCAAGGGGCATTTTGGTTGTTTCCAGTTTATGACTGTTACATTAGAGCTGCTATGAATAATCAAGTACAGATCTGTGTGGACATAAGTTTCTATATCTTTAAGATAAATGCCCAGGAGTGCAATTACTGGGTCATATGGTAAGTGTGTATTTAGTTTTTTAAGAAACTGCTAAACACTTTTCCAGAGGAGTTGTACCATTTAACATTCCACCAGCAACGTAGGAGAGTTTCTCCTCATCCTCACCAACAGTTTGTATTGCAGCAATTTTTAATTTCAGCTGTTCTAATAGGTATGTACTGATATCTCACTGTGGTCTTAATTTGCCTTTCTCTAAGGGTTGAACATCTTTTCATGTACTTATTTTCCATCTGTATATCTTCTTCAGTGAAATGTTCCTTCATGTCTTTTACCCATTTTCTAATTGGACTGTTTGTTTTACTTTTGACATTTGAGAGTTTTTTATATCTCCGCGATATGAGTCCTTTATCAGATGTGAGGTTTGTAAGTACTTTCTCCCAGCCTGTAGCTTGCCTTTTCATCCTCTTCACATGATCTTCTGCAGATAAAAAGTTTTTAATTTTGATGAACTCCAATTGGCCAATTTTTTCATTTATGGGATTATGTCTAAGAACTCTTTACCAAGTCCTAGGTCCCAAAGATTTAGACTTTCTCCTATGTATCTTCCAAATGTTTTATATTTAAATCTATGCTTCATTTTTAGTTAAGTTTTGTATAAGGTGTGAGAGTTTCAGGCCAATATTTACAAATTATTTTTATTTTTTTTTTGCTGATGGGTGTCCAAAGGCTTCAGCATCATTTATTGAAAAGATTATCCTTCCTCCATTGAATTGCTTTTGCACTTTTGTCAAAAATCAGTTGGCTGTACTTGTGTGGGGACTCTTTCTGGTTTCTCTCTTCTGTTCCACTGATGTGTGTGCTTTTCCTTCTGCCAATACCACACAGTCTTGGTTACTGTAGCTGTAAAACAGTCTTGAAATTGGGTATAGGGTAGAATGAGTCCTCCCACGTTATTCTTCTTTTTCAAAATTGTTTTGTCTATTCTAGTTCGTTTGCATTTCTATATAAGTTTTAGATAATCTTATCCCTATCTGCAAGAAGTCAGCTGGGATTCTGATAGCAATTGTGTTAAATCTGTGTATCAATTCAGGGAGAATTGACATCTTTACTACTTTAACTATTCCAATCCATGAACACAGTATGTCTCTCCGTTTACGTATATTTTCTTTGATTTCTTTCATCAGCATTTTGTAGTTTTCAGCATACAAGTCCCGCACATGTTTTGTTAAATTTAGGCCTTAGTATTTAGATTTAACAATTGCAGATGATATTGTATCTTAAATTTTGGTTTCAACACGTTCATTGCTAGTATATAGAAATACAGTTGGTTTTTGTAGTTTGATTTTGTGTCCTGTGATTTTGCTGAACTTGCTTACTAGTTCTAGGGTATTTTGTAGATCCCTTGGGATTTTTTACATAGACCATAGTGTCATCTGCAAAAAAAAAAAACTTTATTTTTTTTCATTTCCAATCTATATGCCTTTTATTTCTTTTCTTGCCTTATTATTCTGGCTAGAATGTCCAGTACTATGTTGAATAAGAGTGGCAAGAGGGAATATCTTTGCCTTGCTTCTAATCTTTGGGGAAAAGCATTCAGTCTTTCACCAGTAGGTATGATGTGAGCTACAGATTTTTAGTAGATATTCTTTATCAAGTTGAGAAAGTGTTCTGAAGTGTTTTTTTTTTAATCATGAATGAGTGTTGAATTTTGTCAGGTGCTTTTTTCTGTATCAGTTGGTTTGATTATGTGATTTTTCTTCTTTAGCCTGTTGAGATGATGAATTATATAGATTGATTTTTGAATTTCAAACTAGCCTTGCATCCCTGGACTAAACTCCACTTAGTCATGGTATATAATTATTTGTATATATGTCTGAATTCTCTTCACTAATATTTTGTTAAGAATTTTTGCAGCTATATTCATGAAGAATATTGATCTGTGTTTTTCTTTTCTAGTACTGTCTTTGTCTGGTTTTGGTATCAGGGTAATATTGACTTCCTCAGATAAGTTGGGACATGTTCCCTCTTCTGTTTTCTGGAAGAGATTGTGTAGAATTGGTGTTAATTCTTCTTTAAATAGTTTATAGAATTGTCTAGTGAAACTATCTGAACCTGGAGCTTTCTTTTTGGAGCTCCTTAATTACAAATTCAATTGCCTTAATAATTATAGGGCACTCAAGTTATTTGATTCATACTGAG
This sequence comes from Balaenoptera physalus, assembly GCF_965194825.1. Taxonomy (NCBI): domain Eukaryota; kingdom Metazoa; phylum Chordata; class Mammalia; order Artiodactyla; family Balaenopteridae; genus Balaenoptera; species Balaenoptera physalus. The sequence continues at coordinate 190,484,633 of NC_138882.1, forward strand.
TGAATTGTGATAGTTTATGTTTTTTGAGGACTTGGTCCATTTCATCTAAGTTGTCAAATTTATGTGTTTAAGTTATTTATACTATTTCCTTACTATCTTTTTGTTGCATGCAGGTCTGTAGTGATACCACCTACTGATATTGGTAATGTGTGTCTTCTCTCTTTTTTTCTGAATCAATCTTGGTAGAGATTTGTCAATTTTATTGATCTTTTCAAAGAACCAGCTCTTTGTTTCATTGATTTGCTCTATTATTTTTCTGTTTTCAATTTCACTAGTTTCTGCTTTTACCTTTATTATTTCCTTTCTTGTGTTTGCTTTGGATTTATTTTGTTCTTTCTCTATTTAGGTGGAAGCTTACGTTATTGGTTTGAGACTTTTTCTCTTTCTTTCTTTTTTTTTTTTTAATGATATAATGACCATTTCCGAGGTTAGTGCTTTATTTTTATTTATTTCTTTTTTTGTTGGGGATTATCTTTTTTTTTTTGAATTTTATTTTATTTATTATTTTATACAGCAGGTCCTTATTAGTCATCAATTTAATACACATCAGTGTATACATGTCAATCCCAATCTCCCAATTCATCACACCACCAGCACCCCTGCCACTTTCCCCCCTTGGTGTCCATATGTTTGTTCCCTACATCTGTGTCTCAATTTCTGCCCTGCAAACCGGTTCATCTGTACCATTTTTCTAGGTTCCACATACATGCGTTAATATACGATATTTGTTTTTCTCTTTCTGACTTACTTCACTCTGTATGACAGTCTCTAGATCCATCCACGTCCCTACAAATGACCCAATTTCGTTCCTTTTTATGGCTGAGTAATATTCCATTGTATATATGTGCCACATCTTCTTTATCCATTCATCTGCTGATGGGCATTTAGGTTGCTTCCATGACCTGGCTATTGTAAATAGTGCTGCAGTGAACATTGGGGTGCATGTGTCTTTTTGAATTATGGCTTTCTCTGGGTATACGCCCAGTAGTGGGACTGCTAGATCATATGGTAATTCTATTTTTAGTTTTTTAAGGAACCTCCATACTTTTCTCCATAGTGGCAGTATCAATTTACATTCCCACCAACAGTGCAAGAGGGTTCCCTTTCTCCACACCCTCTCCAGCATGTGTTGTTTGTAGATTTTCTGATGATGGCTATTCTAACTGGTGTGAGGGGATACCTCATTGTAGTTTTGATTTGCATTTCTCTAATAATTAATGATGTTGAGCAGCTTTTCATGTGCTTTTGGCCATCTGTATGTCTTCTTTGGAGAAATGTCTATTTAGGTCTTCTGCCCATTTTTGGATTGGGTTGTTTGTTCTTTAAATATTGAGCTGCATGAGCTGTTTATATATTTTGGAGATTAAACCTTTGTCCGTTGATTCGTTTGCAAATATTTTCTCCCATTCTGAGGGTTGTCTTTTAGTCTTGTTTATGGTTTCCTTTGCTGTGCGAAAGCTTTTAAGTTTCATGAGGTCCCATTTGTTTATTTTTGTTTTTATTTTCATTACTCTAGGAGGTGGATTAAAAAAGATCTTGCTGTGATTTATGTCAAAGAGTGTTCTTCCTATGTTTTCCTCTAAGAGTTTTATAGTGTCTAGTCTTACATTTAGGTCTCTAATCCATTTTGAGTTTATTTTTGTGTATGGTGTTAGGGAGTGTACTAATTTCATTCTTTTACATGTAGCTGTCCAATTTTCCCAGCACCACTTATTGAAGAGACTGTCTTTTCACCTTTGTATATCCTTGCCTCCTTTGTCCTAGACTAGTTGATCATAGGTACGTGGGTTTATCTCTGGGCTTTCTATCTTGTTCCATTGATCTATATTTCTGTTTTTGTGTCAGTACCATATTGTCTTGATTACTGTAGCTTTGTAGTATAGTCTGAAGTCAGGGAGTCTGATTCTTCCCGCTCCGTTTTTTTCCCTCAAGACTGCTTTGGCTATTCGGGGTCTTTTGTGTCTCCATACAAATTTTAAGATTTTTTGTCCTAGTTCCATAAAAAATGCCATTGGTAATTTGATAGGGATTGCACTGAATCTGTAGATTGCTTTGGGTAGTATAGTCATTTTCACAATATTGATTCTTCTAATCCAAGAACATGGTATATCTCTCCATCTGTTGGTATCATCTTTAATTTCTTTCTTCAGTGTCTTATAGTTTTCTGCATACAGGTCTTTTGTCTCCCTAGGTAGGTTTATTCCTAGGTATTTTATTCTTTTTGCTGCAGTGGTAAATGGGAGTGTTTCCTTAATTTCTCTTTTAGACTTTTCATCATTAGTGTATAGGAATGCAAGAGATTTCTGTGCATTAATTTTGTATCCTGCAACTTTACCAAATTCATTGATTAGCTCTAGTAGTTTTCTGGTGGCATTTTTAGGATTCTCTCTATATAGTATCACGTCATCTGAAAACAGTGACAGTTTTACTTCTTCTTTTCCATTTTGATTCCTTTTATTTCTTTTTCTTCTCTGATTGCTGTGGCTAGGACTTCCAAAACTACGTTGAATAATAGTGGTGAGAGCGGACATCCTTGTCTTGTTCCTGATCTTAGAGGAAATGCTTTCAGTTTTTCACCATTGAGAATGATGTTTGCTGTGGGTTTGTCATATATGGCCTTTATTATGTTGAGGTAGATTCCCTCTATGCCCACTTTCTGGAGAGTTTTTATCATAAATGGGTGTTGCATTTTGTCAAAAGCTTTTTCTGCATCTGTTGAGATGATCATATGGTTTTTATTCTTCCATTTGTTAATATGGTGTATCACATTGATTGATTTACGTATATTGAAGAATCCTTGCATCCCTGGAATAAATCCCACTTGATCATGGTGTATGATCCTGTTAATGTGTTGTTGGATTCTGTTTGCTAGTATTTTGTTGAGGATTTTTGCATCTATATTCATCAGTGATATTGGTCTGTAATTTTCTTTTTTTGTAGCATCTTTGTCTGGTCTTGGTATCAGGGTGATGGTGGCCTCATAGAATGAGTTTGGGAGTGTTCCTTCCTCTGCAATTTTTGTAAGAGTTTGAGAAGGATGGGTGTTAACTCTTCTCTAAATGTTTGATAGAATTCACCTGTGAAGCCATCTGGTCCTGGACTTTTGTTTGTTGGAAGATTTTTAATCACAGTTTCAATTTCATTCCTTGTGATTGGTCTGCTCATATTTTCTATTTCTTCCTGGTTCAGTCTTGGAAGGTTATACCTTTCTAAGAATTTGTCCATTTCTTCCAGGTTGTCCATTTTATTGGCATAGAGTAGCTTGTAGTAGTCTCTTAGGATGCTTTGTATTTCTGTGGTGTCTGTTGTAACTTCTCCTTTTTCATTTCTAATTTTATTGATCTGAGTCCTCTCCCTCTTTTTCTTGATGAGTCTGGCGAATGGTTTATCCATTTTGCTTATCTTCTCAAAGAACCAGCTTTGAGTTTTATTGATCTTTGCTATTGTTTTCTTTGTTTCTATTTCATTTATTTCTGCTCTGATCTTTATGATTTCTTTCCTTCTGCTAACTTTGGGTTTTGTTTGTTCTTCTTTCTCTAGTTCCTTTAGGTGTAAGGTTAGATTGTTTATTTGAGATATTTCTTGTTTCTTGAGGTAGGCTTGTATAGCTATAAACTTCCCTCTTAGAACTGCTTTTGCTGCATCCCATAGGTTTTGGGTCGTCGTGTTTTCATTGTCATTTGTCTCTAGGTATTTTTTGATTTCCTCTTTGATTTCTTCAGTGATCTCTTGGTTATTTAGTAACGCATTGTTCAGCCTCCATGTGTTTGTGTTTTTTACATTTTTTTCCCTGTAATTGATTTCTAACCTCATAGCGTTGTGGTCAGAAAAGATGCTTGGTATGATTTCAATTTTCTTAAATTTACTGAGGCTTGATTGGTGACCCAAGATGTAATCTATCCTGGAGAATGTTCTGTACACACTTGAAAAGAAAGTGTAATCTGCTGTTTTTGAATGGAATGTCCTATAAATATCAATTAAACCTATCTCGTCTATTGTGTCATTTAAAGTTTGTGTTTCCTTATTAATTTTCATTTTGGATGATCTGTCCATTGGTGTAAGTGAGGTGTTAAAGTCCCCCACTATTATTGTGTTACTGTCGATTTCCTCTTTTATAGCTGTTAGCAGTTGCCATATGTTTTGAGGTGCTCCTATGTTGGGTGAATATATATTTATAATTGTTATATCTTCTTCTTGGATTGATGCTTTGATCATTATGTAGTGTCTTTCCTTTTCTCTTGTAACATTATTTATTTTTAAATCTATTTTATCTGATATGAGTATTGCTACTCCAGCTTTCTTTTGATTTCCATTTGCATGGAATATCTTTTTCCATTCCCTCACTTTCAGTCTGTATGTGTCCCTAGGTCTGAAGTGGGTCTCTTGTAGGCAGCATATAGATGTGTCTTGTTTTTGTGTCCATTCAGCAAACCTGTGTCTTTTGGCTGGAGCGTTTAATCCATTCACGTTTAAGGTAATTATCGATATGTATGTTCCTATGACCATTTTCTTAATTGTTTTGGGTTTGTTTTTGTAGGTCCTTTTCTTCTCTTGTGTTTCCCACTTAGAGAAATTCCTTTAGCATTTGTTGTAGAGCTGGTTTGGTGGTGCTGAATTCTCTCAGCTTTTGCTTGTCTGTAAAGCTTTTGATTTCTCCATCGAATCTGAATGAGATCCTTGCCGGCTAGAGTAATCTTGGTTGTAGGTTCTTCCCTTTCATCACTTTAAGTATATCATGCCACTTCCTTCTGGCTTGTAGAGTTTCTGCTGAGCAATCAGCTGTTAACCTTATGGGAGTTCCCTTGTATGTTATTTGTCGTTTTTCCCTTGCTGCTTTCAATAATTTTTCTTTGTCTTTAATTTTTGCCAATTTGATTACTATGTGTCTCAGCTTGTTTCTCCTTGGGTTTATCCTGTATGGGACACTCTGCACTTCCTGGACTTGGGTGGCTATTTCCTTTCCCATGTTAGGGAAGTTTTTGACTATAATCTCTTCAAATGTTTTCTCGGGTCCTTTCTCTCTTCTCCTTCTGGAACCCCTATAATGCAAATGTTGTTGCGTTTAATGTTGTCCCAGAGGTCTCTTAGGCTGTCTTCATTTCTTTTCATTCTTTTTTCTTTATTCTGTTCCGCCGCAGTGAATTCCACCATTCTGTCTTCCAGGTCACTTATCCGTTCTTCTGCTTCAGTTATTCTGCTATTGATTCCTTCTAGTGTAGTTTTCATTTCAGTTATTGTATTGGTCATCTCTGTTTGTTTGTTCTTTAATTTTTCTAGGTCTTTGTTAAACATTTCTTGCATCTTCTCGATCTTTGCCTCCATTCTTTTTCTGAGGTCCTGGATCATCTTCACTATCATTATTCTGAATTCTTTTTCTGGAAGGTTGCCTATCTCTACTTCATTTAGTTGTTTTTCTGGGGTTTTATCTTGTTCCTTCCTCTGGTACATAGCCCTCTGACTTTTCATCTTGTCTCTCTTTCTGTGAATGTGGTTTTTGTTCCACAGGCTGCAGGATTGTAGTTCTCCTTGCTTCTGCTGTCTGCTCTGTGGTGGATGAGGCTGTCTAAGAGGCTTGTGCAAGTTTCCTGATGGGAGGGACTGGTGGTGGGTAGACCTGACTGTTGCTCTGGTGGGCAGAGCTCAGTAAAACTTTAATCTGCTTGACTGCTGATGGGTGGGGCTGGGTTCCCTCCCTGTTGGTTGTTTGGCCTGAGGCAACCCAACACTGGAGACTACCTGGGCTCTTTGTTGGGGCTAATGGCGGACTCTGGGGGGGCTCACACCAAGGAGCGCTTTCCAGAATTTCTGCTGCCAGTGTCCTTGTCCCCATGGTGAGCCACAGCCACCACCTGCCTCTGCAGGAGACCCTCCAATACTAGCAGGTAGGTCTGATTCAGTCTCCCCTGGGGTCACTGCTCCTTCCCTTGGGTCCCGATGCACACACTACTTTGTGTGTGCCCTCCAAGAGTGGAGTCTCTCTTTCCCCTAGTCCTGTCGAAGTCCTGCAGTCAAATCCCACTAGCCTTCAAAGTCTGATTCTCTAGGAATTCCTCCTCCCATTGCCGGACCCCCAGGTTGGGAACCTGACATGGGGCTCAGAACCTTCACTCTAGTGGGTGGACTTCTGTAGTATAAGTGTTCTCCAGTCTGTGAGTCACCCACCCAGCAGTTATGGGATTTTATTTAACTGTGATTGCACCCCTCCTACCTTCTCATTGCGGCTTCTCCTTTGTCTTTGGATGTGGGGTATCTTTTTTGATGAGTTCCATTGTCTTCCTGTCAATGATTGTCCAGCAGCTAGTTGTGATTCTGGTGTTCTTGCAAGAGGGAGTGAGAGCACGTCCTTATACTCCGCCATCTTGGTTCCTAATCTTGAGACTTTTTCTCTTTCTAATATAAGAACTTTACGTTATAAATTTCCTTCTCAGTACTCAATTAGCTGCGTCCACACATTTTGATATGTTGTGTTTTTCATTTTCATTCAGTTCGGTGTATTTTTTGTATTTCTCTTGATTATTTAAAAGTGTGTTTTTCAGTTTCCAAGTTTTTGGTGATTTTCTTGTTTTCTTTCTGCTGTTGATGTCTATTTTATTTCCACTATAATAAGAGGACACACTCTGTATGATTTCTTTTAAATTTGCTGAGGTTTGGTTCATGGTCCAGGTTAGGGTCCATTTTGGTCTATGTTCTGTAGACACTTGAAAAGATTGGTGGAGTGTTCTATAAATAGTGATTTGATCCTGTTGATTGATGATGTTGTTGAGTTCTTCTATATCCTTGCTGATTTTCTGTCAAGTTTTTCTATCAACTCTTGGGAGAGGGCCATTTAATTCTTCAAATATAATTGTGGATTTGTATATTTCTCATTTCTGTTTTGTTTCACCTATTTTGCAGCTCTGTTGCTTGTTGTATACATATTTAGTACGGTTATGCCTTCTTGGTGAATTAACTCTTATAATTATGTAATGTCCCTCTCTATGTCTGGTAGTTTTCTTTGCTCTGAAGTCTACTTTATCTGATAGTAATATAGCCACTCCTGCTTTTTAAAAATTAATAATATACATGGTATATCTTTTTGCATCCTTTTACTTTCAACCTTCCCACATTTTTATATTTGAAGTGAATTTCTTATAGACTACATACAACGGTCACACTACTAATTTCTATCTTTTGATTGGTACATTTAAACAATGTACATTTAATGTAATTATTTATATGTTAGGGCTCAAGATATTATTTTATGTTTTGTTTTCTGTTTGCTTTCTCTGGCTTTCATTTCTCTGTTTTCTTTTTCTGTATTCCTGTGGATTACTTGAACATTTTTTAGAATTCCATTTTGATTTATCTTTATATTTTTTTGAATGTATCTCTGTATAGCTCTTCTGTGGTTGCTCTAAGTATTATACAAATTTATATAGTCTACATCAACATTTTAACAGTTTGAAAAAAGTATAGAAATCTTACCTCCCTTTACATCCTTTTAACCTCTTCCAATTTATAATATACTTGCCTAAAATATTTCTGCTACATGCTTTGAGATCCATCTTAGACAGTGTTATAATTTTTGTTTCAACCATCAAACATAATTGAGAAAACTCAAGAGAAAGAAAGTTTATTTTATTTACCCATATAGTTGCTCATTCTGTTGTTCTTTCTTCCTTCCTGATGTTCCAAGATACCTTCTTTTATCATCTCTCTTCTGCTTAGAGAATATTCTTGAGCCATTCTTTTAGGGTAGCTTTTCTTTTTTCTGAAAATTTCTTGATTTCCCCTTCATTCCTGAAAGATATTTTCACTGGATATAGAATTTGGGCTTGAGAGTTCTTTTCTTTCAGCACTTGAAAAATGTTGTGCCACTTCTTCTGGCCTGCCTGGTTTCTGGTAAGAAATTCACTGTCATTCAATTTATTTTTCCCCTATAAGTGATGTGTTGCTTCTCACTGGCTGCTTTCAAGATTTCTTTCTTTCTTTCTTTTTTTTTTTGGTTTTTAGTTTTCCAAACTTAAACTACAATGTATCTTGGTGTGGATTTCTTTGGATTATCCTGTTTAGCATTCACTTAGCTTCCTGAATCTGTAGATTTATGCCTTTTTCCAGATTTGGGAAATTTTTGGCCATTATTCCTTCAATTACTTTTTCAGCCTTACTCTCTTTCTCTTCTTCTTCAAGGACTCCAATGACATGAATATTAAGTTTTTTTTGGCTATAGCCCCACATGTCTCTGAGGCTCTGTTCATTTTTTTCCCAGTCTTTTCTCTCTGTTGTTCAGATTGGGTAATGATTCTTTCTTTTGTCTTCTCCATTCTTGTGCTGAGCCCATTCACTTATATTTTAAAGTTTGGTTATTGTAATTTTTCAGTTCTAAAATTGTCATCTGGTTCTTTTTTAAAATTTTCTTTTCTTTTTTTCATTTGTTTCAAATGTGTTCCCAATTGCTTGTTGAAGCTTCTTTTTTTTTACCATGCCACGCAGCTTGTGGGATCTTAGTTCCCCCAACCAGGGATTGAACTTGGGCCCTCAGCAGTGAAACCACTGAGTCCTAGCCACTGGACCATCAGGGAATTCTGTGAAGTATCTTTATGATGGCTGCTTTAACGTCCTTGCCAGATAACTCTAACATCTATATCACCTAGATGCTACCATCTGTTGCTTTTTCTTATTCAAGTTGAGATCTTCCTAGCTCTTAGAATGACAAGTGATTTTTTTTTAATTGAAACCTAGACATTGGCTATGATGTTATCAGACTTTGGATATAATTGAAAGCTGGTGTTTATTCAGGGTTCCTCTAACACCACTCTGGCAGAGGAAGGAAGATGCTGCCAGGTGGAGGTGGAAGTCCAGGTTCTATACTAGACCTCCTGGGGGTGGTAGATCCTTGTTATTGCTCCCCACTAAGCCCCCATTGATACTACCCTGGCTGGGATGAGGAAAGATACTTTGTTCCTGCTCCCCACATGGTTTCCACTGACACTGAATGGGTGGGGGGTGGGGGTGGCCTTCTTACTGTTGAGTGGTGGTGAAGTCCTAGCTCTCCACTCGGACTTTTCTGATGCTGCCCCAATGAGGATAGGGCAGTGAGCCTTGATAGAGTTGGCAAGGGTGTAAGTCTATGCTCTCTACTGGGTCTTTAGTGGCAGGCTTGGGTGTGGGGCCATGGTTTTTTGTTTTGTTTTGTTTTGCTTTGTTTTGTTTTTTGCTAGATTAGAGCTGTGATTAACTAAAAGCTTTTAGTCTTGTTACTCTGCTCTTTTCCTGGTTTCGTCGCCAGAGAAAGCAGACTTTTCTTGGGGCATTTTTTTTTTTTTATTAGCCTACTTCTCCAGTTCCCAGTCTGGGATATATGAAACAGAAAGTATACTCAGGGAACTCAAGGCCATATTGTTCCTTGGGTTCCAAGCTCCTTAACTGGTCTGCTTTCTTGCTACCTTTCAGATTCCTCTTATGTTTGTTATATATAAAACGTCCAGCCTTTTCAGCAATACTTGGCAGGAAGAATAGGGAAAACTATGACTACTGTATCCTTCCAGAAGCAGATTTCCATTTAAAAATTCATCTTCGATGCTATTTCAAAGGAAAAGAATGTCTCATTGGTATTCCTGGATGTCTTGCCAGTTTTTCATAAGTTCTTGGAGATAGTGTGCTTGCTGGGTTTTTGTTTTTGTTTTTTTTTTTTTTTCTTAACAGTTCTGTGAACAGGTTTTTTTTGTGTTTTTTTTTTAATACATGTATCCACTTATTTATTTATTTATGGCTGTGTTGGGTCTTCGTTTCTGTGCGAGGGCTTTCTCTAGTTGCGGCAAGCGGGGGCCACTGTTCATGGCGGTGCGTGGGCCTCTCACTATCATGGCCTCTCTTGTTGTGGAGCACAGGCTCCAGACGCACAGGCTCAGTAATTGTGGCTCACGGGCCTAGTTGCTCCATGGCATGTGGGATCTTCCCAGACCAGGGCTCGAACTCGTGTCCCCTGCATTGGCAGGCAGATTCTCAACCACTGTGCCACCAGGGAAGCCCCCTGGTTATTTTTTATTTTTAATAGTAACAAGCATGTAAAATTGGGGTAGGACCGTTTGCTTTGACAGGCTATAAAAATAATTTATATTTACTGGTGGGCTTGGGTGTGGGGACACAGTTATATATGTGTGCATGTGTATATATATATATGTATAATTTAATATATATTTTAGGATTGAAAGTTGTTCGGCAATAACACAAATACTATACACTACCATGTAAATGAAAATCTGGAAGCTAGTGCATAAATCAGTTCTTTACTTACTAATTGATGGAAACAGTGGGAGTATCTTTAACATCTCGATGCCATAAGCATTTCATTCAAAAGAAACCATCTAATGTGTAATCTAAGTAACCCTCAAGACTAAAACATGTGCTGCTGAATTGAAACTACAGTTACGTTTGGCACATGACTAATTTTATGCTATAATGATTCATGCTCAAGACTGTTTTTAGCCTTTGTAGACAATAAAGAAACTAGTTTTTTTCAGGACCAATAAAAAAGTATTTGGTAAAACAAACAAAAAAAAACTTAAATAATCCTGAAAAAATGTTTATACTTGCTATTACCTCTCTTGCTGATGAGTTGGTTCAAACTAAAGTTGAAAATGTTTGCTGCTTACAGATGTTCTGCAAATGGGATTTATGGAAAATGAATGTTAAATGATTCAAACAGACAACAAAAGATAACTGTCTTTTAAATTACTTTTTAGCATTTATGAGACCAGTACAAACAGCCCAAGAGGAAGATGCCTGCAGTTGCCGGTTTCCAGAAGAAGAGGAAGGAGAGTGTGAACTGTGAAGAGGAAATCCAAAGACATGTTGGAAGAATCACGGGAGAAATATGAGGGATCCCACTACCGTACCTTTCAAGTTTAAAAGCTCCATACCGGATAATACCAAGGGTTACCTTAAGTTTTTTTTCTAAATGCTAATGAGTTGGCCTTTCAAGATGTACCACTTTTAACAGAACAGAAATATGGGACAGAAGTGGTGGTAAAAGTGACATTTTCTAGATACTGCTTAAGAGGTTTGGGCTAGTTTTCTTGAAATCCAAAGAGAATTAAATTTAATCATGTAGACCAATGGTGCAGCTAAAATTATAATCAAAATCAATTCTATTTTTTTTTTTTTTGGTGCTAATGTGACATATGGCAATAAGCCATAAGATGCAGGCACTATCCCCCATCAAATTTTCCATTGGTTCAATCATTCAGCACAAGACATCCTCCATTGTCAGGGGAGAATGAGAACAGTCATCATCATTGCCCAAGTTTGGGGTCAAGAGCAAAAAACTGGAAAAAAAAAACAGACCTTGGGACTTCCCTGGTGGTCCAGTGCTTAAGACGCCTCACTCCCAATGCAGGGGGCACAGGTTTGATCCCAGGTCGGGGAATTGAGAGCCTGCATGCTGCACAATGTGGCCAAAAACAAACAAACAAACAAACAAAAGAAGAAAAAGCAGACCATGCGGAACAGTTTTGGAAAGAATCAAATGTCCCTGCATATCCTTCGTCCTCTCCATCTTCCCATCTTCTGCCTTTGCCCTACTCCCCTCTGAGCCACAACTTACTTTTTATTTTATTCTTAAAAACTTTAGCAGTAATATTTGATATACATAAACTAGTAAATGAAACAGGAGTGAAGACCCATGAACACATAGCCCAACCCGAGCACTAGAGCAGGAGTTGCCAAACTCCCATGGGCCAAATCTGAGATGCCATGTGCCTTCGTATAGTTTATGAGCTAAGAATGGTTTTACATGTTCAAATAATTAAAAACAAATCAAAATAAGAATAATACCTCATGATGCATAAAATTATCTGAAACTCAAATTTCAGAGTCCATAAGTAGTTTTCCTGAAGCACACAAGGCACCCTCAGGTGGCCTTTGCATTACAAGAACAGAGTTGAGTAGTTGTGACAGAGACTGTATGGCCCACAAAGCCTAGAATATTTAATAACTGACCCTTTATAGGATCAAAGTCAGGGTCAGAGTATCCATCTGTGTGCTGCTTCCCTCCCTCATCTGCTGTCTACCTCCCCACCCCAACTCCAGGCAACTTCTCACAGCAATGTTGTCTCTCATTTCCTTGCTTAAAAGAAAATCATGTATCATATAATTATGTACCCCACAACTATTTTACTTAGTTTTGTTTGTTTTTGAGCTTTATGAAAATGGTATTGTGCTGTATGGACACTTGTGCTTTAATCACTCAGAAGTATATTTGTAAGACTCATTCATGTTATTGTGCATAGCTAGAATACATTCATATTTACTGCTGTATAGCTTTGCAAATATACCATTATTTATCAATCCACTCTGAACCAAAGGACATTTGGGTTGTTTCCAGGTTTCTTTTTGCAATTATGGAAAATATTGCTATGAATGTTCTTTTATATGTTTTCCATTTAGGAGTGTCTCTAGGGAAACTTCCTTAAAGTAGAATTTCTGGATCTTAGGGCATATGAATGTTCAACTTTATGAGCTAGTCCCGTATCAGTAAGGTTATGCCAAATTATGCAGAAATGACAAATGAGCCCCCCACCCCAAATCTTAATGGATTACAACCACACAACAGAGGTGCATTTCTGGATGTCATTACATGCCCGTTGAAGGCTGGCTGTGACTCTGTCCCATGTTATTTCACTCTGGGATGTAGGTGGAGAGAGCAGCTTCTACTTGGGACACTGACCATGTTGTGGCAAAGGAACACACTCATATGTAGTTGGCTAGATTCTAACTTTAAGAAAAATTCCTGCAGCCAAGCTCGGCAATAATAGGGCAGAAAGTATAATCATCACACAGGGAGGGGCAGCAAACATTTCTGAACAATAAAAAGTCTACTGCAGGGCTGAACTGCTTTTCAATGTGGTTTTTCTAATTTGTGCTCCTGTCAGCAGCGTACAAGCATCCCACTGAGTCCCATCCTTGCCACCCTCAGGCTTTTTCAGACTTAATTTTGCCAACCTAGTGGGTTTAGAATGGCATCTCACCATGGTCTTATTTTGCATTTCTGTCACGTTTTTATACATTTTGTGTTTCTTTTTTGAGAAATGCTTGCTCGTGTTTTTTAAACCATTTTAAAAACTCGGTTATTTCTCTTTTTCTTATTGATTCATAAAAGTTCTTTATGTAGTCTACATAATAATCTTTGGTTACTTATATGTGCTATAAATATTTGTTTGCAATTTGTTTTTTCTCTTTTAAATTGTGTCTCTCTTTGTCTTTGTGGTAATAAGAGGAAACGTTGTTAATTTAATATGGTTCAGTTTACAACTCTTTTCTTGCATGGTTAACATTTTTTTTGGTGTCCTGATTAAAGAAATCCTTCCCTGCCCCAATATCATAAAAATATTTCCTCACATTTTATTCTAAAAGTTTTAAGTTTTGTCTTTTGTATTTAATTCTAACCTATCAGGAATAATTTTTGTGTATGTCGTGAGTAATGATCCAATGTTGACTTTTGTATGTGGATAACCACTAGTCCCAGTACCATTTATCCAATGGTCCCTTTTTTCCCTATGGATCTTCAATACACCTCTGTCATTTATCAAATTTCCATCTATCCACGAGTGGTTTCTAAGCTCTCTATTCTGTTCCATTGGTCAGTTTATCTGTCCGTGTGCCAATACGCACTGTCTTTGTTACAGTAGCTTAATAATAGCTCTTCTTGATACCTGGCAGGACAAGTCTTTAATGTCCTTCAATAAAGTTTCATAAAGTTTCTCCAGAACTTGTACATCTTTAGTTAGATTTATCTCTAGGTTCGTTGTTGTTGCCATTTAGGCAGTTTTTTTTTTGTCATCGGAGTAGAGAGATGTCGTTGATTTGCGTATATTGCTTTATAGCCTGCCTCTTTCCTAAGCTTTCCTTTTATTTTCTAATAGTACGTATGTGGATTCTTTGGGGTTTTCTATATAGACAATCATGGTATTTGTCATAATAATAGTTTTTTCCATTTCTAGTCTTTTGTCGTTTATTTCTTTTGCTTGGGGGTACCGCTTGACTTATTGTCAGGACCTCCAGTACAATGTGTTAGTCTGTTTTTTATCTTATTTATAGAGGATACTTTCAGGGTATTTTTTTGGTAAATATACTTGATCAGGTTAAGGAAGTTCCCTTCTATTCCTGGTTAGTGCAGAGGGCTAGTTTTCATTTTGTAATCATGAAAGGGTGTTGAGTTATATCAAATGATTTTTCTGGAAGAAAAAAAAAGCATTTGATTGCAGATGACTCAGTCAATGGTTCTATCACATTGACTTGGATCTACACTTTGGTCACATTCCAAGAAAATTACTGCCGGAAAGAAATTTAATGCAATAACAAGTATAATAATAGGTATTCCTCCCTCCCCCTTAAAGGATGCTTTGGTGTATGATATAATAATGTGTTCAGAAACATTTTTTGTTTTAATTTAAATAGATGAAGTACCTCCATTTGGCTCTTTCTTTACTGTTTTGATAAGAGTTTGTTATTTATAGTAAAAGATGAAGGTAATATTTATGGAGGATTTTTTGAAACTTTCTAGCCAATCTCACCAAACACATGAAAAAGTATGAATGGGCATGATTACTTTTCCAGAACAAGAACATTTGAGATTTGACTTGAGAACTTTGACCTTCCCTGAATGGCTCATATGCGGTCTCTGGGTGGAGCCGGTTGATATTTTGGGAGCCTGACCAGGAGGTTTCAGGCAAGAATTCTGTTAACCTGGTATTCTGGTAAGAATAAGAGAACAGTCATTGGTGCTACAATCTTTTTAAAATAAGAGGCAAAGCAAAGCTGAGGGCGTTCACCAGTGCTGCTTCAGAACAGAGCTAGGTATAATTTTTTCTCCCTTTTCCAAACTACAACACTAAATTCCAACATGGCTTTCTTTCACTCTCAACTTTGGACTCTTGACGTTTAATCCTCTGTTGTCCATTATCCACAAATACAAAGGGACCGGTCATGCCCCACAGGCTTGGGCCACCCAGGCTAACTCATTTGTCCCAGATTATAAACAAAGAAAATCCACCATTTATTCTGCTTATCTGACAGAGGCTGTGTTTATTACACAGACTGTACCATACTCTTATCATAGTATATTTTGGTATAATGTCTAAATGTTATAAATGAAAAACACAGGAACTTGGGGGTATGCGTCACCTTTCCCCCTAAATGACAGTTAACAAAGAATGAAAATCAAGACAGAATTAAATGGTTCCCTTTGAGGATTAATTCAGGAAATTCAATAATTAAGTTTAATAGAAATGCATGGAAATTTCTGTGATCCAAATAAATGAACATATTTAGGGATGTACAAGTTGGAAACAGTTTTCTAAATGCTGCAAAACAAGCTTCGGTTACTTCTGAAGCCAATTTGGATTTTCTTCTTTGGTGGAAGGTATCACTCTGATGGAAACTTTTGATATGAGGGGCATACGGTGGCTGAAGTGGGTGTCTCCCTCTTCTGCAGAGCCGATCTTTCCACTGTGGGTGGGGTGTGCTCACGGACCACAGAGAGTGTGAGTTATGTGTGGTCTGTGTGTGGTGGGGCCAGCAGAGCAGTCATTACCTCTCTCTTTTAATAAACCTCTATAATAAAACACACATTGATCATTTCACAGAAAAAAAGAATATCTAAGAAAAACACTTATTTTTTAAAAAGTTCTATTCCTGTTGCAATGTCAAATCATAAAGGCTAATTAATAGTGAAATGACATGCTATTCTTTGTAAATGATGGAAACAGACTTTAGTGCCTGGGTACGAGAAAGATTTCAAGTTTGGGATTTCTTTGTCTCCCAACACCTGACTTTTTAGTCACATACAAACATGAATGCTGTTTTTTATATCAATATTGATTCAGATAGCTGTATTTCAAATTGTCACTGAAGCCTTTCAATTAACACGTCTTTCACAAATTCATGGAAGAGGCTGATTCTGACAAACCCACTGAAGGGATGACTCTGAAATAGATGACCTCTTCATTGGACCGGCATCCTCTGGATGCTCTGATCAGCCCCATGCTAGGACACCAAGACAACGGACCCACCTCCCCCTTGAGGGCTTTGAGGCCAGGGGACTGATAAGAGACACAATGTTACCAGGACCTACTATGTGCCAGGAGTAGACTTGTGAAGTAGGAGGCAAGAGCGCTGACCTCTTGGAACTTCCAGCCTGGTAAAGAGACAGCTGTGCATTAGGGCGCCTGCGTGTTTGGTGGGGAAGGGGGAAAAGCACACACAGCAGGGGTGGAGGGAGGGCTTCCTGGGGACGGTGAGGACAAATGGGAGGAGTAGGTGGTATCTACTCAGGCTGTGTGCTTTCCAGAAGAAGCGAGGGTCCCAGGCAAACGGGAGTGAGAGTTGGGGTCAGGGAATGGAGGGGAGGTGAAGGGAGCTGCAGGGTCAGCAGGGACCAAATACCCAGAGTTTAGAAGCTAAATTTAGAAGCTCGGATTTTAAACTGTGGCCACTGACTGGGGAGCCAGGGAAGGGATTTGATGTGATTCACATTTTCGAAAGATCTCCCTGACTACAGTGAGGACGATGGATTAAAGGGATGGGGGGCTCCTCCAGGAGAGACACATCTGGGGATGGGGCACAAGGCCCTGGTTCCTGGCTTGGGCAGTTGGGAAGACAGTGGTACCATCAGCAGAAGAAAGAAACTCTGGAGGAGGAAGGGGCAGGTCCAGTGTCAGCCCGGGACCCTGTGGTATACCCCAGCGGAGGGGCCACATGGTGCAGGGGGTTGGGGGGGAGATGGGGGATGGGGAAAGGGGCATCGCAGAGGCCAGGGCGGGCCAGAATCCAGCAGATGACGGTAGAGTCAGGACCATCCAAGGCCACCAAGATGCCGGGAGAGTTGACAATAAAACAGATACTGGGTTTATCTACAAAGTATTAACCTTAATGGGAACTCTTTCGGGGGAGAACCAGGCCGTGGGAATGCATGGTAAGAGACAGCAGGCGAACTCAAACCTTTCAAAAGTTAAACGGTGAAAGAAAGGTGATGGCGTGGGAACCGGGGAGCCACCTGGGGTCCTGGGGTAGGGTCATCGGATAAAACACGGCACTCCCAGTTAAATTTGAACTTTAGAGAAGAAGTGAATAATTTCTCAGTATAAATAGGTCTCATGCACTATTTGGGACATGCTTTTAGTAAAAATTGTCTGTGGTTTATCTGAAATTCAAATTTACCTGGGCGTCCTGTTTTTTGTTTTTGTTTTTGTTTTTTTGGCTGGGCCACGTGGCTTGTGGGATTTTAGTTCCCTGACCAGGGATTGAACCCGGGGCCCTTGTAGTAAGAGCTCAGAGTCCTAACCACTGGAACAAATTCCCATGGGCGACCTGTATTTTTATTTGCTAAATTTGGCAAACCTCGTTAAGGGGGAGTATTTGGTTCTCTTTTAATCAGAGAGACTTGAGCAAGGTGAGATGCAGATGTTAAAGGGAGAGTCTAGGGACTTCCATGATGGCGCAGTGGATAAGACTCTGTGCTCCCAATGCAGGGGGCCTGGGTTCCATCCCACATGCATGCCGCAACTAAGGAGCTGGCAAGCCACAACTAAGGAACCCTGGAGCCGCAACTAAGACCCGTTGTAACTAACTAACTAACTAAATAAATAGGAGAGAGTCTAGAACGGGAATCAGGTTGGGGGGGGCGGGGGGCTGGAAGGCGGGCAGTGCCTGATGGGCGGACAGGGCGTGGCTGGAGCGCAGGAAATGAGGGCGGAAGTATCCGTGGGGGCCAGACGAACGCAGGTGCTGGGCTAGATGGAGGGGGTGGGGGTTGCCAGACAGAAGGTTCTCTGGGGTCCTCTGCCGGTGTGGAGGGTGTAGGGGAGGCTGGAGGATGGGAGATAAAGAGCTCATTTTATTGGAGGTTGGCGAGCTCCTTCCAGGTAAGAGCTTCACTCTGCAGGGGCGGCGGGTCCTGACCCACTAGGGCCGAGCTTCCTGCAAGGTCTCAGAAGACACCGAGCGAACTGCCCACCCCCACCCCCCCCCCGCCCCTGGGGCCGGGGTTTTCCAGGAGGGAGTGACAGAGGTCAGCGGGAGAAGGAAGTTGAAGATATTGGCAAGAGAGTTGCAGAAAGATTCCAAGTTCAGATTTTACACATGAACTAGGTACTTACTATAAAGGCCATTATAATACATCATTCGATCTTTCTGAAGACAGGTTACCAAAAACACTTAAACTCACAGGGTAATGTTAGGGCACCAGCAGCAGGATCCAGCAAACCTGCCTCCTCTAGTGCATGAGAATTTCAAGGAGGAAATGGACATCAGCAAGGGAAAGAAGTCAGCTGAAAAGTGCTCCCCTTCCTCCTTCCCCACTTTCAACCTCCCACTCCGCCCCCAGCCTCCATGGGATAAGAAGAGCTCAGAGCCTTTGATACCAGAATATGTCTTTGACCATGACAAAGACTGGGTGTGCAGACTGTTGCATACATTGTACACTGGAGAGAACTCACTGTAACCAGACATCCTCATCACCACCTAACATCACATTGTATATTTCTTTCTTCTTTATTGTCTGCCAACCACTGAATTTCTGCTGTGACCCTTGGAAAGTGCCAGTAACTGTGGGTTGAATGAACGAGTGAATGAATGAGATCAAGAAAGCACATTGGGAGCCACCCGCTTATTGCATAATTTTCAAGAAAATATTTCTGCAACACCAACTCCTTTCATTTATTGTAATAAGATCCCGTCAAATTCTCTTCTACCTTTTACCCAGTGAAGACACAGGTTGGGTGTGTTGCTCACTATGGTTACTGAGAGCTTTAAGATTGATAGCAGTTTATTTTCTTCCAACTTCGATCATGATTGCTGGTCTTAGCAGGGAGAGGGACTTGTAAGAAGGCTGAGCAACATATAAGTGTTCTTTTCCACTTTGGGGTGATTGGGGGAAAAGTTAAAGATTTTATCTTCCATTTGGGATGCATATCATTCCCTTTGCATTCCGATTTTGCTTCTATTCAGAGGACCTGAGATGGGATTTCATTTTCTGCTCTTGGTGTTGGCAAGATCCTGTGAAATAAACAATTTACCCCAGTGTGGAAGAGACAACCTGTCAAACACAGAGAGCTGAGATGAGGTGGCATTAGACCAGCACATGCTGGCATACATAAGAAATCCTGGGTTGTGCTTTTGCAAGATTTCTTTTCACTATTATTAAAGTCACATAACAAGCCAGAATCTATTGAGAACTCTTCCATCTGATACACCTACTAAGACAGCTTGAGGCCATACAGTATTTGGGTTAAGTTCACAGATGTTGGACTCAGCCAGTTTGAGGTTTGATCACTGCCCTCACCCCTTGTGGCTGAGTCAACGTAGCCTCTAAGCCTTGGTTTCCTCCTTTGTCAAATGACATTGGGCAGTTGCTAAGATGACATAAATAAGGCATGTGGCACCGTGTCCCTCACAAGCCAAGCACTCAAGAAACCATCTCATCATATTCTTATTAAATAAGCATGTATAGCATGTTTAGCCGTGCTCAGTGCAATAACACTTACTTCTATTGAGCAATTTAACATTTCTGATTGCAACAAATGCTGATAGCTCGGTGTAATTATAATCACATATCCTGCAATTATGGTGTTTCCAAATATAGACACTGGCTGGTCTGGTTCTAAGAGGCCCCAAGAAATCAATCCTAGCACAGCTGTCCGATGTGGGGATGCCCGCTTACCTCCTGTGCAATTTTGCAGTCTGATAACCATGGCTGTGTTCCAGTTCCTCCTTCTTCACTGAAAAAAATACAGGAAGTTGAAACAGCAGGGACTTCCATCTAAAGTAAAACATTCCATGTATTAAGCTTTACAAATGAATTCTGTGTATATGTTTGACAGTGAAACAATGTTCCCTTATTTTAAAAGACAAATTCCTTCATGGCTTGTGTAATGTTAATGAATAAATATGTTTGGTACATGAAATTACCCTACACTATGCTTATTCCTGTGTCACAAGAACACTTTTTAAAAATAGAATTCTTCTTCTGGCCTATAGATCTCAAATATGAAGCATTCTTAAAATAAAGTTCATAGAGAATACTATGGAAAAATAATGCTGTTTTAGAATTTTTAGGTATCAGTGCTTAGCCTTAATCATTTTTAAGATACAAATTTTAAATAAAGATATGGAATAAGAGTGTCAAAACTGTCTCACATGATAAATGCTTAAATTGCTGCAGATAATTAGTAAAAACAAATTTGTTTTCCATGATGCATTTGCAATGATATTTTAAAATTAGGCCATACCACTCTACCGTTACTTATTAATTATTAAGTTGAATTTTTTGTGCTATTTCTTAATATTTATTTATTTATTATTTTTTGCTGCGTTGGGTCTTAGTTGCGGCCTGCGGGATCTTCATTGAGGCATGCGGGATCTTTCGTTGAGACGCGTGGGCTCTTTGTTGCAGCACGCGGGCTTCTCTCTAGTTGTGGCGTGTGGGTTTTCTCTTCTCTAGTTGTGGCGTGTGGGCTCTGTAGTTTTGCAGCACGTGGGCTCTCTCGCTGAGGCAGGCGACCTCAGTAGTTGTGGCGCGCGGCCTTAGTTGCCCCGTGGCATGTGGGATCTTAGTTCCCAGACCAGGGATCGAACCCATGTCCCCTGCATGCACGGCAGATTCTTTACCACTGGACCACCAGGGAAGTCCCTAAGTTGAATATTAATACGGCAATGAATTTCTTCTTTCATGCTTATGAATATTTTTATAGGGCCCTGGAGGTGAAACTGCTGGACTATAGGGCATGTGAATTTAAAATGTTTATAGGTACTGTACAGCACAGGGAACTCTACTCAATACTCTGTAATGGGAAATGTATCTAAAAAAGAGTGGATGTATGTATATGTATAACCGATTCACTTTGCTGTACAGCAGCAGAAACTAACACAACATCGTAAATCAGCTATACTCCAATAAAAACTAAAAAAAAAAATCATATAAAAGGTATGCAAGGTACACATATAGGGAGAAAAGTGAAAGAAAGCCATATTTTCTGATAAGAAAAAAGTAATATTTTAAAATATTTACCTGTAGATTCAATGAAATTCCATTAAAATTTCTAAAATTTTGTGTTCTTCATGGTGTTTAACAAAAATTTTCTGAAAGGTATTTCGAATACCAAATAACCTGGCATATCTAAATCATTACTTTCAGAGAGACCCTCTTCCATGTGCTATCCAGATTTATTATAAATATGGATGAATTGAGAGGAAATAGCTATTATTTGTTTTATATTTCGATACATGTTCCAAATTGATTAAAACAAAAATCAAAATATTTTGCATTTTAAAATAAAATAAAATGAAATAAAATAATATGTTTACAGGTGTTGCAAAATTGTCCTTTAACAGGGGCTGGGGGTAAGGATGATGAAAAAGTTCTGGAAATAGTGGCAATGGTTACACAACATTGTGAATGTTCATTTTTTTCCCAAAGTTTTCTAATGACATGTTTATAATACAGTTTCCTGTAATTCAATCACTTCTTTTTTATTGAAATATAGTTGACATGCAGTATTAAGTTAGTTTAAAGTGTACTCCATAATGATCTGACATTTGCATACATTATAAAATGATAAGCACAATAATTCTAGTAACCATCTGTTCCCATACAAAGTTATTACAATATTATGGACCATACTCTTTATGCTATATATTATATCACTGTTGTTTATTTATTATATAACTGGAGGTTTGTACCTCTTAATCTCCTTCACCTATTTTGCAACCCCACCAGTGCCCCCTTCTGGCAACGAACTATTTGTTCTCTGTATCTGTGAGTCTGTTTTTGTTTTGTTTTTTAGATTCCATGTATAAGTGAGATCATACGGTATTTGTTTTTCTCTGTCTGACTTCTTTCACTTAGCATAATATTCTCTAGATTCATCCATGTTGTTGCAAATGGCAAGATTTCTTCTTTTTAATTTTTTGGCTGAGTAATACTCCATTGTACATATGCCACATCTTCATTATCCATTCATCTATTGATCGATGCTTGGGTTGCTTCTATATTTTTGCAATTGTAAATAATGCCGCAATGAACATTGGGGTACAGATATCTTTTCAAATTAGTGTTTTTGTTTTCTTCAGGTAAATACCCAGAAGTCAAATTGCTGGATAATATGGCAGTTCTATTTTCAATTTTTTGAGAAACCTCCATGCTATTTTCCACAGTGGCTGCATCAATTTTCATTCCCATCAACAGTGCACAAGAGTTCCCTCTTCCCCACATCCTTGCCAACACTTGGTATTTGTTCTTTTTAATGATGGCCATTCTGACAGGTGTGGGTTGATATCTTTTTGTGGTTTTGATTTGCATTTCCCCAATAATTAGTGATGTTGCACATATTTTCATGTGTCTGTGAACATCTGTATGTCTTCTATAGAAAAATATCTATTCAAGCCCTCTGCCTGTTTTTTAATTGGGTTTTTTTTGATGTTGAGTTGAATGAGTTCCTTGTATATTTTGGATATTAACCTCTTATCACATATATTGTTTGCAAATATCTCCTCCCATTCAATAGGCTACCTTTTCCTTTTGTTGATAGTTTCCTCTGCTGTGTAAAAGTTTTTTAGTTTGATGTAGTCTCATTTGTTTATATTTGCTTTTGTTTCCCTTGCCTGAGAGATAAAACAAAAAAAATTGCCAAGAATGATGTCAAAGAGTGCTCTGCCTTTGTTTTCTGCTAGGAGTTGTATGGTTTCAGGTCTTAAATTTAAGTCTTTAATCCATTTTGAGTTTATTTTTGTATATGGTAAGAGAAAGTAGTCCAGTTTGATTCTTTTGCATGTAGCTGTCCAGTTTTCCCAAAACCATTTATTGAAGAGTCTGTCTTTTCCCCATTGTATATTCTTGCCTTTTTTGTTGCAGATTAATTGCCCATATATGTATGGGTTTATTTCTGGGATCTCTATTCTGTTCCAATGATCTATGTGTCTGTTTTAGTGCCAAAACCATACTGTTTTGATTACATTCACCTTGTAATATAGTTTGAAATCAGGGAGCATGATACCTCCAGCTTTGTTCTTCTTTCTCAAGATTGCTTTGGCTATTTGAGGTCTTTTTTTTTTTTTTTTAAAATAAATTTATTTATTTATTTATTTTTGGCTGCGTTGGGTCTTCGTTGTTGCATGAGGGCTTTTCTCTAGTTGTGGCAAGTGGGGGCTACTCTTCGTTGCTGTGCACAGGCTTCTCATTGCAGTGGCTTCTCTTGTGGAGCATGGGCTCTAGGTGCACAGGCTTCAGTAGTTGTGGCTCATGGGCTCTAGAGTGCAGGCTCAGCAGTTGTAGCTCACGGGCTTAGCTGCTCCGCGGCATGTGTGATCTTCCCGGACCAGGGCTCGAACCCGTGTCCCCTGCATTGGCAGGAGGATTCTCAACCACTGTGCCACCAGGGAAGCCCCTATTTGAGGTCTTTTGTGTTTCCATACACACTTTGCTTTGAATTTATAGATTGCCTTGAGTAGTATGGTCATTTTAACAATATTAATTCTTCCAGTCAATAAGAAAGGTATAACTTTCCATTTGTTTGTGTTGTCTTCAATTTATTTCATCGGTGTCTTATAGTCTTCCAAGTATAAGTCTTTTACTTCCTTGGTTAAATTTATTCCCAGGTATTTTATTCTTTTTGATGCAATTGTAAATGAGATTGCTTTCTTAATTTCTCTCTCTGATTGTTGTTGGTGTATAGAAATGCAACAGATTTCTGTATATTAATTTTATGTCCTGCAACTTTAGTGAATTTGTTTATTCTAATAGTTTTTTGGTGGTGTCTTTAGGATTTTCTATATATAATATTTCATCATCTGCAAACAGTGACAGTTTTGCTTCTTCCTTTCCAATTTGATTACCTTTTATTTCTTTTTCTTGTCGGATTTCTATGGCTAGGACTTCTGATACTTTGTTGAACAAAAGTGGCAAGATTGGACATCCTTGCTTATTCCTTGTCTTAGAGGAAATTCTTTCAGCTTTTCACTTTTGAGTATGATGTTGTCTGTAGGTTTATCATATATGACCCTTAGTATGTTGAGGTATGTTCCCTCTATATCCACTTGTTGAGGGTTTTTATCATAAATGGATATTGGATTTTGTCAAAAGCTTTTTCTGCATCTATAGAGATGATCATATGATTTTCATTCTTTGAAAATGAATTTGTTAATCAATTTGTTAATGTGATGTATCACACTGATTGATTTGCAGATATCCATGGTTCCATTTGCAGAACCATCCTCACATCTCTAGGATAAATTCCACTTGATCATGGTATGTGATCCTTTTAATGTATTATTGAATTTGGTTTGCTAATATTTTCTTAAGGATTTTTGCACCTGTGTTCATCAGTGATATTGTCCTGTAATTTTTGTGTGTGTGGTGTTTTTGTCTGGTTTCGGTATCAAGGTAATGCTATCTTTGAACACACTGGGAAGCATTCCCTCCTCTTCAATTTTTTGAGAACAGCTTGAGAAAGACAGGTGTTGTCTCTTCTTTAAGTGATTGGTAGAATTCATTTGTGAAGCCATCTGGTCCTGAACTTTTGTTTGTTGGGAGTTTTTAAAATTATTATTATTGATTCAATTTCATTACTGGTAATCAGTATATTCATATTTTCTATTTCTTCCTGATTCAGTCTTGGGATACTGCACATTTCTAGGAATTTACCCATTACTCTAGATTGTTCATTTTATTGGTGTATGATAGTAATCTTTCATGATCCCTTGTATTTCTGTGATATCAGTTGTAATGTTTCATCTTTTGTTTCTGAATTTATTTATTTGGACCTTGTTTTTTTCTTGATGAATCTGGCTAAAGGTTTATTAATTTTGTTTATATTTTAAAGAATCAGCTCTTAGTTTTATTAATATTTTCTATTTTTTAGTCTCTATTTTATTTATCTGATCTGATCTTTATTTTTTCCCTTTTACTAACTTTGCATTTTGTTTTCTTCTTCTTTTTCTATTTCTTTAGGCATAATGTTAGATTATTTATTCAAGATTTTTCTTGTTTGCTGAAGTAGGCTTGTATCACTATAAGTTTCCCTCCTAGAATGCTTCTGCTGTGTGCCATAGATTTTGGATGGTTGTGTTTCCATTTTCATTGTTCTCCAGGTATTTTTAATTAATTAATTAATTAATTAATTTTAACATCTTTATTGGAGTATAATTGCTTTACAATGTTGTGTTAGTTTCTACTTATAACAAAGTGAATCAGCTGTATGCATACATATATACCCATATGCCCTCCCTCCTGTGTCTCCCTCCCCCCTCCCTATCTCACCCCTCTAGGTGGTCACAAAGCACCAAGCTGATCTCCCTGTGCTATGCAGCTGCTTCCCACTAGCCATCTATTTTACATTTGGTAGTGTGTATATGTCAATGCTACTCTCTCACTTTGTCCCAGCTTACCCTTCCCCCTCCCCATGTCCTCAAGTCCATTCTCTACATCTGCATCTTTATTCCTGTCCTGCCCTTAGGTTCATCAGAACCAATTTTTTTAGATTCCATATATATGTGTTAGTATACGGTGTTTGTTTTTCCCTTTCTGACTTACTTCACTCTGTATGACAGACTCTAGATCCATCCACCTCACTACAAATAACTCAATTTCATTTCTTTTTATGGCTGAATAATATTCCATTGTGTATATGGGCCACATCTTCTTTATCCATTCATCTGTTGCTTCCATGTCCTGGCTACTGTAAATAGTGCTGCAATGAACATTGTGGTACATGACTCTTTTTGAATTATGGTTATCTCAGGGTATATGCCCAGTAGTGAGATTGCTGGGTCATATGGTAGTTCTATTTTTAGTTTTTTAAGGAACCTCCATACTGTTCTCCATAGTGGCTGTATCAATTTACACTCCACCAACAGCGCAAGAGTGTTCCCTTCTCTCCAGACTCTCTCCAGCATTTATTGTTTGTAGATTTTTTGATGATACCCATTCTGACTGGTGTGAGGTGATACCTCATTGTAGTTTTGATTTGCTTTCTCTAATCATTAGTGTTGTTGAGCATCTTTTCATGTGTTTGTTGGTAATCTGTACATCTTCTTTGGAGAAATATCTGTTTAGGTCTTCTGCCCATTTTTTGATTGGGTTGTTTGTTTTTTTGATATTGAGCTGCATGTGTTGCTTGGATAATTCGGAGATTAATCCTTTGTCAATTGCTTCGTTTGCAAATATTTTCTCCCATTCTGAGGGTTGTCGTTTTGTCTTGTTTATGGTTTCCTTTGCTGTGCAAAAGCTTTTAAGTTTCATTAGGTCCCATTTGTTTATTTTTGTTTTTATTTCCATTTCTCTAGGAGGTGGTTCAAAAATGATCTTGCTGTGATTTCTGTCATAGGGTGTTCTGCCTGTGTTTTCCTCTATGAATTTTATAGTGTTTGGCCTTACATTTAGGTCTTTAAACCATTTTGAGTTTATTTTTGTGTATGGTGTTAGGAAGTGTTCTAATTTCATTCTTTTACATGTAGCTGTCCAGTTTTCCCAGCACCACTTATTGAAGAGGCTATCTTTTCTCCATTGTATACTCTTGTCTCCTTTATCAAAGATAGGGTGACCATATGTGCATGGGTTTATCTCTGGGCTTTCTATCTTGTTCCATTGATCTATATTTCTGTCTTGTGCCAGTACCATACTGTCTTGATTACTGTAGCTTTGTAGTATAATCTGAAGTCTGGGAGCCTGATTCCTCCAGCTCCGTTTTTCTTTGTCAAGATTGCTTTGGCTATATGGAATCTTTTGTGTTTCCATACAAATTGTGAAATATTTTGTTCTAGTTCTGTGAAAAATGCCATTGGTAGTGTTACAGGAATTGCACTGAATCTGTAGATTGCTTTGGGTAGTAGAGTCATTTTCACAATGTTGATTCTTCCAATCCAAGAATATGATATATCTCTCCATCTGTTTGTATCATCTTTAATTTCTTTCATCAGTGTCTTATAGTTTTCTGCATACAGGTCTTTTGTCTCCCTAGGTAGGTTTATTCCTAGGTATTTTATTCTTTTTGTTGCAATGGTAAATGGGAGTCTTTCCTTAATTTCACTTTCAGATTTTTCATCATTAGTGTATAGGAATGCAAGAGATTTCTGTGCATTAATTTTGTATCCTGCTACTCTACCACATTCACTGATTAGCTCTAGCAGTTTTCTGGTAACATCTTTAGGATTCTCTATGTATAGTATCATGTCATCTACAAACAGTGACAGTTTTACTTCTTTTCTGATATGGGTTCCTTTTATTTCTTTTTCTTCTCTGATTGCTGTGGCTAAAACTTCCAAAACTATGTTGAATAATAGTGGTGAGAGTGGGCAACCTTGTCTTGTTCCTGATCTTAGAAGAAATGGTTTTGGTTTTTCACCATTGAGAATGATGTTTGCTGTGGGTTTGTCATATATGGCCTTTATTATGTTGAGGTAGGTTCCCTCTATGCCTACTTTCTAGAGAGTTTTTATCATAAATGGGTATTGAATTTTGTTGAAAGCTTTTTCTGCATCTATTGAGATGATCATATGGTTTTTATCCTTTAGTTTGTTAATATGGTGTATCACATTGAATGATTTGCATATATTGAAGAATCCTTGCACTCCTGGGATAAGCCCCACTTGATCATGGTGTATAATCCTTTTAATGTGCTGTTGGATTCTGTTTGCTAGTATTTTGTTGAGGATTTTTGCATCTGTGTTCATCAGTGATATTGGCCTGTATTTTTCTTTTTTTGTGACATCTTTGGTTTTGGTATCAGGGTGATGGTGGCCTCGTAGAATGAGTTAGGGAGTGTTCCTCTCTCTGCTCTGTTTTGGAAGAGTTTGAGAAGGAAAAGTGTTAGCTCTTCTCTAAATGTTTGATAGAATTCACCTGTGAAGCCATCTGGTCCTGGGCCTTTGTTTGTTGGAAGACTTTTAATCACAGTGTCAATTTCAGTGCTTGTGATTGGTCTGTTTATATTTTCTATTTCTTCCTGGTTCAGTCTTGGAAGGTTGTACTTTTCTAAGGATTTGTCCATTTCTTCCAGGTTGTCCATTTTATTGGCATATAGTTGCTTGTAGTAATTGCTCATGATCTTTTGTATTTCTGCAGTGTCAGTTGTTACTTCTCCTTTTTCATTTCTAATTCTGTTGACTTGATTCTTCTCCCTTTTTTTCTTGATGAGTTTGGCTAATGGTTTATCAATTTTGTTTATTTTCTCAAAGAATCAGCTTTTAGTTTTATTGATCTATGTTATTTTCTTTTTCATTTATTTCTGATCTGATCTTTATGATTTCTTTCCTTCTGCTAACTTTGGGGGTTTTTTTGTTTTTCTTCCTCTAATTGCTTTAGGTGTAAGTTTAGGTTGTTTATTTGAGATTTTTCTTGTTTCTTGAGGTAGGATTGTATTGCTATAAACTTCCCTCTTAGAACTGCTTTTGCTGCATCCCATAGGTTTTGGATCATCATGTTTTATTTGTAATTTGTTTAGGTATTTTTTGATTTCCTCTTTGATTTCTTCAGTGATCTCTTGGTTATTTAGTAGCATATTGTTTAGCCTCCATGTGTTTGTATTTTTTACAGTTTTTTTTCCTGTAATTGATATCTAGTCACATAGCATTGTGGTTGGAAAAGATATCTGATACGATTTCAATTTTCTTAAGTTTACCAAGGCTTGATTTGTGACCCAAGATATGGTCTATCCTGGAGAATGTTCCAAGAGAAGTTGAGAAGAAAGTGTAATCTGTTGTTTTTGGATGGAATGTCCTATAAATATCAATTAAGTCCATCTTGTTTAATATGTCATTTAAAGCTCGTGTTTCCTTATTTATTTTCATTTTGGATGATCTGTCCATTGGTGAAAGTGAGGTGTTAAAGTCTCCTACTATTATTGTGTTACTGTCGATTTCCCCTTTTATGGTTGTTAGCATTTGCCTTATGTATTGAGGTGATCCTAATTTGGGTGCATAAATATTTACAATTGTTATATCTTCTTCTTGGATTGATCCTTCAATCATTATGTAGTGTCCTTCTTTGTCCTTGTTATAGTCTTTATTTTAAAGTCTATTTTGTCTGATATGAGAATTGCTACTCCAGCTTTTTTTTAAATTTTATTTTAATTAATTTATTTATTTCTGGCTGTGTTGTGTCTTCGTTGCTGCGCATGGGCTTTGTCTAGTTGCAGTGAGCAGGGGCTACTCCTCATTGTGGTATGTGGGCTTCTCATTGTGGTGGCTTCTTTAGTTGTGGAGCACGGGATCTAGGTGCGTGGGCTTCAGTAGTTGTGGCACATGGGCTTCAGTTGTTGCGGCTCATGGGCTCTAGAGCACAGGTTCAGTAGTTGTGGCCCACGGGCTTAGTTTCTCTGTGGCACATGGGATCTTCCCGGACAAGGGCCCAAACCTGTATCCCCTGCATTGGCAGATTTTTTTTTTTAACCTCTTTATTGGAGTATAATTGCTTTACAATGGCGTGTTAGTTTCTGCTGTATATCAAAGTGAATCAGCTATACACATACATATATCCCCGTATCTCCTCCCTCTTGTGTCTCCCTCCCACCTTCCCTATCCCACCCCTCTAGGTGGACACAAAGCACTGAGCTGATCTCCCTGTGCTATGTGGCTGTTTCCCACTAGCTATCTATTTTACATTTGGTAGTGTATATATGTCCATGCCACTCTCACTTCATCCCAGCTTACACTTCCCCCTCCCCATGTCCTCAAGTCCATTCTCTATGTCTGCGTCTTTATTACTGTCCTGCCCCTAGGTTCTTCGGAACATTTTTTTTTTTAGATTCCATATGTATGTGTTAGTATACGGTATTTGTTTTTCTCTTTCTAACTTACTTCACTCTGTATGACACTCTCTATGTCCATCCACCTCACTACAAATAACTCAATTTCATTTCTTTTTATGGCTGAGTAATATTCCATTGTATATATGTGCCACATCTTCCTTATCCATTCATCTGTCAATGGACACTTAGGTTGGCATGTGGATTCTTAACCTCTGCGCCACCAGGGAAGCCCTGCTACTTCAGCTTTCTTATGATTTCCATTTTCATGGAATATCTTTTTCCATCCCTCACTTTCAGTCTGTATGTGTCCCTAGGTCTGAAGTGGGTCTCTTGTAGATAGCATATATATGGGTCTTGTTTTTGTATCCATTCAGCCAGTCTATTTCTTGTGGTTGGAGCATTTAATCCATTTACATTTAAGGTAATTATCTATATGTATGTTCCTATGACCATTTTCTTAATTGTTTTGGGTTTGCTTTTGTGGGTCTTTTCCTTCCCTTGTGTTTCCTGCCTAGAGAAGTTCCTTTAGCATTTGTTGTAGAGCTGGTTTGGTGGTGCTGAATTCTCTTAACTTTTGCTTTTCTGTAAAAGTTTTAATTTCTCTGTCCGTTGACTCTGAATGAGATCCTTGCTGGGTAGAGTAATCTTGGTTGTAGGTTTTTCCCTTTCATCATTTTAAATATGTCCTGCCACTCCCTCTGGCTTGCAGAGTTTCTGCTGAAAGATCAGCTGTTAACCTTATGGGGATTCCCTTGTATGTTATTTGTTGCTTTTCCTTTCCTGCTTTTAATATTTTTTCTTTGTATTTAATTTTTGATAGTTTGGTTAATATGTGTCTTGGCATGTTTCTCCTTGGATTTATCCTGTATGGGACTCTCTGCATTTCCTGGGCTTGATTGACTATCTTCTTTCCCATGTTAGGGAAGTTTTCAACTATAATCTCTTCAAATATTTTATCAGTCCCTTTCTTTTTCTCTTCTTCTTCTGGGGCCCCTATAATTCGAATGTTGGTGTGTTTAATGGTCTCCCAGAGGTCTCTGAGACTGTCCTCAATTCTTTTCATTCTTTTTTCTTTATTCTGCTCTGCTGTAGTAATTTCCACTGTTTTATCTTCCAGGTCACTTATCCATTCTTCTGCCTCAGTTATTCTGCTATTGATTCCTTCTAGAGAATTTTAAATTTCATTTATTGTGTTGTTCATCAGTGTTTATTTGCTCTTTAGTTCTTCTAGGTCCTTGTTAAATGTTTCTTGTATTTTCCCCATTCTATTGCCAAGATTTTGGATCATCTTTACTATCATTACTCTGAATTCTTTTTCAGGTAGACTGCCTATTTCCTCTTCATTTATTTGGTCTGGTGCGTTTTAGCTTGCTCCTTCATTTGCTGCATATTTCTCTGTCTTCTCATTTTGTTTAACTTACTGTGGTTGGGGTCTCCTTTTTGCAGGCTGCAGGTTCGTAGTTCCTGTTGTTTTTGGTGTCTGCCCCCAGTGGGTGAGGTTAGTTCAGTGGCTTGTGTAGGCTTCCTGGTGGAGGGGACTTGTGCCTGTGTTCTAGTGGGTGGGGCTGTATCTTGTCTTTCTGGTG
This sequence comes from Balaenoptera physalus, assembly GCF_965194825.1. Taxonomy (NCBI): domain Eukaryota; kingdom Metazoa; phylum Chordata; class Mammalia; order Artiodactyla; family Balaenopteridae; genus Balaenoptera; species Balaenoptera physalus. Next base: position 190,515,993 of record NC_138882.1, read on the forward strand.
GGCAGGGCTGCGTCTGGTGGTGTGTTTTGGGGTGTCTGTGAACTTAGTATGATTTTAGCCAGCCTCTCTGTTAATGGGTGGGGTTGTCTTCCTGTCTTACTAGTTGTTTGCCATGGGACCTCCAGCACTGGAGCTTGCTGGCCGTTGAGTGGAGCTGGGTCTCAGCGTTGAGATGGAGATCTCTGGGAGAGCTCCTGCAGATTGATATTACGTGGGGCTGGGAGGTCTCTGGTGGTCCAATGTCCTGAACTTGACTCTCCCACCTCAGAGGCTCAGGCCTGACACCCGGCTGGAACACCAAGACCCTGTCAGCCACACGGCTCAGAAGAAAAGGGAGAAAAAAAGAAAGAAAGAAACAATTAAAAAATACTAATAAATAAAAATTTATTAAAATAAAAAAATAATAATAATTTTAAAAAGAGAGCAACCAAACCAATAAACATATCCACCAATGATAACAAGTGCTAAAAACTATACTAAGATAAACATAAAAATCAGAAACAAATCAGTCACAGACAGCAAACCCCAAGTCTACAGTTGCTCCCAAAGTCCACCTCCTCAATTTGGGATGATTGGTTGTCTGTTCAGGTATTCCACAGATGCAGGTACATCAAGTTGATTGTGAGGATTTAATCTGCTGCTCCTCAGGCTGCTGGGAGAGATTCCCCTTTCTCTTCTTTGCTTGCACAGCTCCTGGGGTTCAGCTTTGGATTTGGCCCCGTTTCTGCGTGTAGGTTGCCTGAGGGCATCTGTTCCCGTCCGGACAGGACGGGGTTAAAGCAGCGGCTGATTAGGGGGCTCTGGCTCATTCAGGCTGGGGGGAGGAAGGGGTACAGTAGTTATAATTGGAAGGCAGGGTGAGCCTGTGGCAGCAGAGGCTGGCGTGACATTGCAACAGCCTGAGGCGCGCTGTGTGTTCTAACCAGGGAAGTTGTCCTTCGATCACAGGGCCCTGGCAGTGATGTGCTACACAGGCTCCCGGGGGGTGTGGATAGTGACCTGTGCTTGCACACAGAATTCTTGGTGGCTGCAGCAGCAGCCTTAGCGTTTCATGCCCATCTCTGGGGTCCGAGCGGATAGCCGGAGCTCGCGCCCGTCTCTGGAGCTCATTTAGGCGGTGCTCTGCCTTCTGTGGGCAGACAGGAAAGGAATCCCCTCTCCTCATGCACCCCGAAAAAATGGTCTCTTGACACTTAGGCAGTTCCAGACTTTTTCCTGGACTCCCTCCTGGCTAGCTGTGGTGAACTAGCCCCCTTCAGACTGTGTTCACGCAGTCAACCCCAGTCTTCTCCCTGGGATCCGACCGAAGCCCGAGCCTCAGCTCCCAGCCCTCACCCGCCCCAGCGGGTGAGCAGAAAATCCTGTCAGGCTGGTGAGTGCTGGTTGGCACTGTTCCTCTGTGTGGGAATCTCCACTTTGCCCTCTGCACCCCTGTTACTGTGCTCTCCTCTGTGGCTCCGAAGCTTCCCCCCACCCCACCCCCCCACTCACCCCCCATCTCCGCCAGTGAAAGGGCTCCCCAGTGTGTGGAAACTTTTCCTCCTTCACAGTCCCCTCCCAGATGTGCAGGTCCCGTCCCTATTCTTTTGTCTCTGTTTTTTCTTTTTTCTTTTGCCCTACCCAGGTATGTGGGGATTTTCTTGCCTTTTGGGAAGTCTGAGGTCTTCTGCCAGCGTTCAGTGGGTGTTCTGTAGGAGTTGTTCCACATGTAGATGTATTTTTGATGTATTTGTGGGGAGGAAGGTGATCTCCACATCTTACTCCTCCGCCATTCTGAAGGTCTACTTCAAGAGAAAATTTTTGAAATCTCTATAACTCTGCCTAGTGCAGTTTTTGCTTTAATAATTCCTATCCACATGGAAAGTGAGTTATGTCCCACAGGATTCCACTGGAGGTGCCACTCTCGCAAGTCACAGGTAGAGAGAGCTGGCTCATTGATCAGTGATCTTTGATGTTGCTATTGCAAAAAGATTATGACTTGCTGAAGGCTCAGATGATGGTTAGCATTTTTTAGCAAGAAAGTTTTTTTTTTGGCCATGCCATGTGGCTTGTGAGATCTTAGCCCAGAGATTGAACCCAGGTCCTTGGCAGTGAAAGCTCAGAGTCCTAACCACTGGACTGCCAGGGACTTCCCAAGAAGGTATTTTTTTAAATTAAGGTGTGTACATTATATTTTTAGACACGATGCTATTGCTCACTTAATAGACTACAGTATAAACATAACTTTTATATGCACTAGGAAACCAAAAGAATTTGTATGACTCACTTTATTTGGATATTCACTTTATTGCAGTGGTCTCGAACTGAACCTGCAATATCTCCAAGGTATGCCTGTAATATGTGTTGATTCTATAAACTATAGAACTTGGTCATATAATAAGAGAATACTATGAACAGCATTATACCAGTAAAGCCATCTGGATTCAGGGTTTAATTTGCTGAAGTTTTTACCTCTGTTTTACTTAGTTCATCTAGAACTGATCTTTATGTTTGGTGTGAGGTGGAGATTCCATTTCATTCTTTCTTCTACATGGATTGTTGCCAAAACTTGCTTTCTGTTTACCAGTGCCAAGTAGAAATGTGGAGACAGTGTGATGGGTGAAGTAGAAAAGAGTAGCTTTTATTGCTCTGCCAGGCAAAGGGGGCCACAGTGGGTTAGTACCCTCAAGACTGTGTGTCCCAGGAGTTCCCTGGTGGTCTAGTGGTTAGGATTTGGTGCTTTCACTGCTGTGGCCTGGGTTCAACCCCTGGTCGGGGAATTGAGATCCCGCAAACTGTGCGGCACAGCAAAAATGTGCTTGGGGGCAGCATATAGTTAATTTCTTCCACCTGGTGGGAGTGTCAGTATCTGCAAAACAGCTTAAAGGACATGGCTCAGAATATTATCTATAGTCCTTGAGGAAAAACGAAATGTCCTCGACTTGTTTAATGGCTAAGTTATTATTATTTTGTCTTGATTGACTGTTTCCCTTTTTTCCTGCATTTTCTCACTTCTCTGATTAAATTTATTCTTTGGCTAAAGTTTTTCTACAGACAAAAGGCAGGCGGAGGACATGGGTGGGGGTGGGGTCTATTCCGGGAAGGCCTCATAGGGTCCTGCTCGGTTACTGGATGACTAACCGTTCCCCACTTAGCTGCAATGTCGCTTTCAAAAACTCAAGTATCTAATTACAGGTGAAGTGAAAACACAGTTTGGGGGCTTAATTAACACATTAAAATTCAAATAAAGCCTAGAAAAACATTCCATTCAGCACTTGCCATATTTCCCTTGGAAGGGGTTTTCAGAATGAATTGAAATGAGGAAAGTGGCATTCACTCCCTCCCCCCGCCCCCACCCCCGCCACGTTTCTTGTCTGGATGACAGAACACAGAATGTCATTTATCTCAAGCACTGATACAAAAATCTCTGTTGCCTTTGAGATTTAGCATCTCAAACACTGGCCTGAAAAATGGAGAGAGCATCCTGCAATGTACATTCAACTCTTTTATTTCAGTTACAAAATGAAATTCCTGAATGAACTCTAGTGCTTCTTGAATAAGAAACGAAGGTTGGGCAATTCACGCCCTTGTTTGACTCTTATTATGGAGGATTATTTCTCAGTTTTGATCGTGTCAGATGATAGTTGTCTTTAAATTAATCATTGACAAGTTACTGATTCTAAGCAGCACTGCATTGCTCCTCACCTTCTTTTTTTTTAGCATTAAAAAATTTTAATGTCAATTTATATCACAATAAATTTTTTAAAAAATTCACAATAAATAAAAAGTATGAAAGGAACCTGTTTCATCAGTGTAACAGTCTGTTCCAGAATCATCCTCTTTTTAAAAAAAATGTTATTGGAGTATAGTTGCTTTACAATATTGTTAGTTTATACTGTACAGCAAAGTGAATCGGCTATATGTATACATATATCCCCTCTTTTTTGGATTTCCTTCTCATTTAGGTCACCACAGAGCACTGAGTAGGGTTCCCTGTGCTATATAGTAGGTTCTCACTAGTTATCTATTTTATTATACATAGTATCAATAGTGTATATATGTCAATCCCAATCTCCCAATTCATCCCACCCCTTCCCCTTTCCCCCTTGGTATCCATACGTTTGTTCTCTACGTCTGTGTCTCAATTTCTCCTTTGTAAATAAGATCGTCTATACCAATTTTTTCAGATTCCACATATATGCGTTAATACTTGTTTTTCTCTTTCTGACTTACTTCACTTTGTATGACAGTCTCTAGGTCCATCCACGTCTTTACAAATGACCCAGTTTCGTTCCTTTTTATGGCTGAGTAATATACCATTGTATATATGTACCACATCTTCTTTATCCATTCCGCTATTGGTGGACATTTAGGTTGCTTCCATGTCCTGGCTGTTGTAAATAGTGCTGCAATGAACACTGGGGTGCATGTGTCTTTTTCAATTATGGTTTTCTCAGGGTATATGCCCAGTAGTGGGATTGCTGGGTCATATGGTAGTTCTATTTTTAGTTTTTTAAGGAACCGCCATACTGTTCTCCATAGCGGCTGTATCAATTTACATTCCACCAATAGTGCAAGAGGGTTCCCTTTTCTCCACAACCTCTCCAGCATTTATTGTTTGTAGATTTTTTCATGATGGCCATTCTGACTGGTGTAAAGTGATACCTCATTGTAGTTTTGATTTGCATTTCTCTAATAATTAGTGATGTTGAGCATCTTCTCATGAGTTTGTTGGCCATCTGTATGTCTTCTTTGGAGGAAAGTCTATTTAGGTCTTCTGCCCATTTTTTGATTGGGTTGTTTTTTTTTTTTGATATTGAGCTTCATGAGCTGTTTGTATATTTTGGAGATTAATCCTTTGTCAGTTGCTTCATTTGCAAGTATTTTCTCCCATTCTGAGGGTTGTCTTTTCGTCTTGTTTATGGTTTCCTTTGCTGTGCAAAAGCTTTTAAGTTTCATTAGGTCCCATTTGTTTATTTTTGTTTTTATTTCCATTGCTCTAGGAGGTGGGTCAAAAAAGATCTTGCTGCGAATTATGTCAAAGAGTGTTCTGTCTATATTTTCATCTAAGAGTTTTATAGTGTCTGGCCTTACATTTAGGTGTTTAGTCCATTTTGAGTTTATTTTGTGTATGGTGTTAGGGAGTGTTCTAATTTCATTCTTTTACATGTAGCTGTCCAGTTTCCCCAGCACCACTTATTGAAAAGGCTATCTTTGCTCCATTGTATATTCTGGCTTCCTTTGTCATAGATTAGGTGACCATAGGTGAGTGGATTTATCTCTGCACTTTCTATCCTGTTCCATTGATCTGTATTTCTATTTTTGTGCCAGTACCATACTGCCTTGATTACTGTAGCTTTGTAGCATAGTCTGAAGTCAGGGAGCCTGACTCCTCCAGCTCCATTTTTGTTTCTCAAGGGTTGGGCAATTCACTCCCTTGTTTGACTCTTGTTACAGAGGACTATTTCTCAGTTTTGATCATGTCAGATGATAGTTTTCTTTAAATTAATCATTGACAAGTTACTGGTTCTAAACAGCACTGCATTGCTCCTCACCTTCTTTTGCCAACAGTGTCTGTCCTGAGAATTTCCTGAACTGAGTGCCCCAGGTTTTTAAAATTAATTTTTAAAAATAAATTTGTTTATTTATTTATTTTTGGCTGCGTAGGGTCTTCGTTGCTGTGTGTGGGCTTTCTCTAGTTGCATCGAGCGGGGGCTACTCTTCGTTGCGGTGCATGGGCTTCTCATTGCAGTGACTTCTCTTGTTGTGGAGCATGGGCTCTAGGCACACAGGCATCTGTAGTTGCAGCACGTGGGCTCAGTAGTTGCAGCCAGCAGGCTCTAGAGCACAGGCTCAGTAATTGTGGTGCATGGGCATAGTTGCTCCGCAGTATGTGGGATCTTCCAGGACCAGGGCTTGAACCCGTGTCCCCTGCATTGGCAAGCAGATTCTTAACCACTGCACCACCAGGGAAGTCTTTTTTTATTATTAATTAATTGATGTATTTATTTGGCCGTGCTGAGCAGCATGTGGGATCATAGTTCCCCCATCAGGGATCAAACCTGGGCGCCCTGCCATGGAAGCACAGAGGCTAACCACTGGACCACCAGGGAAGTTCCTGAGCACTCCAGCTTTGAATCACTCTTTTTCCTGAGAGTTAAAGGTGATGGTATTAAGAGGTAATACTGGTCTTCCCTGGTGGCGCAGTGGTTGAGAATCTGCCTGCCAATGCAGGGGACACGGGTTCGAGCTCTGGTGTGGGAAGATCCCACATGCCGCAGAGCGACTAGGCCCGTGAGCCACAATTGCTGAGCCTGCATGTCTGGAGCCTGTGCTCTGCAACAAGAGAGGCCACGATAGTGAGAGGCCCACGCACCACAATGAAGAGTGGCCCCCACTTGCCGCAAGTAGAGAAAGCCCTCGCACAGAAACGAAGACCCAACACAGCCATAAATAAATAAATAAAATATTTTTAAAAGAGGTAATACCATCACCTTTAAGGTAATAACCCCTTCAGACGTCTTCAGTTTTGGTGTGGCCAATTGTAACTGATGCACTGAATGGTGTATTTTTTTTTCTGCACAAAGCTGATGAAGAAGATCTAAGTTAAACATCTAGCCATTTTTAAAGACATAAAAAGTAATAGAAGGCAAAAAATTAATAAAAGATTAAAAGCAATTTCCAGGTCTGAAGAGCAGCATGTTTTTTTCCCCTCTATTTTTCAGTGATCTGCAAAACTCCTTCCTATAACTTCTCACATATTCTATTGACTTTGTTTCTTTTCTGTATGATGTTTCCCAATGAATGTAGCGAAGATCCCATAGAAGCACCTGGATCTGTTAAGGTAAATCCCACTGTTGGATTTCAATCTAATGGTGCCATGGATTCAAGGACAAGGAGGTCATTGTCCCAGATGAAGTGGGTGGGGCTGGAAGGCACAGGGTGAGGAGCAAATCATGAGAGGGAAGGCGAGGGAGGGTCCTCCTTCTTGCCATGTGCTGCCAGAGCTTGAAAGGTCGGCCGCGAGGGGGTCTGACCCCTGACTCTCACGGAGCAGGTGTCTGGAGGAATGGTGCATCCTTTAGCAAAGTGGGGGACGGCAGACAACATGAGCTCATCGTCAGCTTGTTTCAGTTAGAGATCAAACAAACGTAATCCATGTCCTCCCTACCTTCTCTTTCTTTTCTTCTCACAGAGGGACCCTCCATACACTTCACAACCATCAGCCTCCATCTCTGCTTTTGTGAGCAGGGTCCCTTAATGTCCATCCATGCACTTCTCAACCAGACCCTCTGGATTCCATCTGGACTCTAGCAGCCTTCTCAGCGGCCGCTTCCCTGTTCCCAGACTTGAGCTTCTCTCAGGTGTGTTCTTCCCTCACAAGTAGGTGGGGCTTGGAAGGTATATGGATCACGCAGGAAGGAAACACTTGGGGGGATCATTCACTGAACATCTCGCCAGAGCAAAACCAGCTATGGGGTCCCTGGGCATCCATCCCTGGACTCACACAGGTAGATTTGGCACCAAACACCCAGTGTTCCACGTTGGTGCTCAGTGCTGTTCTCTCAGTGAGCTATGCCCCATCAGTCTGCCTGTCGTTCATTCCTAAAGTTGGTGTTGTAGAGACAGCCAGAGCAGCGCAGTCAAGAACAAGATTCTGCTTGAGCTCAAACCCTTCTCCCTCCTTCATTGCTGAGTCCTGGACCTGCCCCCTCACCTCGCTGTGCCCATGTCCTCATCCACAGGATGAGATGAGAAGGTAGGGGCTGTCATGAGGATGCATGAGTTAATGTTTGCAGAGAGTTTGATGCACAGTGAGAGCCAGGTTCAATGTTTATTAAGCACACAATTTTAACATTCTCAAAATGTAAAGGGACATGAACTACAAATTTCAGATGGGTTCTCTGAGAGCTTTCACATGGTCCTGAGCAGGCTCTGGTGCCCCAGCGTCTTTTCTTCATTAATAGTTCTAAGTGAGCAGCGCATCCAAACCGCACTGCTGTTTGTCCCCTGGCATCCCTGGCAGAAGGACCAGTGAGCTGATTATCCACCAGCCTTCACACTAAGAAATCATTGAAGAGGTGCAAACCCAGAGACCAGTCTCTGGGCAGGGTTCAAATATCTCATTTTATCTGGGCTGGCCACGGGTGGAGGGCAGCCCTGCAATGCACTGCAGAGAGCCTGTCACAGCAGCCAGACACCAATTTTATCTTTAGCTCTGCCTCCGACTCACTCTACAGTTTTTTTTAGAGAAGGAAGAATCCATCATTTCCAATTGTAGAATAGAGTGAATAATTGTGGGTTTTTTTCCCTTCTTTTCAATGTGAAGGATAGCAGGATGGTCATGATTTCATGGGTTGTAAGTTAACATAAAAACTTCAATAAAATATACTTCTATCATGGAAACAACCTAAGTGTCCATTGACAGATGAGTGGATAAAGAAGATGTGGTACATATATACAATGGAATATTACTCAACCATAAAAAAGAATGAAATATTGCCATTTGCAGCAACATGGATGGATCTGGAGATTATCATACTAAGTGAAGTAAGTCAAAAGAAAAAGACAAATATTATGTGATATCACTTATACATGGAATCTAAAAAATAATACAAATGAATCTATTTACAAAACAGAAACAGACTCACAGGCATAGAAAACAAACTTATGATTACCAAAGGGAAAAGGGATGGGGTGGGGGGATAAATTAGGAGTATGTGATTAACAGATACACACTACTATAAAATAGATAAACAACAAGGACCTACTGTATAGCACAGGGAATGATATTCAGTATCTTGTAATAACCTATAATGGAAAATAATCTGAAAAAATATGTATGTATAACTGAATCAGTTTGCTGTACACCTGAAAATAACACAATATTGTAAATCAACTATAGTTCAATAAAAATATATATACTACTTTTTTTAATTAAAAAATTTTTTTAATTTTTTAAATTGAAGTATAGTTGATTTACAATGTTATGTTAATTACTGTCATACAGCAAAGTGATTCATATATACACATATATGTAACTGAATATATATATGTGTGTGTGTGTGTATATATATATATATACATTCTTTTAAAAATATTCTTTTCCATTATGGTTTATCATAGAATATTGAATATTGTTCTCTGTGCTAGGACCTTACTGTTTATTCATTCTATATATAAAAAGTTACATCTAATAACCCCAACTTCCCACTCCATGCCTCCCCCAACCCCCCTCCCTTGGCAACCACCAGTCTGTTCTCTATGTCTGTGATTCTGTTTCTGTTTCATAGATAGGTTCATTTGTGTCATATTTTAGATTCCACATATAAGTGATATCATATGATATTTGTCTTTCTCTTTCTGACTTACTTCACTTAGTATGATAATCTCTAGTTACATCCATGTTGCTGAAAATGGCATTACTTCATTCTTTTTTTAAGGCTGAGTAATATTCCATTGTATATATGTACCACATCTTCTTTATCCATTCATCTGTCAGTGAGCATTTAGGTTGTTTCCATGTTTTGACTATTGTGAATAGTGCTGCTATGAACATAGTGGTGTATGTATCTTTTTGAATTATAGTTTTGTCTGGATATATGCCCAGGAGTGGGATTGCTGGATCATATGGTAATTCTATTTTTAGTTTTCTGAGGAACCTCTGTACTGTTTTCTGCAGTGGCTGCACCAACCTACATTCCCATCAACAGTGTAGGAGGGTTCCCTTTTCTCCACATCCTCTTTAGCATTTGTTATTTGTAGACTTTTTACTGATGGCCATTTTGACTGGTATGAGGTGGTGCCTCATTGTAGTTTTGATTCGCATTTCTCTAATAATTAGTGATGTTGAGCACCTTTTCATGTGGCTATTGGCCATCTGTATGTCTTCTTTGGAGAAATGTTTATTTAGGTCTTCTGCCCATTTTTGGATAAGGTTGTTTGATTTTTTTATTGTTGAGTTTTATGAGCTGTTTGTATACTTTGGAAATTAAACCCTTGTCAGTCACATCATTTACAAATATTTTCTCCCAGTTTGTAAGTTGTCTTTTCATTTTGTTTATGATTCCCTTTGCTGTACAAAAGCTTGTAAATTTGATTAGGTCCCATTGTTTATTTTTGTTTTTATTTCTATTGCCTTGGGAAACTGACCTAAGAAAACATTGGTATGATTTATGTCAGAGAATGTTTTGCCTATGCTCTCTTCTAGAAGTTTTATGGTGTCACGTCTTATGTCTTTAAGCCACCTTGAGTTTATTTTTGTGTATAGTGTGAGGGAGTGTTCTAACTTCGTTGATTTACACACGGCTGTCCAGCTTTCCCAACACCACTTGCTGAAGAGACTGTCTTTTCTCCATTGTATATTCTTGCCTCCTTTGTTGAAGATTAATTGGCCACAGGTCTGTGGGTTTATTTCTGGGCTCTCTATTCTGTTCCAGTGATCCATATGTCTGTTTTTGTGCCAATACCATACTGTTTTAATTACTGTAGCTCTCTAGTATTGTCTGAAATCTAGGAGAGTTATGCCTCCTGCTTTGTTCTTTTTCTTCAGGATTGCTTTGGTGATTCTGGTCTTTTATGGTTTCATATGAATTTCAGGATTATTTGTTCTAGTTCTGTGAAAAATGTCATGTGTAATTTGATAGAGATCATATTAAATCTGTGGATTGCTTTGGGTAATATGTACTTTTTTTTTTTTTTTTTTTTTTTTTTGGCCTGGCTTCTTTCACTCAGCAAAATGCTTTGGAGATTCATCTGTGTTGTGACATGTGTCCATAGACCATTCATTTTTTTAATGGCCGAATAATATTCTGTAGTGTGGATATACCACTATTTGCCCATTCACCTGTTAATGTACATTTGGGTTTTTCTCCAGCTTTTGGGTATCACAAATAAACTAGCATGAACATTTGCATGCAGATCTTTGTGTGGATATATGCTTTCTCTTTTTAAAATTTTTATTGGAGTATAGTTGCTTTACAATGTTGTGTTAGTTTCTACTGTACAACAAAGTGAATCAACTATACATATACATATATCCCCTCTTTTTTGGATTTCCTTCCCATTTAGGTCACCACAGATCACTGAGTAGAGTTCCCTGTGCTATGCAGTAGGTTCTTATTAGTTATCTATTTTATACATAGTATTAATAGTGTATAGATACATGTTTTCTCTTGAATAACTATCTACATGTAGAATGGTCTGATCACATAGTAGGTCTATTGTAACTTTTTGAGGTATACATTATATGATTTTTAAAATATATATATACATATATACATATATATATTATTGAAGTATAGTTGATTTACAATGTTGTGTTACTTTATGGTGTATAGCAAAAATATTATTAAAATAGTCTTTACTCAACAATATGTTGTATCTTTCTATGTCAATATCTAATATACTTCACCACGTGAATGTTGCTAGAAACATCTTTGCAAATACATTGTTGCATACCTTCTGATCATCTCTTTGGGATGTATTCCTTGAAGTGGAATTGTTGCATCATATATGATCTACTTTTTATTTTTTTAAATTAATTAAGTAATTAATTAATTTATTTTTTGGCCTCGCCACGTAGCATGTGGGATCTTAGTTCCCTGACCAGGGATCGAACCTATGCCCCCTGCAGTGGAAGCGAGGAGTTCTAACCACTGGACTGTCAGGGAAGTCCCTCTGGGGCCTCTTTATAATCAAAAAACCCATCGCCACCACCATCGTTATCACACCTAACACTTGTTGAGCACACTGCTGTATTAACACCTTTAATCCCCACACCAGCCCTAGAGGTGAGCACGGTTCTCATCTCCAATCTGCCGATGAAGGAACAGAGAAACAGAAGGAAGTAACATGGCCAGAGACAGGGCAGGATTCCCGCCCTGATAGTCTGCCCTGAGCCTCATGGATGAAGCCTCAAAATGTTAGCAAATGGCCCCTCTGTCCCTTCAACCTTCCCACAGCTGTCACCTCAATTATTCCTCAATCCAAGAGGTGGTTTCCAGACGCCCAGCCATCATCTGGACACAGTTCGGTCGGTCAGAAGTTATGCCTAAATCTCACACTTTACACGTGGTCTGATGAGGCAGAAGCCCAGCACTTTCTCCTCCATCATCTTACACACCGTGTCTTGAATGAGATGGCCAGGGTATTTTTAGTAGCCGGGTCCTCCTGTTGGCTCTGGCAGCCGATGGAAACCTTGGAATAGAGACAGCACTGAAAATGGAGAAGAATAGAGACGTTTTTTGGGAAGAGTTACCTCCACCTTGTTATTGAGAGAACAGAAGAGCAGTGACTCACAGATGATGCAGCAAAGATCAAGGCTGGCCCCTGTGGGTGGGGGTGGGGACAGGGAGACAGAGCCCGCCAAAGGGTGCGGAGGAGACAGCAGACGCTGCTGGGTGCTCTTCTGGAATTGCTGTGTTTCAGGGGAAAGTGTCATTTATGTGAAAAAGAACTGTGTGCTAGAAACACATTTTAGGTGAAAAAAGGGATTAAAGAGAAAGATATGGATCATACACATAGACGTACGAGCTAAAGATAAACTTTAAGGATAGCCTGACAAAACAATGAACAAATCCAGGAGTTGGGGCTGTTTTGATCTATTCATTGGATGGAGAGAAGCAACTGTTTAACATTTGAAGCCCTTAAATGTGCTCATTTCCTCACTGATCCCCTAAATTCCTAGGCCACTTATGCTTAAGCAAGAATTCTTAGCATCTTCTACACACTTTAGGCTGCTTCTGTGGAAGGTCATTTCTGCCTTTGAGCCTACCTGAATGTCAAGCTTACAGAACATCAATCTAAGTGACTTCATTTTTTTAAAAAATGATCACCAATGAATATCCCAAGTTCACTTCTAATCTGTTTTAAATTTCAGGTATTTTAAAAATAATGCATTTATTGCTGCAGATAGACTTAATGTTTCAACTTGTTGCTGTGTGTGATCACATTTATTATTAGGAAGAAGAATTTCATCCTTCTGCTTCCTTAATCTCTGCTTTAGCAACCAGATTGTAAGTATGTCCTCAAGTCCAAATGTAATGTAGTAGTCCCTCTGGACACTGACACCCTGCTATGTGAGACCCTATGCTACGGAGTGAGATGCACTATGGGGTGTTGTTGGCATGTAGGGCCACTGCAGGGCACCCCAAATGGAAAAGGCCACTCCAGCAAATTAATTCCATAATGGAATCTCTTAAGAACTGGAAAGAAACCAGACTGACGATTTTTGTGATATTGCCACGGTCATGGTGACGGAATCCTACCACCTGCTTTTTGGCAGTCAAGAACAGGGACAGCACAGAGAGAAAGAAATACAGGTTGACAACCTGCAAGAGTGGCCAGATTTGAACTTTAAAGCCACAGAAGAGTTACTATATAATACAATTGCTGTATTGATGTATTGAACTGAAGCCCAAAGTGAGAGAAGGGCAAGAAAAATTATGCTCTAAGGTTAACGCCAAAGTGTTGAAGATGTAATTCAGTCTTTGGTAGCTGAGTAGCTCCTTTGTGAGATGTCCGTTCTTCTGCCACCTGGCAGCACCTGCTCCTAAGTCCATCGTGAAGCCCTGCCTTTTAATGGAAACCTGAAACTCTACAACCACTGCTGATTTCTCCAGATCTTTAAGAAAGTAAATGCTACTGCTTTTCTTTTTTCAAAGGTAGGATGTTCAGTAACTGCTTCTGTACTGTGTTCATGGTGGGACCAGCCCACCGTGGCTGCAAGGTGGTTTCCTCAGGGTTCTCACACGTGTGATAATTCTACATGGGCTTTGGGACCCCTGGCGGTGGTGTGTGGGTTTGTTAAAAAATGGGAGAATGAAAAGAAAGTAAAACTATTCTGGTTAAAAAACATTTTTTTAAACTACTTTTGAATTTAATAAAACTTGAGTCTGTCAGCAATATCCATTCCGAGCCTGTTGTATGAAGGACGCCAACCTAGGTTTTGTGAGATTTCCTCTCTATGGAGTGTAGAAGATAGAGCAGCCACTATGTTAGATGTAGCTATTCTGGAAATAGTCAAAGGGACAAAGGAAAGTGCCAAAGGATCAGATAAAGAGCTGGAGAGACTCCATGGAAAAAGCAACCTCTGGGCACTCACTGGAGGCTGAGTCTGTATGGAATGAAAACTGATCTGTTCTGGTTACTAATGCTGTGTAACAAACAGCCCCAAAATGTAATGGTATAAGATAATCGTTTTAATATGTTCATGATTACGTGGGTGAGGAATTCAGACAGGGATGACTTGTCTCTGCTCTACAAAGCCCTGGCCTTTAGCTGGAGAGATTCCCTGGCTGAACGTGACACAACAGCTGGGCTGGACTTATCCAGAATCATCTTCACTCACATGCCTGGCAGTTGATGCTGGTTGTCTGTGGAAATCCAGCTGGGGCTGTCAGTCAGAACACCTACACATGGCTCTCCATGTGGCCTTGATTCCTCATAACATGGTGGCTTCAGGGTGGTAGCTTCTTACATAGTGACTCAAGTCTCCAAAGTTGAGTGTCCCAGTGAACAATGAAGAAGCTGCATCACCTTTTATGATCCAGCCTCAGAAATCACACAGGGTCACTTCCCCACATTATGTTTGTTGCAAGTCACAAGGTGTAGTGGTTTTAAATTATGTCCACAAATTCTTTGATATGCCTCCTTTCCTAGGGTGGAGTCTAGTTCTCCTCCTGTTCAGAATGGCTATACCTAGTGACTCACTTATCATGAATAGAATATTGTTGAAGTGATGGTATGTGACCTCCAAGACCAGGCAATTAAAAGGCTGTTCTCTCTTTCTCATCACTGAGGCCAGCTGCCATGTCATGAAGACACTCAAACAGCCTACAGAGAGTTCCTCATGGTGAGGAATGGAGCCCTCCTGCCAATAGCCCTGTGACCCAGCCATCTTGGAAATGGGTTATCATAGTCTCTTTGGCCTGCTATAACAAAAATACCATAGACCGGGTGGCTTAAACAACAATATTTATTTCACACTGTTCTAAAGGCTGGGAAGTCCAAGATCAAGGTGCTGGCAGATTTGATGTCTAGTGAGTCCTGCTTCCTTTCCTGGGTCATAAATGGTCATCTCACTGTGTCCTCACACGGCAGAAGGGAGTGAGGGAGCTTGCTGGAGTCCTTTTTATAAAGACACTAATCCTATTCATGAGGGCTTCACTCTCACGACCTAATCACCTCCTAAAGGGCCCCACTTCCTAATACCATCACACTGGGGATTAGGTTTCAACATAGGAATTTGGAGCGGGGGAATAGAAACATTCAGTCTATAGCATGGATCAAGACTTCAGGTGGCTACAGCCCCAGTGGACATCCTGAGCAACATGAGATCCTAAGCCAGTTAAGCCATTCTCAAATTCCTGATGCCCAGAAACTGAGATAATAAATGTCTGTTGTTTTAAGCTTCTAAGTGTTAGGGTAAACTGTTACACAGCCATAGAAGACTGATAAACAGGGTCAGCCCAGATTTAGGAGAAGATAACACACACCCCATCTATTAGTGGGAAAAGTGTAAAAGAATTTGTGGACATGTTTGAAAACTGTCCTAATTCACAAGGAAACAATAAAGACTTATTTGCCCTCCCCCCACCAAAAAAAGGAACCACTCTCTGGAAGCTTTCTAGCAAAGCCTGTCTCGTCATTTGTTCTTCTTAATGTCATACCAGCAACATGTGTTAAGAATCTTGGATCCTGACCTGGTCAAAGAAAAGAGAGTTCCTGAAATTGGCTTTCCACCGTTTACTTTATTAAAAATAAGGTTCCTTTTTCCAGAAGTTCCTTGCACATATTGTGCTTGCACTAACCGTTGACAATGCTGGTCCTTACCCTCTCTTCCAATTCCCTTTAGTAGGGAACTAACTCCTATGCATCCTTTATATCCCAGGTTCGGAATCCACCCTATCAAGGAATACAATCACCGAAAAAAGGCCGGGTGCCCACTGCTGCCTGTAACTTTCAGGCGCTCCTCTATCTTATGGCTTTCACTACCCTGCCCATGAAGATCTGTTCATGTGTCTGTCTTCCCCATCAGGATGTGCTGCAGGGATTGTGTCTTATTCTGCACGTTGGTAACAGAGCACTGCCTGTCCCTAGACAGTGATGATGGTGATTATGTGCACATCTGGAGGACAACACTAAGAGCTGACATTTGCCTGGTGCTCACTACATGCCATACATCATGCTAAGCACTTTCCCACATCATCTCTTTTAATCCTCACAATGACAAGGACGACCACAATGAGAAAACTGGGGCACAGAGAGATTAAGAAATTGTCCACGTTACCCAGTTGGTGAGAGTGTTACCGAACTCAGGTCTGGCTGCTTGCCACTCAAAAATCAATA
The DNA here is from genome assembly GCF_965194825.1 of Balaenoptera physalus. Taxonomy (NCBI): domain Eukaryota; kingdom Metazoa; phylum Chordata; class Mammalia; order Artiodactyla; family Balaenopteridae; genus Balaenoptera; species Balaenoptera physalus. The sequence goes on from NC_138882.1 coordinate 190,532,322, forward strand.
TTTGAGAGGCAAGTGTTGGTAGAAACGGAAAATGCTGCTTTAAATCAGAAAGCTGGCAATCTGGAGAGAAAGCAGACTCATGCCCCCAAACCAGCTTCAAAGATTCTGCTCAGCCATGAAAGTTTTTAAAGGGAAAAGGGGAAGCAATCTCAGTTAATCTTTGAGATAGGGGACCAGAGTGGTTGCCATCTCCCACTGCGTGTATGCTTGCTGTCCAGTTTTCCCAGCACCACTTATTGAAGAGGCTGTCTTTTCTCCATTGTATATCCTTGCCTCCTTTGTCATAGATTAGTTGACCATAGGTGCGTGGGTTTATCTCTGGGCTTTCTATCTTGTTCCATTGATCCATGTTTCTGTTTTTGTGCCAGTACCATATTGTCTTGATTACTGTAGCATTGTAGTATAGTCTGAAGTCAGGGAGTCTGATTCTTCCCACTCCGTTATTTTCCCTCATGACTGCTTTGGCTATTCGGGGTCTTTTGTGTCTCCATACAAATTTTAAGATTGTTTGTCCTAGTTCCGTAAAAAATGCCATTGGTAACTTGATAGGGATTGCACTGAATCTGTAGATTGCTTTGGGTAGTACAGTCATTTTCACAATATTGATTCTTCCAATCCAAGAACATGATATATCTCTCCATCTGTTGGTATCATCTTTAATTTCTTTCTTCAGTGTCTTATAGTTTTCTGCATACAGGTCTCTTGTCTCCCTAGGTAGGTTTATTCCTAGGTATTTTATTCTTTTTGCTGCAATGGTAAATGGGAGTGTTTCCTTAATTTCTCTTTCAGATTTTTCATCATTAGTGTATAGGAATGCAAGAGATTTCTGTGCATTAATTTTGTATCCTGCAACTTTCCCAAATTCATTGGTGAGCTCTAGTAGTTTTCTGGTAGCATCTTTGGAATTTTCTATGTATAGTATCATGTCATCTGCAAACAGTGACAGTTTTACTTCTTCTTTTCCAATTTGGATTCCTTTTATTTCTTTTTCTTCTCTGACTGCTGTGGCTAGGACTTCCAAAACTATGTTGAATAATGGTGGTGAGAATGGACATCCTTATCTTTTTCCTGATCTTAGAGGAAATGCTTTCGGTTTTTCACCATTGAAAATGATGTTTGCTGTGGGTTTCTCGTATATGGCCTTTATTATGTTGATGTATGTTCCCTCTATGCCCACTTTCTGGAGAGCTTTTTTCATAACTGGGTGTTGAATTTTGTCAAAAGCTTTTTCTGCATCTATTGAGATGATCATATGGTTTTTATTCTTCCATTTGTTAATATGGTTTATCACATTGATTGATTTGCATGTATTGAAGAATCCTTGCATCCCTGGAATAAATCCCACTTGATCATGGTGTATGATCCTGTTAATGTGTTGTTGGATTCTGTTTGCTAGTATTTTGTTGAGGATTTTTGCATCTATATTCATCAGTGATATTGGTCTGTAATTTTCTTTTTTTTGTAGTATATTTGTCTGATTTTGGTATCAGGGTGATTGTGGCCTCATAGAATGAGTTTGGGAATGTTCCTTCCTCTGCAATTTTTTGGAAGAGTTTGAGAAGGATGGGTGTTAGCTCTTCTCTAAATGTTTGATAGAATTCACCTGTGAAGCCATCTGGTCCTGGACTTTAGTTTGTTGGAAGATTTTTAATCACAGTTTCAATTTCATTCCTTGTGATTGGTCTGCTCATATTTTCTATTTCTTCCTGGTTCAGTCTTGGAAGGTTATACCTTTCTAAGAATTTGCCCATTTCTTCCAGGTTGTCCATTTTATTGGCCTAGAGTTGCTTGTAGTAGTCTCTTAGGATGCTTTGTATTTCTGCGGTGTCTGTTGTAACTTCTCCTTTTTCATTTCTAATTTTATTGATTTGAGTCCTCTCCCTCTTTTTCTTGATGAGTCTGGCTAATGGTTTATCAATTTTTTTTATCTTCTCAAAGAACCAGCTTTGAGTTTTATTGATCTTTGCTATTGTTTTTTTTGTTTCTATTTCATTTATTTCTGCTCTGATCTTTATGATTTCTTTCCTCCTGCTAACCTTGGGTTCTGTTTGTTCTTCTTTCTCTAGTTCCTTTAGGTGTAAGGTTAGATTGTTTATTTGAGATTTTTCTTGTTTCTTGAGGTAGGCTTGTATAGCTATAAACTTCCCTCTTAGAACTGCCTTTGCTGAATCCCATAGGTTTTGGATAGTCGTGTTTTCATTGTCATTTGTCTCGAGGTATTTTTTGATTTCCTCTTTGATTTCTTTAGTGATCTCTTGGTTATTTAGTAATGTATTGTTTAGCCTCCATGTGTTTGTGTTTTTTACGTTTTTTTCCCTGTAATTGATTTCTAATCTCATAGCACTGTGGTCAGAAAAGATGCTTGATATGATTTCAATTTTCTTAAATTTACTGAGGCTTGATTTGTGACCCAAGATGTGATCTATCCTGGAGAATGTTCTATGCACACTTGAGAAGAAAGTGTAATCTGCTGTTTTTGGATGGAATGTCCTATAAATATCAATTAAATCTATCTGGTCTATTGTGTCATTTAAAGCTTCTGTTTCCTTATTTATTTTCATTTTGGTTGATCTGTCCATTGGTGTAAGTGAGGTGTTAAAGTCCCCCACTATTATTTTGTTACTGTCGATTTCCTCTTTTATAGCTGTTAGCAGTTGCCTTATGTATTGAGGTGCTCCTATGTTGGGGGCATATATATGTATAATTGTTATATCTTCTTCTTGGATTGATCCCTTGATCATTATGTAGTGTCCTTCCTTGTCTCTTGTAAGATTCTTTATTTTAAAGTCTATTTTATCTGATATGAGTATTGGTACTCCAGCTTTCTTTTGATTTCCATTTCATTGAATATCTTTTCCCATCCCCTCACTTTCAGTCTGTATGTGTCCCTAGGTCTGAAGTGGGTCTCTTGTAGACAGCATATATATGGGTCTTGTTTTTGTATCCATTCAGCAAGCCCGTGTCTTTTGATTGGAGCACTTAATCCATCCATGTTTAAGGTAATTATCGATATGTATGTTCCTATGACGATTTTCTTAATTGTTTTGGGTTTGTTTTTGTAGGTCCTTTTCTTCTCTTGTGTTTCCCTCAGAGAAGTTCCTTTAGCATTTGTTGTAGAGCTGGTTTGGTGGTGCTGAATTCTCTCAGCTTTTGCTTGTCTGTACAGCTTTTGATTTCTCCATCGAATCTGAATGAGATCCTTGCTGGGTAGAGTAATCTTGTTTGTAGGTTCTTCCCTTTCATCACTTTAAGTATATCATGCCACTCCCTTCTGGCTTGTAGACTTTCTGCTGAGAAATCAGCTGTTAACCTTATGGGAGTTCCCTTGTATGTTATTTGTTGTTTTTCCCTTGCTGCTTTCAATAATTTTCCTTTGTCTTTAATTTTTGCCAATTTGATTACTATGTGTCTCGGTGTGTTTCTCCTTGGGTTTATCCTGTATGGGACTCTGTGCGCTTCCTGGACTTGGGTGGCTATTTCCTTTCCCATGTTAGGGAAGTTTTTGACTATAATCTCTTCAAATATTTTGTCTGGTCCTTTCTCTCTCTCTTCTCCTTCTGGGACCCCTATAATGCGAATGTTGTTGTGTTTAATGTTGTCCCAGAGGTCTCTTAGACTGTCTTCATTTCTTTTCATTCTTTTTTCTTTATTCTGTTCCGTAGCAGTGAATTCCACTATTCTGTCTTCCAGGTCACTTATCCGTTTTCTGCTTCAGTTGTTCTGCTATTGATTCCTTCTAGTGTAATTTTCATTTCAGTTGTTGTATTGTTCATCTCTGTTTGTTTGTTCTTTAATTCTTCTAGGTCTTTGTTAAACATTTCTTGCATCTTCTCGATCTTTGCCTCCATTCTTTTTCCGAGGTCCTGGATCATCTTCACTATCATTATTCTGAATTCTTTTTCTGGAATGTTGCCTATCTCCACTTCATTTGGTTGTTTTTCTGGGGTTTTATCTTGTTCCTTCATCTGGTACATAGCCCTCTGCCTTTTCATCTTGTCTATCTTTCTGTGAATGTGGTTTTTGTCCCACAGGCTGCAGGATTGTAGTCCTCTTGCTTCTGCTGTCTGCCCTCTGGTGGATGAGGCTCTCTGAGAGGCTTGTGTAAGTTTCCTGATGGGACGGAATGGTGGTGGGTAGAGCTAACTGTTGCTCTGGTGGGCAGAGCTCAGTAAAACTTTAATCTGCTTGACTGCTGATGGGTGGGGCTGGGTTCCCTCCCTGTTGGTTGTTTGTCCTGAGGGAACCCAACACTGCAGCCTACCTGGGCTCTTTGGTGGAGCTAATGACAGACTCTGGGAGGGCTCACACCAAGGAGTACTTCCCAGAACTTCTGCTGCCAGTGTCCTTGTCCCCATGGTGAGCCACAGCCACCCCCCTGCAGGAGACCCTCCAACACTAGAAGGTAGGTCTGGTTCAGTCTCCCCTGGGGTCACTGCTCCTTCCCCTCGGTCCTGATGTGCACACTACTTTGTGTGTGCCCTCCAAGAGTGGAGTCTCTGTTTCCCCCAGTCCTGTCAAAGTCCTGCAGTCAAATCCCACTAGGCTTCAAAGTCTGATTCTCTAGGAGTTCCTCGTCCCGTTGCAGGACCCCCCAGGTTGGGAACCCTGACATGGGGCTCAGAACCTTTGCTCCAGTGGGTGGACTTCTGTGGTATAAGTGTTCTCCAGTCTGTGAGTCACCCACCCAGCAGTTATGGGATTTGATTTTACTGTGATTGCGCCCCTCCTACCATACATTGTGGCTTCTCCTTTGTCTGTGGTTGTGGGGTATCTTTTTTGGTGAGTTCCAGTGTCTTCCTGTCAATGATTGTCCAGCAACTAGTTGTGATTCTGGTGTTCTCACAAGAGGGAGTGAGAGCACGTCCTTCTACTCCGCCATCTTGCTTCCTCCACCTAGGCCTGATTTTTTTAAAATTGTTCGTGTAAGAAAAGTGTTTCCTTGAGTACCCCTACTCAGAGGGGCTGAAGCTGGTCTACAAATTGGACAAAAGAGGTTGAGGTTGTGTGTCGTGTACTCACATTTGTGTTCTGAATGCAGATGTTACTCTTTGAGGATTGACACAAAATGTGACATTGAGGCATCTATGAAGAAAAAGGGAGGAAAAGAATAATTTTTAGCCTAACAACAGTGTTCTTATTTAGAGAGAGTCTCAACTCCAGTGACTATTAAGTCCTCTTTAATAAGCAACCCATCTTGAAGGGAAGAAATCAAAGTACAAGGAGCAACTATTTGAGACCTCTGAAAAGTAAATGATAGCAGATGGACTGGTAGGGAAATCAAACTTGGAGGAGGGGCAGGTGAGTTTCTGATTGTTTTTCCCCATTTCTTTCCTGGCTTTGGCCTGAGGGAAACCCCAGTCATGGAACAGTGCAGCTCTTTTTTTTTTTTTTTTTTTTTTTGGAGTCAAAGAACCAAGAAAAGGGGCATACACAAACCAGATTGCGGGAGAATCCCTGTTTTGTTTTTCCTTTCTTTTTTTAAAATTTTTTAAAATTTTATTTTATTTTATTTATTTTTACTTTTGGCTGCATTGGGTCTTCGTTGCTGCACGTGGGCTTTCTCTAGTTGTGGCGAGCGGGGGCTACTGTTGGTTGTGGTGCACGGGCTTCTCACAGTGGTGGCGTCTCTTGTTGTGGAGCATGGGACCTAGGCACGTGGGCTTCAATAGTTGTGGTGCGTGGGCTCAGTAGTTGTGGCTCGCGGGCTCTAGAGCACAGGCTCATAGTTGTGGTGCATGGGCTTAGTTGCTCCATGACATGTGGGATCCTCCCGGACCAGGGCTCAAACCCTCGTCCCCTGCATTGGCAGGAGGATTCTTAACCACTGCGCCAGCAGGGAAGCCCCTGTTTTTCCTTTCTATACCTTTTTTTTCCTCTCCAGGCCCTGCTCTGAGAGCACCTCCAGTTGCAGACCTACAAGTTGGCAAGGAAAGCAACTACAACTGGAGAGAAATTCTGGATTTGTGGCCAGAGGACTGGGAAGGGGGTCCATGGGAATCAACACATAGAGGAGAGAGCTGGAGAAGGGATCTCTTAAGTCTATGTATGAATGGGTGCAAGTTCTCAGCTTGGTCTTTAGCTGTACATGGGCAGGACAAACCCAGAGCAACATAGCAAAAGTTCTGAGAACCACTGCCCGCATCCCAGGCTAAGCTCTGGATGGTACATGCATGGGACAGACAAAAAAGAACATAGCAAAGATTTTAATAACTGAAGTAACATTGGAGCCATCACTCATGGAAGGAAAAACAGAACTTGTGGTATGAACTTAACCAGGTGGTTGCCTGCTAAACAACAACAGCAATAACAATAGCAACAACAAATCAACATTCTCTAGAGCATTTTAACAGGACACAGAGTCTCACAAGAACATCACTAAAATGTCAAAAATTGTTCAGCACACAAAGAACCAGGAAAACATGAACAATTCTCAAGGGAAAAGAAAATCAATAGATACTAACCCTGTGTTCACCTAGATATTGGATTTAACAAAGGCTTTAATTTGGCTATTATAACTATGCTCCATGGGGTAAAAGTAATACACTTCAAATGAATGGAAATAAAAACGTTCTCAGCAGAAAAAAGAAACTATAAAAAAGAAATGAGAACCAAACGGAAACTTCAGAACTGCAAAATACAACACCTGAAACAAAATAGTAGCATGGACATGACAGAGGAATGAGTCAGTGAACTTGAAGATAAATCAAAGGAAATTATTTAATTTGAAAAACAGAGAGAAATATGATTAAAAAACAATTGAACAGAGCCTCAGGGACTTCTGGAGCAACATCAAAATGTCTAACATTTATGCCATTGGATTCCCAGAAAGAGAAGAGAAAGAAGATTGGTGCAGAAAAATATTTGAAGAAATAGTGACCAAAAACTTCCCAAATTTGGTGAAATACATAGACCCACAGATTTGAGAAATGCAGTGAACCATCAAACAAATAAACTCAAAGAAAATCAGGCCCAGATACATCATAATAAATGGGTGCAAACCAAAGAAAAAGGAAAGATCTTGAAAAGTGATCCATTGTATATAGAGGAATAATTGGAATGACTGTGAATTTCTCATCAGAAATCATGGAGGACAAAAGACAGTGAAACAACATTCTATATTCAGTGCTGTCATTGTCACAATAAAGACATTTTCAGATGAAGAAAAGCTAAGAGAGTTTGTTGCCAGCACACTTGCTCAAAAAGAAATACTAAATGAAGCTCTGTAGGCTGAAGATAAGTGATACCAGAGAGAAACTTGGTATTTCAGGAATAAAGGAAGAGCAGTAGAAATGGTATATATCTGACTAAAGATAATAGACTATTTTCTTTAAGGTCTTTAAAGTATGTTTACTGCTGAAAGAAAAAATTATAGCATTGTCTGGAGGGACTTTCAGTGAATATAGGTATAATACATAGGATCACAATAATATTATAAAGGAGAGGGTAAAAGAACTTACATGCTTATAAGGTTTGTATATTTCACTTGAATTGGTAAAACATTAAACTTAAGTAGACTGTGAAAAGTGAGGTATGTAAATTATAATCTCTAGAGCAACTACTATAAAATAATGCTAAGATATGGTCAAAAAATGAATAGATAAATTAAAATGAAGTACAAAAAACATTCAAATAACCTAAAAGAATGTGGGAAAGGGGGAACAGAGGAACAAAAAAAACATTAGGAACAAACAAAAAAACAAATTATAAAATGGGAGGCCTAAATCCAACCATATCAATAATTACATTAAAAATAAATGGACTAAACACACAAATTAGAGGGGGAGGGATAAATTAGGAGTTTGGGATTAACATACACACACTACTGTATATAAAATAGATAAACAAGAAGGTCTTACTGTACAGCACAGGGAACTATACTCAATATTTTGTAATAACTTATAAGGGAAAATAATCTGAAAAAGAATATATATATATTAGAATATATATATACATATATACCTGAATCACTTTGCTGTATACCTGAAACTAACACAACATTGTGAATCAACTATACTTCAATTAAAAGTAAATAAATAAATAAATAAACACACAAATTAAAAGAGATTGTCAGATTCGATTAAAAACACAAGCCCCAGGGAACTCCCTAGCTGTCCAGTGGTTAGGACTCAATGCTTTCACTGCCATGGCCTGGGTTTGATCCCTGGTTGGGGAACTGAGATCCTGCAAGCTGCGTGGCATGGCCAACAAAACAAAACAAAACAAAAACACAAGACCCAAATATACATTATATTTAAAGAAACCCACTTTAAATATAATGACAGAGATAGGTTAACAGCAGAAGGATAAAACTACTAGTGAAAAGAAAATGAAGTAGCTATATTAACATAGAATAGACTTCAGAACAAGAAATGTAACCAGGGATGAAAAAGGACATTACATAATGATAAAAGGGTCAAACTACCAAGAAGGCACACCATTCCTAAATGAGCATGCAGAGGAAAAGAGCTTCAAAATACATGAAGCAAAACATGATAGATGATGAATTTGGAGATTGGGATCGACATATATACACTAATGTGTATAAAATGGATAACTAATGAGAACCTGCTGTATAAAACAATAAATAAAATAAAATTCAAAAAAAAACCATGATAGAATTAAAAAGGCAAATTCATAATTATTCCTGGAGGTTGCAACACTCCTCTCTCAAAAATCAACAATTGAAAAATGCAGAAAATCAGCAAAATCTACTTGGCTTGAACACTATAAATCAACTTGGTCTAACTGAGATTTACAAAACATTCCACCCCCAAAATAGAATACACATTCTTTTCAAGTGCACATGGAACATTCATCAAAATAGAGCATATTTTGGGTTATTAAACAAACATTAACAAGCTTAAAAGAAAACTATGTGAAGTACATTTTCTGATCATAATGAAATTAAACTAGTAATCAATTCCAGAAAGATATCTGGAAAACACTAAAATATTTTGAAATAAAAATACACTTCTAAAGGCAAATATCATATGATATCACTTATATGTGGAATCTAAAAAAATGATACAAATGAACTTATTTACAAAACAGAAATAGACTCACAGACGTAGAAACAAACTTACAATTACCAAAGGGGATAACAGGGCAGAGTGGGGGTAGATAAATTAGGAGTTGGGATTAATTTATACACACTACTATATATAAAACAGGTAAACAACAAAAACCTACTGTATAGCACAGGGAACTTTACTCAATATCTTGTAATAACCTATAATGGAAAAGAATATGAGAAAGAATATATATATATAATATATATATATATAATATATATATAACTGAATCACTTTGCTATACACTTGAAACTAACATAACATTGTACATTAACTATACTTCAATTAAAAAAAACCCCACATATCTACCTGGGGTGGAGGGGGAATACACTTCTAAATAACCTAAGAGTGAAGAAGTCACAAGGAAAATCAGAAAATATTTTGAACTGAATGAAAAAATATATAACATATCAAAGTTTGTGGATTCTAGCTAAAGCAGTGCTTAGAAGGAATCTACAAGATAATTCCTAGAACTAATAAGTAAATTTAGCCAGGTCACAGGGCATGAAGTAGTATACAAACATCAAATGCATTTTTATACACTAGCAGTGAACAATTAGAAATAGAAATTACAAGGGAAGGGATAAATTAAGAATTTGGGATTAACAGATACACAGTACTATCTATAAAATAGATAAACAACAAGGATCCACTGTATAGCAGTGGGAACTGTATTCAGTGTCTTGTGGTGACCTATGGTGGAAAAGAAACTGAAAAAGAATATATATACACACACACACACACACACACACACACACATATAGCTGAGTCACTTTGCTATACACCTGGAACTAGTACAGCATTGTAAATCAGCTACTCTTCAATAAAATAAAAAAAAACCCAAAAAAACAACAAACAAGCAAACAAAATAAATAGAAATTACATAGATAGAGACATTAATAGCACCAAAAATATAATCATTCTCCCAAGTGAAAAAATGTTTAGAGTGACACAAAATTTGTATGTTGGCATTTATAGCGGTGTTACTCATAATTGCCAGAGACTGCCCTTCAAATGGTGAATGAATAAACAAATTGTGCACCACAAGTAAGTGGAATACTACAAAGTAATAAAAAGAACTGAAATATTGATTCAGATGAATCTCAAATGCTTTATGCTGGATGAAAGCAGCCAGACTCAAAAGGTTATGTACTACATGATTCCATTTAGATGATATTCATCCAAAGGCAAACTTTAGGGATGGGGAAAGGGATTTCAAGGATATGGGTGGGAGGAAGCACTGACCACAGAGGGTCAGCATGAAGGAATTCTGGAGTGTGGATGGAACTATTCTGTATCTTGATTGTGATGGTGGTTACACAACTATCAACTTGTCAAAACTTCATAGAACTGTTTAGCAAAAAGCGTTCATTTTACTGCATGCTAATTTAAAATTAGATAAATGAAATTTTTTTAAATAAAGAAATCCACATTCATCTGAGTCCAATCTAAGCTATCGGTCCAGTTTCAAAAGATGGTGGGATTGCAAAGGAAAAGTTCTTAACAAGGACACGAGAGGAAATTCACTTTCGTTGTTGTTTTATTCTGATAAAATAGAATGAAGAAGGGAAATAAATGTGCTGTATCATGTTATTAAAATAAGAACATAGCCAACAACTGTCAATGAATTTTTTAAAATAGGAGGATATTTCCCTTCAGAAGAAAAATATTGATGAGGTCCATAAAGTGACATCAGGCTTCTTTATATGACATTTGCATAATCAATTTCTTCCTCCAGAATGTTCTCACCTTTGGATTATTCTCCCTGTTTTTTGTTTCTTCCAGGAGGGCTACTGAAATCCCTACATTCATTCCTTGTGCCTGAAATAAAAATATAAAAAGTAAAATGTAGGTCAAATGCAGAAATAAGATTTCCATATTGTCAGACAACTCCATCTTCAGCAGGCTATGACAGTCACATCAAAGCATATTTCAGTTTTTTTCTTTGAATGCCACGCTGTTGTTAGATTATCATTTTGTTTTGGAAACTGTAGATTAGATCGATGTGAATTTGTTCAGAGGAGTGTCATGTACATAAGGCTTCCCAGCAGGGATGACAATTAATTGGTCTGCAGCTATGTCCAATTTTGTGTGAAAACATAAGTCCATCAAATGGCACAGAACATTAAGAACAAATATTTCTCAGGACTTTGTAAATGGGAATACTTGTAAATACTGTATATTTTTAAAATTATGTTATAACAATGCCTTTTACCAAAAAGCAAAACCATAAAATTTTCTTTAGCAATTTCTCAAAAAGAATTTTTATTCCCATGTGGTGACTCAAAAATCTTAATTAGGTGCAAAAATACAACTAAATATGAAGTATAAAAATTCTTTAATAAGGCAAAAATACATCCTTCTGTAATTCTGACTGTGAAATTAATCCATTTTTATTTACCTTCAATTATAGGAGCCATAGAGTACAATTATGACCATACTTAACTTCTATTATAAAACCCAGAAATGGGCTTCAGAATTAACTTTCTAAATAATATTGGTTCAATTCCTTTAAAAACGTTTATTTATGATAAAACTGTGGTGTTGTTTAAAATCTGATATAAGGAAGCCCTATTAGAACCCATTTCTTTTATTTTGTGTATTCCGGTATATGACACGTCGTTTCACAACCCTAAATCTGATCTAGCATTGATTGATGCAGCATGGGTTTGCATACTATGAATTAACATAGGATGAAAATAATTTCTGTTACATTTTTTAAAAATTAACACTAGCTTGAAACCATTTTGAGCATCGCCATCTGAGCTGGACAGGGCTACCTAGAAATGGCAAACTCTTTCTTTGTTCCAGTTTGATAAATATTAGTCATTTGTGTCACTTGGGGCCAATTGCCATCTGTTCCCTCAGCCTGGGCAGAGATGCGTTTGGAGCGAGAGATCTGGACGGCAGGAAAGGGCAGAGGCCTGAAAGCCTCTGAGGTCCCAGAGACCCAACGTGGGCAAGAAGCACTTCGTGTCAGACCTGCGCGGGGAGAGCGCAGGCCCTTAGGGACAGAGACTTAACACCTGTGCATGCAGGTGACTCCTGATGGGCTCGAGAGACTAGATCCCTTGATCTCAGGATTGGAGCAAGAAACGGGGGCCCATCCAGCCCCACCAGTCAGGGGCTGAGATGCCACCACACCTCCCAGGGCTCTGGCCCCCTGAGCTCCTATCCCAGGTGTCTGGCTCTGCCCACACAGTCCTGGGAGGCCTTGTCCAGCCTTGACTTGGCGCACCTAGCTCCGCCCCGCCCACCAAGGCCTTGACCCTAGCCACGCCCCTTTCCCCTGTCCCTGCATTGGCCCCGCCTCTTCCACCCGGGCCACGCCCCGATCCTGCCGAGCCTTGGCCCCGCCTCGTCTTTTCCGTCTCCTCCCGACCAGTCCCAAAGCCGCCTGGACTTGGCAGCGCCTCTCCGGGCTCCGCCACGCCCCCCCACATCAACACGCCCCCTGACACGCCCACCCCCAGGCCCCGCCCCACCCTGGCCTAAGAGAACCCGTGTCGGGCGCGTGTGATGGATTGGCGGGTGGTGTAGGAGGTGGCGCCCTCCTGCGGACCCCGAGTCTACCCTCCCAGCCCTGCCCCCGAGGTCGCCCTATGCCAGGCCTTCTCCTGCACTTCCGGGGCAGCAGGACCTCGTACTTAACGAGGCCGGAGTGAAGCCCAGTCTCAGACCACCAGGGTCCGCTTCCCAAACCCAACGGCCCAGCCCAGGTGTTAGCCAAGCACCTGACAAAGCAGCACTATGGACACACAGGGACTGCCCAGGACGAGGACACACGGACAAGGAAGAAACAAGAAAGGAGAACTTACCTTTGGGAAACTTTCCAAAGATGTTAACTTTGTGAGTAAGAATGATGTACAAACCCCTAAAAGCTATAAGTAGATGGATGGATGGGTGTGTCAATCTTAAATAAAATAATTGACAAGTTATAAAAGCAGAGTCGAATTTAATTGGGAATAGTGGAGGAATTACAATTAGAGACAAAAAAGCTGTGGAGAGCCATAGGCCAGTCCGGAGAGGCAAAGGGAAGGTTAGCTTTTATTAGGTTTTAGGAGGGAATAGTGGAGGGTTGCTTTGAACAAAAGTTCACTGGAGAAAAACAAGAGTTGTGACGGTTTCTCATTGGCTGCAGTTGGGTAGGGAGGGATCTTCCTTCCTTCTCTTTAACAGGAGATGAAATTCCTATGTGAAACATGTCCTTCCTGGTCAAAATAACTTATCTTCTGTCTTCCTTTTGGTTATGTAGTTTTCCATGAGTGTACTTGCATGAGAGCTCCCCATTCAGGGCTTCCTGACTCCATTTTAAATGAGGTTTCTTTTATTTTCACAGATGGATGGGGTGCAGATGGATGAATGGATGGTTGACCGGTGGGTGGGTGGATGGATGGGTACATAGATAAATGGGGGGATGAATGGATGGTGGATGAAGAGAGGGTGGATGGATGGGTGGGTGGAAGATGGATGAAGAATGGATGGATGGGTAGGTGGATGGATGGGTGAGGGGATGGATGGGTGGATGGATGGGTGGATGGATGGATGGCAGATGCATGGGTGAAGTGTGGGTAAATGGTTGGATGTTTCGATGAGTGGATGGACGATGGATGGTTGGTGGGTGGGCAGATGGAACTACACCTGTCTTTTGAAGAGTGGCCCCAGGGATCAGGACTTTGGAACATTCCACTAGAAAAAAAAACAGGTGTGTTTTGGCCAGGCATGTATTTATCATACAGATATGTTCTTTAACTAATGGGCAACAAATATTTATTGAGCACATGCTGTGTTCCAGGCAGTGAGGATACAGGAAGGAACAAAATAGACAGCCCTGCCCTTATGGAGCCTACAGACCCCAAATAAACCGAGGTAAATATCCCCACAGCATGTTGGAGGGCTGTGGAGAAAAGCCATTGCAGGGTGAGGGGCACGGGAGGTGAGGGAGGGTCTGAAGGCAGCATTTGATGAAATGAGTTCCTGCTTGTAAATCACAGAGAGAGGAAACCTATTCCGTATTTGAGGAAACTAGTACATGGATGAATGGCAGGAGGAAATGGACAGTGGGGTGGCCTGGGCCTTAGTGTCCTTCTGCTGAACATCTATGATTTCACGGAACACCATCAGACAGGGCACCCTGCGTCCATGCTGGACCAAGACAAAAACAAGAGCACCCCGAGGTCACCTCTGCTCAGACAAAAGCAAGAACATTGTGAGAACCAAAAAAATGATCCAACATCCTGTATCCTGGCTAATATAATAGACGGCTGCTTCTTTTCCAATTACGGGTTTAGCCTCCTGACCTTCTGGATAAGAATTAGTAGGATATCCAAGCATAGACTCATCCCTGCTTCCTGACAGCATCCAATCCAGAGCAAAGCCTTGCTTCCTTGGACACCCACCCGCCCCCCACCCCCCATCACCCAACTCAAATCCTTAAAGCCCTTTCCAATCTCTTGTGGTTCTCATGGTGTAGGGTTCTATGAAACGAATCAAAAAACGCAACGTTTTCTGGCTGCAGGTGTACTCTTGGTGGTTGTTGGCAAGAAGATGTTTACAATAAAGAAGTAATCAAAGTGAAATTATTTGAACTGAAACAATAATTTGATAGTCTGTGTTTTTTGAAACTTGAGGAGAGATCTTCTCCCCCTGTCTTTACCCAGGAGGACTCGGGTAAACTAAATTCTGATCTCAGAAAAGGCTAAAGGAGAACTTTGGAAATCAAAGCTTAGTTACTGTTCCGGGGGACAAGAGGGTTTTCTTGCCTGAAAAACCCAGTACTCCTGTGAATCGGGGACTCTGAGGCATGTGCAGAATTTGGTTTTGATGACTAGATTTGAAATGCAATGGAAGGGGCTTCCCTGGTGGTCCAGTGGGTAAGATTCTGTGCTCCCAATGCAGGGGTCCCTCAACTAAGAGCCCACATGCCGCAGCGAAGATCCCGAGTACTGCAGCTAAGACCTGGCGCAGCCAAAATAAATAAATAATAAATAAATAAATATTTTTTAAAAAATGAAATGCATTGGAAGTATCAAGGGTATAGCCTGCCTTCCATTACATATGAGTTAACGATGGAAAGTAGAAATAATAATCATTAAATAAAGTCACCCAGTTGGTTCAGTTCATCTCAGCACCGATTCTCATCGACCTATCCCCTGTGGATCTTTTCTGAACTTTTCATTTCCACTTAACTTCACACCAAGCTCTCAGTCGCGATTAATATTCTCTAGCTGAAAGTCTCCTCTAATATCAGAAATATTGACAAAAATGCTGGCTGAAGCCCTTTGGGCATCATTCAGGTGACACTTGAGTCATTCTCTTGAACCTCTCCTAAACAAGCTTCCTGTGTAATTGGATGAATCAAATCAATAAATAAAGTGTATATTTATCCGTCACCCTTCCTCTTCCGCCATCACTCGCGGGGCGTGACGCATGCCCTAGTGGATTAAATCCAGACCCAGAGCATCATTACTTTGGCGGCTCATCTTTCTTTGAGAAGTGGTTTTCTAGGTCACAAGGATGGAGATGGACGTCTTTGCTAGAAAAATGATGCCTGAAAGAGAAGCATCAGCCCATCTGTTGCTGCCCACAAAGTCCCATAGAAATGCATCATTTTTAAGGCAAACGTATGGACTTGTTTCTCAAAGTGCTTTATAAAAAATCTAGGCCCACTGAATTGTGCTCTGATCTTTGGGAATGTAGCCATTTTCTCACGTGGTCACCCCCATTTCAGAGCAGGAGTGGGCAAGCCACACTGGTCCAATTCCACAAAACCAGTCCCCCTGGCATCCTGCAGTGGAGGGACCCCTGAGCATCCAGGGCTCTCCTCGAAAGGGATTGGCTACATACCCCCGACTTCCAACAATGTCAGGGGTGGGACATTCAAGGGATGTCAAATACAGCAAGATAGCCCAACCAGACCTGGGTCCCCGTGGCAGTCTCAGTGCTGATCAGCTATGGGAACTTGGGCAGCCTCACTTCCATCATCTGAAAAACAGGGATGCCTCTGTGGCTCTGTACCTCCCTCCCGGACACTTGGGCATGTGCTGTCCATGATGCACAGAGCCTGGGACACCTGCATAAACCTTGGCATCATCATTATTATTTTTCCATTTAGAGAGAAAGTGCCAAGCCTCTCTAGGCTGTCTTCAGAGATGTGGGCTTGTCGACTCTCACTGGGGCAGACAGGCCTGTGGACTCTGCTGAGCTGGATGGGCCCTGGCTGCCACCAGAGCAATGTCCAAACTGTTGGACGTGATGGGGCTGGGCATTCACATGCTTGTCTCAACAGATATTGGTGGAAGGACTGTAAAACTGCCAACTCTGAGTCTGAAGGGAAATTAGATCTAAAAAGTTCAAGATAATCCTTCTGCAACTGGACGGGGCTTCATCCCTGGGCTTGACAAAAACGTGTGCCTTCGAGGGAGAGCCAGCTTCCCATTTGCAGTAAATTAGCTGGGGGTGTTAACATAATGACTCTGCTGTTAAAGTAGAGATGGGTACATGTTAGGAGGTGCTTATTCTGGAAGACCCCTTCATTAATAGACCCTCTGGAATGCAGAAGAGCACAAGGAAAACTTTTCCTAGGAGACTTGCTGGAGTTTGTTTCCAGATTGTGGAAGCTATTGTGCTGGGAAGAAGCAAAATTTTGAACAGTTGGGTTATTTTGTGTTAATTTCTCTTCTAATTTTTTTTTCTGGGTCTGATTTAATACTTCTTTCCTGTAATCAACAAACATCTACTTGTGTTGAGTTCTTCATATTTTGAGGGTCTCCCCTTTTTTTCTCACAATTGGAATTGATAATGCATTTTGAACTTCAGCTGATCATTGTTAACAGAGCCCCTGTTCTGTGCCTACCACCGTGGTCAGCCCTGGGGGATGAAGGTGATTTGTGGGATTTGATGGGATGACACATGAACACTCTGGCACGGTGCCTGACATGGTGCCTGGCATGGTTGGCCAACACCTTCCATACATGTCTAGAATGCCCTGGAGTGGGCTGTTTAAATAACCTACACTTAGTTCTCACAGTTCTGGTGGCTGGAAGTTTAAGATCAGGGTGCCAGCGTGGTTGGGTTCTGGTGAGGGCTCTCTTCCTGGTTTGCAGGCAGCCACCTTCTTGCTGTGTCCTTACTTAGTGGAGAGAGATCATCTCTCTCATGTTTCTTTCTTTTTTTGTTGTTGAATTTTTGAATTTTATTTTATTTATTTTTTTATACAGCAGGTTCTTATTAGTTACCCATTTTATACATATTAGTGTATATATGTCAATCCCAATCTCCCAATTCATCACACCACCACCAGCACCCCCCGCCACTTTCCCCCCTTGGTGTCCATATGTTTGTTCCCTACATCTGTGTCTCAATTTCTGCCCTGCAAACCGGTTCACCCGTACCATTTTTCTAGGTTCCACATATATGCGTTAATATATGATATTTGTTTTTCTCTTTCTGACTTACTTCACTCTGTATGACAGTCTCTAGATCCACCTACATCTCTACAAATGACCCAATTTTGTTCCTTTTTATGGCTAATATTCCACTGTATATATGTACCACATCTTCTTTATCCATTCGTCTGTCGATGGGCATTTAGGTTGCTTCCATGACCTGGCTATTGTAAATAGTGCTGCAATGAACATTGGGGTGCATCTCCTGTTTCTTTTCATAAGGGCGCTAATCACATTCATGAGGGCTCCACCCTCATGACCTAATCACCCCCCTCCCCAAAGACCCCACCCACCAACACCATCACCTTGAGGTTTAGGGCTTCAACATACGAATTTGGGAGGCACAAGCACTCAGTCCACAGCAACGGAGGAGAGAGGTGGGTGCACCACTTGATAAGTCTTCTTCCCATGGGCTCCCCTAGGAGGGAGCAAGCACAGGGTGCCTTCGGGCTGGGTCTTAAGGATGAGGTTGATTTCTACAAGGCAAACAGCATCATGAGCAAAGAAGAAACTGTAGAGGCAGGGGACAAGTGTCCAGCCAAAGGTGGTCCTGAGAGCTGGGCCAAAACCAGAGTAGGACAGGGCTGGAGACTCCCTTGGAAGGGAGGGGGTGGACTTTCTCCTGAGGGCCCTGCCTCACAAGCATTTGGCTTTCTGATTTTGTTTCCTCACCCTCTGCCCTCCACGCTGATCTGAAGTCCTTGCAGGGGTGTTGAACAGAAGCACTTCCAAACCAGCCCCAGGTCTGACTTCCTGTCCACTCTGAGCTGAGAAGAGGCTCTGGAAGCAGACGTCTTCTATGTTGGGCAAGTGGACAGTGGCCAGTTTGGTAAGTGGGTAGACTGCAATAGTTCCTCCACCAAGAAATGAAGTTTCTCTCCCCCCTTGTTATGGGCTGAATTGTGTCCCCCCCAGATTTATATGTTGAAGTCCTAAACCCGGTACCTTAGAATGTGACTGTATTTGGAGTCGGGGCCTTTAAAAAGATGGTTAAGCTTAAATGAGCTCATATGGGTGGGCTCTAATCCAATGGGATTTGTGTCCTTACAAGAAGAGGAGATTAGGACACAGACCCACACAAAGGAAAGACCATGTGAGGACACAGGGAGAAGTTGGCCATCTACACACCAAGGAGGGAGGCCTCAGAAGTAACCAACTCTGCCAACAACTTGTTCTTGAACTTCCAGCCTCCAGGACTGTGAGACAATAATTCTGTTGTTTAAGTACCCCAGTAAACTAATACAGCACCCCTTGAATGTAGGTTGGCATGAGGACTTGCCTTCATGAAGGGAATGCAGTAGAAGTGACCTTGAGGTTTTCTGAGCCGGGGTCTCAAGAGACCTGCAGCTTCCATGCTTGCCCTTGCACTGCCCTGAGATGCCACGTGAAGCCTCCAGGACCAGTCTCCTGGGGGATGAGTGACCAAGTGGACAGGGAGGTCTGGCTGCCAGCCAGCACCAGCCTCCAGCCAGGCAAGTGAGGTCCTCTTAGAAGCCAGGGCCATGTGAATGATCCAAACAACAGCAGCAGACTCTTTACCTCCTATGAACAACCCAGTCCAAATTTCTGACCTGCAGAATCAGGAGCCAATAAAATCGTTATTGTCTTAAGCCACTAGATTTTGGGGTAGTTTCTTACACAGCACTAAATGACTGAGACAATAAGATTCAGCTGGAAGAAAATAAACACAGAACTCATGCACCAGGCTAAAAGGATTTCCAAAAATTCATTCATTCAACAAATAGTGTTTGAGACCCACCATGTGCCAGCCGCTGTTCAAGGCACTTGGGATACATCAGTGAGCAAAACAGAGTCCCTGCCTTCATAATAACCCCAATAAACATATTAAGTAAATCAAACATGATGAATGAAAACATTTAAAATAGACTGCGTAAGGAGGAGGAAAGGGCAGGGTGTGATTTTTAAATAAGCGTTGGCAGGCAGGACCCGTGAGCAGAGACTCAAAGTTGATGAACGAGTTGGCCATGTAGATATTTGGGGTTAACATTCCAGGCAGAAGGGGCAGCCAGTGCAAAGGCCCTGAGGTGGAAGCATGCCTGGAGGGGAGTGAGCAAGGTGGAGAACCGTAAGAGATGAGGTGTGGCCCACTAAGCCACTATAAAGACTTTTCTCAGAATGAAGAGCTTTTTTATAATAAAGCAGTATTTGGTCAATTGGCACCCAGGGGAATCCTGAAGTTCAAAACCTGGTTACCACGAAAAAGAACTGTGAACAGCTGTGCTTGCTGTTGCATGTTCTTCACACTCACAAATGTGCTGGGAGCTGTGCACAACCATGTCCGTGGGTCCACTTGCTTCTACCCCGGCCCCCAGGAAGTGGGCTCTTTGCGGCCAGTGGAGGTGGGACAGGGGAGTGGTTCAGGCACCAGGCACTCAGCTTGGCCACATAGGTCACCACGTGAGGGCGCCACGTGCAAAAGGCAGATGTGGTCGTGCCTACAGCCAGAAGACCACCTGTGATACGGCCCTTCTCTAACCACCTCTGTCCTGACGCTGGGTCCTCAGCAGCTGCTTCTCCCGTTTCTCTGCCCCCCTTCACAACAAGACTCCCTAAAAGAGTTTTCTGTTCATGGTCTCTACTTCCTTTTTCCCCATTCTCTCTCTTCAAAAAAAAAAAAAAAATTATTTATTTATTTTGGCAACGCCGTGTCTTAGTCGCGGCATGCGGTATCTTTAGCCGTGGCATGAGGGCTTCTTTAGTTGAAGCATGCAGCATGTGAACTCCTAGGTTCTGCATGCACGCGGGATCTAATTCCTTGACCAGGGATCGAACCTAGGCCCCCTGCATTGGGAGCACGGAGTCTTACCCACTGGACCACCAGGGAAGTCCCTCCCCATTCTGTCTTGAACCCACTCCAATCAGCCTTTCAACTCTCTATGCCACCAGAACTGCTGTGGTCGAAGTTGCGAGACCCTTTGTGTTGCTACCTGGATCGACCCCAGTTATTCCTCGTCTGCAGCCTTTGACGTGGACCATCCTTCCCTCCTTCTAGAAATGCTGTCTTCATCGGGCCTCTTCCTCGGTTCTCTGCTCCCTCACTGGCCCCCCGGTGGCCCCTTTGCTGTCTCCTCCATGTCTCCCCGTGGGGCTCTTGGGCCCGCACCCTCCTCTCTTCTCTCCACCTTCACTTCCTTGGTGATTCATGCACCCGATCCCTTTAGATACTGTCTGATGACTCCCAAGTTTTATCTGCAGCCCAGGTCTTCCTCCTGGACCCCACATGGATCCAGCTGCCCTCTTGACCTCTCCCCTGGGTGTCTAACAGGCACCCCCATACTAACGTGTCCAAACCACTCGACATCCCTTGCAGACCTGCTCTTGCACTTTAGTTGCAGGTGACGCCACCCTTCCAGGTTCTCAGGCCAATAACTTTGGGGTCATCCTCAAGGTATCTTTCACCTTCAATTCACCAGCAAATCCCGCTGGCTGTTCCTTCAAAGTAATTGCAGAATCTGTCCCTTCTCACCACCCTTAGTTCTCATCTCCAGAGGGTGGTCCCCCTGCTTTTACCCTGTCCCCCTTGCAGTCTCCTCCCCACACAGTGGCCAGAGTGAGCTTTTTAAAACATAATTCACACTGTGTCATACTATTGCTCCAAATGGGCTTCCTATCCTACTCACTTTAAAGCTGTTTTAAGTCCTTAAAAACCTAGATCTGTCCTTTTACCATCTTTCTGTTCTCAACTTCCACCTTTTCCCCCTTGATCACTCTGCTTGAGCCACGCTGACCTCCTGGGTGTTGCTCAAACAGGCATAGCCCAATCCTACCCCAGGGCCTTTGCACTTGCTATTCCCACTGCCTGGAACGCTCTTGTTCTCAGATGGCCGTATGACACTCTCCTCATTTCCTTCTATGCTGACCTCTTATATAGAGTAGCCCCTCCATCATCACCCTCCTAAGCCTACTTAGTTCTTCATGGCACTTGTCACCACCTGATGCATTGGGAGTAAACTCTGAGGCTTTGTTTAGTTTTGTATCTTGAACAGTACCTGGCACATGCTAGGTGCTCAATAAATATTGTTGAATGAACAAGTGAATGACATGACTCCCTTGTTTAAAACCCCTCATTGTCTCCTCATGGCTATTAAAGGACAATCCAAATTCCTTGACTTGGTGATGTGACCCGGTCCTGCCGATCCCTCTGGTCCTCGTTAGCTGTGTCCAGCCTTTTGCAAACTTGCGTGACACATCCTCTAGGCCTTGGTTTAGGCTGTTCCCTCACCGGTCCCTTGTCCACCTCTCCTGCAAAACCCTCCTGATTCTGCCGAGAAGCCTTCAAGTCCCACAGTTTATTGCTGTCATGCAACCGACAAGGCAGGCATTCAGTAACCGTTTATACAAAATGGTTACCTGAGATATAATTTAATACAAATTAAGGCTGTAACTAATAGATGAGGGTAAATTTAGAATTTTAATTAATATACATTAAATCTATATCTGAGAGCCTATAACCTATGATTTTTACACGAACAGAAATAAAAGTGGATCCCATGACATCTGAAACAACCTCAACATCAGCTGAACATCTGATTCTGAACTTCCACAGACCAGGGTCGGCCTAAAAGAATGGCATACTATTGCAGTATTTGAAGGGCACAAGCCCATTCCTGACAGTTCATCCTGAATTAGGAGAGTTAGTCATCACCAAGCATGTACTGAACAGGCTTCAAACACTTGCCAAAGTCACTTCCCATCAATTTCTCCTCAAGGAGCCCTCACAAGTGGGGACAATCAATGTAAATACTATATTCAAAAGTTCTGCCCACGTTATGAAAGGGTAAATATGGCAGCAGAGCAGGTGAACTTAGATTAATTTCAACACAAGGACTAAAAACAGGTTTGTGACTTTTGTACTTATCCAATAGGTACTGCTGCTCTATGGGCACAAGTCACCCAAAACATGTCTTATTAACGATTTGCTTCTATGTGACACAAAAAACACCCCTCTGGTTAACAAAGGTAATTTGCGACTAGTGAAAGGAATCCCACCTCTTAAAAAGTGGTCGTTGTTCATACACGTTCATGAACGTGAAGTCGTATTGCTCTGCCGGAGGACCGTTAGGATTGAGTGACGTGCTCAGGACATTTCTGGGACAAGGTGACATTGTCCTTGACGGTCTGTTGAAGGAAAGAAGCTAATTTTCTTTTAAGCTTAAGCTTGAGTCGTAACTTAATTAGGCCATGCTGTAAAATCACCACTAATAACTGTCAGAAGTACCCCTGAGTCACCAGAGAATGACAAAGCTTGGCAGACTGCCCCTTCCACAGGGGAGGGAGCGGTCTGGCGTTCACCCCGCCTCTCTGAAAGTCCTCGAGGGGCACCAACAAACCCCCAGTCTCAGCCTGCCTGCTTCCCCACCTCTTGGCAGGACTTTACTTCATGAGTGCTTACACATACACACACATGCATACATGCACACACACGTAATACATATATGTTATATATGCTACATATACTTTTACATATATATTTTATATGTATGTGCAAAATAGCATTTTAAGAAAAGAAAAAAAATCCTTTACTCTCACACAACTATTTTCAATTTTATATTACGTATTATTATATTACATAACAGTTTTTGTCCACAGTCACCTTTTTCACATAGTGTCAATCATCTTATGTTCTAATTTGTTAACATTATTCTATTGCCCAAGTTCCTATAATCTTTTAGTTACTATGTTAATGATTGCTAAAATTACATGTTGAAAACCTCTATACTAACTCAATCAATTATGTTGGGCATTTGGGCCAGAATTGGGTGCATGTAGGTTGAGTTATGCTGTGTGGATGTGTTTGCTTTGAAACACATAGTGCTAGCTAGGACTTTGTTGTAGCTGTTGTTTTTAAAAATTTTTAATTCGTTGCCAAGGATATCATGGATTACCCTTAGATTCAGATTTATAACCTTCAGGCTTGGCAGCTGCAATCCATCCACCTTTGGAGAGAGCATATGTTCTCCACTTTGCTACAGACTCCACTACTCCCTATTGTCATTCTCCAAGCCTGCTTCCCTCATTTACATTATCACCTCTTGATTCCTATATGCACTTGAGTTTGCAACCTTTGATTTAATGTCTTTTCCACTCTAGATAAGGCTTCAGATGATGGCTTCAGGTAATTTTTTGCTTCTGTGGTATTATTAGCTTAGGGTATATTTCTGAAAGCAAGCTTCCTGGGTATAAATATATTTTAGCTCTTGCCATAATGTGTTCCATTTGGGATGTCTGTTGAGGCCACAATCCTCTCCTTTGCAAATAGCTGTCCTAGGTATTCTCCTGCAAGGGGGTTCATCAAAAGCCCAGCTTTTTTTTTTTTTTTTTCCAGCAGAGCCCCAGGGGGACTCTGGGTACTGCTACTGCACAGTTCTTCAGATCCTGGAAGCTATCCCATGACTTTCCAATACATTTTGTTTTCTTAAGCTGGATCTAAGTGGTTTCTGGTGGCCGCATTCCTGCTGTCAGGTTCTTGAGAGCCATCTCTGTCCTCTTGGGCCACAACTGTGTCCTCCCCCCAGCAGTGCTGGCACATGGTAGGTGCTGAGATGTCTGCTGAATGAGGAGATGAGCCTGAAATAAGACTACCACCTTCCACCTCACCAGACAGGTTGTGTGAAATCACCCTGTCGAAACACCAGTGACCCCCATGCAGCCCGTATCAGTGCTCCGAGCTGGACGGTGTCCCAGCCTGTCAGCAGCGTGGCCCCCACTCCCCCACCAGCACCGGGACTCTTCTTTTAGTGCTCCTCCTGCTTCCCTGATCACCCCTCCTCGATTTCCTATGCGGGAGCCTCCAAACGTATCACTCCCGCACTTCATTTGGGCCTCTGCCCCTTCCCAGGGGCCTCCTGGATGCCCCGTATGAAACAACATCTTCCCCGACCACCTGCCCTACAGCAGCATCTCTGCACTAGGCTTTATTCCTCTTCATGGCAATAAAAAATGATCATAGTGTCTATTTGTTGTGTGGTCTGTCTCCTCCGGTTAGGAAGGTCATAAGAGTAGAAACTTCTTTTCCTTTTGTTCACAGCTCTTTACTCTCAACAAGGCCAGACCTGTGGTTGGCACCCCATTCACGGATTCGACAAATATTTATTGAGTGCCTACTCTGTATAATAACTATATAAAATATATAATGTGCTAGAGGGAGCTTCGTGCCGTGGAAAAAACAGAGCAAGGCAAGAGTGACGGGGAATGCTAGGGGTGGGCTCATTGCAACTTTTAAATAGCAGGGTTGGGGGATTCCTCCCGTAGGAGGTGATGTTTTAGCAAACACTTGAAGGAGGTGAGGAAGAGAGCCAGGCACCACATCTGGGGAAAGAGCAATCCAGGGGAGGGAGAAGCAGGAGTTGCAAATGCCCTGAGGCAGGGCCACGTTCAGGGAGTAGTAAGGAGGAAGCGTGGCTGGAGTGGAGTTGTTGGGGGAGAGCGGTATTGGAAGAAGTGAAATTGAAGTCAGGAGACAGTGGTTTTAAATCTTTAAAACCAATCAACTTTATGTAGTTATCATTTACGTACGATAAAATGTGCCCATTTTAAGTGTACAGTTTAACGACTTTGTTTTTTTGTGGCTGCGTTGGGTCTTCGTTGCTGCGCGCGGGCTTTCTCTAGTTGCGGCGAGCAGGGGCTACTCTTTGTTGCGGGGCGCAGGCTTCTCGTTGCGGTGGCTTCTGTTGTTGCGTAGCACGGACTCTAGGCACGTGGGCATCAGTAGTTGCAGTATGCAGGCTCTAGGGTGCATGGGCTTCAGTAGTTGTGGCTCGCGGGCTCTGTAGTTGTGGCGCACAGGCTCTAGAGCGCAGGCTCAGTAGTTGTGGCACACAGGCTTAGTTGCTCCGTGGCATGTGGGATCTTCCTGGACCAGGGCTTGAACCCGTGTCCCCTGTATTGGTAGGCAGATTCTTAACCACTGCGCCACCAGGGAAGTCCCAGTTTGATGAGTTTTGACCAAGGTAACAACTGCCTTGATAAGGTATAGAATGTTTTCATTACCCCCAAAAGTTGTCTCCCCACAGTCAACAGTCCATCTCTCACTGAACTGTTTTTTGATGCCACGGATTCATTTTGCCTGTTCTAGAACTTCATGTAAATGGACTCACGCAATATGTACTCTTCTGGGTCTGGCTCATTTCACTCAGCATAAAGTTTTTGAGGTTTGTCCATGTTGTGTTTATCAGTAGTTCCTTTGCATTGCTGAGTGGAATTCCACTGTGTGATGTAGCACAGCTTATTTATCCAGTCCCCTGTTGATGGACACCTGGGTTATTTAGTTATTTACAGCTATGAACATTTGTGTACAGGTGTTTGTTGGATGTATGTTTTCATGTCAAACCTTCTGCTCATGGAGGATTACTGGACTGAATGTCAATATTATGACATAGTATGAGTGTGTTTCGTGTTTGGTAATTGCAATCATTGTTGCTTTTGTTGTGGTCATCCATTTACAATGCTTGGTGTCAGTCTATTTATCTCTTGTAAAAATAAAATACAGTGTGTGTGTGTGAAAAACAAACAAACAAACAAAAAAAAACCTTTTGCTCATTCTTTTAATTGGGTTGCTGACTTATTGAGTTGGGATTCTTTATACATATACTGGAGAAGTCTTTAGCCTGGCATTGGTTTTGTGAATATTTTCTCACAGCTGTGGTTGGCGTTTTCATTTTCTTAACAGTATCTTTCAAGGAGCAGATGTTTCTAATTTTGATGAAGTCCAATTTATCCATTCTTTTCTTATATGGTTGGTGTCATGTCTAAGAAATATTTGCCTACCCTCAGGTTGTGAAGGTGTTCATTTATTTTTTTTTTCCTAGAAATTCTTTACTTTTAACTTTTATGTTTAGGTCCAGTACAGGGTTTTGAGCAAAGAGCTGATGTGACCTAACTTAACATGCTAATAGCATCACTGTGCTGTTCTGAGATGAGACTGGTGGGCAGAATGCAGCCTTGAGGATGTTTGCAAGGAGGCTACTGCAACGATTCAGGCTGGCAGCCACCAGGCAGAGTGGAGGTGGGGGAGAGCAGTGAAATTCTGGAAATACTTATCGGCCAGGTTTTCAGGCTTGTTCTTCATCCTCTTTAATGAGTCACATCCAACTTTAAGGAAAGTTATTTCCCTTCTCTGAAGACCCTTATACTCGTAGTTTTACGTGAGGCCTAGTGTATGTACACAACTTGCCTTGAGCCTGAATGTTTGCTATGCATTTAACTTATCTTCACTTTTTAAAAATAAATACCTGGTTTTGAGTTTTATTCCACACATTGTCATTCTTCAGGCATGGCAGCCCCCAAAACAATATGACGATTCATCTATTCATTCACAAAAGATTAAAAAAAGGAAATCAACACATTTCTTGCCATGCTCCACAATACTCCTGCTGTGTAGGACTCATAACTCCATGTCTCTGCCTTGGCCACTTCAACTCATGTCTTATCCTTTCTTTAACTCATGATTTATTGCTCTCAGTTACTCCTTTTGCCAGATTTATAAACGTAACTGTTCTTTATTTAATACCTATTTTGTACACTAGGCAACAAGACAGTAAATTTATTGTCTATGAGTTGCTACTTTGAAAAATTACATCAATGCAAAGTGATTGTCCTTCAGCCTTCATAGCCAATAAACTTATTTATTTTTTTGTAGGGGATGATATGAGGTCATAGGATAATATATATAATCGCTGATCACAGAATGAGAAGGAACAAGTTGCAGTCAAATGCTCTCCCACTGAGCTATAGCCCCGAGAAGAAGCAAGTTGAACGTTCTGACAAACAGAAGCCGAGAAGGAAGACCTCTGTCTCCTGCCAATCATGTATAAGCTGGTCTCCTGCTGTTTGCTTTTCATAGGATGCTTAAATCCTCTCTGGTCTCTTCCTGTCCTTGACTCCAGGGAAGAACCCCTGCAGCTCTCAGGTAAAATGATTTCTTTCCCTTATGTCAGTCTTGAAAGAGTCTTCAAGGGTCTTAAATGCAATGTTAGAGATAAGAATGAAAATTCTTTCTTAAAGGAGTCTTGTGAAATTAATAGTCCCAGCTGTGAAAAGAATTCTGAGGATGCTTACAACACATCTCAGAGTCAGTAACGGATAGTTTTTTTTCCTTTCTAAAATGTAAAAGTAGAAGGGTAACATTGCTTATTTAATGTCACTTCTATATCTCTAAGTTATTTTGATCAGCCTTTTTTTTTTTCAATTTTGAACATGGCACTAAATTTAAACCATCATTGCTTTTAGTTTCTATTTTAAATGAGCTGGATGAATGCAGAATTGGTTGTTCCAATTATAGGTTAAAATATTTTTATTGTATCTTATTTTAAGCTAAAAAGTAATCATCTGACATGTGTTATACGAAACAAAAATATTTATTAAAAAATAAAGAAGTGACTAGCTGGGGCTAGGGATGACACAGATTTTCCAAGTACATTTATGTTTTCCTTTTGATTGATGTTTCATTCAGTTCAATTCTAAGTTGAATTCTCTTAAAGTGTATCAGTCAAGCAGATACTTATTGTGCTGTTAGCTCTTAATTTAGTTTAAGAAACGAAAAGGCTGGTGCTTGGGTATTAGGTTCATAAACATTTTAACTTGTCTTTAATTGTGGATACTTTAGACATTTTTTTTTAATAAAGGAAAAAAACTCTTTTAAGCCATTGATTTTATAATTTCTACTCTCTAAAGTTTCTCTCAAGCAGCTTTCTGATAATTGTCAAGCTCTAATTCATGCACTATCAGTCAGCTTCCACAGTCACTGAACTCATACGTGGCAGTCATCTTTATGGCTAAATCGGGCATTAACTGTATTGATTCTCTGCTATTTAAAAAAAAGAACAGTGAAAAGCATAAGATGAAACCAAGAATGAACATTCAGATACTACTGTCATCTGCAAAAAATTACATATCATGATTATGATTTTTCCAAACTTAGATGAGTGTAGCATCTCACTTAAATTCTTAACAGGTGGCAGCTTACATTAGAGTTTTTGCCTGAAATTTTTTCCCACTTATTTGTTTCTCCATAAATGATCCTTCATGACATAAACATTGATGTGTGGCCAAATTTTATAGATTTCTTATTCATATTCTTCAGAATTTTATAGATTTCTCATTCATATTCTTCAGAATTTTATAGATTTCTCATTCATATTCTTCAGAATTTTATAGATTTCTCATTCATATTCTTCAGAATTTTATAGATTTCTCATTCATATTCTTCAGAATTTTATAGATTTCTCATTCATATTTTTCAGAATTTTATAGATTTCTCATTCATATTCTTCAGAAGTACTGGGAATGTGCCCAGAAGCCTTCACAATGGCTTGCTCTTTGTTTCCCAGTCAAGGTTGTAGCTGAGGATTTGGAAGCCTTAGTGAAGCAAGTGGAGAGTACAGGACTCCCCAGAAGCTCCGATCTCCCCACTGCAGCACCTGGCCAAGATTGCTCTGCCAGGGTCCAGAGTCTGCTCACCAGACCTCACACTCACTTCCCACACACCTTGCACACACTTACCATGCATCTTCTATGCCACTAAGCTGACCAAATTTCACCCTGAAAATGTTGCTATCAACTTCTTTAAAGAGTATTTTAAAGCTGACTCTTTCCTGACAATTGTGTCTACATCTTGGAGGCCAGACAGATAAGAGGTGATGCCATCCTATTCGCTTTACAGGAAGAACCTTAACAATCCTGTCTTTTAGAAAACCACTCCTTTATTTTTCCTCTCACTCCAATTTCACCACCCATATGTCTAAAAGCAAAAGGCAAAAGGCAGCAGTAGGTAAATAGAAATGAGGAAGAATCACTTTGTAAGTGGAAGTGCTTTTTCACTGACCCTGTGGCTCAGCCCTACCCTCTTATTCAAGGCAGTGAGCAGCCTGGCAAGGTCACACAGGCAGGAGGAATCAGAATGAGAGTCACACGCTTGATTTCCTGTTCTGCTGGCTTGTGAACTGGACTGTAGCATTTCCACTTCTCGGTTAAAATACTACTGACGACAAACCCAGAACTTAGTATTTGAAGTTTTTCTAGTATTATCTCCTTGTCCCTGGTACCCCCCAAAAGACAATAAGGAACAGAACTGATTGAAGAATCAGCTGAGTTGCTAATATCTATTTCTACTCCGTGTAGCACCTGAAGATGTCAGATCAACTTTGGATGAGCTGGAAAGAGCTTCCCTTCTGCAGATGCTGCCAGAGATGTCAGGTGCAGAGACAGGAGATGGTCTTAGGAAAGCAGGTAAAATGATTCTTGTGTTTACCGGTGTCTGATTTTCTTGCCACTGAATTTACTCCCTGTTTTCATCAATTAGATGAGGTAAAATCCTGTTTTGGAATATAAAGATCAGCTATATAAAATGAGGTAGTTACCCAACACTCTCCCCTCCGGGCATAAAGACTTCCTCTGACATCTTCTGTTTTCTTTTTCTCAGCAACTCCTTCCAAGCATCCTGCTCTACTTGGTCCCTCAGTATATTTGTTCTCTGTATGGACTATTATTTTGGGGGGAAGGAGGGCATTATCCCAGTTTTCAATAAGTGAAATTTACAATCCTTTTTTCCCACTTACTCAAGTCTTAACCAAATTACTTAATCTATCTGTACCTCAGTTTCTTAAACCAGTAAATGGAATGATAAAAATGCCCATCTCATGGGGTTATTGTGAAGTTCAGTCAATGAGAAAATGCAAGTAAAACGTTCAGCACAGTGGCACACAAAGTAATCCATGAAATGGCAACTTTTACTATTTTCTCTGTCACTGTATTCCTCCCAGCACTGATACAAATGCTCAGGACATTCTGGAAACAAAATGGAGTCTTTTAATAGACCTTGTTTAGTAGGAAGAATTTCACTTGTTATAAAATATTTTTGATAAACTACTGAACTGCTAACTTAGGAAAATGCAGTACCCTTTGTGAATTCCGGAAGCGAGAAAGAACCAGGTGCCTGCCTATCTTCCTTCAAGTAAGTATCACTGTGGTGTGAAAAAAAGGAAAATCAGAAACTAGACATGATTTAGGAATATTCTATTTTGTGTGTTTTAAATAAGACAAGTATAAAATGGAAATAATAGATCTGATGATGAACGGTTTCAAAATACTCTTTTCCAGATCCCGGTACCAACATTTTTTACCCACGAGGAAGTGTGAGAAAGGTAAGTAGCTCCATCATGAGAATTATGTTACAAAAGTGAGCATTCTATGCCTTGACTTTAGAGGAGCCTCAATTCATGAACCAGTTGAGCATTTTCGGTAGAAATCACACCTTAAAATAACTGGTCAGTCAGTATTACTTCAAAGCATGTTCCAAATTTTGATCCATATAAATGTGGATGCAACAAGAACTTATCCAGTGCCCATTCTGGATAAATTATTGTAACGAGTTTAAGAGAATAAAAAATAGATAAGGCCCCTGCCCTCAAGTTTGTCATCCACTTGTGCTGTGTCATTGATCATCTTCACGTGGTCTGAGGACCATCAGTATTGGTATCACGTGGAAGATTGTGAGAAACGCAGACTCTCAGACCCCACCCCCCAGCACCTACTGAATCAAAATCTGCATCTTACCAAGATTCCCCAGGTGATTCTTATGCACATTAAATAAAGTATGACAAGCACTGCCATATGATGTCTAAACAGAAGAAAGACACGGTCAAAACCCTGAGATGTCATACGTGTGAAAGAGCAGAATATGAAGGAAATCATTTTGGGTGCAGAAGACAGACTGTGATTGGGATTGACGAATGATAATAGTAAATGGTTAGAAATGGTGCACAGTTAATGGAGGACCTTAAACACTGAAAGAAAAATCTGTATTTGATCATTATCAACCCCTCAAACTCTAAATTAGTGTCACCTAAAGGGCTTTCCAGGTATACCAGTCCCACGAGCCAGCCTACAGTGACGCCCTGGGTTCTGGCCCCTCTTCCCGTCCTGGTAATTCTTTATGTACATTATTAGCATGTTAAAGCCTCCAGGAAATGAGATAAGCATATTTAATTTTAACCAAGCATTTCCCAAATATTTTGACCAGAGACACCTTTTTTTGGTGTAGCACCCATTACCATCCTTATAAAAATATACTCTGGAATCCCTCAGTTCTGAAGATGGTGTACACCACCTGAGGCCCCAGGGCAGGTAAACCGCCCAGAAGGGGATGGGGTGGCTTCTACATTAAACGTTTTCAGATGTTTATATTGTTCCGAACAGAAGGGTTCTGATGAAAGACTCTAAAATCATAAAGGTGATTAGGATTTGCTCATGAAATCCTAGAAAAAAAAAAGAAAACTAAGGGTCCATGCTTAAAGAAGTTAATTTTAAGACAAATAAAAGGCCTACTTTACAGAGAAGACAGTAAATGGACAGAACATGTTACTGACAGATTTAAACAGAAATAGGTCAATGAGGGTTTAGGAAAATTCACGGCAATCACAGGGCTAAACAGACCGGATGGACCACAGGTAGGGCACAAGGAGACCTTCCAGAGCCTACACGCTGGGCGCTCACCACAATTCTATCCCATAAAGCAGCAAGAAAACACTTTTTAAAGGTCCTACATCTGAACTAAGGTTCCTATTTGCACGTGTAGGACTCAATTCATTGATAACCTGTTTTTTTATTTGGATTGTTTTAATTTCAGGCTTTCTCAGGACAAGATCCTAACATTTCACTGAGTCACCTTTTAGCCAGAATCAGGAAACCATACAAGAAACGTGGAACTCCCTCTGAATGCTTCTGGAAATACTGTGTCTGAAGTGACATGAACATCTACTAGTCAACTCAAAACCAACCATCTTAGAAAAAGCAAAATAAAAATGCTTGATTTGAAAGCACTATAGATGAAAAACTAGGCAAGCTATACCCTGTTCATTATTATTTGGAAAATAAATCCTCTATGTTTTGCAAATATCATGAGTGGTTATTTTACTTATAAACATATCCTGAAAATCTATCCATCAATTTATCTTTAAAGAATTATCTAAAAGTTTAAAAGTAAACAAATAAATGAACAGAAGCAAATACTAAGAAGAAAAAGTCATAAAACTTTAGTTAAAACAGTAAAACTACAAATCATTTAACCTACATTATCTTAGTGATGATGTCCTCTCAACCCTTAAAAATAACGTGAGTTATTACTTAAAAAAAAAAAAAAAATCAGTATCTTAGCTTGGAAAAGCATCCAAAGTGAAGGATGCCTAAAGATGAGGACTGGGGACAGTCTGAATTCTCCTTTGTTTTTGAAGGAGGGCGTCCACACACTCAGATCCCCTCTCCCTTAGTTAACCTAAGTACTGAACACTTGAAAACTTTAATCTCTTAACACTGAAGCTTGTTTGATGTCAGTTTCTGTGAGCTCAAGGAGCACAGTACTAGAAAAATACCTTCATAATCTGTTTCTTAGAGAAGAAACTTGAGGTGGGATTTAAGATTGTGGAATGGAAGATATAGCCTGGTTTGTTAATTTTTAAAAACCATGTGTGTGTGTACACATACTAACTTATTCTCTTAATACATCTGTACCATCGTAGCTTATCTATGTATAGAGTATGGAGCTGAGACCCGCGAGCTCCATGCAGCTCCCAGCACGGCCCATGCCCGCGGGAAAGCACTTCTTATGGGAAACCCAGGCTCCCCTTCTCGGCTCTGTCACCAATCACACCCCCAACTCAGGAGGAATGAAGGGTCAGGTCTGCACCAAACAGTCACAAAATCGGTATTGATCTTGTCAACAACCATCCAAAATCTCTTTAGAGCACAGGTCTGATAAATCTTCCCTTTCCTGGTCTAAGACATCACGAACAAATCTGTAGGCAAGTTGTTTTCCGCTTGAAGGATGGATGTGTCATCTCAGGAACATGCTGACATGTGGCCGTGAGGATGCTGTGGCATCGCTTGCTGCTGAAATTCAACTGAATCCAGTTCCCTAACACAGGACTCTGGCCCCACGAGTGCCACTATGTTTATGACACCAGGAAGAGCTTAGGGTGGATTCCATCGCCGTAGAATCCCAAATCCCTCCCGTTTTGTGATACTAGGCAGCTGCTCTTACAGACGGGGCTCTGGCGTCAAGTCATTGCTCCCACCCAGCTGTGAGGCCCTGACCAGGTCATCCGGCTCTCTCCATCCCCGTGTCCTTCTCTGTAAAATGAGGGCAGTGACGCTGCTTATTTCGTGGTTGTATTGAATGAGATAATTCATGGGAAGCACCAGAACAGTCCCTGTGGGAGGAGTACACATCCCATCAACACTGAGCTCTCTTCCCTTCTTGGGTTGCTGTTGTTTTATTACGACAGGAGGTGCAGGTGGTTTGAAAGGTGTAACATTTAGCAAGTCCTGTTGGCTTCAGGATCCTGATTCATATTTTAATTCCAAGATTCTGTTGCTGCCAGTTCCACAGTCAGACTTTGTGAAACACAGGTTCACTCTACAGAATCTGAAAGAGTAATCTTGATAACTAAATTTTGTAAATTAGGCATTAAAATTAGTATTAAAGGGACTTCCCTTGTGGCGCAGTGGTTAAGAATCCACCTGCCAATGCAGGGGACACGGGTTCAAGCCCTGGTCTGGGAAGATCCCACATGCCGCGGGGCAACTAAGCCCGTGTGCCACAGCTACTGAGCCTGCGCTCTAGAGCCCACGAGCCACAACTACTGAGCCCGCGTACCACAACTACTGAAGCCTGCATGCCCAGAGCCCACACTCCGCAACAAGAGAAGCCACTACAATGAGAAGCCTGTGCACCGCAACGAAGAGTAGCCCCCGCTCACTGCAACTAGAGAAAGAAAAAAAGACTCAACACAGCCAAAAATTAAAAAAAAAAATTAGTATTAAAAAACATGTACATATGTTCAGAACCCAATAAGCTCCTCCCAGCGCTGAAGTGAGGACTAAATGCTGTGTTATCACTGAGCAGGACCTTGGACGCAGTGATGACACAGACGCAGACACAGAGTGACCCTAACGTGAGCTCCCTGCAGTGTCTCTCAATCTCAGTAAATATTTCTCAATGATATAAAATACACATTCAGGGCAGAGGTTTGTTGATGCAGTGCAAGAAATTTCTCAAGTTTTACATGTATACCGTTTATTGCTTTTGCTTAAAAAAGATACCCGATTAAAATATTAATAACCATTAAAAACAAGTAAATTCACAGTTAATTATAAACTCAGTTGAAAGAAAATTTCCGTTTGGATTAAATTTACCTTGTGAGTTATGATGAAGTGGCACTTAATTGTAAAACGATTCCATTTGCACAGCATTCTGTTGTTCATAAATCCTGACCTCTTATCCAAGAAAATACAGCTTCTTGGTAACATTTATGTAAACACTGAAGCCTATAGTATACATTTTTATTACTAATTTCTATAGTTATCAATACAAAAAGTTAATAAACTTGAACAACTGTTTAAACTCGGGGGGAGCCCCCCGGGGGGCGGCGGCCGCGCTGCTGAACCCCGCCTGCTCACCCTCAGCAGCAGAAGCATCGTGGTCCGACCTCTAAATACGCCAATTCGGCGGCTTATCAAAGTATCAAAACTACAAATGGTTTTATAGATCTGCTTACAACAAGCACCAATTGTAAATTGACCCTAAACGTATAGTAAGGCAAAGAAATAAGCAAATGTCGATAAAACAAACGTCCAGAAAGAATCGAAAAGAGGGCTTATATTAGAGGAGGTCAGGTTTAAAAAACGTGTACACAAGTGCAGAACAGTCCTCTGATTGCTCCACGTCATTTTTGATTTAAACAAATTAAAGAGGTTATCACTACAGAAGGTCACAGCGATTCTACTGATGGACAATATGCAGGCTGGTTCATTTTTTAAATTTGATTTTTCACCAAGGGCAAAAATACCACACAACTTGACCAACACAACAAGGGCTTCAGAGATCATTTAACAATCGAGATGGAGCAGAATAAGAGTTCTCTATTCCTAAGACGGGAATATGGGCATGGAACAGCTTAAAGTGAGAAAATTCCAGGAAACGTCATGGGCATCATTTGAAAATGGTTCTGACACCTGAAGAAAGAATTACCTTCTAGGAAACTACAGTTGGCCCCCCGTATTCCTGGTGGGGAGAATCGGGGAGGGGTGTAGAATCCTGGATGTGGAACCGCAGGGACAGAGGGCTGACTGTACCGCCATGTTACAGAAGGGGCTTGAGCATCCGTGGATTTTAGCATCTGCGAGGGGGTCCTGGAACCAATCTGCTGCAGATTCGAGAGCTGTCTGTTCTACTTTAGAAAGTAAATCTAAGCTACGAGGCTTGAAAATCAGAGTCCAGCAGCACTGTGGGTAGAGAGCTTGATTCTCCTAATTATGATCAGGATGCATTTTATAAAAAACTATAAAACCTGAAAGGAAGAAGTGTTTTCCTAAAACAAAAAAAAACAAAAAAACACAACAACAAAAAAAGAAAAGTAAGTGAGTGTGTTGCATGTTATTGAAAAGAGAAAAGGTTATTCCAGCCTTCATTTCCTTCTATTCCTGGTTCTGATCTACATGGGTGTGAACTGCATGTCATTCCAAGTTTGAGAAGGAATCATCACTTCTCTAAGAAGAGGGGACTCACTTATCATGTGAACAACTCACTCACTTCTTAAAAGACACTACTTCAGCAGGCCCAGGAAGCCCTCATTTGTGACAGATTCTGCAACCCTCTTGGCTAGGGGCCTCCCGTAGGCCCCTTACCCCTATTTAAGGGCAACACTTACCCCTATTTAAGGACAAAAAGAAGGCAGTGCCAATCAGACCTCTGGCAGGGATGGAGAGAGCTTCTTTTGTGTAAATTGGTTGGAAAGAAAGAGTTAACTGTTAGTTTTGATAAGACAACGTTTAAACACATACGCATATAAGAACAACATTAACTTTTACATAACTTTAAAAACTTTTTGCAATCATTATTTAAAAATTTCAAAAGGGATGAGTCAGAAGCTGGTTGAGCTAGAAGCTCTTTTGTTTTAACATTACACATGCAAAAGCTAATTTAAACCCTGCAAAGAATAAGCTCATGTTAAGCTGATCCATTTTTAACTAAGACTTTGAGAATTTCAGTGGAAGGTAGAAAATCAAAAGGAAAAGCATCTACAAAAATGAAGGTCAAAATTCAACCCTAAAAACTAGAAATTTCCGGTACACCAATGGGCAATACATTTTCATACTGGTCAATGCTGAAGTGATCTGTGTTGTGTTGTGAGAAAACTGGAATGTCAGACCCTAACTGTGGAGGGATGTGTCACCGTGCAAAGACCAGGTGAGGGCACTGTATTTATGGACACTGTTAGGAAAGGTACATGGCCCATAGCGGGGATTTCCTGAAGTCTCCAACAGGGGGAAATGATTCATGTAACAACAGAACAAAATTAATGAGGCTAAGGTTTGGGGCTCTTTCTAGCTATACTTTTTTTAAAAAAATAAATTTATTTATTTTATTTTTGGCTGCATTGGGTCTTCTTGCTGCGCGTGGGCTTTCTCTAGTTGCGGCGAGCAGGGGCTACTCTTCGTTGTGGTGCTCGGGCTTCTCATTGCGGTGTCTTCTCTTGTTGCAGAGCATGGGCTCTAGGTGCGCGGGCTTCAGTAGTTGTGGTGCGTGGGCTCAGTAGTTGTGGCGCACGGGCTTAGTTGCTCCACGGCATGTGGGATCTTCCCAGACCAGGGATCGAACCCGTGTCCCCTGCATTGGCAGGCAGATTCTTAACCACTGCACCACCAGGGAAGTCCTCTAGCTATATTCTAATTGTAATTTATTTGGGGTGACATCTGAAATAAAGTGTGACTGTACACATACCTCTTTAGAGGCCATCCAGTCTCATTACAGGACAGGTAAACTAGAAAAAGAGTCTATTTGACAGTTTAAATACATTGGGGAAAAAAAGAAGTAAAAGAGTCTATATACAATGTCTGCTTCAGGAAAATGATGTCTGTTAAAAAATCAGGAAGGAAAAGCCTTAACATTCAATAATAACTTCATGGTCATTTAAGACCCAGGGGTTTAGAGAGAATCACAAGGAGGTCTAGCTGTCCCACAGGCCTGGAGAGGGAGTACAGGTGCCTCTTCAGAGTCACTCAACTGCTGCTTCTGCTGGATCCGGACCACAGGATTCTGCGGCATCACCAGCTGAATCTCCGTTTTCGCAAGTGACACAGCCCTCCAAAAAGGAACAAGAGCAGGCAGGTTATTTGATGTGAAGTCACCTGAAAAGTTTTAAAACCAGTAAAATGCTGGCCAAGCAACCTGTGTCTCATTCTCCCACTTATTCACATCTAAGACTATCCATTATAGTTCATCCCTTATTATTAGAAGGTAGATGACAGCAATCGCTTAAATACTTTTGCTTAAATTGTTTTGGGGCTCATTCTTCATATACTCTTCCCACAGAAATTCCTGCTCGGCATGAATCCTAAATACTAAATCCTAAATCCTCTGGTGTGAATCTTACATCTTGAGTTTCAACTCTTTTCAAACATGCACGCATATTTGACATGCAATCTTATACTCTCCTCCCCAGTCAATCACATATGAAAGCAGGTGTCTTTACTCCTAACTGCCCTGTAACATTCCAACTGGTGAAAGAAAAAAACACCTGGAGTCAAAAAGACCTGTATTCAAAATCTGAAGAACTGTGAGCACTTACACAGTTGTCCTTCAGTTTGTGCAGAGGGCTCGGTTCCTGAATCCCCTGAAGATACAAAAATCTATGGATGCTCAAGTCCTTATATAAATGACTTGGTACAGTCGGCCCTCTGCACTCGAGGGTTCCGCATCCTTGGATTCAACCAACTGCAGATTGAAATTTGAACCGTGGATACAGAGGGCTGAGTGTACAAATTATTTAGTATCTGTATACCTCACTTTGTTGTTATTGGTAAAGCAGGGATAATAATACCTACCACAGAAGCAATTGTGAAGATGAAGATTTTCAGTGGGATCATGCAATGCACAGTCGGCCCTCTGTATCTGCAGGTTCCACATCCACAGACTCAACCAACCATAGATCGAAAATATTTGGGGAAAAAAATTGCACAAAGTTCCAAAAAGCAAAACTTAAATTTGCAGTGTACCAGCCACTATTTACATAGAATGTACGTTGAATTTACAACTGTTTAAATAGCATTTACATTGCATTAGGTATTACAAGTAATCTGGAGATGATTTAAGGTATACGGGAGGACGTGCATAGGTTACATGCAAATACTACGCCATTTTACACGAGGGACTTGAGCATCTGCAGATTTTGGTATCCCCAGTGGGTCCTGGAACTAGACCCCTGCAGAAAACGAGGGATGACTGTACACTAAGCGCCCAGAACACTATCTGGCACAAAAAACAGCAACACATGACAGCTGTTACTACTGGGCTTACCTGGATGTCTATTTCCTGAGGAATCGTCTGGCTCTGAATCCAGGAATGCACATTGGCCAGCTCCTCCCTTTGTCCGTGAGAAAACTGCGGCTGCCGCCACCTCATGCTTTCCAGTTTTTTTAGGTCTTCTTTCAGTACAATTTCTTTAACCCTGAAAACAAACAAACAAACAAACAAAACCTTCACAGTCCTAAATAAGGCACAGGGTTCTTATCTTGTGATCTAAGAACAGCACTTCTTTTTAGTTTGTAATATACTTTATATTTCTTGTTAATATATGACGCACACATCAAAAATATAACAACTGACTCATTTCTTTGTCAGGTTGGTAAAGCTAGGCCTCTTTCTCTTGATGGAAAATACCTGTATAGTGTTTTAATGTCATATGGAAGAAACAGATTTCCTTTAGGTCTTCTCTCCTTTTAGAATGAGAGAAAAAAGTCCAGGCTCTAAAAAAAGTTCTCATACCTGTGGGCTGTCTTGGAAAGCACTGCCTTTCTTTGTTTTCTTGTCTCAGGACACATAACATATTTATATTGTCACTACCACTACAACCATTGTTTTAAGAAATCATTTGTCTTTTGACTTCAAATGAATGAATTTGAAAATACATTTCTCTAAGGATATGTATAAAAACATTAAAAATCACTTTGTATTAAAAAACACACTTAAGAAACCATAAAACACTCATATAAAGGTGGGTCTTCTAACATGCTTTCTTACCTCTCAGGCACCTGATACGTCATCAGAATGCACTCAGGTGTTTGTTCTATCATTCTCCAGATGGACTCTTCAGCTAAGTTGGGAAATGTTTCTTTTTTCAGTACATCCTGAGATTGCTGCCCATTTTGAAAGATTTCAGAAGAATAATCACTAGTAGCAAAGTTTATACTGCTGCCACTGCTTCCTATCAAAAATCAACAACAAAAAAATTTGAAAATACCTGTCAGAGGCTGATTTGCCAAACTGGCCCTCATTCTTCAAAGACTCTGGCAACAGGCTGGTAGGGTCCTTCACCACCCAGCACAGCCATCATCCCAGGTCACCTCAGCCTTCCAGTTCCTCGATCTTCCCAAGATCTCCTTCTCAGTCTTCCTGAACTATCCGCTCCCCAAGGCCATTCCTTGTTTGTTCTCATCACCCACAACTGCTCCATCTCCAGCTCCGTCTCCAAAATCACCAACCTCTCAGCTTCAATTTCTTGTTTGCTTGTTCAACTGTTCCAACTACAAATTTGGAACAGTGCCTTAGCCATTCTGCTTAGAGCCCAAAGCCCATCATTCATTCAGTAGCACTCTGCAATACCTGAGACTTCTTTTTCCCTTTAATTTTCCACAACTATCAAAATGTAACTCTGATAAAGCCACTTATCAGTTCTGTTCTTATCTAAACCCAAGTAGCCAAAGGCATAGAGAAAGTCACTTATAACAGGGTGCGTTGGTTCTACAGTAAATTCATCACCACCAAAGATCATCACAAAGCCTGTAATCCTGGTACAGTTCTGTGGTCAGCACACTAGTCTATCCCCAGCAGGATTATCTTCTACTCCTCTATTTCCTCCCTCATTCTCACCTATTTTATAAGAAAAAAAAAGGAAGCCAC
Organism: Balaenoptera physalus; assembly: GCF_965194825.1. Classification (NCBI taxonomy): domain Eukaryota; kingdom Metazoa; phylum Chordata; class Mammalia; order Artiodactyla; family Balaenopteridae; genus Balaenoptera; species Balaenoptera physalus. The sequence goes on from NC_138882.1 coordinate 190,572,812, forward strand.
TAGAAAGGAAATTCATCATCCTGATACCAAACATAAACTTACTCATATCTACATTCTCTCCTCACCATCCTCCTGTTACAATAGAGAAGCCATCCATCCATACCAAGGCCCATAGCTTTATGGCTGTTATGGAGCCTCATGGGTCATTCCTTTCCTATCTTGCATGTGACCCTTCAAGGTCCTTCTCATTGACTTTGGAACAATTAAAACAAAACAAAACAAAGTACCTCTCTAATTTTTTAAAAAAGGGTATGGGTAATCATAAAAGACATTTTTCCTCATTAGAAAAATCTCATTAAAAGGTAATTGTTTGGGGGCTTCCCTGGTGGCGCAGTGGTTGAGAATCTGCCTGCCAATGCAGGGGACACGGGTTCGAGCCCTGGTCTGGGAAGATCCCACATGCCACGGAGCAACTAGGCCCGTGAGCCACAACTGCTGAGCCTGCGCGTCTGGAGCCTGTGCTCCCAACAAGAGAGGCCGCGATAGTGAGAGGCCCGCGCACCGCAATGAAGAGTGGCACCCACTTGCCGCAATTAGAGAAAGCCCTCGCACAGAAACGAAGACCCAACACAGCCAAAAATAAATAAATAAATAAATAAATTAAAAAAAAAAAGGTAATTGTTTAAGGCAAAAACAGTAAAACTTCTATTGTGGGGTTTATAATACATGTTGCAGTAAAGTGTATAACAGAAATGGCACAAAAGAGGGGAAATGGAAGTACTCCATTTTAAGGTTCTTAGACATAAAGTGATAGAATAGGTATAATATGTGAAGGTAAACTGGGATAAGTAAAAGATGCATGTGTAAATCCTAGAGCAATGAATAAAAAAAAAAAGGAAAAAAGGAAAAAAAAAAAAAGAATAGCTGGGAGGCCAATAATGGAGAGAAAACGGAATCACTAAAAATACACAATTAACCCAAAAGGAGGAGGGGAAGAGAAAAAAGAAAGAAAGAGCAAATGAGACAAACATAAAACAAGTAGCAAGATGGAAGATTTAATTTAAACCTGATCATATCAATAATCATATTAAATGTAAATGGTCTAAGTACTCCAATTAAAAGTCAGAGACTGTCACATAGATAAAGAAGCAATATCCAACCATACACTGGTTACCAGAAATCAACTTTAAATATAAACACACAGATAAAAGTAAAAAGATGGAAAAAAATATGCCATGTAAACACTATCAAAATAAAGCTGGAGGAGCTACACTGATATGAGACAAAGGGGACATCAAGCAAGGTACATTTCATAATAGAGAAATCAGTTCATCAAAATCACATAATCTTAAATGTGTATGCAACTAATAAAAGAGTTTCAAAATACATGAAGCAAAAACTGATTGAACAGCAAGAAAAAAATAGACAAATTCACAATTATAGGAGGACATGTTAACAGCCCTGTCTTAATAACTGAGAAAACAAGTAGATAGAAAATCAGTTAGGATGTAGAAGGCTGAATCAACATTATCAGCCAACTTGACCAAATTTACATTTACAGAAGATGCTACTCAACAACTGCAAAACACACATTCTTTCCAAGTGCATATGAAACATTTATCAAGACAGACCAAATTCTGGACTATTAAACAAGCCTCAGTAAATTAAAAAAAAATACAAAGAATGTTGTCTGACTGCAATTAAGTTAGAAACCAATAAAATACCTGGAAAATCCCCAAATATTAGGAAATAAATGCATGTCTAATAACCCATGGTCAAAGAAGAAAACATAAGGGAAATTATAAAATATTTTGGGCTGAATGAAAATGAAAACACTCATACAAAAATTTGAGGGATGCAGCTAAAGCTGTGCTTAGAGGGAAATATAAAACCTTAAATGTTTATATTAGGAGGGGAAAAAAGGGTCTCAAATCAATGCTCTAAGTTTCCACCTTAAGAAATTAGAAAAAGAGTGAATAAAATCCAAAGTAAACACATGTAATAATAAAGATTAGAGCAGAAATCAATAAAATACAAGACCAAAAAAAATAGCAAATAAACCCAATGAGATCAAAAGTTGCTTCCTTGAAAAGTTAATAAAAGTGGTAAACACAGAGCCAGAATGATGCGGAAAAAGTAATAATATCAGCAAATAGAGAGGAGACATTAGTATAAATTCTAAAGACATTAAAAGGATAGGGAATATTATAAATAACTTTATGCCAATAAATTCAGCAACTTAGATGAAATGGACAAGCTCCTTGAATGATACAAATTACCAAAGATCATTCAAGAAGAAATAGATAACCTGAGTCTATTAACCATGTCTATTAAAAAAAATCAAATTTGTTTTTAAAAACCCTTTCATAAAGAAAACTTCAGGCCCAGATAGCTTCATTGGTGAATTCTACCAACCATACTAAGGAAGATATAATATCAATTCAATACAAACTCTTCCAGAAAACAGAAGAGGAGGGAACAGTGCCCAACTCATTTCTTTTGTTAGGCCAGTATTACCCTGATACCAAAACCAGATAAAGACATCATAAGCAAAGAAGACAATGGACCAATATTTCTCATAATAGGTGCAAGGATCCTTAAAATATTAGGATACAGAATCCAGTAATATATAAAAAGGATAAAATAGCATGACCAAATACAAGGTTAATTTAATATTTGAAAATTAATGTAATTCACCATATTAACAGAACAAGGGAGAAAAACCATATGGTTAATCTCAGTAGAGGCAGAAGGGCTTCCCTGGTGGAGCAGTGGTTAAGAATCCACCTACCAAGGCAGGGGACACAGGTTCGAGCCCTGATCTGGGAAGATCTCACATGCCTCAGAGCAACTAAGCCCGTGTGCCACAACTACTGAACCTGAGTTCTAGAGCCCACGAGCCACAACTACTGAGCCCACGTGCCACAACTACTGAAGCCCTCGTGCCTAGAGCCCATGCTCCACAATGAGAGAAGCCACCGCAATGAGAAGCCTGTGCACTGCAACGAAGAGTAGCCCCTGCTCGCCACAACTAAAGAAAGCCCACGTGCAGCAATGAAGACCCAACGCAGCCAAAAATAAATAAATAAAATTTATTTTAAAAAATAGATGCAGAAAAAGCATCTCTGTAAATCAGCAGCAGAAAGGAACTTCCTCAATCTTACTGATAAAGGCCATTTAAGGAAAATCTACATTTAACATCATACTTACTGAAACTGTGACAGATTTCCCCCTAATATGATGAACAAGGCAAGAATTCTGTCTAACCACTTCTATTCAATACAGTAAGTCCCCTACATATGAACGAGTTCCGTTCTGAAAGCGCATTCCTAAGTCCAATTTGTTTGGAAGTCCAACAAAGTTAGCGAGGTACCCAACTAACACAATCGGCTATATAGTACTGTGCTGTAATAGGTTTATAATACTTTTCACACAAATAATGCATAAAAAAAAACACAAAAAATAAAGAAAACATTTTTAATCTTACAGTACAGTCCCTTGAAAAGTACAGTAGTCCAGTACAACAGCTGGCATCCAGGGGCTGGCATCGAGTGAAGAGGCAAGAAGAGCTACTGACTGAAGGAGGGAGAGGAGGTGGGAGATGGTAGAGCTGAAGGGCCGTCAGCAGTAGGAGACGGAGGGCAAGCTACAATGTCACTCACGCCTGACGCTGACGGAACGCACGTTCCCACCTTTGAAAATTCGCAACTTGAAGGTTTATATGTAGGGGACTTACTGTACTATATTGGGGGTCCTAGCCAGTCCAATAAGGAAAGACAAATAAATTAAGGTATACAGATCAGAAAAGAAAAAGTAAAACTATAGCAAGTTTTGAGAATACAAGTTCAAAACACAAAATTTGATTGGCTTTCTATAGGCTAACAACAAGCAACTGGAAATTGAAATTTTAAAATGCCATTTACAATAGCATCAAAATTATGAAATTCTTAGTGATAAATTTAGCAAAGTAAGTGTAACCTGTACACTGAAAACTATAAAACGTTGCTGAGAAAAATTAAAGACCTACATAAATAGAGAAACATATCACACTCGTGGATCAGAGGACTCAATACTGTTAGGATAATTCCTCCCACATTGGTCAGTAGATTCAACATGATGTCAATCAAAATCCCAGCAGGCTTTTGTGTAGGAATTAAGAAACTGATTCTACAACTTATTTATTTTTAAATCTTTTTTTTTATTGAGGTAGCATTGGTTTATGACAGTTATAAGTTTCATGTGTACATTGTATTTCTACTTCTGTATACACTACAGCATGCTCATCACCAAAAACGTAGTTTCCTTTACCATACAGTTGACCCCGTTTACGCACTTAGCACCCCCCTTTCCCTCTGGTAACCACTATTCTGTTCTCTGTAACTACAAAGTATTTGTTTTTGTGTTTTTCTTCATTTTTTCGGTCTGTTTGTTTTTTATATTCTACACATGAGTGAAATCATACAATATTTGTCTTTCTCCATCTGCTTTATTTCACCTAGCATAATACCCTCAAGGTCCATCCATCTTGTTGCAAATGGCAAGATTTCCTCTTTTTTTATGGCTTAATAGTACTCCATTGTGTGTACTGTATATAGATGTATTTTAAAATTTAAAATATATATTTAATATACATCACTTCTTTATCCATTCATCCATTGATGGGCACTTACATTGTTTCCATATCTTGACTACTGTAAATTTCACTGTGATGAACATAGGGATGCATGTATCTTTTTGAATTAGTGTTTTCATTTTCTTTGGATAAATACCCAGAAGTGGAATAGCTGGATCATATTGCAGTTCTATTAATTTTTTGAGGAGTCTCCATATGTTTTCCATAGCGGCAACACCAATTTACGTTCCCACCCACAGTGTATGAAGGTTTTCTTTTCTTCACATCCTTGCCAATACTTGTTATTTTTTGCCTTTTTGATAACAGCTATTCTAATGGGTATGAGGTGATAATCTCTTTGTGGTTTTGATCTGTAGTTCCTAATAATTAGTGATGTTAAACATCCTTTCATGTGCTTGTTAGCCAACTACATGTCTTCTTTGGAAAAATGTCTATTCAGCTCCTCTGCCCGTTATTTAATCGGGTTGTGTGTTTTTTGTTGTTGAGTTGTATGAGTTCTTTATATATTTTGGATATTAACCCCTTATGATCTGCAAATATCTTCTCACATTCAGTAGGTTGTCTTTTCATTTTGTTAGTGGTTTTCTTTGCTGTGCAGAAGCTTTTGTTTCCACTGAGGAGATATATTAGCAGAAAGATATTGCTAAGACTGATGTCAAAGAGTGTACTGCCTATGTTTTTGTCTAGGAGTTGTATGGTTTCAGGTCTTACATTCAAGTCTTTAATTAATTTTGAGTTAATTTTTGTGCATGCTGTGAGACAGGGGCCTAGTTTCCTTTTTCTGTATGTGGCTGTCCAGTTTTCCCAATGGCATTTACTTAAGAGATTATCCTTTCTCCATTGTATGTTCTTTGCTCCTATGTCATAAATTAATTGTCCATATATGTGTGGGTTTATTTCTGGGCTCTCAATTCTGTTCCACTGAGCTTTGTATCTGTTTTTCTGCCAATACCATGCTGTTTTGATTACTATAGTTTTGTGATATAGCTTGAACTCAGGGAGTGTGATACCTCCAGCTTTGTTCTTTCTTCTCAGGATTACTTTGGCTATTTGAGGTCTTTTGTGGTTCCATATACATTTTATAATTTTTTGTTCTATTTCTGTGAAAAATGCCCTTGGGATTTTGATAGGGATTGTACTGAATCTGTAGACTGCTTTAGGTAATATGTACATTTTAACAATGTTAGCTCTTCTAATCCTTGAGCATGGAACATCTTTTCATTTATTTCTGTCTTCTTCAATTTCTTATAGTTTTCAGTATACAGGTCTTTCACCTCTTTTTGTTAAATTCATTCCTAGATATTTTATTCTTTTTGTTGTGATTGTGGGATTTTCTTAATTTCTCTTTCTGCTAGTTCATTTTTAGTGTATAGAAACACAATAGGTTTTTGTACGTTGATTTTGTACCCTGCAAATTTACTATATTCATTTATTATTTCTAGTAGTTTTTTTGTGTGTGTGGAGTCTTTAGGGTTTTCTATATATAAAATCATATCATCTGCAAATCATGTTAGTTTTCCTTCTTCTTTTCCAATTTGGATGCCTTCTGTTTCTTTTTCTTGCCTAATTGCTCTGCCTAGGACTTCCAATACTATGTTGAGTAAGAGTGGTGAGAGTTGGCATCCTTGTCTTCTTCCTGATCTTAGAGGGATAGCTTTCAGTTTTTCACCATTGAGTATGATGTGAGCTGTGGGTCGGTCATACATGGTCTTTACTATGTTCAGGTATGTTCCTACTATATCCATTTTATAGAGAGTTTTTAAAAATTATAAATAGATACTGAATCTCATCAAATGTTTTTTCCACATCTCTTGAGATGATCATCTGATTTTTATCCTTCTTTCTGTTAATCACAGTGTTTCACATTGACTGATCTGTGGATGCTGAACCATTCTTGCATCCCTGGAATAAATCCCACTTGATCATGACGTATGATCCTTTAAATGTATTTGCTAACCTTTTTTGAGGATTTTTACATTTAGGTTCATCAGAGATATTGGACTGTAATTTTCTTTTTTTGTGTTCTGTCCTTGTCTGGTTTTGGCATCAGGCAATGATGGCCTTGTAAAATGAGTTGGAAAGTGTTTCCCCCTCTTCAGTTTTTTGGAAGAGTTTTGAAAAGCATAGGTATTAAACTTTCTTTGAATGTTTGGTAGAATTCACCTGTGAAGTTCTCTGGTCCTTGACTTCTGTTTTTTTGGGATGTCTTTGATTACTGTTTCATTCTCTTTACTAGTAATCAATCTATCAAGATTTTCCATTTCTTCATGATTCAGTCTTAGAAGACTGTATGATTCTAAGAATTTGTCCATTTCTTCTAGGTTATCCAGGTAGTTGGCATGTAGCTGTTCACAATATACTCTTCTAATCCTCTGTATTTCTATGGTATCGTATTTCTCCTCTTTCACTTCTGGTTTTCTTTATCAGAGCTTTATCCCTTTGTTTCTTAGTGAGTCTAGCTAAAGCTTTGTCAATTTTGTGTCTATTTCATTTCTTCCGACTCTGATATTTATGTCCTTCCTTCTACTGACTTTGGGCTTCATTTGTTCTTCTTTTTCTAGCTCCTTTGGGTGTAAAGTTAGACTGTTTGATATTTTTCTTGTTTCTTGAGGGAGGCCTGGATTGCTACAAAATTTCTTCTTAGTATTGTTTTTGCTGCATCCCATAGGTTTTGACATGTTGTATTGTCATTTGTCTTCAGGTATTTTTTGATTTCTCCTTTGATTTCTTCATTGACTCAATAGTTGTTCAGTAGCATGTTGTTCAGTCTCTACATATTTGTGAGTTTTCCAGCTTTCTTCTCATAGTTGATTTGTAGTTTCATGCCACTGTGATTAGAAAAAATGCACGATATGATTTCCATCTTCTTAAATGCACTGAGACTTGTTTTGTGTGCCAACAGATGATCTATCCCTGAGAAAGTTCTTTGTGGACTTGAGAAGAATGTGTATTCTGCTGCATTTGAATTGACTATACAAATCCATGAATCCATCTGGTCTAATGTTTCATTTAAGGCCACTGTTTCCTTGTTCACAGGGTATCTATTCATTGATGTAAGAGGAGTTTTAAAGTCCCCTACTATTATTGTGTTGCTGCAAATTTCTCTTTTAGGTCTGTTAATAACTGCTTTGTGTATTTTAATGCTCCTATGCTAGGTGCATAAATATTAATAACTGTTATATCTTCCTGATGACTTGTCCCCTTCATCATTATATAATGTCCATCTTGTCTCTTGTTACCTTTTTTGGCTTGAAGTCTATTTCGTCTGATATATGTATGGCTACACCACTTTCTTTTGGCTGCCATCTGCTTGGAGTATCATCTTCCATCCCTTCTTTTGTGTCTATGTTTGTCTGTTGAGCTGAGATGGGTCTCCTGGAGGCAGTGTATAGTTGGGTCTTGTTTTGTAATCCATCCAGCCACTCTGTGTCTTTTGATTGATGAATTCAATTCATTTGCACTTATGGTGATTATTGGCAAATGAGGACTTAGTACTGCCTTTTAATCTTTTGTTTTCTGGTTGCTCTATTTCCCAATTGTTTCTTTTCCTTGTGTTTCTGTCTGCCATTTTGGTTTGGTGGTTTTCTATGATGTTTTTCTCAGTTTCCTTTTTTTTTTTTATGTTTTGTGGTTACCATGAAGTTTGCATAAAATATCTCATAGATAAAATAGTTCTTTTTATGCTGAGAGCATCTTATATTCACTTACCTATACAGGTCTGTCCTTTTTGTCTTCCCCTTTTATGTTCTAGTTGCCATAAATTATCCCTTTTTAAGTTGTGAGTTTGTTACCAAATTGAAGTAGCTATAGTTATTTTTACTGCTTTCCTTCTTTTTAACTTTTATGCTGTAATAATGTGTTTAAAAACCTATTCTGGGCTTCCCTGGTGGCCCAGTGGCTGAGAATCTGCCTGCCAATGCAGGGGACAAGGGTTCGAGCCCTGGTCTGGGAAGATCCCACATGCCACGGAGCAGCTGGGCCCATGAGCCACAATTACTGAGCCTGTGCGTCTGGAGCCTGTGCTCCGCAACAAGAGAGGCCGCGATAGTGAGAGGCCCATGCACTGCGATGGAGAGTGGCCCCCACTTGCCACAACTAGAGAAAGCCCTCACACAGAAACGAAGACCCAACACAGCCATAAATAATAAATAAATAAAAATTTAAAAAAAAACAAAAAAAACCTATTCTGAGTTGTGATTTTTCTGATTCTATTTTATCTAACTCAAGGTTTTGTGTTTCAGGCAGAAGAGTTCCTTTGAACATTTCTTGTAAGGCAGGTCTAGTGGTGATGAACTTCCTCAGCTTTTGTCTGTCTGGGAAATCCTTTATTTCTCTTTCATATCTGAAGGGTAACTTTGCTGGATAGAGTATTCTTGGCTGCCAGTTTTTATATTTCAGTATTTTGAGAATGTCATTCCACTCCCTCTTGGCCTAGAGTGTTTCTGCTGAGAAAACTGCTGACAGCCTAATGGGGGTTCCTTTGCAGGTTATCATCCTTCTTCCCCTGGCTGCCTTTAAAATTCTTTCTTTGCCATTGACTTTTGACAGTTTTAATATGACATGTCTTGGAGAAGAAGGTCTTTTTGTGTTGAGGTAATTAGGTGTTCTCTTAGCTTCATGGACTTGTATATCCAGTTCCTTCCCCATGCTCGGGAAGTTTCCACTTATTATTTCTTTATATTCTCTATTTATCCTTAATTTTTGCCATTTTAATTGCAATGTGCCTTGGTGTGGTCCTCTTTGGGATTCTCTGTTCTTCTTGGACTTGGATATGTTTCCTTTCCCAGGTTAGGGATATATTCAGCTATTATATCTTCAAATATGTTCTCTGCCCCTTTCTCTCTCTCTTCTCTTTCTGGAACCTCAAAAATGTGAATGTTAGTATGCCTGGTGTTGTGCCAGATGTCTCAAACTGTCCTCACATCTTTTTATTCTTTTTCCTGTTCATCTTCAGTGATTTCCACTACTCTGCCTTCCACCTCACTGGTCCATTCCTCTGTACCATTTTGTCTACGGTTGATTCCTTCTAGTGTATTTTTCATTTCAATGATTGTATTCTTCACCTCTGTTTGGTTGTTCTTTATATTTTCTAACTGCTAAAAACTTCTAATTTCTCTCTCTGTTCATCCATTCTTCTTCTGAGTTCTCTGATCATCTTTACAGTCATTACCTTGAACTCTTTCTTGGGTAGATTGACTATCTCCACTTCACTTAGCTCTTCTGGGGTTTAAATCTTATTCCTTTGCTTGGAACATGTTCCTCTGTTGCCTCATTTTGCCTAACTTGCTGTTTTTATTTCTGTGTATCTGGTAGGTTGGTTGCTGGTATGTGGGCTAGGTCCACAGGCTACGGGGCTGTGGTTGTCCTGGGGTGGTGTTCGCCCACTGTTGGGTGAGGCCGGTTCCAAGGCTAGAACAGGCTCATTGGTGGCTGGGATAGGGGATTCTGGGTCTGGTGCGTGCCCGCTGGTAGGTGGAGATAGGTCCCAGGGTCTCTGCGTGCAGGGCCCTGGGTGTCCCAGATCTAGTGCCTGCCCAGTGGTGTGTAGAGCCTGGTCCTTGGCCCTCTGGTGGGCAGGGCTGTGTCCAGGGGAAGGTGTGGGCTCAGGGGGTCTTAAGGCTGACTGTCTGCTGTTGGGTGGGGCTGTGTCCCTGCCCAGTTAGTTGCTTGGCCTGAGGCATCCCAGTCCTGGTGTCTTAGGACTGGGGGGCATGGTGGGGCTGGGTCCTGTGGCTAATAAGCTACAACAAGGATTCCCAAATGGCGCCTGCCAGCAACAGAGTCCATGTGGCAGAACGAGCTCCCAGAAATGGCTGCCACCAATGCCTATGTCCCCAGGGGTGAGCTCCAATTAATTGCTTCCTGCCTCTTGGGGAGACTCTCCAAGATCAGCATGTGGGTCTGACCCAGGCTCTTTTCAGATTACTGCTTCTGCCCTGGGTCCTGGAGCAGGTGAGATTCTGTGTGAGCCTTTTAAGAGTGGAGTCTCTATTTTCCACAGCCCTCTGGCTCTCCCAAAAGTAAGCACCGCTGGGCTTCAAAGCCAAACGTTCTGGGGGCTCATCTTCCTGGAGTAGAACCCCCAGGCTGGGGGGCCCAATGTGGGACTCAGACTTTTTGCTCCTTGGGGAGAACCTTGCAGTTGTAATTATTCTTCCATATGTGGGTCACCCACCCAGCATATGGGTCTTGCCTATACTGCGACTCCCCACCACCTACCCGTCTCGTGGTTCCTTCTTTAAATCTTTAGTTGTAGAAGATCTTTTGCAGTCGGTTCTGGTCTTTTTCATCGACAGGTGTTCCGTAAATAGTGGCAATTCTGGTGTGCCTATGAGAGGAGGTGAGCTCACACCATATATAAAAAGTGACTAAAAACGGATCACAGACTTAGCTATATAGAAGCCTAATCTCTAAAATTTCCAAGAGAAAACAGGAGACCATCTTAGTAACTTCTAGTTAAGCAAGGACTTCTTTAAAAAGGACATAAAAGGTGCAACTTACAAAAGAAAAAACTGATAAACTGAACGTCATCAAAATTTTAAAACATTTGCTCTTCAAAACGAAGATAAAAATAAAAGATCAAAAAAAAGGGCAAGGCACACAAAAGGGAAGAAAGTTTTGCAAAACAAGTATTTGATAACAGACTTGTATCCAGAATGTATACAGAACTCTTACTACTCAATAAGAAAACTAACAAACCACCCCCCAAAACAAGCAACAGATGTGAACACATATGAATGGCAAATAAGTACACAAGAAGACAGCCATCACCATTAATCAACAGTCAATAAAACCACAATGAGGTATCACTGTGTATACACTGGAATGGCTAAAATTTAAATGATGGACAATACCCAGTGTTGGCCAGGATGCGTTGCAATTGGAGCTCTCATATATGGCTGATAGGAATGCAAACAGTACAGCCACTTTGGAAAACAGTTGGCAGTTTCTTATAAAGTTAACCGTATACTTACCATGTGACCTAGCAATTTCACTCTGAGGTATTTACCCAAGAAAAATGAAAACATATGTCCACAAAAAGACTCATACACTAATGTTCACAGCAGCATTATTCATAATAGCCCCAAACTGGGAACAACCGAATAACCACCAACTGATGAATCGCTATCCATACAATGTAATTCCACTTGGCAATAAAAAGGAACAAATTACTGATATACACAACAAGGATGAATCTCAACAGCACTATGCTGACACAAAAGACTGCAAACTGGATGAGTCGATCTATATGAAGTTACAGAAAGAGCAGCATTAAAGTGACAGAAAGCAGATCAGTGCTTGCCAGGAGGTGGAGGATCAGGGCGGCAGGCAGACTGCAAGCGGTCACAGTCTGGAAACGTTCTATATGGTGACGGTGGTGGCGGTTACACTAATGTAGACAATCTGTGAGAATTCTTGATTTGTACCCCTAAATTTGGTGAATTTATTGTATGTAAATATACCCCAATAAAGCTTACAAAAAGAAAAAAAATACTGTACTTTCACGCCAGGACCAAAACCAGACAGCCTGTTACCTAGTCACCTCCTGACCACAGAGTGTGAAGAATGTGTCATTTTGATCCACTACCTGCTGCTGCTGCAGAACCAGTTCCCAGCAGAGAAGCCTCGTGCAGTGACACTGTAGACAGTTCACTGGTAGTAAAATGATCGTTCTTATTCTCACTGTTGAGACTGACAGGCTGCTAGAAAGTAAGGACACAAGAAAAGATTTGAACATCTCAAGCATCCTGTTACAAAATAACTGGCAGATCTTCAACTTCACATGTTAAACAGAAAAAAAGGTATATACGTAACTGAGAAGTAAAACATTTTCAGCCTGTCCCCAGGAATGCGGTCAAAGTTCCTTTATTTATAATATTAAAGATACTACTGCTTTTTGAGCACCTATTACATTCCAGGAACCATACAGGTTTGTGCTTTATTATTATTTTTTTGTCGTTCAGAACACATATATTGAACACTTTATGTGTTCTAAGAATTGTTCAAAACACTAGTAATATAATAGTGAACAAAACCATGTTCCAGCTATCCTGAGCTTATACTGCATGGGGAGAAGGGCTATATAAATATTACTTAATTTAGTCCTCAGAAAAAGCCATGAAGTCTTAATCTTTCCATTTGTCAAATAAGAAAACAAAGGCATAGAAAGGTTAAATAACTTGTGTAAGCTAACCCACCTAACGTGTGGCAGAGCCGGGATTGGAAGCCAGGTCTGATTCCGTAGCCCAGGCTTTGCATTAGATTTCTAGCAAGTGTACTAATATCAGGCTTTCAAAATTGAGCATACTTTCTTGATTTGGATCATCAGATTCTGAACATTTGTTTAAAATCATTATTATACCTTGAAGGGAAGACTGAAGAAAAACTTTGCATAAATATTCACGCTTGTCTTGGATCCTATACCTAAGTATAGGAAGGTCTTATCCCAAAGTGTAACCTGACAAATAAATCTGAGAATGCCTTTTTAGGTAAAGAGATGAAAAGTTAAAGGAAAGTGACCAAACATTTTTCGTTTAAAAAAATGACATGGGTAAGTATAAAACTATATAAACTGACTACTTTACTGATAATTAATGACAAAAATGAGCTCCTACCCCCTCCATACAGACCTGGTGTCCTATAACTGTGTCTGAAAAGGTAAAATTGCTAAATTCATGTCTTATCAGTATGGCTTGTTCCTGCCTAACTAGCCCATAACCCCAGTTGTAAGTAAGAAAACACATTCTATAGGCAATGAACACTTAAGTTTAATACCTGGATATCAAATTTTAAAGCAGAGGGGAAATCCAGTTCACAAAGAAAATCTGAAAGATAGCACTTTGGGGAAAACCTCGCAAAGTATGTAAGAACTCAGGACATAGCAGATTCTTTCACTGCAGCTTTTTAAATGGAGTCTGGAGGATATACTGCATGTTTCTGCAGAACAAAGTCTCAACCTCAGCTGTAATACAGTTACCCATCTAGGCCATTAGTCTTGAGCCTCAGTGCAAAAAACCTTAATTTTAATAAGAGGACGCACATTTATTTTCTCGCTTGTGTGTTGAAAGTTAGCATCACTTACATACTCAGCTTCTGGGGATGCACAGGATCTGGGCCTGTCCTCCTGCAGCCGGTCAAGCTGGAGCAGGGAGCTGCTCTTTGAGTTAATGAGGGGGTGCCCTTCATTCTGGGTCCCCCACTTTCCCTCGCCACTCCTTTGGCTGATGGCTGAAGATGGTGGGCCTGGATTTGGAGCCACTGCTGATACCGAGGAGGGTATTTCAGAAGAGTCTGCTGCTCCCAAGAATGGATATGGGGAGAATGGTGGTAACAAGAGAGGACAGATAGGGGGGTCATGCAGGAAGATGTTCATAAAAGTATCTAAGCAAGCAGAGGGCAGAGCTGGGAAAGACTGCAAGCCATTGGGGAAAGGCGGCTCAGGCAGACTCTGCAGCGCAGTTTCTGAGGCTGCACGTTCTCTCCCCAGGGAGGTCACAGTTGGGAGGGGAAGGGCTTGGACGAGGCAAGGGGCCTGGCTGGAAACCACCACTGCAGCCGGGAACGATGGGCCAGAGGCATGAGGAGAGGAGGTGGACAAAGGGCACCAGGGCTGTCCATCCTGGGCCTCTCCTACGAGGTGGGGACAGAAGTCATCCTTAGTGCCCTTGCTGTCCGACCACATGAGCAGCTTCTTACGCTTGTGCTTCCCCTTCCTGCAACCAGCGGATTGGGTAGGCTTGGAAGCAGAATCTCCTAAAGGATAAAGAGGAAGGCGTGTTACAGAAAACCAACCCAGAACGGAAGAGAAGGACAATGTTGATAGATAATTCTAAGTAGATTTTACAAAGAATAAACATCGGCCGATAGTAACTATGTCCACTACAGGGATGACAAAAAATAGCTCTAAAAAGATGAACAAGATCCTGGGTAAAAGCTGTTGCTATAAAATAAACTTATTTCAATATCTCTCAATCAGTTTCTTACAAGCAAAACTCCTATACTTCACTTTGTATCTCCCAGTACTCACGTATGATTTATAAATTTGACAACTATGTTGATAAATGGAATATATTCTTAAAAATTTAACTACCTTGAACATCTGAATATTTAGCTTTGCTTCTGCGTTCTTGCTGAAGATAGGAGCTGTAGGGTGATGACAGAATCTTGTCCCGGAATTGATCCACATAACACTGTTCTTCCTTCTGCGTGTGGGCTGACAGCACAGCCTTCGTGAGCCCTATGTGTTTAAACTCTTCTGAGGCCAGTGGAGCTGGGTGTGTGCTGAGGGTCCAGGGCTCAAAGGGCAGGGTGCCAAGCTCTGTTGGACTCAATTCTGATGAAGTGGAGGAAGACAGATTTAATTTTAACTCCTACCAATTATTTTGCATTTATTTACTTTCACTCATTTAGTTATCTTTCAATAAATGTTTACAATCATTACAACAGCTGGAACATAAAACCTTCATCAATCTAGCAGATAAATTTTTAATTTTTCTGCCTTCCTTTATACTCTTTGTACACTTGTGTATACGTTTTAGAGTTGTAATACTCAATGTGCATACTTATTTAAATCTTGCTTTCATTGTAAATATTCTTCTATCTCCCTGAATTCTCCAAGAAATCGTTATGTTTGGATTTATTTTTCTTAATATGTAATATATCCATGTGGTTCAAAAATCAGCATGTATTAGAAAGACATTTAGTAGCTTCTCCCTATCCCTGTACGTGATCTGCCTAGTTCTCATTTATTCTCCCCACAGAAAACCATTTCTTTTATTTTCTTATATATCTGTCTACTTTCTTTACACATCTATAAATAAGCATGAATACAGATTCTTATTCCTCACCTCCATGTTTACCCAAACGGCATATAATCTTGTACACTAGCCTGCAATGTGTTTTTTCATTTAACGATATCCCTTTTATCAGTGCATCACATATGATGTATTTATGACTTTTACTAAAGTAAGCATCTGTAGATGGATGCTGAGTTGCTTCTAAACATTACTTCTTCCAGGTACAAAAGATTTTATGGTGGACACTGGTGGGTTCTCCCAGCATCCATTCCACCTCTCCCCTGCTGTGTGGTACTGAGGTGTGGGTGGGCATGCCCCCATTCCTCATCCAGAAACAGGCACTGACTCGTCTAAGTCAACATAGCGGAAGGACTTCAGATTTTGGCCAAGATGGAGGAACAGGGACTAGACTGACCTTCCCACCTGAAACAACCAGGAAGGGACTAAATATATGAAACAGTAAGTTCCAAGACACTGAACATCAGGTAACAAAGGAGAGTGACTCCTAAGGGATGGAAAACAAGGTGAACCCCACATCTGCCCAGCTTATTGCCTTGAGAGTTTCTGAGGAGCAAGGTGGGGAAACCAGGTGAGCCTCGTGGGCTCCCTGAGGGCAGAGGCAGAGCTGAGAGTCTGGGGAGGCCACGTGGCTGGAGTTTTCAGGACGAGAAGTGTAGAGGAGAGCTGCACAGAGAGGACTC
Organism: Balaenoptera physalus; assembly: GCF_965194825.1. Taxonomy (NCBI): domain Eukaryota; kingdom Metazoa; phylum Chordata; class Mammalia; order Artiodactyla; family Balaenopteridae; genus Balaenoptera; species Balaenoptera physalus. Next base: position 190,588,882 of record NC_138882.1, read on the forward strand.
CAGACAGCTGCAGGGACCCCAGAGTCCTCACCAGTGCACGGATGGGAGGAAAAAAATCACCTGAAAGGATCAGACCGAAGCTCACACCAGCTGGAGAACAGGGCTCACTCCCAAGAGCCAGACTAGAAAAATCTCATAATCCATGGGCATTGGGTAGAATGCTCTGAAGGGTCTTGCATCAGTAGCAGAGAAGAATTAGGCCTACCCTACACTGCTCTGGTCCTGCCTAACAAATTTTAAAAGCAAAGCCTGAAAAGACCAATCTGTTTCCACATAGCTTAACTGGGTCCCAGAATAAAGCTCAACGGTGCTCACAGCAATACAGAAATATTCAGCACCCAATCACAGTATCTGGCATCCAATCAAAGACTAGGCATGCAAAGAAGCAAGAAAATACAACCCACAATAAGGAGAAAAATTAATCAAGCAAAACCAACCCTGGGCTGGCAGAGGTGGTAGAATTGGCAGATAGAACGTTAATAGTTATTATACTGTATTGCACACAGCCACAGGGAAGATTAAATATGTTATATAAAGACATGGAAGATATATTAAAAATCATCCAAACAGAACTTCTGGAAATGAAAACTAAAATATGTGAGATGGAAAATATACTGAATGGAAAGAACAACAGATTAGTTATTGCAATAGAAAATACTAGTGAACCTGAAGACATAGCAACAGAGACTGTCCCAAAATGAAACAAAGACCTAAAAAGTTGAAAAAGACTTAAATGAACAGAGCATCAGTGGACTGTGAGACAACTTCAAGCAGCCTATATACCTATAACTTGAGTCCCAGAAAAAGAGGAAACAGAAAAAATGTTTTAAAAATAAGGGAAAACATTTTTTTCTATTTGATGGAAACCATAAACCTACAAATCCAAGAAGCTCAATGAACTCCAAGCACAAAAAACATGAAGAACACTACATCATGAACATCACAATCAAATTCTTTTTTTTTTAATTAATTAATTATTTTTTGGTTGTGTTGGGTCTTCGTTGCTGTGCGTAGGCTTCCTCTAGTTGCGGTGAGTGGGGGGCTACTCTTCACTGCGGTGCACGGGCTTCTCATTGAGGTGGCTTCTCTTGTTGTGGAGCACGGGCTCCAGGTGCACGGGCTACAGCAGTTGTGGCAAGTGGGCTTCAGTAGTTGTGGCATGTGGGCTCAGCAGTTGTGGCTCATGAGCTCTAGAGCGCAGGTTCAGTAGTTGTGGTGCATGGGCTTAGTTGCTCCACGGCACGTGGGATCTTCCCGGACCAGGGATCAAACCCATGTCCCCTGCATTGGCAGGCAGATTCTTAACCACTGCACCACGAGGGAAGTCCCTCAAATTCTTGAAATTAATGATGAGGAGAAAATCTTACAAGTAGCCAGAAAAAAGACATGGAAACAATACATATGACAGCAGACTTCCTGTCAGAAACAATGCAAATGAGAAGACAGTGGAGCAGCATCTTTAAGGTACTGAAAGATAAACACTGTCAACCTAGAATTCTACACTCTAATAAAATGTCTTTAAAGCAGGAAGGTGAAATAAAGACATTTTCAGACATACAAAAATGGAAAGAATTCATCATCAGTAGACCTGTACTACAAGAGATAGAAAAGGAATGCCCTCAGGCAGAAGGAGAATGATATCAGATGAATCTACATAAAGGAATGAAAAGCACTGGAAGAGATAACTACAGGGGTAAACATTTAAATCTCTTTCAAAGATAATAACTATGTAAGTAAGCATAATAACAATGTAGTGTGGGATTTCTAACATATGTAGAAATATATGCCAATAGACAAAGGCCAAAGGGGGGAACTGGAAGTATAGTACTTTAAGGTTCTTATACTATGCATTAAGTGGTATAATATCTCTAGAAGGTAGACTGGGAAGAATTAAATATATACATCATAAAATCTAAGCAACCACTAAAATAAAGCCCACGTTAAATACCAAGACATACGTAGGTTAAAAGTAAAGGGTGGAAAAAGATATAACATGTTAACACTAATCAAAAAAGAAAAAAAAGCTGGAGTGAATATAGTAACATAAGACAAAGTATATTTTAGAGCAAAGAATAGGCAAGGGATAAAGAAGGTCATTTCACAATGATAAAAGGATCAGTTCATCAAAAGGACACAGCAATTCTAAACATTTATGCACAAAATAAGAAAGCTTCAAAATGCATGAAGCAAAAACTGATAAAATGGCAAGGAGAAATAGACAAGCCCACAATCATAGCCAGAGACTTCAACACTCCTCCTGAGGTACAACAAGTATTCAGAAAACTGGGGGATAGAGAAGACTTGAACAAGACTATCAACCAACCTGACCTAGTTTATACACTGGGCAGAGTAAACATCCTTTCCAAGTGCATACAGAACATTTACCAAGATAGACCATATACAGACCATAAAACAAGTCTCAATAAATTTAAAAGAATTCAAGTTTTGTATTTTCTCTGATCAAAATGGGATTAAATTAGAAATCAATAACATAAAGAGGTCTGGAAAATCTCTAAATATGCTTTCTAAATAATATATGATGATATATATATATATGACATATGTGATAATGTAAATGATTTCAAAGAAGATATAAAAAGGGATATTAGGCAGCATTTGAACATGATGAAAATGAAATGAAATACATCACAATGTGTGAAATGCAGCTGAGAGTAAAAGGAAAATTTACACTAAAATCCACTAGGGAAGAAATATGTCTGAAATCAATGACTTCAGCTTCCATTTTAAGAAACTGGAAAAACAAGAGCAAGGTAAAACAAAAGTAAGCAGAAGAAAGGAAATAATAAAGATCAGAGTAAAAATCTGTTAAGTATTGTAGAAAACAGAAAAATAATAAATAGAGAAAATCAATAAAATTTTAAGTTGGTTCTTTGCAGAGAGGAATAAAATTGATTAAACTCTAGGAAGACTGATGAGGAAAAAAACAGCAGATATAAGTTACCAATTTCAGAAATGGTAGAGGAAACATCACTAGAGACCCTACTATCATTAGACATCAAAATAATAATAAGGGAACATTATAAACAACTTTTTCCAATAAACTTGACAACTTAGACAAAATTGACCAGTTCTTTGGGACATACACACTAACAAAGATCACTCAACAAGAGGTAGAAAACCTGAATAGCCCCATATCTATTTAAAAAATTGAATTTGTAGTTAAAAACTTCTCCACCAAGAAAACTTCAAGCCCAGATGGCTTTACTGGTGAGTTTGAGCAAACATCTAAGGAAGAAAAAATACCAATTCTACATAAAGTCTTCTAGAAAACTGAAGAGAACAAAACACTTCCCAGCTCATGCTATGAGGCCAGGATTATCCTGATATCAAAACCAAAGTCATTAAAACAAAAACAAACAAAATGAGAGACCAATAGCTCTCATAAACACAGATCTCGAAATTCTTATGAAAATTTTAGTAAAATGAATCCAATATATAAAAAAGGAAATACATCATGACCAAGTGGGGTTTAACCCAGGAATGCAAAGATATTTTAACATTTAAAATTGAAGAAGACACAAATATATGGAAGGATATTTCGTGCACATGGATTGGAAGAATTAATATTGTTAAAATGTCCATGCTACCCAAAGCAATATACAAATTCAAGGCAATCTCTATCAAAATTCCAATAGCATTTTTCAGAGAAACAGAACAAACAGTCGAAAAATTTGTATGGAAACATCTAAGCCCCTGAATAGCCAAAGCCATCTTGAGAAAGAAGAACAAAACTTTTGCACAGCAAAGGAAACGATCAACAAAATGAAAAGGCAACCAACTGAATGGAAGAAAATATTTGCAAATCATATACCTGGTAAGTGGCTAATATCCAAAATATATAAAGAACACATACAATTCAACAGCCAAAAAAACAAAAAAATAAGCAATCTGATTTAAAAATGGGCAGAAAGCCTAAAAAGACATTTCTCCAAAAAGACGTACATATGGCCAAAAAGCATATGCAAAGATGCTCAACGTCACTGATTATTAGAGAAATGAAAATCAGAACTACAATGAGGTGTCACCTCACACTGGTGAGAATGGCCATCATCAAAAGGTCTACAAATAATAAATGCTGGAGAGGGTGTGGAGAAAAGGGAAATCTCCTACACTGTTGGTGGGAATGTAAATTGATACAGCCACTATGGAGAACAGTATGTTGGTTCTTTAAAAACTAGACTTGCCATATGATCCTGCAATCCCACTCCTGGGCATATATCCAGAAAAGACAAAAACTCCAAAAAGATACATGCACAGCAGTGTTCACAGCAGCAGTATTCACAACAGCCAAGACATGGAAGCAACCTAAATGTCCATCGACAGAGGAATGGATAAAGAAATGTGGTATATATACACAATGGAGTATTACTCAGTCATAAAAAAGAATGAAATAATGCCATTTGCGGCAACATGGATGGACCTAGAGATGATCATACTAACTGAAGTAAGTCAGACAGAGAAAGACAAATATCATATGATGTCACCTACATGTGGACTCTAAAAAAATGATAAAATGAACTTATTTACAAAACAGAAACAGACTCACAGACTTAGAAAACAAGCTTACAGTTACCAAAGGGGAAAGGTGGGGGTGGAGGAGGGATAAATCAGGAGGTTGGGATTAACATATACACACTGCTATATATAAAACAGATAACCAACCAGGTCCTAATACATAGCACAGGGAACTCTACTCAATACTCTGTAATAACCTATATGGAAAAAGAATCTGAAAAAGAATAGATATATGAATATATAAAATTAAATCACTTTGCTGTAGTATACCTGAAACTAACACAACATTGTAAATCAACTATACTCCAATATAAAATTAAAAAATTAAAAAAATAAGATAAAAGAAGATTGGTCAAAAGCCAAAATAATAATAATAATGTGTTGGTAAGGATGTGGAGAAAAGGGAACCCTTGTGCACTGTTGGTGGGAATGTAAACTGGTGCAGCCACTTTGTAAAACCGTTCGGAGGTTCCTCAAAAAATTAAAACTAGGGAGGTGGGAAGATGGCGGAAGAGTAAGACGCAGAGATCACCTTGCTTCCCACAGATACAGTAGAAATACATCTACACGTGGAACTGCTCCTACAGAACACCCACTGAACGCTGGCAGAAAACGTCAGACCTCCCAAAAGGCAAGAAACTCCCCCTGTACTTGGGTAGGGCAAAAGAAAAAAGAAATAACAGAGACAAAAGAATAGGGACGGCACCTGCACCAGTGGGAGGGAGTTGTGAAGGAGGAAAGATTTCCACGCACTAGGAAGCCCCTTCGCGGGCGGACACTGTGGGTGGCGGAGCAGGAAGCTTCGGAGCCACGGAGGAGAGCGCAGCCACAGGGGCGCGGAGGGCAAAGCGGAGAGAGTCCCGCACGGAGGATCGGTGAGACCAGCACTCACCAGCCTGAGAGGCTTGTCTGCTCACCTGCCGGGGCAGGCGGGGCTGGGAGCTGAGGCTCGGGCTTTGGTCGGATCGCAGGGAGAGGACTGGGGTTGGCGGCGTGAACACAGCCTGAAGGGGTTAGTGCACCACAGCTAGCCGAGAGGGAGTCCGGGAAAAAGTCTGCAGCTGCCGAAGAGGCAAGAGACTTTTTCCTCCCTCTTTGTCTCCTGGTGCGCGAGGAGAGGGGATTCAGAGCTCCGTCTAAACGAACTTCAGAGACGGGCACGAGCCGCGGCTATCAGCGCGGATCCCACAGCAACAGGGGCGCAGAGGAAAAAACGGAGAGATTCCCGCACAGAGGCTCGGCGCTGAGCAGCACTCACCAGCCCGAGAGGCTTGTCTGCTCCCCCGCCGGGGCGGGCGGGGCTGGGAGCTGAGGCTCAGCTTCGGTCGGATCGCAGGGAGAGGACTGGGGTTGGCAGCGTGAACACAGCCTGAAGGGGTTAGCGCACCACAGCTGGCTGGGAGGGAGACCGGGAAAAAGTCTGCAGCTGCCGAAGAGCCAAGAGACTTTTTCTTGCCTCTTTGTTTCATGGCGCGCAAGGAGAGGGGATTCAGAGCGCCGCCTAAACGAACTCCAGAGACTGGCGTGAGCCGCGGCTATCAGCGCGGACCCCAGAGATGGGCATGAGACGCTGGGGCTGCTGCTGCCGCCTCCAAAAATCCTGTGTGCGAGGACAGGTCACTCTCCACACCGCCCCTCCCGGGAGCCTGTGCAGCCCGCCACGGCCAGGGTCCCGTGATCCAGGGACAACTTCCCCGGGAGAACACACGGCGCGCCTCAGGCTGGTGCAACGTCACGCCAGCCTCTGCCGCCGCAGGCTTGCCCCGCCTCCTCTGTACCCCTCCCTCCCCGCGGCCTGGGTGAGCCAGAGCCCCCGAAGCAGCTGCTCCTTTAACCCCGTCCTGTCTGGGCGGGGAACAGACGCCCTCAGGCGACCTACACGCAGAGGCGGGTCCAAATCCAAAGCTGATCCCCAGGAGCTGTGCGAACAGAGAAGAGAAGGGGAAATCTCTCCCAGCAGCCTCAGAAGCAGCGGATTAAAACTCCACAAACAACTTGATGTGCCTGCATCTGTTGAATACCTGAATAGACAATGAATCATCCCAAATTCAGGAGGTGGACTTTGGGAGCAGGATATATTAATTTTTCCCCTTTTCCTTTTTTTGTGAGTGTATATGTATATGCTTCTGGGTGAGATTTTGTCTGTATAGCTTTGCTTTATAATAGCTTTATTTTACTTCACTATATTATAGCCTCTTTCTTTCTTTCGTTCTATTTTTTCTCCCTTTTACTCTGAGCCGTGTGGACGAAAGGCTCTTGGTGCTCCAACCAGGCATCAGGGCTGTACCTCTGAGGTGGGAGAGCCAACTTCAGGACACTGGTCCACAAGAGACCTCCCAGCTCCACGTAATACCAAACGGCAAAAATCTCTCAGAGATCTCCATCTCAACATCAAGACCCAGCATCATTCAATGACCAGCAAGCTACAGTGCTGAACACCCTATGCCAAACAACTAGCAAGACAGGAACACAGCCCCATCCATTAGCAGAGAGGCTGCCTAAAATCATAATAAGGCCACAGACACCCCAAAATACACCACCAGACGTGGACGTGCCCACCAGAAAGACAAGATCCAGCCTCATCCACCAGAACTCAGGCACTAGTTCCCTCCACCAGGAAGCCTACACAACCCACTGAACCAACCTTAGCCACTGGGGACAGATACCAAAAACAACGGGAACTACGAACCTGCAGCCTGTGAAAAGGAGACACCAAACACAGTAAGATAAGCAAAATGAGACGACAGAAAAACACACAGCAGATGAAGGAGCAGGGTCAAAACACACCAGACTTAACAAATGAAGAGGAAATACGTAGTCTACCTGAAAAAGAATTCAGAATAATGATAGTAAGGATGATCCAAAATCTTGGAAACAGAATAGACAAAATGCAAGAAACATTTAACAAGGACGTAGAAGAACTAAAGAGGAACCAAGCAATGATGAAAAACACAATAAATGAAATTAAAAATACTCTAGATGGGATCAATAGCAGAATAACTGAGGCAGAAGAAAGGATAAGTGACCTGGAAGATAAAATGGTGGAAATAACTACTGCAGAGCAGGATAAAGAAAAAAGAATGAAAAGAACTGAGGACAGTCTCAGAGACCTCTGGGACAACATTAAACGCACCAACATTCGAATTATAGGGGTCCCAGAAGAAGAAGAGAAAAAGAAAGGGACTGAGAAAATATTTGAAGAGATTATAGTTGAAAACTTCCCTAATATGGGAAAGGAAATAGTTAATCAAGTCCTGGAAGCACAGAGAGTCCCATACAGGATAAACCCAAGGAGAAACACGCCAAGACACATATTAATCAAACTGTCAAAAATTAAATATAAGGAAAACATATTAAAGGCAGCAAGGGAAAAACAACAAATAACACACAAGGGAATCCCCATAAGGTTAACATCTGATCTTTCAGCAGAAACTCTGCAAGCCAGAAGGGAGTGGCAGGATATACTTAAAGTGATGAAGGAGAAAAACCTACAACCAAGATTACTCTACCCAGCAAGGATCTCATTCAGATGTGATGGAGAAATTAAAACCTTTACAGACAAGCAAAAGCTGAGAGAGTTCAGCACCACCAAACCAGCTTTACAACAAATGCTAAAGGAACTTCTCTAGGCAAGAAACACAAGAGAAGGAAAACACCTACAATAACAAACCCAAAACATTTAAGAAAATGGGAATAGGAACATACATATCGATAATTACCTTGAATGTAAATGGATTAAATGCTCCCACCAAAAGACACAGGCTGGCTGAATGGATACAAAAACAAGACCCATATATATGCTGTCTACAAGAGACCCACTTCAGACCTAGAGACACATACAGACTGAAAGTGAGGGGATGGAAAAAGATATTCCATGCAAATGGAAATCAAAAGAAAGCTGGAGTAGCAATTCTCATATCAGACAAAATAGACTTTAAAATAAAGACTATTACAAGAGACAAAGAAGGACACCATATAATGATCAAGGGATCGATCCAAGAGGAAGGTATAACAATTGTAAATATTTATGCACCCAACATAGGAGCACCTCAATACATAAGGCAAATACTAACAGCCATAAAAGGGGAAATTGACAGCAACACAATCATAGTAGGGGACTTTAACACCCCACTTTCACCAATGGACAGATCATCCAAAATGAAAATAAATAAGGAAACACAAGCTTTAAATGATACATTAAACAAGATGGACTTAATTGATATTTATAGGACATTCCACCCAAAAACAACAGAATATACATTTTTCTCAAGTGCTCATGGAACATTCTCCAGGATAGATCATATCTTGGGTCACAAATCAAGCCTTGGTAAATTTAAGAAAATTGAAATCGTATCAAGTATCTTTTCCGACCACAACGCTATGAGACTAGATATCAATTACATGAAAAGATCTGTAAAAAATACAAGCACATGGAGGCTACACAGTACACTACTTAATAACGAAGTGATCACTGAAGAAATCAAAGGGGAAATCAAAAAATACCTAGAAACAAATGACAATGGAGATACGACGACCCAAAACCTATGGGACGCAGCAAAAGCAGTGCTAAGAGGGAAGTTTATAGCAATACAAGCCTACCTCAAGAAACAGGAAACATCTCGAATAAACAATCTAACCTTGCACCTAAAGCAATTAGAGAAAGAAGAACAAAAAAAACCCCAAAGCCAGCAGAAGGAAAGAAATCATAAAGATTAGGTCAGAAATAAATGAAAAAGAAATGAAGGAAACAATAGCAAAAATCAATGAAACTAAAAGCTGGTTCTTTGAGAAGATAAACAAAATTGATAAACCATTAGCCAGACTCATCAAGAGAAAAAGGGAGAAGGCTCAAACCAATAGAATTAGAAATGACAAAGGAGAAGTAACCAATGACACTGCAGAAATACAAAAGATCATGAGAGATTACTACAAGCAACTCTATGCCAATAAAATGGACAACCTGGAAGAAATGGACAGATTCTTAGATATGCACAAACTGCCGAGACTGAACCAGGAAGAAATAGAAAATATGAACAGACCAATCACAAGCACTGAAATTGAAACTGTGATTAAAAACCTTCCAACAAACAAAAGCCCAGGACCAGATGGCGTCACAGGCGAATTCTATCAAACATTTAGAGAAGAGCTAACACCTATCCTTCTCAAACTCTTCCAAAATATTGCAGAGGGAGGAACACTCCCAAACTCATTCTACGAGGCCACCATCACCCTGATACCAAAACCAGACAAAGATGTCACAAAGAAAGAAAATTACAGGCCAATATCACTGATGAACATAGATGCAAAAATCCTCAACAAAATACTAGCAAACAGAATCCAACAGCACATTAAAAGGATCATACACCATGATCAAGTGGGGTTTATCCCAGGAATGCAAGGATTCTTCAACATACGCAAATCAATCAATGTGATACACCATATTAACAAATTGAAGGAGAAAAACCATATGATCATCTCAATAGATGCAGAGAAAGCTTTCGACAAAATTCAACACCCATTTATGATAAAAGCCCTGCAGAAAGTAGGCATAGAGGCAACTTTCCTCAACATAATAAAGGCCATATATGACAAACCCACAGCCAACATTGTCCTCAATGGTGAAAAACTGAAACCATTTCCACTAAGATCAGGAACAAGACAAGGTTGCCCACTCTCACCACTATTATTCAACATAGTTTTGGAAGTGTTAGCCACAGCAATCAGAGAAGACAAAGAAATAAAAGGAATCCAAATCGGAAAAGAAGTAAAGCTGTCACTATTTGCAGATGACATGATACTATACATAGAGAATCCTAAAGATGCTACCAGAAAACTCCTAGAGCTAATCAATGAATTTGGTAAAGTAGCAGGATACAAAATTAATGCACATAAATTTCTTGCATTTCTGTACACTAATGACGAAAAATCTGAAAGTGAAATTAAGAAAACACTCCCGTTTACCACTGCAACAAAAAGAATAAAATATCTAGGAATAAACCTACCTAAGGAGACAAAAGACCTGTATGCAGAAAATTATAAGACACTGATGAAAGAAATTAAAGATGATACAAATAGATGGAGAGATATACCATGTTCCTGGATTGGAAGAATCAACATTGTGAAAATGACTCTACTACCCAAAGCAATCTACAGATTCAATGCAATCCCTATCAAACTACCACTGGCATTTTTCACAGAACTAAAACAAAAAATTTCACAATTTGTATGGAAACACAAAAGACCCCGAATAGCCAAAGCAATCTTGAGAACGAAAAATGGAGCTGGGGGAATCAGGCTCCCTGACTTCAGACTATATTACAAAGCTTCAGTAATCAAGACAGTTTGGTACTGGCACAAAAACAAAAATATAGATCAATGGAACAGGATAGAAAGCCCAGAGATAAACCCACACACATATGGTCACCTTATCTTTGATAAAGGAGGCAAGCATATACAGTGGAGAAAAGACAGCCTCTTCAATAAGTGGTGCTGGGAAAATTGGACCGGTACATGTAAAAGTATGAAATTAGAACACTCCCTGACACCATGCACAAAAATAAACTCAAAATGGATTAAAGACCTAAGTGTAAGGGCAGACACTATCAAACTCTTAGAGGAAAACATAGGCAGAACACTCTATGACATACATCACAGCAAGATTCTTTTTGACCCAGCTCCCAGAGAAATGGAAATAAGAACACAAATAAACAAATGGGACCTAATGAAACTTAAAAGCTTTTGCACAGCAAAGGAAACCATAAACAAGACCAAAAGACAACCATCAGAATGGGAGAAAATATTTGCAAATGAAGCAACTGACAAAGGATTAATCTCCAAGATTTACAAGCAGCTCATGCAGCTCAATAACAAAAAAACGAACAACCCAATCCAAAAATGGGCAGAAGACCTAAATAGACATTTCTCCAAAGAAGATATACAGATGGCCTACAGACACATGAAATAATGCTCAACATCATTAATCATTAGAGAAATGCAAATCAAAACTACAATGAGATATCATCTCACACCGGTCAGAATGGCCATCATCAAAAAAATCTAGAAACAATAAATGCTGGAGAGGGTATGGAGGAAAGGGAACACTCTTGCACTGTTGGTGGGAATGTAAATTGATACAGCCACTATGGAGAACAGTATGGAGGTTCCTTAAAAAACTACAAATAGAACTACCATACGACCCAGCAACCCCAATACTGGGCATATACCCTGAGAAAACCATAGGTCAAAAAGAGTCATGTACCAAAATGTTCATTGCAGCTCTATTTACAATAGCCAGGACATGGAAGCAACCTAAATGTCCATCAACAGATGAATGGATAAAGAAGATGTGGCACATATATACAATGGAGTATTACTCAGCCATAAAAAGAAATGAAATGGAAGTATTTGTAATGAGGTGGATGGAGTTAGAGTCTGTCATACAGAGTGAAGTAAGTCAGAAAGAGAAAAACAAATACAGTATGCTAACACATATATACGGAATCTAAGGAAAAAAAAAAAAAAAAAGGCCATGAAGAACCTAGTGGCAAGACGGGAATAAAGACACAGACCTACTAGAGAATGGACTTGAGGATATGGGGAGGGGGTGGGGTGAGATGTGACAGAGTAAGAGAGTGTCATGGACATATATACACTACCAAATGTAAAATAGATAACTAGTGGGAAGCAGCCGCATAGCACAGGGAGATCAGCTCGGTGCTTTGTGACCACCTAGAGGGGTGGGATGGGGAGGGTGGGAGGGAGGGAGATGCAAGAGGGAAGAGAAATGGGAACATATTGTATATGTATAACTGATTCACTTTGTTATAAAGCAGAAGCTAACACACCATTGTAAGGCAATTATACTTCAATAAAGATGTTTAAAAAAAAAAAAATTAAAACTAGAACTATCATATGAACCAGCAATTTCACTACTGGGTATTTATCTGAAGAAAACAAAAACACTAATTTGAAAAGATAAACGCACCTCCACGTTCACTGGAGCACTATTTACAACAGCCAACACATGGAAACAACCTAAATATCCATCAATGGATGTACAGAGAAACTCTGGTCTACACACACACGCACACATACATACAGGAATATTATCCAGCTATAAAAAAGGATGCAATCTTGCCATTTAAACAACATGGATGGACCTTGATGGCATTATGCTAAGTAAAATAAGTCAGACAGTGAAAGACAAATACCATATGATCTCTCTTATATATGGAATCTAAAAATAAATTATTAAAAAAAGTCAAGCTCACAGATACAGAGAACAGATTGGTGGTTGCCAGAGGTGGGGGGTGGGTGAAATGGGTTTTTTTTTTCAGTTTAAATAAACTGAATGAAATAAAAATAAATTGTTAATTCATCATATTAACAAACTGAAAAAGAAACTAAAACAGAAAAATCTTATTATCATCTCAACAGATGGAGAGATTTGACAAAATCCAACATCCATTTCTGATAAAAAAAATTCTGAGGATATTAGGAATAGAAGGGAACGTCCTCAATTTGATAAAAGTACGTTTATGAAAAACCTAGGACTAACATAATTAATGTTTTTTCTCCAAGATCAGGAAAAACATAAGAATAGTTGCTCTTGCAACTTTTATTCAATATTTATTAGAGGTTCTAGCCAGTTCAAGAAGGCAAAAAACAAACAAAAAAAAGATTAAAAAGAAGATTGGAAAAGAAGTAAAACTGACTTTCATAGACATGATCATACATGTAGAAAATCCTATGGAATCAACAAAAAGTTACTAGAACTAATAAGTGAGTTTAGCAAGCCTGTAGAATAAAAGATTAATATACAAAAATCAATTATATTTCTATATACTAGCAACAAATAATTGGAAACTGATATTAAAAATAATCCTATTTATAATATGAAATACTCGAGGTTAAAACTGACAAAATATATGCCAGATCTGTACACTGAAAACTGTAAGATATTACTGTGAGGAATTTAAGAATACCTAAATAAATGAATAGATATACCAGGTTCATGGATTAGAGGACTCCATATTTTTGAGATATCAATTCTCCCCAAGTTGATATATAGATTCAATATATCAATTCAAATCCCTGCAGGGCTTTTTTGTTTTTTAATTTTTAAAAAAATTATTTATTTTTGGCTGCGTTGGGTCTTCGTTGCTGCGCGTGGGCTTTCTCTAGTTGTGGTGAGCAGAGGCTACTCTTTGTTTCGGTGTGCGGGCTTCTCATTGTTGTGGCTTCTCTTGTTGCGGAGCACAGACTCTAGGCACGCAGGCTTCAGTAGCTGTGGCTCGTGGGCTCAGTAGTTGTGGCTCGTGGGCTCTAGAGCACAGGCTCAGTAGTTGTGGTGCTCGGGCTTAGCTGCTCCACAGCATGTGGGATCTTCCCTGACCAGGGATCGAACCCATGTCCCCTGCATTGGCAGACGGATTCTTAACTGCTGCGCCATGAGGGAAGCCCCGCTGTAGGACTTTTTGAATTAGAATATTCAAAGCAATCTTGAAAATGAACAAAGTTGGAGGATTTACACTACCTGATTTCAAGACTTACTATAAAACTATAGGAATCAAAACTGTGTGGTACTGGCATAAAGGGTTTATCAATTTTTGTTCATCTTCAGAGAAGC